>NC_141685.1:964317745-964917745 GCF_964263255.1 Lissotriton vulgaris | reverse complement strand
TAGTCCACAGTGTACAAAACGCGAACTTTGTTAGGTCTAGGTATTGTCCACCGCAGCTGTCATACTCACCTATTGCGTTGGGTCTGCCCTTTCAACCAATGGCGTTCATAAGCCTGCCTCGTTCCGCCACTGTCTTGAGAATGTCAGTGACAGCCAATGGAGAACGTATCTCTTACCTAACCCAGTTGGCTGCTTGCGAGTATCCTTGTGCCTCCACTCTGAATGCTTGCACCGAACTAGGGCTACTTTACAACAATAGTCCTCTACAACGTTTTTCCTGGCTTCCTGCCTTGTTTCTGCTTCTAGTGTGCTAACTGTTGCCTGGCTAGCCAAAGACAGCATTAACAGCTATTTTTTTGTTGGATGCTAAATAGTGGAGGAGCAAGCAGTGTGGAGGCATTGCCTACTAGAGTGTTCTAGTTATACGTATCAGTCAATCCTATGCAGCATACATTCCAAATACTGCAGTTGCTATCTTCGGCTAGAAGAAGTTAACAGAGTAGTCTAAAGAGCGCACAGGGGCTTTCAAGGTTGTCTTTTGAGATACTGCTTCTCTACACCGGTGTGTTCTGAGTATACATGGTCTTGGATGCTAGGGGTGAGTGAGTCTTATCTGCCCATATGAGCACAGTAGGCAAAGGAACATATGGTGTCAGTTTTAGTAGCAGGACCGTTTCAAAGAGTGGGAGTGTATGGGAGTGATTGACTGAAAGACTGCCCTGTGCACTGGACAGGAACTCCAACTAAATGGAACTTACACTTCATGTCCTCTTTTGCAACTACATCCATTTCTTATTAGCTGTTTCATCAGAGGTATAGCACCACTGGTAATGTGAGTTTTGAAGTGAAGACCCTCTGATTTGGAAACATCTATTATTTGAGAGCAATACCACATCTTTGAGGTGAACAACCTAGAGTAATATGTATGTTTGGGGAGCAAATCAATTGTGTTGAGCGGCCTGGTTATGCTTAGAAGCAAACAACGTAAATGCATTTTTATGGCAAAGAATCTCTGCTACACGGGTACAAAATTAACTTTGTAGTCGAATAGTCCATTTCGTGAGGCCTATGTCTAGGATGAATACATGTGAAGGGTGGATTGCCAGTAGCTAATGATTGTTTTCTGCTCCTTTGTTCCATTTTAGGGCCACGGTTCCAAGATGTCTAAAACCTCTCTGTGGAGTTTAGTGTCCAAGATGCCACCCGAACGCTTCAGCAGCCTGTATCAGGGGTTTCCCAGAAATATTCGCCACCTCCTAGCTGACTGGCTGGAGAACCAACCTTGGTAAGTCCTGCTTAGTGCATTGGTGTTATGGGAAGATAGTCATAGTGATGGCTACTGTGCGGTTATTGTCCAGTTCAATCTTACTCTTTTAAACTACCTCGGATGGTTGAAAGGTAGATTCAGTGTGCAGGCACAAAACCCATGGACAAAAGGTGACAACGATTCCGACAGCATTCGCTGAGCTAAAGTCAGACTACCTTCAGACTTTGGGAATAGGGATGTGGCGAGAAAGCGATACTCAGTGTTATCAGGTGACGCAGTGAGATTCAGTTAAGGTGAGGTGCAAGTAAAAGCAAAACACCTTGAAGTGTGGCATAAGCAGGAAGTGAGACTGTGGTTTGAAGTGAGGAGGTTAAACCCACACATTGTTCTTGTTTTGTGTAACCAGTCTCAAGCAGTGAAAAGAAGCTCATCGCTCTCTGGTACAATCAATGATAATTGAGGTAATTTGTCTTATTTTGGAGAAGATCGTGGAATTTGAAGGTTTACAGCATGGTTCTCTGTTATGATCACCAACACCATTGATGTTCCATGATCTGTTAATGTTTGTGGCGATCAGAAAACCATTTATCCCCGCAAAGGAAATGTTTGGTCCTTTATACAAGTAAACCCTGCACTCTGGAAGTGCAGCAGGCTCCCATGATCCATCCTGGGGGCCCTTTCAAGTAGGGATGGTTTTCTGCCCAGTATTTTGCCCTTCTTCTACCGGAGTTACTGATACAAGGGGCTTCTGTAACTCTTGGAGATGGGGACCGGGTAGTGGAAGGTACAGAAATACTTCAGATTTTGGGATTTTAAAGATTGACATAGTGGAATATGTGCGGCTTCACCTTCCTACATGTTTTCTGCACTCTATTTCATCCTGAGGTATCAGCTGCTTTTAGCAAATGAAGTCCCTGGGTGCAGTGAATCCAATCTGGTGTACACACGGATCTCGTAACCTTGTTGGGATCCCTTAACACGGAATACCGTCCCTAGGTGGGTTACCAATGCACTCGGAATTAGGTCCTTAGAGGAGCTTTAGGTGGAAGTAGCCTTTGATGCTGGAGGTTTCGTTTTCACGAAAAAACTGCATGCCTTTTAAAGCCTGCCTCCCACCAAAAGCTCTGAGGCTGGAGAGTACTTTTAGGAAGAGAAGAGACCCCTTAACGATTTTAATGATACTACTATCTTTTTAAATTTTTACCTTGTTGAGAGAATGTCAGAACATTTTACCCCGTCCTGGCATATCCATGGTTTGTTTTTATTTGTTATTGTGAAGAAACAAAATATACAACCAAGACAATCTTAGCTTACAGCACTCTCCAGTTCTTAGCTCTAGTGGTGTACTGTAATGTCCTTATTTATCTTTCACTGCCAAAGAGCATCTTCTTTTCATTTATTGGTCAAAAACAAAAAAAGTTGCCACTTTTAAAGGAGGGAATTCTGCAAACTTACACTTCCATCAGTTTTCCTAGTCTTAAGCCTCCTTATCTACTTCATAGTTAGACTAATGATTCACACCAACCTATTTTCTTAAAATTAACTACGCGATAAAGGGCCAATAAATATTGCGATTTTGATGTGGAAAGCACTAACATATGCATATTATGTCCCATTTATATGTGTAACCTCTTATTCGGTGTTATTTATTGCATCCGATAAACGCGGATCCCCAGTGTATCAGTGCACAGCAGTGGGGTGGGAGGTCTTGGGACATTTCAAACTTCCAGCCAAACCTGTGTAAGTGTTAAGTCTTTTTTGGGTTGTTTCTGCAGGTGTATAACTAATCAGGGATGTCATTTAACCCTCCGCCTAACCGTGTCAGCTGCGCCAGTCCATCTTCTTGGCAGACTTCCTGCTCTATAAGATACATCTGTCCTTTTTAAAGATTTAGAATAGTGTTGGTGTCCATAGGTGGCAGGGTTGCATGAGGTTGGCAACATTGCTGAGAGTGTTTCAGGTGATTCTAATGTCAGCGCAGAGGCAGCTCCTCCGTAAGGCGGAGGAGCATCGCCCCACTGCTCTTTCAGCAGTGCAAAGAAATGAAAATAACATGACGTTATTATAATTTCATTTTTCACTGCCGACTTGGAGCCAGGTTTAGGGCGGCCGGACTGACTAGAGAAGGGGGAGGAGTGGTTTGCACTCCCTAGGTGCGCATGACGGTTTGGAGACCTTCTTGGGACAGCCAAACCGTCATGCACACTTTGCATGTTCCCCGCCAGTCTGTAATGCACAGCCCGCCCCCATTAAGCAGCAGTTGCTGCTGTATAATGTCAGGCTACAGGGTTGGTGATCTTTTTCATCCTGGAGTATTGGTTTTGTTTCATTTTCCAGAATGGTATCAGCAAGTGGCCCTTAATTTGTCAGCTACATTGGGAATCAAAAGACATGCGGGAGCACTGCAGGTCTGAAGTTTTTCACCTTTTGAAAACAGATTAAATGTCTGGGTTAAAATCCAGCCGAAACTGGAGAAATAGGCAGGAATTGGTGAGGAAGAACTGATTACTGTGATACTCTCCATTAACTTCTAACCGGAGATCATTTACGCCCACTTTAATTACGGATGCACGGCATTTGTAATTCCAATTGGCGTTACAGAGCCGATTACTGGCCCAGTGGTAATGGACCCCCTAAATAGGTAAGCCTCTCAGTAGTTATTTCCATATGGCAGCTGTAGGAAGCTGGGGCAAAATCTACCACCGTGGTGCAAAACTAGCTCCTAGTTGGGCAAACACTGTTTCTCTAAGACAGCCTCGACTCCCCTTTAACAGCAGAGGACCAGTACGGAAGGCACCCACAGAAAACCTCTCCTGAGGCTTACCAGAACCAGCACAAATCGTGCATTAAGAAACCACTCATTAGCACTCCCAGACCAGTTTAGTAAAATTAAACACTATTTTAGTTTATGATTAAAATAAGGCAAAAACGGCATCAATCACTGGAAAGTTATAGCTTGTTTAATTGACAGTTCCATTCCACATGGCTCCTCCATTCCACATGGACAGACACTGAAAGGTCCGGTGCAGTACTCGCAAGTGGCCACTGGAGGCTTCTTCTCCCTCCAGTCACACTGCACGACTTCACGCTCCAGGCTGCCTCTAGCATTTAGTCAGCCAAAGGGGCCCTATGAGTCGGTCGTTTTGTGCAGGAAAGCTCTGTTTATAACTTCCAGATTTCTTATGAGGTTTTCTCTGGCTTGCGTCTCCATAGCATACAGTCCCCTCTCGTGCCTGCCTTGTATCACGCATTAGGCGTGAGACTAGCGCATTTCAGTGTGGTAATCCGCATGACCGCACTGAAATGCGTTGTCACGCATATCGCTGTGTGTCAGCTGTCACTAAAATCGCTGATAAAACTGAGTCTGTGGCAGCGCGCCACCCGTGGCTTCCCCTTGCTGCTGCAGCAGGCTTGGGCTCGCAGTTGAGCTAAATTTACTGGCAGCGCTTACTCAACTGCTATAATGTATCTTGTGCTTCCAATCCGCGCGGCTCTCACTACCAGCATGACGCCATTCACATCCGGCTGCTAAAGCGCGTGTGGGGAGTTTATTTTGAGAATTAGAAGGCAGCTCGGCTGGCTAGTTTGCAGTGCATATAATAGTTATGGCCGGGCGCTGCAAATAATCATGGCGCTGGCCAAAGCGCTCACAACCCTATTTTCTGCAGCTCGCACCGGCTCAGGCTACCGCCTCTCGCCTCTTATCACTGTAGTTAATACCCCCGGCTTTATTTAATATTACGATTCAGAAAAGGGGGTGGTGATGAACAGAGTGTCTGAATTAAGCAGATCACTCTTACCCAGTCCAAAGATCAGGGCTTGATCCATCACCGTTTTTTAGCTCACTGCACCATCCCAGCTCAGAACCCAGCTATATGCAAATTAGTCTGTCCCTTGCCCAGTGCATCATGGGAACAGGGCAGACCAGACTACCAAGCCAATTCTTCACTGGAAAGGAGACAAGCTTCCGGGGACCGGTTTCTGGCATTTCAGCCGTCGTCGGCCCGGCTTGCTTGAATCCTGATGGTGCAGTGAGCAAGCGACTCATGTCTGAGTATACCCTGCCACACCTATAGTGGCCAAAAACGATTCAGAAAAGGGGGTGGTGATGAACAGAGTGTCTGAATTAAGCAGACCACTCTTACCCAGTCCAAAGATCAGGGCTTGATCCATCACCGTTTTTTAGCTGACTGCACCATCCCAGCTCAGAACACGGCTATATGCAAATTAGTCTGTCCCTAGCCCAGTGCATCATGGGAACAGGGCAGACCAGACTACCAAGCCAATTCTTCACTGGAAAGGAGACAAGCTTCCGGGGACCTGTTTCTGGCATTTCAGCCGTCGTCGGCCCGGCTTGCTTGAATCCTGATGGTGCAGTGAGCAAGGGACTCATGTCTGAGTATACCCTGCCACACCTATAGTGGCCAAAAGTGATTCAGAAAGGGGGGTGGTGATGAACAGAGTGTCTGAATTAAGCAGACCACTCTTACCCAGTCCAAAGATCAGGGCTTGATCCATCACCGTTTTTTAGCTCACTGCACCATCCCAGCACAGAACCCGGCTATATGCAAATTAGTCTGTCCATGGCCCAGTGCATCATGGGAACAGGGCAGACCAGACTACCAAGCCAATTCTTCACTGGAAAGGAGACAAGCTTCCGGGGACCGGTTTCTGGCCGACGACGGCTGCAATGCCAGGAACCGGTCCCCGGAAGCTTGTTTCCTTCCCAGTGTAAGAATTGGTTTGGTAGTTTGGTTTGCCCTGTTCCCATCATGCACTGGGACAGGAACAGACTAATTTGCATATAGCCAAGTTCTGAGCTGGGATGGTGCAGTGAGCTAAAAAACGGTGTTGGATCTAGCCCTGATCTCTTGACTGGGTGAGAGTATTCTGCTTAATTCAGAAACTCTGTCCATCACCACCCCTTGTTGTTAAATATTTTGTCCACCATAAGCGTGGAAGGGTATACTCAGATGTGAGTCCCTTGCTCATTGCGCCATCAGGATTCAAGCAAGCCGGGCCGACGATGGCTGAAATGCCAGAAACCGGTCCCCGGAAGCTTGTTTCCTTCCCAGTGTAAGAATTGGCTTGGTAGTTTGGTTTGCCCTGTTCCCATCATGCACTGGGACAGGAACAGACTAATTTGCATATAGCCAAGTTCTGAGCTGGGATGGTGCAGTGAGCTAAAAAACGGTGTTGGATATAGCCCTGATCTCTTGACTGGGTGAGAGTATTCTGCTTAATTCAGAAACTCTGTCCATCACCACCCCTTGTTGTTAATTATTTAATATTACAGCAGCCGACGGAGACAGAGAGAAGTGACACCGGACAGCGATGCGGGCCCTAGTCATGACCGAGGCACTGCAGGAGCAGATGATTGTTACAAGAAGTACGACCGGGGTAGTTGAGGTGACGAGCATGCTGCCTCTCGCACCACCGCGGCCTGCCTCGGCCTCTCTGAGGTCATCTGGGAAGTGGCCGAGCAGTCAAAAAAGCCATTAATCAGGTAAAGCTTTTGTTTCTATTTGTTATAGCACAAGAAAATAAAGCGGAACACAAAAATATGGGAAATGGAGTCTGCACCTTGGCTACATTGAGTACCCCAGCGATCGATGTGTGCCGACGTCTATCCCGGCCTCCCCCTCGATGTAGATGCGGAGCCAGACCGACGTCGGGGCTGGTGCCAACCAGTAATTTTGTGCCATTGTTCTCCCCTGGTGTTACCTATCGCCCTGAGTGGCTACCAGAGGGCGATGAGGAGGACTGGGATGGGTCTGTGGACCCTCTAGCAGACCAGTTAGAAGAACTGGACTGAAGAGAGGAATTGGGTGAGGCCAGTGGTCTGCATACGTCCCCAGACCTTGGCATGCTTTCATCCCACTACTATGGCTACGGAGGAGGGTGCATCTTACGCAGTGGTGTTGCGTAGGGCGGCTGAGGCCCTAAACCTCAAGCTTCCTACGGAGGCAGTCAGGACTACTCTCCTGACTGATGTGCTTCAGCCTGCAGCGGCCTCTTCAAGGCCCTTCTACCTTTTAATGAGGCCCCTATAGACGTCCTTTTGAGCACCTGGTCCAAGCCCAACACTGGGGCTCCTGTGGATAGGAAGATTGCCCAATGCCACCGCCCGGCCCCGGGCGACCCCCTTTTCCTCTCCCAACACCCCAACCCAGAGAACTTGGTGGTTGAAGCCTCAACTTCCAATGGCGCATTCCCTAACGCACCACCTGATAGGGAATCGAAGAAACTGGACCACCTTGGGAAGAAGATGTTTTTTTCCTCCAGCTTAGGACTGCGTTCGGTGAACACCGCATGTCTCTTGGGTTGTTACTCCCACCTGGTGTGGGATACGGTTGCGCAGGTGCTGCCACAGTGCCCAGAGGAGGCCCGGGCCATGCTCCTGTGCTGCTGCCGAAGGGAGGGACACAGTGAAGTTCGCCATCCAGTGTGGGCTGAATACCGCCAACTAACTAGGCAGGACGATTTCACGTCGGTAGCACTGAGATGCTATGCCTGGTTGAGGTCAACTGGTTTTTCAGGTGATGTCCAAGCAACACGTTTAGACATGCCCTTTGATGGCCATCGCCTTTTTGGCGATAAGGCAGATAATGCGCTTGAGCGCTTTAAGGATTGTAGGGCTACGACTAGATTCTTTGGCCTCGCTTCCACCTCCTGTCCAGCGCAGTCTGATTTTCGCCCCTTTCGTGGCTACTGAAGGGGTGCCCCACCACATTTCGCCCAGAGACACAGGCCTGCGCAAGCAGTCCAGCCTCTGCGTGGCAGAGGGCGTGGATCCAAGCGCTGTGGGTCGGGGGGGGTCAGAGGGCGGGCCAGTCCACCAACGGCCCCTCTGCAGCAGCCTCCAAGACCTCCTAGTCCAACCTTTGAGTCCCATCCATCGCAAGTGGGCGGCAGGATTCGCGATCACCTCCACTACTGGCTCAACATCACGTCAGACAGGTAGGTTTTGCAAATAGTCCTAAGGAGCTACTCCCTCCCCTTCTAGACAACCCCTCCATCCATACCACCTCATCTCCATCACATGTTGGAGGATCACCTGGCCCTTCTTCAACAGGAAGTTATGGCTCTCTTAGCCAAGGGAGCCATCAGGCTCATTCCTGCCCCAGAAGTAGGTTGTGGTTGTTATTCCCACTACTTTCTGGTGCCCAAGAAGGACAAGGGCCTGTGTCCTATCTTGGATCTCAGGAACGTCAACTGCTTCCTCCGGAAGGAGAAGTCAAGATGTTGACACTGGCGCAAGTCCTTTCTGCTCTCGACCCTGGAGACTGAATGTTAGCGTTGGACTTGCAGGACGCTTATTTTCACATCCTCGTACTGCCGGCCTGCGGGCCCACCGTCGTTACCTGCGGTTCAAGGTAGGCTACAAGCACGTTCAGTTTACCGTGCTCCACTTTGGCCTTACCAGCGCCCCTCGGGTGTTCACGAAAGTGATGGTGGTGGTCGCAGCTCATCTGCGCCCTTCAGGGGTTCTAGTCTTCCCCTATCTCGACGACAGGCTGTTGAAGGCTCCCACATCTAGACTACAGCCGACCTCCTTTATTCGCTGGGGTTCACCATCAATGTGCCGAAGTCACCTGATTCCCTCTCAGAAGCTGCTCTTCATCGGAGCGGTTCAGGACACAGCGCAGTTTGGGCTTATCCTCCCGAGCAGCGAGTCCACGATATTCGGCCTATGATTCCGATCTTTCAGCCTCTATCCCAGGTTAAGGTCAGAATGACCCTGAGGCTACTGTGCCTCATGACCTCCTGCATCCTGCTGGTGGACTATGCCAGGTGGCATATGCGGGCTCTGCAGTGGGACCTGAAGTTCCAGTGGGCCCACATCAGGGGAATCTTTCCGATTGCGTCCAGATCTCAGAGGGCACTGCCCACCAAACGCAGTGGTTGCTAACGAACCAGGATTGGGTCAACAGCAGATCCCTCTCTCTTCTCCAACCAAAGTTCACAGTGGTGACAGATGCATCACTGCTGTAGTGGGGCGGCCACATGTGAGAGGCGGAGATCAGAGGCCTCTGGTCTCCGGCTGAGTCTGGACTCCACATCAACCTTCTTGAGCTTCGGGCGATTAATGGACAACACCACCGCCATGTGGTACTGCAACAAACAGGACGGGGTGGGGTTGTGGACCCTATGTCAAGAGGCTCTTCGCCTATGGACATCGCTGGAACATCAGGGCATGTCCCTGGTGGTTCAACACCTGGCAGGTTCACTGAACACCAGGGCGGACGAACTCAGCCACAGGTGCATGATGGATCACGAATGGCGTCTTCACTGTAAGGTGGTGCAAGGTCTCTTGCAGCAGTGGGGAGAGCCTTGGTTAGATCTATTCGCCACCAAAGGGAACGTGTAATGTCAGCAGTTCTGCGTGAGTGGAGTTGCGGTCTTCTATACGCCTTTCCATCTATACCACTTCTGCCCAGAGTGCTAAATGGTATACGCCTGTAGATGGAACAAATTTGTGGCATGATGCCCAGCAAAGGCTGTGGATCCCCTTTCTGCACCCCTTTCAGAGGTTCTCCTCCTCGTTCTTTCTTTTGCCTAACAGGGCTCTGCTCTGGGCACCCTAAAAGGCTATCTCACTGCCATTTCGGCCTTCCTTCGGCTGTCTGACCAGCCTTCTCTTTTCAAGTCCCCTATTGTAAATCGCATCTTTAAGTGCATCACTCACTTGTTTCCTCAAACTCCCTTTGTGATACCCCAGTGGGATATGAACCTGGTTCTCACCTATATTATGTGCGCTCCCTTTGAGCCGTTATATAACTGTCCTTTTGACTCTTAAGACTGCCTTTCTGGGTGTCATTACCTCTGCTCGCAGGGTGAGTGAGCTTCAAGTCCTTTCTTCTAAGCCTCCTTTCCTAGCTGTTCATCGGGACAAAGGTGTCCTTCGCACTAGGCCTTCTTTTCTTCCCAAAGTGGTTACCTCTTTCCACATAGAACAGAGCATCACTTTGCCCACCTTTTTTCTGCCCCGCATCCTTCTGAACAGGAGGAGAGGCTTCACCGCCTGGATCCGAAACGTGCGCTTTCATTCTATTTGGAACGCACAAAACAATTCCGTTGTATGATCAGGTCTTCGTTCGCTATGTGGGCGCCAAGAAAGGTTGGGCCGTACAAAAACAGACCATCTCCCAGTGAGTTGTTCTTTGCATCAAAATCTGCTACTCCTAAGCAATAAAGGAACCTCCCGTGGGACTGCATGCCCATTCCACCTGGGCAACGGCAGCCACTACTGCTTTGGGACATGGAGTCCCCCTTCATGACATCTGCCAGGCAGCTAGGTGGGCTTCACTGCACACGTTTACCAAACACTACTGCCTGGACAGCCAAGTCCGGAGAGACGGCTTCTTTGTCTGTTCAGTTCTCCAGGACTTTCTGGTGTGAACTTAGTTCGCAGACCCACCTCCGGGGTTGGTATTGCTGGGGTATCCATTCTAGGGTGAGGAATTCATAATTAATTGTCTCTTTCAGATGAACAAATTACTTACCTTCGGTAACATTATATTTGTAAGAGATATAGATTAGTTATGGATTCCTCACCTCCCCTCCCATCCTCCCCGTTCTGCGAACTGACTTTTAGGGTTAAGGATTCCCATCAGGGCCCTAGTTTTGTGCATGAGTGGTCAGTGTCTTGCATGGCTCTGCGCTTCTGACGTGGAATGTTGTGTAAAGAACTGATGTCAGCTTGCAAGAGCGGCGTGAAAGTAGCTACCCCAACGTCATCCCGACGACCACGATGCAAACGACGAACGCAGAGTCGACCGACACCCCCTATCGAGGCGCAGGGGTGCTGCTGACAAAAAAATTCTCCCGATCCAGTCTGACGCCTGGGGGTAATTCTAAGGTGAGGAATCCATAACTAATCTATGTCTCTTACAGACAGACATATCATTACCGAAGGTAAGTTACTTGTTCATCGTGATGATTCTATGACACATTGGATAAGAGTGTAGAGTTTGCCACAATGATTATGCAACAACTTCAGGAACAGTATAGTTACTCTGCAATGATAATATGACAGCTTCAGGAAGAGTGAGGATTAGCCCTTGCTGATTCTATCTCAACTTTAGGATAGATCTGAGTTACTATACAACGGCTGAAGAGCTTTTTTAGGGGATAGTCAGTGATGGCAGACTGTTTTAACTGCATGGCATGGTAACAACTATTAACAAGAAGTGGCAAAGCCAATAGGGACCTATTGGCTTTAGCACTGTTTTTTAGTCGTGCTGTATAGCACTGCAGCTGTTATGCAGCATGGCTAAAGAGCAATGAATAAATAATGCTGCCTCAGCATTTTACAGGTGCTCGCATGCATTCAACATTAACAAATGCACTTACAAAAGGACATTTATTTTTTATTTGCTGATCCAATATGGATCAGTAAAAACAAAAAATAGCACAAGAAAAGAAATGTAGACCAAATAATTGTATTTAAATGCAAACCGGGGAGGTGGAGCAAGTGGAGGAGGAGGTAGAAAGTGGGGAGGAGGGGTGAAGGGACACAGTTGGTCATAGGGGTGGGGGTGAAGTAGCACTGCATACAAGGAAGAAGACATAAGGGAAAGAACATGGGCAAGATAGCAACATGGTGCGCGGGTGAGCAAGTGGAGCACAAGTGCGTGAAAAAAAGAGAAGCACCTGGGAGAGAGAGGGGAGAAAAAACACGTAAGGGAGACTGATAGAAAACACATGCACTTCTATGGAGTGTTAAACAAAAAGAGAAATGTAAAAGCAAAGCAGAGGAAACATAGAAGCCAGCCAATCAAAGAATTATTTTCAAAGAGGATATGCTCCATGGGAGGGGCAAACACCAGATTGACCGGGTAAAACAAGGAGAAATTAATCCAGTCGAAAGCAAGTAAATAACAGTGACAGCTATATCAACCAACAGTAAGCAGTGGGCGGGCTTCCAGCCCCTGTATGTTGTTGGTATACCTACATTATGTTTTTTGCAACCAAACAGCTTACACTGTCTGGTAGGCTCTGCGTAAAAAAGGCTTCTTGTTAAATAGTTGTTAAAAGTTCAGTTCTCTTCTGTTTCTGAGCTCACCAGCTAGACGTTTGACCCTGGACCAGTATCTTTCCAGAGCAGCAGGAATCTCACTAATTGAAATCACTGCTCAGAACAAATGTTCTCATTTTATTTGTTTCAGATTCAAAGTGACTTGCAAACACCCACAAATCTATGCAGCAGGTATTCAGCCACTATCTTAGTAAGCTGCTGGGCATACATGACAACACACCACATTTAGCTGAGAGATTCCTGAATTGTTTTGCAGAAAGTAATGCCAATACTACAGTTTTCTCTCGCCTAAAACGTTATATGACTTCAATGCTATCCAATAAAAAATTGATTCCTCACAATTATTTTTTTCTAATTCTGCCTCATAAGCATTCCCAAAAGGTGGTGTGTGTGGACAGGGCAAACTGATCAGAGTCTCTAGGAAGTTTATTTTGCCTTTACAGAAACGTTTCCCCATAGAAGATACCGCTTCAACACTAGATTTCATAACATAGAAAAAGGCCATTTCTTTTTTAAAAGGTGAATATCTCTAATGTGCCTGAATAGCTTTCCCTAAGTACTCACACCATGTTATCAGTACTGCCTGTGTTCCTGTACCTTTCCCAAGCCCGTAAACACTAGACATACAAAATTGTATTTCGCAGAATACAGATAATTTTTGTGAAAAATACCTAAAATAGCATTGGCTGGTATGTTATGTTAAAATTACTTGCAATACACATTTTGAACACAAAAGATAACATCTGGAAAATGGTTTGAGAAAAAAGTGTCTCATATTTTTTACTCGACCCTCTCTCCTCTGTGCACAAATCACACAAAAGTTTGCAATAAACAAAATAGCAAACATTTAGCTGCCTTTACTTAACACAAAAAGGTATATTCACAAGAACGTGTGATAACTACTGCAGAGTAGCGTAACGCAACTTTCAACATCGCAGCCCATCGCAAGAAAATAACCCTGTGTCAACGTGGAATTGACAACACGGCAGTAGCATGTGATAGACACCAGACAACGTAGCAAATGTCAGGGTGAAAATCAGTGCCACGCCGCAAAAATGAGATACGCAAACGCAAAAAAAATGCAATGAGGCCAACCGCAGTACAAAAAGTAGCGAAAACTGGCCAGAGGCCTGCAAATCCCACACGTCTGGTGGGACAATGCACCACAAAAACCCCAGGAAAAAATACACCAGAGATAAGCCAAAGCACGTAGCAACATTTATTCACCCTGACCCAGCGCAGAGCCCAACTCGAACCCCACAGACTACCAGCAAGGAACAACGGGGTCGGGGGAAGGCCAAGGAGAAGAGGGAGAGAAGATGGGGTGCAGACTGCATGAAAACAAGACCAGTGTCACAGAGGTGACAGAACACTACCAGCAACTGACCCACAAGCAGAGGAATCCAGCACCACCCAAACAGACACAGTGTACACCGCCATACAGTCTGCATGAAAACTAGTACAATGCGCCAACATATATGCCAACACAAAGGCAACACGCACCACCCCTTCACATCGCAGAGGGGCACACAACACCTGCAGCAGAGCACACAATACAACGCATCAGTGATGCTGGAGAGGACCACCACACCGTTAACACAGACGCCCTACAACAGCCCATGGATATCCCACACAACCCCCCACCGGGGGACCCGTACAGCCAAGATACCCAGAGGAGAACACCAAGCCTGCAACAAACCACACAGCAGGAAGCACCCGCAGGCACAGCTGGCTCACGACACTTCCCCCACTCATGGCATGTGTTAGCACGCCAAAAGGAGGTGGCCCAACAGGTGTTGGAGGGGACCGAACCCATGGAATGCGAACCAGGACTCATACGTAGGGGTCTATCACCCTACAGGGCCCACCCACACCCCACAAAGGAGACCCACGCTGCCAAAAAGACACATGCAGATGCACATGCACAGCACAGAAACGCTCCTAGGGGCACGAAATTATCAGTCACCCACCGATGTTGGCTGTGCGTACGACAGCCCTGGGCACTCCCCACACAAATGGAGTGGGTGACGAAAAAGCTACATGTCCAAGACTCAACCCGCTGCCTACGGTGACATGTCTGCATCCGTGGTACACCTCACAATGTAAAGTCGAAGGGCCCAGGGACCACATGCATACTACAAGACCACAGGGACACACGCAGAGATCATGTAGAACTGGCTACAGTCACGTGCGCCCAGCCCCTTTATTGGCAGGGCCACATGTGTCGCAGTGCACTGGGCTTTGGACACTAGAGATGAGTGCGCTCATGTGCAGAAAAATTCTTGGATTGTGTCCCTACGATTCATTCCTGATGCAGATGTAGTGGGGTGTGTCAGACCTGCATCATCTTCACCATCAACGCCTCAGGGCCCCCACACTGTTTGAGGTGACATACCTGCGTAACCGCTCCACAGCACAAAACACAATCAGCTACGGACAATGGCCTGCGGTGCACAGAGTCACTGGCACCTGGAGTACTGAGCAGGGTAAGAGGCCGATGATGGCAGCCACGACATGCCTGAGCAACCACAAAGTCTGTCATTTGGAGGTGGGCCCTTCGGTGGTGGCGTGTGCCTCCTGCGGTGATCCGTCATCCGAGCCAGTCTGGACTCGCTTTGGTGTGTGAGCCCTGGTGGGACGCATTTGGGCGCGGAGGCTGCGTACAGCGCAAGGCCACAGAGTCATGGCGTTGATAAGCCAAAGGCCCACGCCTGAGGGGCCAGCCAAGTCTCCGGAGAAGGGGTCCCGGACTTGACCAGCACAGAGGTAATGGCCCCGGATGCACTGCGGCCGGCACAAGCACCCAGCACGCGACTGTGACTTGCGGTGCAGTCAGATGGGCCATGCAACCTGAGCGGTAAGCATCATTGTCCGAGGTGTGTTTTGGGGGACAGTGGAAGGTGTCCTCCAGGGCAAGACGCCGAAATGTTTGATTTTATCCGGAAGCAGCAAATAGAGGAGTGGAATGCGACAGACCGTTGCCACCACCAAGACCGTATCAGCTACATGGGGGTGAATAATGCCCCCTAGTCCATAGGCTCAGACGCCACCGCTGTCCAACTAGAGAGTATCCATGAATGTTGGGGAACAGACTTAGTGGCAACCTGGGATGAGTGGGGATGCACACTGCGATGATGCTGGTACACTGATATGGACTCCGCCATTGCAAAATCATGACACTGTGACCTACTGGACCACAGTGTAGGCCGTAGGCACCGGTCAGCAGTGGCCCAGAGCCACGTGTCTTCGGCTCGCGATACTCAGCGTTGGTGACACCAGGGCAGTTGTCTGTAGTGTACGAACACCTCCGTAACGATGATCCTTTCCTCTCTCCGCCAAGTAGCAAGGCGACATCCTCTTAGGCCTCTCCTTGTGTGCAATGATGTGGCATCTGCCTTTGTATTATCAATGTTCAGTTCCAAATCTGTGGCTTACTCGAGCACATACTAGGCCGAGAGCAGTGCAGGCCGGAGGCAGTGGACAGCACGGGCCATTCACCGAATGTCGCCAGCATAGGTTGGTGGCCCCACCGGCCTGCGTAGTTCAGGTTCAGTGGCACCACGTGTTCGGTCACCTTCGTGACTGTGACCCGGCTTTCGTCCAGACTGAGCCGCATCTTCCTCTCACTCCTCCCCGTGCGTGCACTGGTGTGGACTCAGCCATTCGTCATTCATGACAAAGTGCTGGATGTGAGACCTACTGGGCCGCAAGGTTGTCCTAGTCCCTCATCCACGGCTCGCCGGATGGCGTTGGAACGGGTTTGTGGCAGCACGGCTCGCCTGATGGCGTTGGACAGGCTTTGTGGCAGCATGGCTCGCCGGATGGCATTGGACAAAGTTTGTGGTGGGATGTGTCGCAAGATGTGCATATGGAAGTATGCCTAACGGATCAAAGGGAGCCTGGTGCTGTGGCCGCTGTCCCGGATTTGGGGTCACTGCCATTCAGGAGCCAGGATGTAGTCTCACGGATGTATGTCGTTACAACGCATACTTTTACTCCGCGTACCATTACAACGCGGTATTTACAACGCATACCGCTACAACGCATAGCGCTTTGGGGTGCTGGATAGTGGTAAGTATAATTTACTATTCTAACTCCAGTCCCCGTGGACCCTAGGGAAGGTGTTGGATAGTAAATTAAACTTACCTCTTATCCTAGAGCGCCCCCCCAGCGCAATGCGTTGTAACGGTATGCGTTGTAATGCCTGCGTTGTAGTGGTAGTGCGGAGTAAAAAATGCGTTGTAACAGGTGAATACCAGTCTCACATGTGGGACCCACTGGGCCACAGAGGTCGCCAGTAGAATATGTTAACGAGAAAGGAGTAATGTGGGCCAGCGTCAGGGGGACAGCATTTGTCTGAAAGGCTGGCTGGGTCGTGGGCCTTGGGCTTGGAGCTTACACTGGCACGTGGTGGGCCCTGCATGACATACGCCGGTGTCCAATGCTGATCAGTGTGGCCTGGCTGCGTAGGGTCGGCCCTGACGGGTTTGTGGTCCAGTGGGCTGGGGTATGGCAGGCGCACAGGATCTCAGGCAACTCCGCTAACGAGGACAGCGTCGGCCTCGTGGCGGGGTGGGAGACCACGCCCCAGCAGAGACGTTGGGCTTTCCAGAATAGGACTACGCCCAGGGCTACGTGCTTTTTATTAACACCCCTATGCTGGCCTGGAGTATGCTGGCCCATCCCACTCTGCTCACGCTTAGGGGTGGGGCGTAACAGGCAACTTTCCTGCAAGGACCCCAACTGGATTGGGTGACATGGTTGCGTCCACTGTCCACTGCACTCCATTCACCAGAGGTGTATGTCGCTGTGGATATAGGTGTGTTCTGCATACTGCGGTTTGTTCAGTACTTCGCCACCACTCTTGGCATTGTGTATTCTTCCAACCATGGTTCTACTGCATCCTTAACACATGTCTGGTTGCCAACTCTCCCAACGCTCGTCTATTGTGTGGCCGAGGTGCCATGCCGTTGATTGGTCATGTTCACGGCTTGCCCAGGTTACCATTGTGAGTTGTTCTATCATGCCTGGTGGGTGGGCATGTTGTTGTGCATCTTGGTGGTGGACTTGTGACGTGTACATTGCCAGAGTTGTGGATTGCATGGTTGTGGAGTTGAGGTGAGTGGGATGTTAATTGGGAAGTTGGCAAGGGGCTGTGCATTTTCCTTTCTGCCATCCTGGGATGGCTGGTTGGACTGTCGAAGGGAGAAGGGATCACCCACACTGGCTGTGTATTTTGAGGGGACATTGGTGAAGGTCCAAAGGTGTTCCGATGTTGCCTGCACATTGATGTGTGTTGTGTGCTTTCTGTTGCGCAGATTGTGTGCTGTATCACCATGGGACACAGGTGGGACATGTGTGCAGTGGATTACACCCTACATGTGCGTGCATCTGGCTGTGGCGTGTGGTGCTTGCTTGGTCTCCAGCAGTTCCTGCGCATTGTGTTGGCCGTACAGGGGTGCTAGGATGATGGGGATGTCCAGGACAGGCATGGGGGCCTTGGATGTGGCTGGCTGAGAGATCCGCCGACTCTGGCGGGTGTTGTTTGGGGTGTGCCAGGGGCCAACAGGTGGGGCACGACCAGCAGCTTGATGTGGGGTGGGATGTTGGTTGTCTGCTGTGTTGGTGCCGTAGGCCTGTTAGGCGATGACGGCCAGGATGCGTGGGATGGTTGTCCCATTCAGCCTGTAGTGGAAAGTAACATTGTCAGATGTTGTGCCTGTGAGGCACGTGCATTTCCTGGGGGGCCACTGTAATTGTCTGCGCTGCCCCTGTGGTGGTCCGGGGGGGGGGGGGGTGATGGGTGGATGTTGTGGCCCTCTTGGGTGTCCGTGCTGCATGTTCAGTTGCTCCATGGCATCTATTGCCCTTCCGATGACACCCCTGGGCTGTGCTCCCTTTTGTGGTGCAGACTGTGGTCCGAATTTACACCAGGTCAAAGCAGGTGTAAAATTCCAGCTGCTAATGCGCCTTATTGCGTGTTTTGTGTTCTTATCGCCGATCTGTCTGGTTGTTGTGAATGTTGAGGTGTGGTGTTGTCGAGGCTTTTGTCATGGGAACGCCTACTTTGCATCTCATTAGCGTTAGTTGCAGGGGTCCTCTGTGACGATGTTTTTTGCGGCTACTAATGCGGGAAAACTTGTGCTGTGGGCTGTTAGCACCAGCTTGTGAATGGTGGGGTAAATTTATCACGACGTTGGCTGATGTGTGTTGTGTGCTTTCTGTTGCGCAGATTGTGTGCTGTGTCACCATGGGACACAGGTGGGACATGTGTGCAGTGGATTACACCCTACACGTGCGTGCATCTGGCTGTGGCGTGTGGTCCTTGCTTCGTCTCCAGCAGTTCCTGCGCATTGTGTTGGCCGTACAGGGGTGCTAGGATGATGGGGATGTCCAGGACAGGCATGGGGGTCTTGGATGTGGCTGGCTGAGAGATCCGCCAACTCTGGCGGGTGTTGTTTGGGGTGTGCCAGGGGCCAACAGGTGGGGCACGACCAGCAGCTTGATGTGGGGTGGGATGTTGGTTGTCTGCTGTGTTGGTGTCGTTGGCCTGTTAGGCGAAGACGGCCAGGATGCGTGGGATGGTTGTCCCATTCAGCCAGTAGTGGAAAGTAACATTGTCAGATGTTGTGCCTGTGAGGCACGTGCATTTCCTGGGGGGGCCACTGTAATTGTCTGCGCTGCCCCTGTGGTGGTCCGGGGGGGGTGATGGGTGGATGTTGTGGCCCTCTTGGGTGTCCGTGCTGCATGTTCAGTTGCTCCATGGCATCTATTGCCCTTCCGATGACACCCCTGGGCTGTGCTCCCTTTTGTGGTGCAGACTGTGGTCCGACTTTACACCAGGTCAGAGCAGGTGTAAAATTCCAGCTGCTAATGCGCCTTATTGCGTGTTTTGTGTTCTTATCGCCGATCTGTCTGGTTGTTGTGAATGTTGAGGTGTGGTGTTGTCGAGGCTTTTGTCATGGGAACGCCTACTTTGCATCTCATTAGCGTTAGTTGCAGGGGTCCTCTGTGACGATGTTTTTTGCGGCTACTATTGCGGGAAAACTTGTGCTTTGGGCTGTTAGCACCAGCTTGTGAATGGTGGGGTAAATTTATCACGACGTTGGCTGCGATAAAGTGCAGTTAATTCTGCGATAGCTCCTTGTGAATATGCCCCAAAATTTCCCGAGTTATGCGAGGGAATTTGAATGAAAGGGAAATTTTGCCGGGCTTACTATCCACCAACCTAATAAACATGCATGGACTGTTACTGGCTTTGCAATTGTAGCTATTTATGTGCCCATTTGTTATATATTAAACCGATTTGGCTTGTGGGCGTTTAATGGACAGAGAAGCTGAAATGTATGTGCTTCTGTTATCTCTGCATTTTTCACATCATTTCCTATACCTTATCTTTGAATACCACCAACTATTTGCGTGAATTTCCATACCTCCTTCCGCTAAAGATCACAATTCACTTCTATTAAATGAATCTATCGCATTGAAACTGGTATAAATGCATGAAGATTTCCTTAAGAGCACAAGTGAATAACTGGAATGTTTTTCACCGCTGAGTTCTGAGTGACATCGTATAGACAACGAGGGCGAAATTGAGGCTGTCCATGATGTCACACAGAACCCTGAGGTAAAACATATTCCCTTTATTTAATATTTAGCTATCTCTAATTTTATGTTATGTAGGGACGCAACGCCGCAAACTCATTCGCCCCTGCTTTCAACTGGGGGAAGATATACATAACATGGCTTTTCGTCCCTGTCGATAATGTAATAGAAGAAAAAAATACCTGCATTTGTACCACTCGCCCTCTCTGCCTTCTCTTCCCTCCCGCCAGATGCTATGCTTCCTACTCATTCTCGCTGCTCTGACAGGCTCTAAAGAGAGCCCCATCAGAGAAGCATGGAATTGATTTATGATGTAGCAACAGTGGGTAGCAATTAACAAGTGTAAGGTCTGATGTCTTGAAAGTTACAGGGCTGCCTAATGAGACATATGCTCTATACATATATACTGTACAAATATATTCAGCAGGATTGTTTCTTAATTGAATAAATATGCTTTTAGACGCCTTTATGGTGGACATCAATATGTCAGAGAATGACGTCGAGTTAATTGAAACACGCGGGATGTGCAGGATAAGAAAGTGTACCTTTTATTAAAGGAAGTGGTTACCTTTACCTGTAGGTTTATTTTATGCTGAATGCAGCATTGTATGTGTTACACCAAAGTTTGTATCCTTGGAGATAGAAACAAGAGTGGAAATAAAAGGGTGTTTCTGTGCCAGTATGCAAAACCAAAACCTTATCTGTCGGTATATAACATTTTCAATATGATCTCCTAAACATTTCTCCTAATTATTAAGAACATTCAAATTTTTTGTAGTGTTGGCTAACCTTTTACATAAATTAGGTTTCCATAGCGGCATAATTTCAGTAGTCTAACAACCAAGGAAGGATTCTGATTTTATCTTACTTGTCCAGAATAAAAAGTTCCTCGCGAATGCTGAGATTCAAACCAGTACCCTGCAATGATTCACATTCTTTGAGGCAGGCATTCAGCCCACTGGGGTACCTTAAAACAAGCAACGTGGTAAACATTTAAAACATTATTACTAATTATTAATACTACGCCCTTGGGTGCTTGCAGGGGGACACAACATCTGCCCCCCTGTGTGCATGCACCCCAGTTCCTGCACGGCATGGATGCAGGAACTGTTTTTGGCATTCCCATTGCGGTGCCCATTTTCAGGGCACTGTCGTGGGAATGGCAAAACAAAAGCCCGTCAGATACGAGTTAGACTCGTAATCTGGCGTGTGGCCAGACCATAGCTTTGTCGGTGCGGCGGCGGGCGGGTCCGGAACTGCACTGCCAAAGTCATAATCGGCCCCTTCGGGTATAATTGCACAATTTTCCTGTACATATTGGCAATTATACCCTGAAAGAGCTACAGCCTCACTTTAAGTGCCACAGCTTTGAAATTGGCTTCAAGCACTGTACCCAATTTGAAATCACAAGTTTCCCTCAAAATGTGCATGCACCCAAGTTTTTTACCCTCTATTTTTTTCAGGCGAAACCTAAATGCTGATGGAAACTGTTATGGTAGACTGTTAACGGGACACAAGTAACTTGTGTAGATTTCCTACTAGTATTCCTTACACTTTTGAGTAACTTTACTTCTTTAGACTATTCACAAAATTAGAATGTAAAGTTACTCAAAGGTGTAGACTTACATGTCTCCACCCCTTGAAATACAGAGTGGAGCTAAATTTACAAATGTAAAGGTGATACTGCCACAAAAAGAGACAGTTGTAAGTCCAGCAGCATTTATAGCCGACCACTGATACTGCAACACCCCGATAAAAAATAGTAAAGCTAGGGACTTAAATAAAACACCAAAGGAAATCATGTTAAATTAAATTATCTAAAACTAGCAGCCCGTCCCGACCTTGTCCGGGAGCAATAAGGCTTCAGGGCCCCCGCCCGCCTCGACGTTGTCCGTGGGTCCCCCGGATCCTTCCTTCATATATTGCAGTATTATACCTCTATGTTTCCTTTGCACGCTTTTGTAACCTGCACACGTCACTTTTTCCTCATGTAATGCACCGTTTGCTAGCTCTTGTATTTTGTTGGCTCATGTTTCTCACTTTTGTAATGCACTCACTTTATAATGTCCGTGGGTCCCCCGGAGCCTTCCTTCATATATTGCAGTATTATACCTCTGTTCTGTTTGTACGCTTTTGTAACCTGCACACGTCACTTTTTCCTCATGTAATGCACCGTTTGCTAGCTCTTGTATTTTGTTGGCTCACGATTCTCACTTTTGTAATGCACTCACTTTTGTAATGCACGGTTTGCTACCTCTTTTGCTTCATTTAATTCTCACCGCTCTTCCCCGCCTGTATTTCACCTACGCTCACCGCTCCTCCCCACCACTTTTTCCTCATGTAATGCACCGTTTGTTAAATCTTGTATGTTGTTGGCTCACGATTCTCACTTTTGTAATGCACTCACTTTTGCCGTTTGCTACCTCTTTTGCTTCATTTAATGCTCACCGCTCCTCCCCGCCTGTATTTCACCTACGCTCACTGCTCCTCCCCACCTGTATTTCACCTACGCTCACCGCTCCTCCCCGCCTGTAGCTTTTATATTTCACCTACCTCATCCGCCGCTTACCGCTCCTTGCCGCCTGTCCGCCGCTCCTCGCCGCCTGTCCGCTGCTCCTCTCCGCCTGTCCGCCGCTCCTCCCCACGCTCATCTCCGCCGCTCCTCCTCGCGTACGCCGCTCCTCTCTGGCTCCTGATATCAGCACGCATGTCGCGGCCAGCCTGCGCTACTTCCAAGGGACTACTTTTTTTTAGGTAAATATTTTAAATAACGTATATTTTTTATTTTATATAGCCTATGTCCATCTACAGACCCTGCCAATTACAACAATGTTTTGGGTGTTTGGATTGGCGCTGTCGTTCCCTAGTTTACCCGCCTCAAAGGTTCAAAGTTCTTCCTTTATAATAGTAGTATAGATAGTTCAAAATGTAAATAATTATTATTTTATGTAAAATAAGTTATCTAAAAATAAACCATGTTTAGTATTTTATTTTACCTTGTTTTAATAACGTTTTTCAAGAAAAAAATTATTGTAACTTATTTTATTATTAAAATATAACGAAATTACTTTTAATTAAGTCTGTACATCACTTTTAATAATTATCAATACATAATAAAAAACAAAACAAATTTTACTTTAGAGGAAAATGTGTTTTTATTTTAAACTTTGGAAAATCATTTTAATGTAATTTAATATATTGAAAGCACTTGCATTTTAAATGTAAAATAAAATGTTTAATGCTGTAGCAATTGTATTATTTTCTACATTTAAATTAAATATATTCAATTATCTTACAATAATATGTAGCGTAATATTTTACAAATTCTTTTCAAGTTTAATGAACTTGTTTATATTCCCTGTACTTTGCCATAGGTAGACTTTGCAGTTGAGATGAAAATCTTTCTATGGTAAAGTAAAGGGAAAAGGTTGAGAGTTTATAAAACTTTCAACAGAAGAAAATGATGCTTAATATATTGTAAATTCATTTTATATAATTATTTTAAAAGTAGAAAAAAATGTAAATGTGGTACAGAACAGTAATGTATTTGTAATTACATAATTTAATTATATCACATTAAATGAATAATTTTAAAAATATTACATTGACTACTGTTTTAGTTTCTTTTTGGCATTAGTAACTTTAGAAGTGCCGTTTCTGAATAGGAGTGGGCTTACTCTTTTGTGGGTGAGTGCATTTTCCTCCCTCTATCCTTCCATTGTTGTCCCTTAAGCCCTCCTTACTACTTCCTAAACCCTTCCCCTTTAGTTGTAAATATTCCTTATTTTCCACCCATTCTCTCCATCTCTCCAACATTTAGACGTTAGATGGAGGTGTAGGACTCAGCACGTCGTTTGTTAATAGCATTTTGCAGTAGTCTGTAATACTACAAATGTACAAAGAGTGAAGTTTATGAATAGGCCCCTGAGACTGTTATTAAACTGTCCTTTGGCACCCCTCTGCACTTTTCGGACTGATGGTGAGATACTAGTTTGTTTCGAGGCAGTAATGTATACATGTCACATCAGGCGGGTTGCTGTGCAGTCAATTGTCATGGAGTTCATTCCAAGAAGTTATCATTAAACAGGAGCCTCCCAATGCCTCTAAGCACCATCCTTTGCCATCCCCACCAACTGTCTCTTGTCGCATACTCCTCACGAGCTCCACTCTAGAATCCATAAGCTCATGCAGAGAATGCCACACACCTCCCTTATTTACATTTTGCATGACGTTCCAAACTGTCATTAACTGCATACAAATAAACTACAACCACAACATAAAAAACTACATAAAGTAGTAAGAGAAAGCAAAGCAGGTAAATCATAGCCCTACATGCAGATTTCTCTCCCATAAGTAGCTTAAAGATGACAAACATATATTTTAACAAAATCTACATAAATTACTTACAAATAATCCTTGCCTTATTGTAACAAATAATTCCTGAACTTTGCAGACATACATCAAGTGCGAACGCCCTTTCTCACTCCTCATTGTTCCATACTACACTCATCTCCTCTCACTGCTCTCACATCAGACTCAGTCGGAGCTTCCAAAAACACATTACTGTCATCCAAATCCGTTCCACTTTCTTTATGGCACAGCTTATCTTCCAACACCTCCTAATGCTGGTTGCAATTGTTATACAAAGATACTCTAGATAAGTTTCATATGGTTTCATCCTGCACTCTCACAGTATTCCTGAAACACTCAATTACCTTCACAGGATCAGACCATTTAGATGTTCCTTTCCTGCCATCGGCACCACGTTTCACTCTCACCAGGTCCCCAACTACTACCAACTGTTTAGTAGGTGTACCTTATTTCTCGTCCTTCATCCTTTTCAAACACCACTTGTATTCTTCCATGGCTTTACTAATCTGCTTGTAATCTACCTCTTATTCATCAATCACCGTGGTACTAACTTGCAACCAGATTTCTTCCCTCTCAGTAATTCAAAAGAAGATACAGATGACAGAGAATTAGGTGTTGTTCTATAAGTCAACAACTTGACTTGCAAAACTTTCCTCCAATTAAGTCCACTTTTTATAGCCATCTGGATAGACTCTTTAATTACTCTAGTAAATGTTTCTACTTGCCCGTTAGCCTCTAGGTGGAATACCAATATTCGTATCTGATTTATGCCAATAGTAGAGAAAAACTGTTCCATATGTATACTCTTGAACTGGGGCCTATTGTCTGACACAATGACCTTTGGGATACATTCTCTGCAAAATAGCTCATCCAAAAATTCCACAATTGCCTCAGTAGTCACTGTACCAATCATTCTGAACTTCCGACCATTTTGAAAATAATCTACTACCACTATACCATAGTATTCTTGCCTAGAAATGACAGCATTAGGACCAATAATATCCATACCCATTTTTTCCATGGCCCTTCCAGCAATTCCAGAGGCCTTGTCTCTGTCACTATAGCTTTGGCCGACTTATCACTAGTGGAACAGGGAACGTAAGATCTCACCCAATTGTCTACCATTACATCAATTTCTTGCCGCCAATACTGTTCTTGCAAACTCCGACTCGTAATAGCTATCACACAATTTCCTTCATGAGCAAATTGTATCAATTTTGTTTGTAAGCTGAAGGGAGGTATAACTTTATTCCTCCTCAACATTAGACCATACTCTTCACCTACTTTATGTAAACCTTTGAGTTCACCAATAACTTCCTTCTCTCCTGGCCAGCCATCGAGGACATATCGTCGAACTTCCAATAATACTTTGCCATTTTTTGTTTCATTAGTCCTTTCCTCCTTTGATATAACACACAGACCAACAGTGTTCATCCCCAAATCACTAACACCAGCAGAGGTACATGGCAATTTGCATTCAATCTCTTCCTGAAGATCGTCAAACCTCTCCCCTACAGGCAGTCGACATACAATCAGCATGTACATTGTTACATCCTGTAAAATACTCCATCTTATATTGAAACAATTGCACTTTGGGTGCACGTCTAGCTAATTTCGCCGTCATTGATCTGCTCCCACCTAGTAACATCATATTAATGAATGTTTTATGATCCGTCTTTATGGCAAACTTGGTCCCCCACAGAAAATTCTGTAATGATCAGCTCCCCACACTCAAGCCAGTAGTTCTTTCTCAATGACAGAATAATGCCTCTCTGAATCCCTCAATGTTCTTGCACTGAATGACACAATCCATTCTCTTATCCCACCACGTTACATCAACACTACCCCTAATCCACAATTGCTGGCGTTCACCCCTATTATGCATTCTTTCCCAACTTGAAAAGATTTCAAATATGAAGCATTTACAATTTCTTTCTTTCTTCAAAGATACAAATACTTCATCCTGCAAATTCCCGCCAGTGGCCCCCCCACCCACCAATTTTGTTTGTTTTTGAATATTGCTCTCAGGGATTCTGCATTAGTTACATAGTTCTGTATGAATTTGGCATCGAATTCTGTCAATCCTAAGAAGGTCTACAACTGCTCGTTAGAGAGGTTTAGGAGCATTCATAATGGCTGACGCATGACACTTCTTTCGTCTTATACCAAAATCGGAGATCGCATGACCTAAGTATTCAACTTCTTGTTTCTGAAATTTACATTTTGACAACTTCAGAGTCAAACTTTTCTCTAGAAGAGCTTGCAACACTTTCTTCAAATTATTATCATATTTCACTTACTTTTTGCCAAAAATGAATGTAGTCTTTAAACGCCACATCTCCTGGAATACCTACTAACGTATCTCTCATTAGTATTTGAAATAATGAAGCCACACTGGCGAACCCAAAAGTCATTCTGCGGTAGCGAAACATACCCTCTGACATAACAAAAGTTATCAGATATTTGGAACGATCATCCAACTCCACCTGGTGGTAGGCATTTTTTAAATCTAAAATAGAGAAAACTGTTGCACCTACCAATGTTGATATTATCTCATGAAGGTTGGGTAATGGATAGGACTCCACCCAAATCTCCTCATCGAAACTTCGCAGGTCAATACATAATCTTAATTCAATTGAAGTTTTGATCAAAATCACTACAGGTGACACGCAAGAAAATGACTCCACTGGTTCTGTTATCTCCTGCTTGCACAAATCATGCAATAATTCTTTAAGTTTGTTTCTATATGAGTGGAACATTCCTCATGCAATGTCTAACTGGGATAAAATGTTCCTTCAAAATTATTGGGTATTTATATTTCTTAAACTCACCCAGTTTCTCACTGACCACGTTACTAAATGTAAGTTTCAATTCTTCCTCAAAACCCACAGGGTGATCCAAGGTATCCCCAGTCATAGTAGAATTAAACACATAAACAGGAGGATTAGCCCTGGGATCTAACCTGATTACAATGTTTTCTTGATGTGGCCAACCCAATAGTGACTGTCAATGATCCATCAGTTATACCTTACACGAGTACATCTTCCAGAAAATTCCAGATCTGCTCAAAAATAGCCTAACAAATGTATATTGTGTGCCATACACCAAGCAGGAGATACATCAGGAGGTTGCAGTCTTATTTTCACAAATACTCTGTACAACATTCTTAACATTCTTGCTGAATATAGTATACCATGCACAAGAATCAACATACACAACAGTGGGTTTCCCATCGATAATAATAGTACTCAAAGGAAAACTCCTATTCCTGAGGTCCATTCCTTCATCGTCACACCTCATAGTTGAGTCCTTATTAAAACAGTCCAAAGCTTATCAAGTTCAAAACTCCACTGAAAGAGTTTGGTGTAAAAAAAAAAAAAAAAATATATATATATATATATATATATATATATATATATATATATATATATATATATATATTCACTTAAAAAACCAAAGGTTTCAGGCCTTATATAGTTAGGAATTAGCATTTAAAAAACCATTGAAATTGCTCCTATATAGTTAGATGTACTAACTATATTTCGCGCACCTGCAATCCACTGCTGATGATGTCACATATTACATCATTCATGACATGGTCAGTGGCATCACTGATGACATCACTGATGACATCTCATTTGACATCACTGATGACATCATCCAGTGACTGTGTGTTTCTGTAAAGTTTAAATATGTTTTACATATTGAAGAATGAGTGGATATATAAGTGTCTGGATGAAGGATTTAGTAGGTGCATGACTGACTGTATGAGTGAGTGATTAAATGTGTCTTACTAAATGCATGGGTTAGTGACTAAACTGTCTGAATGTGTGCATCAGTATGTCTGTTGTTGTGTAAGCTGCTGCATGTGTTGATCAGTAGCTATATGAGTGGCTATATGGGTTATTGATTGGTTGCCCAAGTATTTGAATGGGAGACTTAGTGTGTGTGTGGGTGGCTGGGAGGCGTGTGACTCTGTGCATGGATGTGTGAGCAGTTGATTCACTAGGTGTATGAGTTCAAGAGTGCATGTGAAAACAGCTATATGGGCGGTTGACTGTGTGCATGGGTGTGTTGGTGAGTGAATGGATATCTCAGTGCTACATGTGCAAGTAAGTACATATGTAAAACACAGTGCATGTGAGAGTTGGCATATATAAATGACTATACATGAGAGCCAATGAATGTGCGAGTGGCTATATGGATCATTGTGTACTTGTATCAGTTATTGTATAAGAGAGTAAGTATGTGTTTGTATATGTTTGAATAAGTAAGGTGTTGTGTGTATAACTGTATAGTTGAGGAAATGGAAGTGTGATTGATTCTTTGCATGACTGACCAGGTGTGTGAGTAACTCCATGGATGAGTGGCAGTGTGTGAGTGTCTGTATAGGTGTATGAGTGCATATGATAGTGTTGTATTGATGAGTGACTGTATGTATGAGTGATTCTATGGGTGAATGAGTGAATGTGTGTGTTGACCTAGGAATCAGTGAGTGCGTATGTAGTAACTGGTATTGGTGTGTCAATGGTTTCAAGAATGGTAGTCTGTATTTAACACTGGGTGTATCAAAGGTTATATTAGAGTGTGAGGAGGTGCATCGTATTATCACATGAATGATGTCATCAGTGATGTGATCAGTAATGTCAAATGAGATGTTATCAGTGATGTCATCAGTGATGTCATTTGAGATGTCATCAGTGATGTCACTGACCATGTCATGAATGATGTAATATGTGACATCATCAGCAGTGGATTGCGGGCGCGTGAGTTATAGTTAGCTGAACTACCTATAACAGGGGAATTTCAATGGTTTTCTATGAGTGAAATGTCCAGCTAACTATAATGCCCCTGAAACTTTTGTTTTTTTTCAGTGACTTTCTAAGGTTTATTGCTAATTCCTAACTATAACTTGCCTGAAACCTATGTTTTTTTTCATTGAATATATATATATATATATATATATATATATATATATATATATATATATATATATATATATATATATATATCTATATATATAAATATATATATATATATATATATATATATATATTACCTACTGGCGGTCGCCAGTAGGTATAGTCAGGACCTAGTTACCATAGGAAATTCTGAACATTCTATTGGGAATAACGTTGGCACCGATTGAGGGATCTGCCTGTAATTTTCCTTAAATTTGCCTCGCGGCGCTCCGCTCCTTCCCTGAAAGTTTCTGGGGGATTCGTCAAGCGGGGGCCGAGAAAAAAGGGGAGTCCCAAAACGTGTTTTCCCCATGTTAATTTCCATGGGGACATTCTGACAAGGCTACAGCTCGAACGGCTGAACGGAACATCTCAAATGATGGCTTATCAAAGATGCAGCATTGAGGTCTCTCCTGATAACAGGTGAGTAAATCGGAATTCGTTGTTCGGCTGATTTCAGGTGAATATTTTAAAGTTCCAAAACTCCACACTTAAAAGAATTTCCAAGTGAAACCACTCAATGTTACCCTATGGAAGGAAATTCAAGTTACTGGTAAGTATTGTTAGAATTACTTTTCAGGATCAGTACTGGGCTCAAAGTTGCAGCACTGAGGTCTCTTCTGATAACGGGTGAGTAAATCAGAATTCGTTGTTCGGCTGATTTTAGATGAATATTTTAAGTTCCAAAACTCCACAGTTAGAAGAATTTCCAAGTGAAACCACTCAATGTTTCCCTATGGAAGGAAATTTACTTAGCAGGTAAGTAGTGTTAATGTTACTTTTTCTTACTCAGTGGTGGATCCTGGATCCAGAGCGGGTGCATCTCCTGTAAACAGTTGAAAGAATGCGTTTACCGTAAGTCATACAGGCTATTTTAAATGAATATTTTTAGTTTGTAAAAATAGACACTTAGAAACTTTTCTAGTGAAAACCAGACAATGGATTCCTATGGAAGGAAATACAAGTTACTGGTAAGTATGGTTAGAATTACTTTTCAGGGTCAGTGCTGGGCTAAAAGAAGCAGCACTGAGGTCACTCCTGATAACAGGTGAGTAAATCGGAATTCGTAGTTCGGCTGATTTTTAGAGGAATATTTGTACGTTTCATAAAATCAACACTTAGAAACTTTTCTGCTGAAAACCACAGAATGGATTCCTATGGAAGGAAATACAAGTTACTGTAAGTACGCTTAGAATTACTTTTCAGGATCAGTACTAGGCTAAAAGATGCCGCATTGGGTTCTCTCCTGATAATAGGCGAGTAAATCGGAATTCGTAGTTCGGCTGATTTTAGAGGAATATTTGTACAATGGTGAAGGAAGGGGGCGGGGCCAAAGGTGACATGTGTGCAAACACGCCCTGTGGTGTATTTTAAGTTGCGGGATTAAGTGCCCTTTAATCCTGAGGTCCCCTGGGTGCCAACTAGCCCACCAGGTACCTCTAGTATGTGCCAGGGGGCTGTGTTGCAGAGAGGTGTTCAGAGGTCATGCCCCTTTTTACAACACTCTGCAACGCAGCTCCGTGGCGCTTACTAGAGGTACCTGATGGGCACAACCAACGAGGGGGGAGCAGGACCAGCAAGCACAACCAACAAGGGGGGGCAGGACAGCAAGCACAACCAACGAGGGGGGGGGTCAGGACAGTAAGCACAACCAACGAGGGTCGGGGGGGTCAGGAGAGCAAGCACAACCAACGAGGGGGCAGGGGGGACAGAGGCACAAAAACCGAGCATAGAGGCACACAAACCAGATCACAAGCAGGCCACAGAGGCACAAAAACCGGATCACAAGCAGGACACAGAGGCACAACAAGCAACGAGGGGGCAGGGGGGCACAAAGGCACAGCAAGCAACGAGGGGGCAGGGGGGCACAGAGGCACAAACACCAGGCACAGAGGCACAAAAACCGGATCACAAGCAGGGCACAGAGGCACAAAAACCAGATCACAAGCAGGGCACAAAGGCACAACAAGCAACGTGGGGGCAAGGGGCACAGAGGCACAACAAGCAACGAGGGGGCAGGGGGGTACAGATGCACAAAAACCAGGCACAGAGGCACAAAAACCGGATCACAAGCAGGGTACAGAGGCAAAAAAAACGGATCACAAGCAGGGCACATAGGCACAACAAGCAACGAGGGGGCACTTCACAAATACGTGAGGAAAAATTAAGACTTACCTCTAAAAGCCGCCAAATGTCTTATGTAAACAAAAACATAATATTATCAAAAATAGATATAAACGTAACATATTAAATATACTTACCTTAAAACTGAGAAATACATCAGAGGATAACAAATACGTTAGGCAAAAATTACACTTACCTTGAAGTTACATATAACGACGCTTGTGCAGTTACCTATAAAGTACAACAAAACAAAATTTGGCAAAAAAGATACATGTAGTAGTTACAAATTTGTAAACATTATTATAAACTTGCACTTACCTTAATGTCTCAGCGCTACGTACAGTTATTTCGAGGACTCTCCTAAAGATGTCGCTTGCCGCCGATTGAATGAAAAACGTGCCCTACCCTGACGTATCCAAATGCAGAACTTTTTCCCCAAAAACAGATTAACAGCACATTCTTAAAAAAAGCGCCAATAACAAATAGCATGTACAATACATTATATATTTAAACTAAACTACAAACGATGAAATCATGAAAAAGAAAATCAAGCACAATATGAAGTCCTAAAAGACGAACACATTTCCCGATAAAAACATAATGAACTATAATACAAACACATCACAATACCAATTAAACGTACAATAAATAAACTGCTATAACTAGCATAGGAAATAATACATACAACATAAAAACAAGCGCCTAAAATAGGGAATAAATATGTTAAAAAAATGTACACTTACCTCTAAAAACAGACAAATGTATTATGTAAACCAAAACATACTTTTCCAGAAGAATAGATGTAAACCAGAAACATTAAATGTACTTACAATAAAGTTGCTGCAGCCATATCCAACAGAATCATGAGACGAAATGGGGTAAAGTTATAAAAGCCATAAAATGCATTACATAAAAAAAGAAAAGAGGGCTTACCTGTGGCCATAAAGTACAGCATACATACCAAACAAAGCAAATCGTGCACGCTAGTGCACAAAGACAACACGACCCAGGGTAGACCTGTAAAAAAAAAATGCATTAAATGAGCAAGAAAGGCAGGATAAATACATAAAAGCATAGAAAAGTATAACGTAGTAGTCGTGCGCTATACAAGTACCTCTACATTTACATTTACATTTAAATAAAATACTATATTGTAAGTAGAAGATAGGAAAAAAAAAATTGAATACACTTACCGGGAACTTGCCACAACCCGGCCGACAGTACAATTGCTTCGCCAATGTCCGCAAAGATAGCATTGTCGCCAATTCAACAAAACTAAAAAAAAAAAACCAGTATATTCGACACAACCAAAAATAGTGGTTAACTTTAAAAAAAATTTAAGAGACGAAATGGTATAAAGTTATAATTAAAAAAAACGCATTACATAAGAAATAAATAAATAGGGCTTACCCGAGACTGCACTGCATGCACGACGCTGCACGGAACCGCCACAGGCCGGGGTAGACCTGTAAAAGGAACAAAAAAAAGCATTAGGCAAGAAACAGACAAGATGGCTTACCTGAGACCAGCAAACAGCTGCATACATACCGGGTAAAACACTCCTTGCTCGACGCTGCACGGAACGACCACGGGCCGAGGTAGACCTGTAAAAGGAACAAAAAAAAGCATTAGATAAGAAACATAGACAAGATGGCTTACCCGAACAGTTGCATACATACCAGGCAAAGCACTCCTTGTACGACGCTGCACGGAACCGCCACGGGCCGGGGTAGACCTGTAAAAGGAACAAAAAAAAGCATTAGACAAGAAACATAGACAAGATGGCTTACCTGAGACCCGCAAACAGCTGCATACATACTGGTCAAAGCACTCCTTGCACGACGCTGCACGGAACCGCCACGGTCCGGGGTAGACCTGTAAAAGAAGAAAAAAAAAAGCATTAGACAAGAAACATAGACAAGATGGCTTACCTGAGACCCGCAAACAGCTGCATTCATACAGGGCAAAGCACTCCTTGCACGACGCTGCACGGAACCACCACGGGCCGGGGTAGACCTGTAAAAGGAACAAATAAAAGCATTAGGCTAGAAACATAGACAAGATGGCTCACCTGAGACCCGCAAACAGCTGCGTACATACCGGGCAAAGCACTCCTTGCACAACGCTGCACGGAACCGCCACGGGCCGGGGTAGACCTGTAAAAGGAACAAAAAAAAGCATTAGACAAGAAACATAGACAAGATGGCTTACCTGAGACCCGTAAACAGCTGCATACATACCGGGCAAAGCACTCCTTGCATGACGCTGCACGGAACTGCCAATGGCCAGGGTAGACCTGTAAAAGGAACAAAAGAAAGGCATAAGACAAGAAACATAGACAAGATGGCTTACCTGAGACCCGCAAACAGCTGCATACATACCGGGCAAAGCACTCCTTGCACGACGCTGCACGGAACCGCCATGGGCCGGGGTAGACCTGTAAAAGGAACAAAAAAAAGCATTAGGCAAGAAACATAGACAAGATGGCTTACCTGAGACCCGCAAACAGCTGCATACATACCGGGCAAAGCACTCCTTGCATGACGCTGCACGGAACTGCCATGGGCCGGGGTAGACCTGTAAAAGGAACAAAAAAAGCTTTAGGCAAGAAACATAGACAAGATGGCTTACCTGAGACCCACAAATGGCTGCATACATACCAGGCAAAGCACTCCTTGCACAACGCTGCACGGAACCGCCACGGGCCGGGGTAGACCTGTAAAAGGAACAAAAACAAACAACGGGGGGCAGCAAGCACAAGCAACAAGGGATTGGGGTGCGGGGGGTCCCTCGAAGACTTTCTCGGCTGCCGGTGTGAAATCCTGTGGCTGAGAGGCAGGCAGGAAACCAAGCAGCACGACCATGTTTCTCCGAGGCGAGGAAGAAATGCCTCGGAGAAACCACCGTCATTTTCTGATTCGGGGCGTGGTTTTCTTTCTCTCCTCTTCCCATTGGCTGGAAGGTAAAATTCCAGCCAATGGGAAGAGGTAAGAAAGAAAACAAGAAAGAAGCGAAAAAGTACGCCCCTGAATCGGAAAAAGATGGGGCTTAAACGGAGTGATACCCCTTTCCTCCAATGGCTTGCATCCGTTTAGGAAGCCAGCCAATGGAGAAGAGGGGCGGGTTAAAGCCCCTATTCTAGAAAACATTAAATCTCGGATCGAGACTGCGCAAGCGCAGCCTACGGTCCTCGACCTAAAAAGCACGCTTTCTGGACCAACATTTATCTTTCTGCCAAATTTGGTGTAATTCCGTTCAGCGGTTTGGCCGTAGTCTTATTAAAAAAATTAAAAACCTCCATAGGCATAACATAGGGAAAACACTTTTTGGGACCCCCTTTTTTCTCTGCCCCTGCTTGAAGGATCACCCCAAAACTTTCAAAACAGCAGCCGAACCAAAAAGGGGACTTTTAAAAAAAAATTCATGATGATTCGTCAAGCGACGCCAAAGTTATTGGCTAAACAAAAAACGCTTTTTAACTCGTACAAAACTTGTGAAATTTGCCAGTTATGGTTACCTGAGCTAACTATAACTTACGACCCCACAAATGCACTCCTTATGGCCTCACATATTACATCACTCATGACATGGTCAGTGACATCACTGATGACATTATCCACAGAACCACTCACACACCTACACACACCCCATATAACTCTTGTACACCCACTCACACAACCACTGATATGCCCATTCACAACCTAGACCAGTACTCTCACCCCCACTCACTCTTCCATAGAGCCATTCACACATCCACTCACTCACTTGCACAGCCCCTCACACAACCATTCACTCACCCATACAGCCAGTTACTCAGCCATACAGCTAGTTATATCACCACACATTCACCAATACAGCTACTCACACATCCACGTATTTAGCTACAGTCACTCACATAGCCACTCACTCACCCAATCAGTCTCTCAACACAGCCACTCACTCACCCATACAAGCCCTCATACACTCACTTACACAACCACTTGCATACCCATTCGCACATCCATACAAGCATTCACACATCCCGTAGTCACCCATACACCCATTCACGCTGACACTCACTCCCCCATAGAGCCACTTAAACACCCAGTCATTCACTCATACAGCCATTCAGACACCCACTCACTCACCCATACAGTCACTACACACCCACCCACCCACCCATAGAGCCACTTACACCACCACTTACCTACCCATACAGACACTGACACACCCACTCACTTACCAATACTTCCACTTACACAGCATCTCACTCACCCAGCTACTCACACACCCACTTATAAACACATACAGCCACTTACACTCCCATAGGCACAAGGATACATACATTCACACAGCCATTATATATATATATATTAAAAGTAGTATCGCTCAGTAGTACACCTAGTATACTACTTTAATTTCTGTAGCACTTTGTATATATGTTTAACAATCTTACAAAATACTTACCCTCACTGGATGGTGTCATCCGTGATGTCATTTGGGATGTCATCAGTGATGCCACTGACCATGTCATGAGTGATGTAATATGTGAGGTCTTAAGCAGTGCATTGAGGGGGCGTGAAGTGAAATCTGAGCCTAACTGTAACGTCCCTGTAACCAACACTATAAAACGAGCAATATAACAGCTGGTCGTCATCAGCCATGAAAACTTCGGATTTCCTTTGAGAAAGGTCGTGAAGACTGAAACTCATCAGGATACTGAATTGCTAAGACAGATTAAATGGTTTTACCTGCTTCCATGAGTGCGACTTGCTTTCTTCTTGAGTGAAGAAATGATAGGTCATGTTTAGCAGTGCGGCTCCGCTGCGGAGTACGCACCACCAGAAGAGCGCCCAAAACACTCACAGAACCAAATGAGGAGGAGCGCGTGATACGCATTGGGTGAGGGCTGCTGCCACGGATTTCCGAGGTTGGGTCCATGCAGCTTTGAAAATAAGTCTGCATTGGAATGGATGCAAACCAAGATGAGAAGTAAAAAATTGCGGTAAAACACCCACTGGAGGGCAGGTAAAATATATTAAATACCGCAAGCCCCATAATGCTTAGTTACTTATATCCTCCAGGGAGGTCCACTAGGGGGCCAACACTATAAATTAGCAATTTAACAGCTGGTCATCGTCAGCCATGAAAACCTCGGATGAGAAAGGTCATGGAGAATGAAACGCGTCAGGATAAGAATTGCTGAAACAGATTAAATGGTTTTACCTGCTTCCATAAGTGCGACTCACTTTTTTCTTGGGTAAAGGAATTGCGTTCATATATATATAGTTGTATGCGTGTGTGTGTGCTCTGTGTGTATATATATATATATATATATATATATATATGTCTGTATTTAAATGTGTGTATGTATATATGATCTGTACTAAACAAACATTGGCAAAGGCAATAGCTCTTGGATTTGCCAATGTGTTTTAGCCATGTTGTACACCAGAATGGCTACTGTTCAGCATAGCTAAAGGTTTGTGGCATAGAGGAGAGTGCCATGGATTAGTGTGGACTAACATAGAGTGGCGTAGAATGCTGTGGTGTAGATTAGAGGTGAGCTGAGTAGACTAGAGTGGCTTAGAGTGCAGTGGTGCAGAGTACAATGGAATAGAGTGGTGTAGAGTAGAGTGCTGCAGAGTGTAGTGGCATAGAGTGATGCAGACTAGAGTGGCATAGAGTGTAGCGGCATAGAGTACACTGGCGTAGAGTGATGCATAGTAGAGTGCTGTGGCATAGAGTGCAGGGGTGTAGAGTAGAGTGGAGCAGACTAGAGTAGAGTGGCATAGAGCACAGTGCTGTAGAGTAGGCTAGAGTGGCATAGACTGCAGTGATGTAGAGTGCAATGGTGTATCGCAGAGTGGTGTAAAGTGCAGTGGCGTAGACTAGAGTGTTGCTGAGTTGAGTACAGTGGTACAGAGTAGAGCATAGAGGATAGGGAGCAGTGGTGCAGAGTTGAGTGCAGTGGCCTAGAGTGGGCAGTGGCGTACAGTGCCCTGGTCTTGAGTAAAGTGCTGTAGAGTACATTGGCAAACAGTGCAGTGGTGTAGAGTGCAGTATCACAGTCAAGTGGTGTAGAGTGTAATAATGCAGAGTGGAGTAGAGTGGGGTAGAGTGCAGTGGCATAGAGTAGATTGTTTCAGAGTAGAGGGAAGTGGAACAGAGTAGAGTGCCATAAAGTGAAGTGGTGTAGAGTAGATTAGAGTGAATCACTGTAGAGTGAAGAGCCATAGAGTAGAACGATGCAGAGTAGATTGGCCTGCAGTGCATTGGTGTAGAGGGCAGTAGAGTGGTGTAGAGAAGAGTGGTGTAGAGTAGAGTGCAGTGGTGCATAGTAGAGCGATGTGGCATAGAGTGGAGTGGTGCAGGGTATAGTGCAGTGATGTAGAGTGGAGTGCTGCAGAGTAAAGTGCAGTGGCCTAACGTACAGTGGCGTAGCGAGGAATTGTGCAGAGTAGAGTCAGTGGCATGGAGTGCAATGGAGTAGAGTAGAGTGTTGTACAGTGCAGTGTTGTATACTAGAGTGGTATAGAGTGCAGTGGCAATGTGTAGAGTGGCATAGAGTATAGAGTTGGGTAGAGTCCAGTAACATAGAGTGCAATTGTGTAGAGTTGTGTAAAGCGCTGCCGTGTAGAGTGGTGCAGAGTATATTGGCACATAATGCAGTAGTGTAGAGTGCATTGATTTTGAGTAGAGTGGTGTAGAGTGCAGTGCATACAGTTTAGTGGTGCAGAGTGGAGTACAGTGCAGTACTGTAAAGTGGATTGTTTCAGATTAGAGTGAAGTAGTGTAGAGTGAAGTGGTGTAGAGTGGTGCAGGGTAGAGTGGCGTAGAGTGCATTGGTGCAGAGTAGATTAGAGTGGACTGGCGTTGAGTGGTATAGAGTTGAGTGCATTGGACTAGAGTGCATTTTAGTGTATTAGCGTAGAGTGTTATGGCATAGAGTGCAGAGTTGTGGAGTGGTGCAAAGTGTTCAGAGTAGAGTGGAGTGGCGTAGAGTGGAATGGAGTGGCCTAGACTGTAGAGGTGTAGAGTGCAGTGGTGAAAAGTGCAGTGGGGCAGAGTGGCAAAGATGGACTGGTATAAAGTAGAATGGTGCACAGAGCCGTAGAGTGAAGTGTCATAGATTGGAGCGGAGCAGAGTTGAGTGCAGTGAGACAGAGATGAGTGGCGTGGAGTCGACTGCAGTGACATGGAGTATGTATGATGTGGTATTACAGACAACACATTTTCAAGTGAAATGACGATTACATTCGTACAGACATACAGTTTTACTGATAAAGGTATGCAGCACACAAACGATAATGTGTGGAAATGTTACTACCTAGTGTTTTGATTTGTTTTGATTGTATTAAAATATTTGTTTCCACCATGGTTCCGAATTACAACAAATGTGCTTATTTGTGCTTTCCTAATTCTGATATAGTCTGAAGTTTCTACACAGTTGATTACATACATTTACATTTTGTTGTGTGCCAGAAGAAAATCCTTTCCTTTCACACCCCCAGATCGTCCGATAACTCTTCTCACTTTGAAGTCAGAGAAAGAGGAGTAAACACCATTCTCCCTTGGAAGACAGAGCTCTACATTTGTCCTCTGTCTTTGAATGCACAGCAAATGTGGCACCATAAGAGCAAAATGTAAAGTCTTGTAGAAAGCGAGCAATCGTGGTAGAATATTGGAAAGCAGCTATGTTCTACGGGAGGGACAAATCCATGCTGGACAGCATAAAACAAATGAAGCCAGCAAATGTGAGTTACAAACCAAAAAGCCAATGGTAAGCAATGGGTAGAATGCGTTCCTAGGTCACTTTTCAGAACGTCCCCAAGATTCCTGTAGCAACTAGACGGATTTGAGCTAAAAATGAGGCACCTCCACAGGGGTTCATTGACTCATGGAATGTATTGTGTAAGATGACTGTCAATGCACTGCATGAAAGTTCTATCCTGTGCCTCCTTTTACTTGTGTGTACTGCTTCCATGTCCTTTGACCAAGAGGGCTGGTGGCCGGCAAGCCCCCGGGAGGCATTCCACATTATGGTTTTGCATCCTGAGCTGGGCGAAGATTCGCCAAAAGGTAACTCCTGCCTTTACTAATGCCATCTTACGCTCTACATCACCCTACTCTGCTCCACTCTACGCCACCCTACTCTGCTCTACTCTACTCCACTCTGCACCACCCTACTGCCCTCTACAACACTCCGTTCTACTCCACACTACTGTACACCGCTCGGTTCTACTTTACTCTACTCTATACTACTCCATTATACTCTATGTTATGTGTTAATGTTATGTTAAATAGGTCTTTTATAGCGCACGGCTACTCCAAGGAGTGTCCCGGCGCTTTATGTTTCATGACCTGAAAACAAAACATACAAAACATAACAGTGACAGTTAGAGAAAGAAAAGAAAAGGCTCCCTAAGTACAAGAACTAGGACAGGAAATCCCTAGCGAGCAAAAAGCCATGTCTTTAGGCCCTTCCTGAACGCCAGCAAATTAGAAGTAGAGCGCAGGGTCACAGGTAGGGAGTTCCACAGCTGCAGAGCTAGCAGCCTGAACGAACGCCCTCCAATGCGGGCTCTACTCTACGTCACTCCACTCTATTCCATGTGACCCTACTCTACCCCACTCTCCTCTACTCCAGAATACTCCACTTTACTCCACAACACTGCATTCTACTCCACACCCCTCCACTCTATTCCATGACACTTCACTCCACTCCACTGCACAACCCTTCACTCCACGCAACTCCACAACCTTTCACTCTGCTCTACAACACTTTACTCCACTATAATCTGTGACCCTGTACTTCCACTCTACGCCACTCTCCTCTACACCACTAACTTTTAGACATGAGAGCAGAGGACGGCCCGGGACCAGGGTTCGAATCCCGGCGCGGCAGGTTTCTGGACCAGGGTCAGCGGACTCGATAATTCTCTCGCCTCGGTGCCCACTCTGATCAGCGATCACACTCGGCAACTCTGGGCATTAGCTTGCCTCATCTTCACTAACGGCCCCACCAGACCGCCGGGGATGCCTGGTCTCACCCTGGAGATACCCATTAAGGGACCATCTCTCAGGGAAGCCAGGAAGGGATTCGCAGCGGTCGAAGCGCCTTGGGACCCTCCGGGTAAGTAGTGCGCTATATAAATGCCTATACATTTACATTTACATTTACATGCTGATCAACAGCGCTAAAACACATTAGCAAAGCCAGTAGCTCTGGCATAGGCGAGACCTATTGGCTTTGCTAATGCTTGTCTACTAAGGAGGATGGTGATCCTCTGCAAGTGCTTCTGGAAACGGAGTGCAGTGAGTTAGGAGCCCGTCCTGCTCATTTCCTGGAAAAGAGTTTGAGCGATTAAATCTGTTGTGCATTGTAAGATGTTCAAAACATAAATGGAGATACAATGAGATATTGGACCTCGATATTAAGATAATATCATGGACAATTTAATTTTAAATCGAATAGATAGTTTGAAATAAAAAAAAGAATAAGCATACATGCGCGTAAAAGACATTTCAGGGTAGGGCGCAGTTTTATACTTCAAACGCAACAGTTAATCACCTTTAGCCCGTTATCTAAATATGTTTGCAATTTATATGACAGCAGGATTCTGTGCATTGAAGGGTTGGGACTGGTCCAACAGCCACTCCCACCAAACGGCTCAAGTCTGTTATTGCAACTTCAGATCTCAGACGCAGTATTAACGTGAAAAAGCCCAGCATCTGCTCTCAGCAGCTTTGCAATAACAAATCATGCTTGACGAGTCAGTCAGAATCGGAATCCCGCTGGCCCTCAATAGATTTTCCATATTGAGCCAAGATGATGTTTTTGCCTCATATTTTTCAAATTCTGCATTTTCTGACCGTGGCACTTGTATATTCAGGAAGCAGTGTACGAATTTCCACCACTGAGGTTCAGATTTGCGTCTCTCCCATCTCTGTTTCTGCTCTGAGAAGCAAGTCGGTGCTACTCTATCCAGTAAGGCCACGGTGCCTGCTCTCTTTCTGTGAGGCAGGAGGGGTGACCAGCCTTTCACCTCCTTCTCTGTCTTTGTCCCAAGATCACGGGGCACGCAGGTAGAGACGTTGGGCATGCAACTGCTCTCTTGATAACCTCATAGGCTGAATGAATCCTGTTGCTTTTGTTTTTGCCCAGTGACCTTTTAAATTTCAGGTCCCACTTACAGAAAAAGAAGTACTGTGAGACAAGTACCTCTCAAGCCGCAGCTGCTACAGATAAATGCACGGTTTTGCTGCTGACCTCCACTTCCTAGTCTGTGCCATGGGCACCAGCAGCCTAGCCTGCCTTGCTACGACCCAGTGTTTCTTTCCAGCTGTTGTACTCTGCCAGTTTGGTCAGGCCAACCCAGTAGTGGCCGAGGCTGGTAGCATGTCTGCTTTCTGAGCTCCAGGGTTCACGAGGGATTCTGGGTAATCCAGCCTCTATTGTGGTTCTGGCCAATCCAGCAGGTTGATGCTGGGGGAAATTCAGACACATCAGAATCTTCCTGAAATGTGACTGATTATGACAGGCTTTGCTTGATCTAAATAGGGAATGGTCTGTCGAGAAATGATGCACGGTGATCCTGGGCAAAGAGTATGCTCCTCTCCATCACTGGATGAAGGATCTTGTATGCTGCAAAGGAAATATGGAGACTTACGCAGAGGAGTTGCCAACGGTCTCCAGACCAAAGGATATCTGGGAGCCCCTGAGACAATTCCTTCAGAGGAGGGCAGCTGAGCCAGAGCAGGGTGACATGAGCTAGTTGGTACGGGTTGGGGCGGTGGGCGGCTCAAGGGCGCAGTATGAGTGCAGTGGTAGGAGGATGCTCTAATATTCCAGCACGACTCTGTGTTATCGCTCAGGCACGATATGGGGGGTTCTTTTCGTCGTTATTATAATTTGTTGTTTATGTATTTTGTTGTATTGATGAGGAGGATTTTGTTCATTATCATCTTTGCATAATGACGATGTGCAACATGGATAATATTTTGATGTGTATGTATTTTATTTCTTTTTGGAAAATAAAAAACAAATACAAATTTTTTTTTAAAAAGAGTATGCTCCTCTCTCCAGAAAACATCTTCTTGACACCGTACTCACCATGTCCGTTCAACTTCGGGTGCAGATCTCAATCCTTCTCAGATTCCACACCATCTAAAATGGGATTCTTGAAACTGCGGGTTGACCAGAAGTGGACAGTATCACCTCACTGAGTTTAAGTCACTCCCCACCTGTGAGTGATCTTCCAGCTTCAGGTAGTACAAGGGGGCAGTGGTATTACACAAGCCAGCATGTGCAAGTCAGGTACGGTCAACATCAAACACATCAAATGTGTTATCGAGCAGAACATCTCCTTAGCACATACGAACATGCCTGCATCTGTCCAGACAGAGGTTCATCTACATTGTCACTGGGCATATTCAATGCAAAAACAAACAAGACTCAGATCTTTAATTCTTCTTACCAAAAGATTTCAATTCTGGGGATAAGCGTGGTAGAAATTACCTATTATTATTGTGTGTATTGTTTTTACCTGGGCTCATGCTGCCGGGTTGGTGCTTTAAGGTGCTTCTCAAAGGGAGAAAGGGGGTGGGATGGCAATGCCATACAGAGAAAAAAGATGTCAATGTCTACAAACCAGAGCGTGTTAGAAGAGGTAGCTTCCCAGGGAGTTGTATGTTACGATAACGGGTGTCACTACACCCCAGGGGACTTCATTTCTACTACTGGATTGTGGCACTTTATATCGTCTTGGGTGTGGTGGGGAACACCTTTTTATAAAATCTATTTAACTTATGGGTTAACTATTTAATTAACCCTGGCCCCTTACTTGATAACATTACGTGCTTTTGGCAGTGTAATGTCCCACAATGTGGAGGGATCGTAATAGTCGAGAATAGTAACAGATTATCTTTCAGGGCTTTTCTGCCTTTAACAGGATGTACTTCATACCAAAAAGTCAGCGCTGGAGCTCCAGAATGGTGATCATAGTCCACTAGATACACTCACCCAAAATCCTTCAGTTTTGGTGCCGGTGAAAAATCTGTTAAGTGTACTCGACCTCCGGTGTTTGGTTAACTTGTACGGAATTGTCTGATTAGTGACCCAAACTTCGACTGTTGCATTAATTGTTCAATATATTTATAAGGGGCACCATATAAACAATGGAAATGGTCAGTGCCTTGTAGGACATGATCGGAGTAAGAGGAAATAGGTTTGTTAGGATCCTGCTCTTACAAGATCAGGAATTTTCTTATGATATCTAAATAAACTAAATGAAATGCTCTTAAAATTATGGTCTATAGTATTAAAAGCTCCTAAGCTATTCATCATTTACTTTTTTGTTTTCATACCCAGCTTCTAACCATGCACACGGTGTCCGGCCACTAAGAAAAGCAAATAACAGTTGGGTGAGACGGTGATGAGGAACACGAAACCTTAGACTGAGGGATAGAACTGAGCGTTTTCGAGGTTTTTCTGGAGTAGAGTTGATCTGAAGCCACTGCGTGAGGTAGTGGGCATTCCGAACAGTCAGTTGAAGAAAACAGGAAGAAGTATTTTCATCTACATATTCTTGGAAACGGAGATTGTATCAAATATAACTCTCAAGATTGTGGGCACTTCCAATAGGAACCAGTGGATCGGAGGGCCATCAATCATCCCCCCCCCCCCCAAGGGGCTCAGGTGTTACCAAAAACTAAGTTCTTCATTTTATTGAATGTCCACGAACTGGTACTCAAGCTGGATCCAAATGTATCCCTTGTGCCAACGATAAATTGTGTCACAAATAAATATTCTATTACTTACATAGCCTTTACAAAATCCTCACTAAGAAGATCACCCTTGTCCTTGGAGAGATGGTGTTATGCATCAAGTAGCTACAATTTTTATCTCTGCCTTTATTGCTTTTAACCTGGGTTTGAACCAGTGATTAGGGTTTCTCCACTTCGAAAGTGTGTCTGTGCCATTTGCCTGCTGCAGAAATTCGTTTTGATTTTTTTTTAAAGAGCAGAAATATATACAGAATAGATTTTCTTTTCTTTTTTTTTTGCTTAAGAAAGAACCAGCCTATCAACCAATGACATTATTTCGTCAGCTAAACAAAAAAGTTTCACAATAACAGCTGTGGGGGTAAAAGAGAAAACATAATGATGAACAGTGGCTTCATCTAAAGAGTCTCTTAGGACAAAAAGAACAAGCCAAATGTTGGCAGTTCATCAACAACTTAGAGACTTCCAGATGTTGAAACATCATGAATGTGGTAAGCTTACGTTTGCTGACTAAATACATTAAAAAAGCGTTGCCGTTCTCACAAAGATCTTACAGCTATCACAGAGGATGTGTTTAGAACAGTTAGCCACATCATATATAAATGTACTAAACACCAACAGCAGAAAATATAATGACCATTAACCGAGTAACCCTGTAGATCCAACGGAGCCCTGAAACCTAATGGAATCTCAGCCTTGCCATATATCTCCAACATAGACAGCTGGATGGAAAGATTTCCCCTCTTATTTTATGGATCATTCGAGTTTGAGTCTGTTCCAGACACATAGCTCCATGTTGCGTCCAATATTTAAGAAAGGAGACAGACCAAGTCCAGCTGCTTTTTATCTTATTCCATTTTGGAACTTAAAAGACAAAGTTTATGCCAACATTTTTTGGGAGGAGCTAAACAATGGGCTAGCGACAAACACATAATTCCATTTTTTCAGACCCGATTCATTCCCAACTGTTGCCCAATGAAAAATATCTTAGCTTTACCTCATTATACAGAGACCTGCGTTCAAATTAAGACACGGCAGGCAATCATGTTACCGAGCCAATGAAAACAATCACTGGGCTTAAACAGAGCTGCGTTCTAGCTCCACTTTTAATTGTTCTCTATACTGCAAATATGGCATCAGCCATGGCTCAGGCATGACCTTTTCTCCCTGAGATCGATCCCCAAAAGAACAAGAAAATAAGCAAAGTCCAAGAGGCTTCCAAAACAAGATGATGGTTAAGCCCCAATGAGCCCGAAATTCACTAGGTTGCCAAGAGGTCAGAAAGCAGGTCTAGTATAGCCTTAGAAACCCACTGTAGCGGGCTACACCGGCCTTTAAAAGCCTGCTCCAGCTTTAAAGATCCGAGCTGAAGGCGAGGGCCTTTAACAAAGGAGCAGGCCTTTAATGGCGGGTATTACCCAGCTACAGCGGGCTTAAAGGCTATTATAACATTCTGCCACTAGAGGGCAGAATGTTCTAACAAATAAAGCAAAGTATTCAGGGAGCCCTGAGGCCTTTGTTCACAGCAACATCTGTGAACAACAAACTTTGGAATGTTGGAACTCGGCTTTTACCAGCCCTTAGAAGCCCAGAGCACTCCATTGTCTTCGATGGAGCTACCAACATGCCAATTACTAAAAACGGTGAAACTGGATATGAATAAAGTAATCTTATGTACAATAGATGTAACTGCTTTGTACACGTCCATTCCTCTGGCAGAGGGTATGGAAGCATGTGAATGGGGCTTATTACAATCAACAAACTTGGCAGCACATAAAGTCTTCATACTGGAGCTGTTACAATTTTGCTTGCGACATTCATATTTTAAATAAAAGGATGATTATTTCCTACAAATCAGTGGCACTTCGATGGGGTTTCCAGGAGCCCCATCATTTGCCAATATTTTCATGGCCAAATTTGAAAATGATTTCATTTTGTCTGATGAAGAATGGAATAAGAACACAATCTTCTTCAAACGTTTCATTGATGACATTTTTTTGTAGTGGACTGGATCGGAGGAATTAGTACTACTTAAAATACTCAACATGAAAAATAGTCGGATCCGATTTACATACAGTGTCAACCACAATAAAAAAGCATTTTTGGATGTGATGGTGAGTAAAACTAGTTCTAAATTGGAAACTGCAGTTTTTCACAAATCAACTGACCACAATAATGCCTTACTGTTCACTAGCTTCCATCCCAAAGCTCTACTGCATTTGCCATTTTCACAGATGATGAGAATCAAATGGATTTCGTCAACCGAACATGCATTATATAAAGAAGTGGAAAGACAAAGACAAAGGTTTCAAGAGTAGGGGCTACCGGCTTACCACAATTCAAACAGCAGAACAAGGGTTGCTGGACTTTCCAGGGAAGAACTTTTACAACAAAAACAAAGAAAAACCAAGAAAGAATGGTATTTGTATCAAAGTTTCCGACTGAATCGGATCAAATCAAGAAAATACTCAACACACGGTGGGAACTATTACAACATGAGGAAGATTTTAGGGGACTCTTTAACAGCAAGCCTCTGTTTGCCTATACTTGGAGTAAAAAATTAAAAGAGTTGGTGACAGGCACACCGCAAACCAGCAATGAGCAGGCAGATAACCCAGGAATGAAAACATTTTTGAATTTTACCCACTGTAACAATGTAATTGTGGGATCCACCATCCTACATCCCGAACAGGCAAATGCATCAAATTGAGAGATCAGGCAGATTGCAACTCGGTACATGTGATTCACAGAATTAAAGGCCCATGTGGCAAACTATATGTAGGGAAAACTGAAAGGAAAATTAAGGTACGCATTTCTGAGCATAAGAGCCGCATTAGAAACAAGGCAACTACCTCCAGTTTGGCAACCCACTGGGTGGAACAAAGCCACACTATCCCCCAATTAAGATTCCAAGTATTAGAGAAAATCAAGATCTTAGCAGATCGGGATAATGCCAAATGGCTCTCCCAACGTCAAATTTGGAGGATAAAATTCTTAGATACTATGATGCCAAGGAGATTAAATGACAATATTGATATGTTGTGTTTCTTGTAGAGCACACTTGTGCCCAGCATGATTAACATTTGAAATACTCATTAAGTTCTGACTTGTATGGATGCACATACATTTGTACATAGTGTACTGGTAGGCATGATTTATATTCGAAACATTCATTTTGTTTAGACGTTTAAGGATGCACAGATACATGCATATTGTGTACAGCACTCAATGACAGAGTTTCTATCTATACAAATTGTTAACTAACATTTATTTTTTAAGTTGTTTTAATTTCATCACTCACGTTGCGCACTATTTTTATCCATTGATTTAATAGGAGCGATGCAACTATATCGGTACAGCAGATGTCAGTTTGAGAGCGCGGTCTAGTATTGCCACTACCAGATGGCTGCCGTTTTCGCCATCAACACCATTGATTCTCATCGCCGTAAATGCCTTGTGTAGTGAGCTTTGAGACGTGGTACTCGTTGCCATTCTAAGATGGCCGCCGTATTCCTGTGCGGATTTTCGTGTAGTCCTACTTTTGTTTTTAGAGTTTTACGTGAACTTAAGCGGCGTTTCAGCGTGGTGGTGCAAGGTCCCGGCGTTCGATTTATCAGCACGAGCAAGTTTGGCATTCAAACAAGTACATTAGGCTGACTTTGTGCTTTAATCTTTGACGAACGCAGGTTTTCTTATGAAGATCCGTTTTTGACTTAGGTGATATAATCTTTTGTGTATGATTTGTAGGGAGTGGTAAAGATCATTAACTCAAGAATTGGGCTGCTCAACCTGCGCATGCTGAAGAGGCTTTCCTATGGATTGGATCATGAGTTGAGGAGTTGATTGTCTAACCGCTTAGGTAATTTGCTAGCGTTTTGCCTGTGCCTATTAGGATTAGTTTAAAAGCGCAGTTTCATAATTTCGCGTTGTAATTTTACTTGCATTAGATCTACCAACCGGTATTGAGAAACGTCTGATCCTGTCGTGTTTGAAAGAGGATACAGTCATCCTTATTTGCTGGCTTCCCTGCCTAGCGACACGCTGCATTTGGTTGGTAATTGTTCTAAAAACCAATATTTAGCGATTTTTTTCAGTATTCATGATAGGCAATCTTAGATGTTTATATTGCACTTTTATCTTGCAGTCATCGTTTACCATTAGGAACAGTGGCGTCTTACTACATATAGCGCACCGCTGTTTGAAACAGACATCATTGACCCCAGGTAACCCCCGTTGAGTACTGTTGACAGTGTGGATTCTCTAGTGGTTGCGTTCTGGTCGAGGTCTTGAATATCTCCTTTTTTTTTTACTTTGTGGTTCCAAATTACAACTTAGTATTCGTTTGACTCTTACAGCGTGGATCATTTTTTTCATTGTTGGTAAGTGGCATTCCTGTCAGAACAGGTTTCTCACTAGCACACCTGGTGTTTTAGTTGCACTTTGGTGGAGGAGTAACACACAACCTGTAAGTGTTGTTAAAAAATGTTTTCTGTGATATATAGTTCCAAGTGACTTTTTCCACTGCTGCTGTGATCAAAAACTCAAAAAGAAATGTTTATGTTGTTTATTTTTCACTCTCCCCTGAAAAAGGGATCACGCATCCCGAAATGGATTGGGACAAACAACAATTCAACTAATGAATGTTTCGTTTAAAAAAAAACTGTTTCACATGCAATGAGTGTTCAAAATTAAGTGGTTATATCAGTTTATCATTAGTTTCATGTATAATCCTGATTTTTGTTTGCAGATTACTTTGTATGATATACTTCTAAAGAAATTCATGATGCATTAAAATTGTGTAATGCTTATCAAACGTTTTTAGAAATGAGTGGGTATAAATTGAGCAAACTATTGTTTGCAACATGCAGTGCGGGTATGGTCAAGTGATTAGTTGCACTTGAACTATTTGCTCTTCCGAACGCCAGGAGGCTAGCTACCTCCTTCCCGCCCAGCACGCTCTGAATTAAAACATAGGGTTCACAGTCTAGTTTTTGGATTCATGTTCTAAACTTACCAACACTTATTATATAATGTTATAATATAGCCTTATAGCCCGCCGTAGTGGGCTATACCGTTCATTAAAGGACTGCTCCAGCGTTAAAGGCCTGAGCCTTCGGTTCAGGCCTTTAACAAGGGAGCGGGACTTTAATGGCCAGTATAGCCCAGCTATGGAGGGCTATAAGTCTATTAGAACATTCTGCCACTAGAGGGCAGAATGTTCTAACAAATAAAACAAAGGCCTCTCAGAGCCCCGGGGGTTTAAATCCCCTCGGGCTCTGAGAGGCCTTTGTAAAACAACATTGGGATGTTGCTTTGCGGGCGTTTACCGGCCCGTAGAAGCTCAGAGCACTTCATTGTATTTAACGGAGTGCTCCACATTCCAACGTTCGAATTATGACAAAAGAAAGTGTGTAATTCTTACCTTTTTTTCTTTTTGGGGGGGGGGTTCCTTTTATTTATTGGTTTTTAGCGCGCACAAACTTATGCAGTACATTGCATGCCCAGCTATGTTACCAGCAGAGTTAATGCATATCAGTCGTAGATGCCTAAGTCAACAAAGGTACAGTAAACTAACAATAACATCTAACTTCTGCAGTACATTGCAGCAATATCATAATTTATGATAATATGTCTTCAATCGAGCTTACATTTTCTAGGTGACATATCACAATTTACACATGGTTCCTAAATAGATGATTTCTGACTGGTACATTACACAGGGTGTCATGCTTGCTGTGGATTATCAAGCAGAAATACAGTCAATGGCTCCCAGCTGTCTTTGGGCCTGGAGGCAGGTGGTAGTTCGTCCACGTAGGTATTCAATTGGTCCCTGCAATATACTAGCTCTGTCAGCCACTGCATTAGCGTGGGGGCCTTCCTCCCGCCCCAATGCGTTACCACCAGCCGCTTCGCCAGTAATGTTGAGAGAGCCTATTGCAGGGTTTTAGGGATTTGGTCAACCCCAGCAAACAAATGTTCGGGGTACAATTCACAGTTTCCAGCACCATTTGTGTAGAGCTCTCAGTTACATTAACCCAGAAGAAATGGATAGTTTTGCATTCCCAGGCCAAATGCACAAAATCAGCAGACTCAAATAACAAATAACACTAGCTGCTTTGATACAAGTTTGAACAAAACAATCATCGGTTAGACGTCACATGTGTGAAGCGGCTTGGCAGAGTGTGTAGACTTAAGCCGTGCAGATTTCCTAAAAGCAGGGTAGCAGGATTTAGTGAACTGATTGCCTCGAACACAGTCTGACCTGTTTATGGATGTCATGGAGACATCTCGGAGACATTTACTTCGAGCTTCCTTGGATCATGGTGGTGGGATGGCTGCAGCTACTGATAGACCATAAAGCCGTAAAGTGATCTTGCAATCTAGTGGTCCATGTACGAAATTCAGGTTTCTCAGTGAAATGTTTCTGGTCAGTCGAGGGCAAGCACGCAACTACAGTAGTGAATTAACCAAACTATCAGTCAGGAAATTAGATGTCACTCAACATGTGTCCATTCTTCTACCAGCAGTGATTTAGGGAATAGTTTAGTAAGAGCACTGGTTGTTCATTGCTTTCCTTGATCTGTCCTTTCACTTAGTGATGGAAGCTGAATGTCCCATTAAATCCACAATAGTGCATTAGTGCCCTGCACAATTTCACAGTGATAACAGAGGCACCACCACGCTTCGCTGTTGTGTTTGCTGCCAAGAACACCCCTTCCCAAACCTCCTTTTACCTAATTCTGTGAGACGAGTGACATACCTCAAGAGTGAGACTCCAGTCAAGAGATCTCAGGAGTAACTGCAGTTAAAGTGAACTATATAATGCCAGTGATATTGGAAAAAGTGAGATTCTATTGAAGTGCATGTGTGCATTGACCAATTATGTCGCTGAGACCATTGACGTGGGGAGTGAGCGAGCCTGTTGAAACTTACAAGGTCCGCAATGTGCCAGGATTGAGCAAACTTGACTAGGAGTTGAGCTGTCACCGGATTGCTTGTACGCAGCTGTTTATCTCCACTACTTTCTTGTGTGCTAGGATGTTCCTGGATGTCTCGGATGCCTTCTGCCTATCGATGGCCATGACCATTCTCGCCAGCATGGTGGACGAGCTGCGGAGAGCCTCTCAGCGTTGCAGCAACAAAGAGGAACTCCTGCAACAAGTAAACTGCCTGGAGGTGGGTGCATTGTTTGTTCTGCCAAAGTTCTGTTGCGTGCCTGCCATGAAGTATGTGCCAGATCTGCTGGGGCTTGAGATGATATTGAGTAAACTATGGCCGCAGGCGGACCACAAATCTTATTTGATCAGAATGTGTCTAGAGTAGAAGTTAAACTGGTTTGACCTGCAGAGTAGGCACTCTGAAAACAACACGGCTTGAGAATTCTCCTAGTGCAGCCATAGCTCCTCATTGCTCGGCTACAGGCACTGCTGTGGTTTTTCCCGTTTCACTAGCATGGCGTTTGTAGGGCAAAGCAACATGGGCGCCACCCAAGGTGACACCAGCACTTAGTGCCAGATTGTACTCCCAAGATAAGCGAGAAGGGCTGCAAAATTCATCATTGACAAGGAAAGCAAGAATCTGATCCCGCACTGACCCCGTGCCTAAACCTGTAGAGAGTTGTCTTTGATTGAGTTTCAGCCCTCGCCCCCCACCTTTAAATAAAATGGATGGAGGCATCTGTTTCCCGAACAACGCAGGCTGTAAGCAGATCTTCAGAGTTCACACATCACTTGCACGGTGATTCCAGCGCAGTGAAGCCCACAGGAGCATTGATAACCTCAACACTAGTCTCTGTCATTGGTACCATCATTTACTTAACTATCTCGTGAATTTACCCAGGTTCCAGTCCTGCCTTAACCCACCCTTTCCTACCTTAATCCACCCTTTCCTACCACATTCCATCAGTGGATGTGGCTTAACGGCTAGAGCGGCCAACTTTGAAACTGGGTATGCGGGTTCGAGTCTGGCGGGAAGCTCAAACATCTTGTGATTTTTGCCAAATGATTGTATGACGGTACTACGCATACTAATACCATGCGTGCCATTACAACGCGGGTATTACTACGCTAGCACCCCTACAACGACCTACCCTCACAATGCATTCTTTTACCACGCATATGCCTTTACCACGCATGCCATTATAAAGCAAAGGCATGCGTGCTAAAGGCATACACATAGTAAAAGTATCTAAGGTAAGTTACGCCAGACCCTACCCTAAAACACTACTACTGCACGACTATCCCCCGACCTCCAGTCCTATCCCTACCCAGAAGCACTACCCTGCATGACCCCAACCCTATCCTAAACCCTACAACATTATCCCTGCACGACCGTCTCACCAAACCCCAGTCCTCTCCCCACCCTAAACCACCACCATTCACGGCCCGACCCTACCCTAAAACTCTACCCCTGCACGACCCGCAACCCTACCCTAAACCCTAAAACATTATCCCTGCACAACCCTCCCCAGACCCCTAGTCCTCTCCTTACCCTAAAACACTAACCCTGCATGACCCTCCCCCCAACTCTCAGTCCCCTCCCTACCCAAAAACACTACCCTGCACAACTCCCCGGCCCTACCCTAAAACACTACCCTGCACGACCCACCCAACACTACCCTAAACCACTACCCCTGCACGACCACAGTCCTCTCCCTACCCTAAAGCACTATCCTGCATGACCCCCCTCCGAACCTACCCTAAAACACTACCCTTGCACAACTCTCCCCTGATCCCCAATACTCTCCCTACCCTGAATGATCACCCCAACCCTTCCCTAAAACAGTACCCCTGCACGACCCTCCCCCGACCCCAAGTCCTCTCCCTACCCTAAAACACTACCCTGCATGACCCCCCGACCCTACCCTAATACACTAGCCTGCACGACCCCCTTTGCCCTAAAATAGTAACCCCCACCCCAGGCCCAACACCTCTTACCTGTCTCTCCTCGTGGTTCCTTGTTCCTGCGGTCTGAGCGGCGGTGCACCTCATTGTTAGGAAACAAAAGAGTCTCTGTTTCCTCACAACGACCTGGATCACCTACATTTTTTTTAGGACGTGTGTGTTTTACCATACATACTTTGACAACGAAATTCGTTGTAAAGGTTTCCGTGGTAAAAGCACATATGTTGTAAAGAAAAATGCGTAGTAAAGACTACGCGTTGTTACAACGCATGCGTGGTAATGGCATGAGGGGTAACAGCCACGATGTAATGGCTGTTCTCCGCTCATGTAAAGCGCTCTGATACCTTCGTGTTGAGTTCGTTCTATGTAAAAGTGCAAAAAAAAGTGTGTTAGTGTCCTGTCCAAAAATGCCTTCTGCTTCGATTTGCCGTTCAGGAAGGATTAAGCAATTTCCTGTTCAGCCCTTTGCTTTTGTCTGCTTTCTCCTGCACGCATCTTTACCCACTAACTTGCCCTGCTCAGCACATCTCCGTTTCGCAACTCCATGAAACTGCAGCGTCTGCCCTGAAAAGTTATCTCAGTGGATTTGTGGTGGAAACGAGCAAACCAGTTGAAAATGCAGGTGTCTCTATAATGTAAAATCTGTCGGGTTAAAAAAAATAACACGTATAGCTCTTTGCCTTGCGACCACCCATTTAAGGCTCTCACTCGTAATTTTTGGCTGTGCTTTTTGTTGTTTCCACGACGATGACCCCATCCTTCGGGTTTTTAGGTAATCAACCTGATGGGAACACCTTCCAGTAAAATCTCTGAGCAGCACGTGTTGCTGCATATCACATGCGCTGCACTCGTCCACCATCTAGAGTTTGGACTTGGAACATAACAACTTGTTTACATTTAAATAGCCTTAAAATAGCAGTGCAGTTGCTTACTTACAAGAAGTCAAAGGCTCTGTAGAGTCCCCCTCAAGTGGCATACAGTCCTGCTAAGTACCACTCATCAGGGGTTAGACTATCGCATTTCAGTGTGGTGCTCTGCATCACCGCACTGAAACGCATTGATACGCATAACACATAGTCTCAGAGCTGTCACAGAAAATGAGCGGCAAACAGTGTGTGGCAGCTAGCAGTGCACGTCAGTGCCTGCGGAGGCAAGTACCGTAGGCTTGGGCACCCTCCTAGCTGCTCAGGCTCAGCCTCACAAAGTGGTAGCCAGTGCTGCTACAATGTATATATCTTGTTTGATTACCGCAGGGCGTGCAGTGGGGCTCTGAGCCACTAGAGAGCCTGAGTGATGTCATAGCCCGGCCCAGGTTCAGTGAGTGACACAATCTCAGATTGGCCGTTGCGCCTCAGGAGAGCGTGACATTACGTCCTGCTTCCAGAGCGCGCGGGGTGTTATTAAAGTTTGTGAGGACTCTGCTGCGCACTGCCTGGCTGCTCAACCTCTCTAATTGGTTTGCCAGCACCCAGGGAATCATGGTGCTCGGCCTTTCACCTCACTGCCGTCCTACATGATGCCACTGTGTGAAGGAGAGTGCTGAATCATGCACTCAAGAGACAGTGGTGATCACCGGTCATCACCGGTAGAGAGCCACGCGCCCTCTGCGGGGGAAGGGGGGAGGGGGGGGGGGGGGGAGAAGAAGAACGAACATTGTAAGTTTACCAGCCACTAGTTGTCAGCCACAATATGACAATTAAATTAATGTTGTTATGTAGAGCTAGCTGTATTACGCACAACTTATTTATTCTAGTACTGCTGCAGCAAGGGGTGCATTAATTAGGGCTCCCTTGAGGCAGAACAACGAGGACAGCAGCAGTCGGACGCAGCTCCGAGCACAGGCACCGGCTGCATTCAGTGGTGCACAGTCAGGAGTGGGGGCAGTGTAGAGCATGATTGTGGGGGTTATTCCCAGCCAGGGATACACCCAGATGCAAAGAGGGAGTCTGATAGGGGATCATAGCAGGCATATTTATTTTTGGTACACAAGTGGGAGAGATGAAGAGCAGCACAACCAGGGCAAGTCTATGAGGCTAGCCAGGGGCTCCGGTGGCAAGGCAAGTTCACAAAGAGCCTCGCAAACCGTGTGGGTCCTATGCAGGACAGCTAGGAGGGCGTGGCATCCAATGGACAGAAGCAAGCTGTTTGGGGACACAGCATATTCTCCAGCAAGGCAGCAAGGTAACAGATACCCCAGTAGGTCAGGCATAGGAGCTCCCTGGAAGTCTCTAATGGGACTAACAATGCCATTCCGGCTGGTAGCGTGGGTTACTGGCCTGGGCTAGTGGCAGTTGTAAATGTTGCTGCAAAATATTGGGTATGTCTTAACGTAAACAATTCTGTGCCATATGTGTTCTGTGACTACTCTTACAGCCTGCTGCATGACATACACTGGTACAAGTACTCTTAGGTTATAGCACAGGTGACACACCGGACCCCAAACAAGGTGGTCCTACGGTCAGCTTTAGGATTATTACTGCTTTAAAAAAATTAAAAAGAGGAATTATTCATTGCAAAAATTGATACGGTAAAAATCACAACATAAATGTACAAATAGTGTGACGGTGATGACGAAATAGTAAAAAACAAGCATTTGCAATGCAATAGGTCTCGCATTAGGAAAGTTTGAGCTATTGGTATTGTAAATGACAATTTTTTTATGTGTTAGTTTTGAAAATAGTGAAATTGATAGCTTTGTCATTTACAATGCCAATAGTTTTAACTTTCGCAAATGTGACACCTATAGCATTTGTAATGCAATATGTGTTGTATTTACTTGACTTAGATTTATTGATATTACAAATAACAATGGCTTTTAATTTTTTTTAATAATGAATACTTAAATAAAAGCTATTGTAATTTATAATGGCAATAGCTTTAACTTTTGTAAATAACTTTTGTGAAGATTATGTTCAGTGTATTTTATTGTGATGAAAATCTAAGAACAGAAGTGAAACATTAACATCTTTTTGTGACATTTGTAATAAAGCTTTAAACATTGAGAGAACATATTTGAACCAGTTGTTGTTGAATGGTTGCACAGATTGATGCTGTGGTGGCGCTGAGTGATGTGGTGGGGACGAGTGATGCTGTGGCATTCAGTGATGTTGTGGTGCCCCTGAGTGATGCTATGGTGGTGCTGGGTGATGCTAGGGTGGTGCTGAGTGATGCTGTGGTGATGCGATAGATAGATAGAGTGAGTGCGATAGATAGATAGAGTGAGGGCGATAGATAGATAGAGGGAGGGTGATAGATAAAGGGAGGGTGATAGAAAGATAGAGGGAGGGCTATAAATAGATAGAGTGAGGGCGATAGATAGATAGATAGATAGATAGATAGAGTGAGGCCGATAGATAGATAGATAGAGTGAGGGAGATAGATAGATAGATAGATAGATAGATAGATAGATAGATAGAGATAGATAGATAGATAGATAGATAGATAGATAGATAGATAGATAGATAGCGATCGATAGACAGATAGAGTGAGTGCGATAGATAGAGTGAGGGCGATAGATAGATAGATAGATAGATAGATAGATAGATAGATAGATAGATAGAGGGCGATAGATAGATAGAGTGAGGGCGATAGATAGATAGAGTGAGGGCGATAGATAGATAGATAGATAGATAGATAGATAGATAGATAGATAGATAGATAGATAGATAGATAGGTAGATAGATAGATAGATAGATAGGTAGATAGATAGATAGATAGATAGATAGATAGATAGATAGATAGATAGATAGATAGATAGATAGATAGATAGATAGATAGATAGATAGATAGATAGATAGATAGATAGATAGATAGATAGATAGATAGAGTGAGGGCGATAGATAGATAGATAGAGTGAGGGCGATAGATAGATAGAGTGGGGTTGATAGATAGATAGAGTGAGGGCGATAGATAGATAGAGTGAGGGCGATAGATAGAGTGAGGGCGATAGATAGAGTGAGGGCGATAAAGTGAGGGCGACAGATTAATAGAGTAAGGGCAACAGGTAGATAGAGTGAAGGCGACAAATAGATAGAATGAGGGCGACAGATAGAGTGAGGGCGACAGATAGAGTGAGGGCGACAGATAGAGTGAGGGCGACAGATTGAGTGTGGGCGACAGGTAGAGTGAGGGCGACAGGTAGAGTGAGGGCAATAGATAGAGTGAGGGCAATAGATAAAGTGAGGGCGATAGATAGAGTGAGGGTGATAGATAGAGTGAGGTGGCCTCGTGGTGTAGGTGGTGGTGGCTGTGGGGGTGGTGGACATGGTGGTGGTGGTGGATGTTGTGGACATGGTGGTGGCGGACAAGGTGGCGGATGTGGTGGTGGTGTATGTGGTGGTGGTGGACATGGTGGTGCTTGTGGACGTGGTGGTGGTGGACATAGTGGTGGTGGACATAGTGGTGGTGGACGTAGTGGTGGTGGATGTGATGGAGGTGGTGGAGGTGGTGGTTGCGGACGTGGTGGTGGATGTGGTGGTGTTGGTGGTGGACATGGTGGTGGTGGTGGCCGTAGTGGACGCGGTGGTGATGGACGCGGTGGTGGTGGACGTGGTAGTGGTGGACGTGGCAGTGGTGGATATGGTGGTGGTGGATGTTGTGGTAGTGGATGTGGTGCTGGTGGATGTGGTGGTGGTGGTTGACGTGGGGGTGGTGGATGTAGTGGTGGAGGTGCTGGTGGACTTGGTGGTGGACGTGGTGGTGGTAGTGGATGTGGTGGTGGTGGATGTGGTAGTGGCCTCGTGGTGGACGTGGTGGTGGCCATGGTGGTGGTGGAGGACATGGTGGTGGTGGTGGTGGACGTGGTGGTGTTTGTGGTAGACATGGTGGTGGTGGATGTGGTGGTGGACGTGGTGGTGGTTGATGTGGTTGTCATATGGATACTTCGTTACATATATTGCGTTAAGTTAGCATGAGTGTATTACATGTCTAACAGCCATTTTTCCTTCGGCTTCAGTTTTGCACACGACACCTACTTGTTGTCGCTTTCACCCTAGAAGCGGTGATGTGATTTATTTGAGAATAATATGTTATTACTATGCTATCAGTTTTGCTTGGTACACTTGGTACAACTGTCTGCACACTGAGAGCTGCACACTCTAAGAATAACCTAACACAAGGTTGCTGGGAGGCCTGATCCTCACGCCACATTAGACATAACACTAATAATGTTGATGCCAACATTGGGCTCTACGCGGGTTTAAGATAGAGTTACAGGGAATGAATCAACACACTTGGTGCTGCGCATGAAGAGAGCTGGTAGCTGTTGATGTGATCTACTCCTACTGACATTTAGAGGTATGGGCCCGCCCTGCTAAAACCCGAATGAGACCTTCTTAGATATAATATAATATGCTAAATAGGGTGCGCAAAATATAGGTGATATAGGTTACTATAGATTTTACATTGTAACATGCTATCACCTTTTGCTTACTATGGATTAGTGACTATGCTGATAACTCTGATTTTTATAATATGCATTTTGGTATTATACAAGATACTGCGTTTGAGAACCTTGCATTGAATAATAAATATTTCAAACTTGCACGTGTGTTCTTTGACTCCCAGTTTTGGTTTGAAATGATTATATAACGAAAGAGTGTTCATGTGTTCCACGATTCCTGAGGTATTCTAAAGATCATGTTCTGGTTTGTCTAAGACATTGATCATTTCATAATGATCCATGAGACACTGTAGCTAGCTAGGCAAGGGGATTTCTGATACTGAGATGAGTTTTGGATCATCCTAACTCACTGAGGTTCTAGATCTTTATGCACAGTTCTGTGGGAGAACGGAAACCCTGCTACATGGTGGTGGTGGATATGGTGGTGGTGGACATGGTGGTGGTGGGCGTAGTGGTGGTGGACGTAGTGGTGGTGGATGTGGTGGTGGTGGACGTGGTGGTGGACGTGGTGGTGGTGGATGTGGTGGTGGATGTGGTGGTGTTGGTGTTGGTGGTGGACATGGTGGTGGACATGGTGGTCGACGCGGTGGTGGTGGATGTGGTGGACATGGTGGTGGTGGACGTGGTGGTGGATGTGGTGGTGGTGGTGGACGTGCTGGTGGTGGTGGACATGGTGGTGGTGGATGTGGTGGTGGTGGTGGATGTGGCGGTGGTGGACGTGGTGGTCATGGTGGTGGTGGACATGGTGGTGGTGGACGTGGTGGTGGTTGACATGGTGGTGGACATGGTGGTAATGGACGTGGTGGTGGTGGACACGGTGGTGGTGGATGTGGTGGTGGTGGTGGGTGTGGTGGTGGTGGACGTAGTGGTGGTGGACATGGTGGTGGTGGACGTAGTGGTGGTGGATGTGGTGGTGGTGGTGGTGGGTGTGGGGGTGGTGGACGTGGTGGTTGTAGATGTGGTGGTGATGGACATGGTGGTGATGGACGTGGTGGTGGTGGATGTGTTGGTGGATGTGGTGGTGGACATGGTGGTGATGGACGTGGTGGTGGTGGACATGGTGGTGGTGGATGTGGTGGTGGTGGATGTGGTGGAGGTGGGTGTGGTGGTGGTGGACGTGGTGGTGGATGTGGTGGTGGTGAATGTGGTGGTGGACGTGGTGGTGGTGGTGGTGGGTGTGGTGGTTGTGGACGTGATGGTTGTGGACATGGTGGTGATGGACATGGTGGTGAGGGACATGGTGGTGGTGGACATGGTGGTGGAGGTGGTGGTGGCGGATGTGGTGGTAGTGGATGTGGAGGTAGTTGTGGTGGAGGTGGGTGTGGTGGACATGGTGGTGGTGGACTTAGTGGTGGTGGACATGGTGGTGGTGGACGTAGTGGTGGTGTACGGGGTGGTGGTGGAGGACGTGGTGGTGTTGGACTTGGTGGTGGTGAACATGGCGGTGGTGGATGTGGTGGTGGTAGTGGTGGTGGACGTGGTGGTGGTGGACGTGGGTGTGGTGGTGGTGGATGTGGTGGTGGTCGTGGACATGGTGGTGGTGGACGTAGTGGTGGTGGTGGTAGATGTGGTGGTGGACATGGTGGTGGTGTTGGGTGTTGTGGTGGTGGATGTGGTGATGATGGACGTGGTAGTGATGGACGTGGTAGACGTGGTGGTGGTGGATGTCGTGGATATGGTGGTGGTGGACGTGGTGGTGGTGGATGTGGTGGTATTAGTAATGGTAGTGGACATGGTGGTGGGTGTGGTGGTGGACGTGGTGGTGGTGGAGGTGGGTGTTGTGGTGGTGGTAGACGTGGTGGTGGTGGACATGGTGGTGTTAGACGTGGTGGTGGTGGAAGTGAAGGTGGACATGGTGGTGGTGGATGTGGTGTTGGTGGACGTGGTGGTGGTGGTGGATGTAGTGGTGGATATGGTGGTGGTGTTGGGTGTTGTGGTGGTGGACGTGGTGGTGATGGACGTGGTAGTGATGGACGTGGTGGTGGTGGACGTGGTGGTGGATGTGGTGGTGATGGACGTGGTAGTGATGGACGTGGTAGATGTGGTGGTGGTGGACGTGGTGGTGGATGTGGTGGACATGGTGGTGGTGGATGTAGTGTTGTTAGTAATGGTGGTGGACATGGTGGTGGTGGTGGGTGTGGTGGTGGACGTGGTGGTGGTGGAGGTGGGTGTTGTGGTGGTGGTAGACGTGGTGGTGGTGGACATGGTGGTGTTGGACGTGGTGGTGGTGGACTTGGTGGTGGTGGACGTGAAGATGGACATGGTGGTGGTGGATGTGGTGTTGGTGGACGTGGTGGTGGTGGTGGTGGATGTAGTGGTGGATATGGTGGTGCACTTGGTTGTGGACGGGGTGGTGGTAGTGCATGTAGTGGTGGTGGAGGTAGACGTGGTGGTGGTGGACGTGGTAGTGGCCTCGTGGTGGACGTGGTGGTGGCCGTGGTGGTGGCTGTGGTGGTGGACATGGTGGTGGTGGTGGACATGGTGGTGGTGGTAAAATCCTTTGGGTGTTTTAAAGGAGAATTTCGGTGCTCATGGAATGATTTACTTTTCAAATTCGTATTATCTCTCTTCAGTCACTTGGGTGCTTGTAATGAACTTTGTAGAAGAAAACACCCTACTTCTCCCTCTACAATCCTAGGATTGAGCTAAACGTTTTAACCTATTATTACAGCACACCTCTTATCCCAGAATGTCCTTTACATCATAACAACAACAGAACAAATAATAGGGCTCTTGAAGAAATTCTTGTCCTCTTTTATTCTTTCCAACTCCAATCCCCACAAACCAACGCGTTTCGCCGAGGTTAACAAAAACCAAACAGCTTCATCAGGGCTTATTTTTTCTTTTCTCAACCTTAATTGTGTCTCCTGAGGCGGAAGCCGGGAGCTGTGAATGCGCGATTTTTTTAAAAAATTTGATTATTGCACTGTTTCTTGATTTTAAAAAGAACACTTCCTCACCTGTTTCCCAGGCATCCCTCACCACCGTACAGCGGACTCTAGCGCTGAAACGGGACCTAAACCCCCAGGCTTTTCTGACGCCATTGTAGCGAGGAGCACGGACACGCCCCTTCGCTTAGGCCACGCCCACTACAAACTAACTATATAAGCGCCACGAGCAAAGCGACGCTTGTATGTAATTGTGTCTCCTGAGGCGGAAGCCGGGAGCTGTGAATGCGCGATTTTAAAAAAAAATTTGATTATTGCACTGTTTCTTGATTTTAAAAAGAACACTTCCTCACCTGTTTCCCAGGCATCCCTCACCACCGTACAGCGGACTCTAGCGCTGAAACGGGACCTAAACCCCCAGGCTTTTCTGACGCCATTGTAGCGAGGAGCACGGACACGCCCCTTCGCTTAGGCCACGCCCACTACAAACTAACTATATAAGCGCCACGAGCAAAGCGACGCTTGTATGTAATTGTGTCTCCTGAGGCGGAAGCCGGGAGCTGTGAATGCGCGATTTTTTTAAAAAATTTGATTATTGCACTGTTTCTTGATTTTAAAAAGAACACTTCCTCACCTGTTTCCCAGGCATCCCTCACCACCGTACAGCGGACTCTAGCGCTGAAACGGGACCTAAACCCCCAGGCTTTTCTGACGCCATTGTAGCGAGGAGCACGGACACGCCCCTTCGCTTAGGCCACGCCCACTACAAACTAACTATATAAGCGCCACGAGCAAAGCGACGCTTGTATGTAATTGTGTCTCCTGAGGCGGAAGCCGGGAGCTGTGAATGCGCGATTTTTTTAAAAAATTTGATTATTGCACTGTTTCTTGATTTTAAAAAGAACACTTCCTCACCTGTTTCCCAGGCATCCCTCACCACCGTACAGCGGACTCTAGCGCTGAAACGGGACCTAAACCCCCAGGCTTTTCTGACGCCATTGTAGCGAGGAGCACGGACACGCCCCTTCGCTTAGGCCACGCCCACTACAAACTAACTATATAAGCGCCACGAGCAAAGCGACGCTTGTATGTAATTGTGTCTCCTGAGGCGGAAGCCGGGAGCTGTGAATGCGCGATTTTTTTAAAAAATTTGATTATTGCACTGTTTCTTGATTTTAAAAAGAACACTTCCTCACCTGTTTCCCAGGCATCCCTCACCACCGTACAGCGGACTCTAGCGCTGAAACGGGACCTAAACCCCCAGGCTTTTCTGACGCCATTGTAGCGAGGAGCACGGACACGCCCCTTCGCTTAGGCCACGCCCACTCCAGACACCTCCCCTTCCTACAAAAATGTGCCATCACAGAACGCGCAGCGGGCAAGCGCAGCGGGCGCGCCGTTTGCGCGCCGAAGGCGCGCCTAAGGCAAGCCCGTCTGTGCCCGTCCGTGCCACGACCGGGCCCAGGGCATGCCACGCCGTCCAACCTAAGGTATGCATCAACCCAATGCCTACTCTTACTAGAGAAAAAATCCTCTCCCTAAACCACAACTGCAATAACTGTCACAATGTGATCAATGTTGACAAATGGTTAGGGCCTTTATGCTGCCGCTCATGCAAAATTTCTCTTACCCCAGAAAAACCGCTACCCGTTACGGAAGACTCGACTCCTGTCCGAGGAGCCCTAATCAACGCTAGGTCAATATGCAAAAATGGAGCTCATATCTATGATCTAATCACAGAAAACGATTTTGACCTATTATTTGTAACAGAAACCTGGCTAAAAGCATGGTGTAACCCTGTTATAGCCCAGGCTGTCCCCCAGGGATACCTCATTCAACGAATCGACAGACAGGAACAAAGAGGTGGTGGCCTTGCCATTATCCACCGTGACTCCATGAAGTGCTCCACGTTCGAACTTTCGGACATTAAGGGAGCAGAAAGCATGGGTTTCCGCATTCAGATAAATGACGAGAACACCTTTGCCGGCGCCCTCATCTACCGCCCACCAGGACCACAGAACGGTTTCTCACTCAGTTTCGAAGAGGCACTCAGCACTCTCACCATGAAATACGCCAATTTCACCATTTTAGGCGACTTAAATTTCCATTTGGACAAACTTGACGACCCTAACACAATATGGCTAAATGAACTAACCGATATTCTGGGGCTGGAAATACTAACCAAAAAGCCCACACACAAAGCAGGTCACATCCTGGATTGCATTTGCACCAATCTCACTACTCTAACTATAGCAACCCCCCTGCCTCAAACGTGGACCGACCACTGGCTGATCCCTTTCAACCTCGTTCTAAAAAACAGGGCAAACACTCCCAATCTAAAAGTCGACACCCAGGCACAGACAGATTGGAAGAAACTAGTAAACTCCCCTAATCTGCACCTTGTCGCTGAGAACTCAAAACCCCTCCCCACTGGTTGCACTGAAACAGACTACAGCAATTTCTGTACATGGATCACAGATCTCGGCGGACCCCCCAACCCGCAAAAAGCGAGAAAAAAGCAAAACAAAAAACGTGCCCCATGGTTCTCCCCCCACCTTAAAGACATGCGCTCAGAGGTTAGAACCCTCGAAAAGAAATGGCGCTGCAGCTATAGTGATACTGAACTCCTAGACTACAAAACTGCTAGGAAACATTATCACGCAATGATAAAAACCGCCAAAAAAGAGCATTTTCTTGAGGCCATCACTATGTCCAACAACAATCAAAAGCAAATCTTCAAAATAGTAGATGACTTCATGAATCCCAGAATCCTCAGGCAAGAGATTCCACCTTCACCTACCCTGTGCAATTCGATAGCAGACTACTTCGAACAAAAAATTCAAAACCTCATTAAAGATTTTCCAGACCCCCCTGAATCCCTTTTCCAGGAAAATCTACCAACTACTTACAAAAGCCCGCAGCTAAGTAAGTTTGCCCCGGTCAGTCTTGACGAAACTCGCCAAGCTATCCTCTCCATCAAGTCAGGCTCCCCTTTTGATCCGTGTCCCCCTCTGCTGCTCCAAACCATAGTGGACACAGTTAACCCCACTATAAATAACATCATCAACTCTTCCCTTGCCACTGCTGCCATTCCTTCTGAATGGAAACTCGCTGCCGTGAAACCCCTTCAAAAAAAAACCCTAGCTGACCCTACCATACTCTCCAACCTCCGCCCTATATCGCTGCTTCCACTACTGTTCAAACTCACAGAGTCAGCGGTAAACAAACAGCTGACCACATTTCTGGAGGATAACAACCTACTTCACCCGAGCCAGGCAGGTTTCAGAGCAAAACATTCCACGGAGTCAGCCCTCCTACATACGGTGGAGACCCTCAAGACAGCAATGGACCAAGGTAAAAAGGCCGTCTTGATCCTGCTCGACCTGTCGGCGGCCTTTGATACGGTCTCACATCCCGTATTAATTGGCCGCCTGGCGAACTTGGGACTAACAGGAACCGCCCTAAACTGGCTGAAAAACTTCCTTAGCCATAGGAAGCAAGTCACCATACTGGGGAACTATCGTTCAGACGAGAAGGCTCTCAATACAGGGGTGCCACAGGGCTCTAGCCTAAGCCCAATTCTTTTCAACCTGTATATGACCCCCTTGATAGAGCTCATCACCTCCTTCAACATCAGCACAATATCGTACGCTGATGACACTCAGCTCATCCTTGTTCAAGACAACACCACCTCAGCTGAAGAGAATCTGAGAGACTGTCTCACTGCCACCTTTGAATGGATGAGAACTCACCACCTCAAGTGTAACTCAGGGAAAACGGAAATCCTCCCCTTTGGTCAGGACAACCTTTTTTGTCCGAAACAGTGGTGGCCCCAAGATGCTGAGGTCCCGCCAAACACAATCAAATCAGCCCGCAACCTCGGGATTAAGTTTGACGAAGCCCTCTCTTTCAAGCAACAAGCAGGTACCGTGGCAGGGTCCTGCTTTAACATCATCAAGGGCCTGAGAAGGTTCTTCGACCTCCTCCCCCTGACGGCCAGGAAGACAATCGCAGTGGCCCTCATCACATCCCGCTTGGATTACTGCAATAGCATCTACGCAGGTTCCAACAAAAGTGTCCTGCACAAACTGCAGATGGTGCAGAACACCGCAGCCCGCCTAGTACTGAGGCTGCCCAGGAAGTCATCTGCCTCAACAGCACTCAGAACCCTACACTGGCTGCCCATTCATAAAAGAGTACTATTTAAAATCCTACTTATCACCTTCAGAGCCTACCACCAGTCGGGTCCCTCCTATCTGTCCCGAAGGTTTGGAAAATACACCCCCTCTCGATCGCTCAGGTCCTCCAACCTGAACCTACTGGTGGTCCCCAGATTCAGGCTCTCAACCAAAGGTGGAAAAACTTTAGGTTTTTTAGGAGCTAGAGCCTGGAACAAGCTCCCCTCCCAGATGCGTCTGATCCCTTCAGAAAACTTGTTTCGTAAGGCTCTCAAAACCTGGATTTTTAATGCATCTGACAACCTCGTCCAAAAACTAATTTAACCAAACACATTTCAGTCAGCCTCCCCCCCCCCCCTCCCCCTACTAGTCGCCAGCATATTTCCTTTTTTCCCCTCCTCTGTGACACCTTTACCACTAGCGCCAAGATGCTCCTTGGAGTGTAAGTCGCGCTCTATAAAAACCATATCATATCATTTCTTATTAGACTCGCGTTTCTTATCCTTGCTCCTTTGCTTTTTTCTGGCTCTTTTATAACGTCCCCTTTCACTTCTTTTGTGAAATAATTTCTTTCACCTCCAAATTTATTTATTATTGGAGCAGTCAGCTGTCAGTTGCCATGCGCTCCATTCCTTTTTTCAAACAAACTCCATCTCCTTATCTCCTTCCGTAACTTCGAGTGCAGTCCTTAATGTCACGCTGCCGCCTGCTCTCTAACGTGGGTCTCCCCCTCGTAATTTGGACGCTGAAGCCCGAGTGCAGGCATCCTGGTGGTGGTGGATGTCGTGGTGTTAGAAATAGTGGTGGACGTGGTGGTGGTGGTGACTGTGGTGGGGGACGTGGTGGTGGTGGAGGTGGGTGTTGTGGTGGTGGTAGACGTGGTGATGGTGGACATGGTGGTGTTGGACGTGGTGGTGATGGACTTGGTGGTGGTGGACGTGAAGGTGGACATGGTGGTGGTGGATGTGGTGTTGATGGTCGTGGTGGTGGTGGTGGTGGATGTAGTGGTGGATATGGTGGTGCACTTGGTTGTGGACGTAGTGGTGGTAGTGGATGTAGTGATGGTGGATGTAGACGTGGTGGTGGTGGACGTGGAAGTGGCCTTGTGGTGGACGTGGTGGTGGTGGTGGACATGGTGGTGGTGGTGGACATGGTGGTGGTTGATGTGGGGGACATGGTGGTGGTGGATGTGGCGGACATGGTGGTGGTGGACGTGGTGGTGATGGAGGTGAAGGTGGACATGGTGGTGGTGGATGTGGTGGTGGTGGGCATGGTGGTGGACGTGGTGGTGGTGGACATGGTGGTGGTAGACTTAGTGGTGGTGGACATAGTGGTGGTGGATGTGGTGGTGGTGGACGTGGTGGTTGTGGATGTGGTGGTTGTGGACATGGTGGTTGTGGACTTGGTGGTGGTGGATGTGTTGGTGGACGTGGACATGGTGGATGTGGTGGTGGTGGATGTGGTGGTGTTGGTGGTGTACATGGTGGTGGTGGACTGGGTGGTGGTGGACGGGGTGGTGGTGGACATGGTGGTGGTGGACGTGGTGGTGGTGGACATGGTGGTGATGGATGTGGTGGTGGTGGACATGGTGGTGGTGGAGTGGTGGACATGGTGGTGGTAGTGGTGGTGGACATGGTGGTGGTGGAGGTGGGTGTGGTGGTCGTGGACGTGGTGTTGGTGGACATGGTGGTGGTGGACGTTGTGGTGGTGGACGTGGTGATGTTGGATGTGGTGGTGATGGACCTGGTGGTGGTGGGCATGGTGGTGGTGGACGTGTTGGTGGATGTGGTGGACATGGTGGTGGTGGATGTGGTGGTGGTGGATGTGGTGGTGGTGGTAGTGATGGTGGACGTGGTGGTGGTGGACGTGGTGGTGGTAGACATGATGGTGGACATGGTGGTGGTGGACATGGTGAACATGGTGGTTGTGGACATGGTGGTGATGGACGTGGTGGTGTTGGATGTGGTGGTGTTGGACGTGTTGGTGGATGTGGTGGACATGGTGGTGGTAGACGTGGTGGTGGTGGTGGATGTGGTGGTGGTGGTAGTGGTGGACATGGTGGTGGACGTGGTGGTGGTGGAGGTAGGTGTGGTGGTGGTGGACGTGGTCATTGCGGACCTTGGTGGTGATGACTGTGGGGGTGATGGGACGTGGTGGTGATGGACGTGGTGGTGTTGGACATGGTGGTGGTGGATGTGGTGGTGGATGTGGTGTACATGGTGGTGGTGGTGGATATGGTGTTGGTGGACGTGGTGGTGGAGGTGGTGGTGGGAGTGGTGGTGGTGGACGTGGTGGTGGTGGGGGTGGGTGTGGTGGTGGTAGACATGGTGGTGGTCGACATGGTGGTGGTGGACGTGGTGTTGGTGGATGTAGTGGTGGTGGAGGTAGATGTGGTGGTGGTGGACGTGGTAGTGGCCTCATGGTGGCCGTGGTGGTGGTGGACATGGTGGTGGTGGACGTGGTGGTGGATGTGGTGGACATGGTGGTGGTGGACGTGGTGGTGGGTGTGGTGGTGGTGATGGTGGATGTGGTGGTGGTGGACATGGTGGTGGTGGACATAGTGGTGTTAGGGAATGTTTCCCGTGGCCCAGTGATTTGGCAGCCAGTAGACAGAAATCATAGGTGCTCATGCATCGGCATCTTCACAATAGGGCACAGGCCCAAACTTTGAGTGCAGTCGCTCCCTGAAGACCCGCTCTCCATATTATATGAGCATGTTGGACAATTGTTCCAATCCCTGGTTTAATGTTTTGGATGTTCAGTAGCCCACCTACAATTGTCTAGAGGGTCTACAAACAATTTGGCATATTCTGATAATACAATGTCCTACATAAAGCAATACTCAGAAGATTCCACTCCGTTACAATTGAGTTCTGATGATTATCCTGTTGTTTTAAGAGATCAAAAAGCTGTTGACTACAAAAGTAGACATGCTGTATTATAATTAGGGCTCCCGGTTTTCCGTTTTTACGGATTTCTACATATAAATACAGACGGAAATCTATATTTCCTTTGTCTGTATTTATATTTAGAAAGGTAAAATACTAGAAAATGTTGCCACGCTGGAATCCAGAGTTCTCGCCATGCCCCCTTCCTGCTGCTTGAAATTCTTTCCTGGGCACACACACACACTGCCGCACCCGAGTACTTCACACGTCTTTTCACAGACCATTTACTTGTTAATGAGGCTTAATTGTTCTGTCACCCCATGATTGTTCTGTCACCCCATGCCTAGCCTCTTCCAACGCCCCTGACTCCCTGTCCCAGGCCCCAAAATGTGCCTCCTGCAAAGGTGTGACTGACAGTGCACCATGCAGATAACAGACCTGAGTGTGAGTGAATTAGTAACGCTATAAAAAATGAAATGCATATAATAGAGGGGTTAAGGGGATATGAGGGGTACTGTTGGAAGGCGGTAGTGACGAAGTTCGTGGATGGAGCCAAACATATTGTAACACCGGTCGCGAACAGCGCTAAAGCCGGCCGTGCACGCTGACTATCAGCTGTGTGTTTTGTTGTCATAAGTGAGCTGCTCGGATAAGTCTGAGAGGTATGTGTGGTAATGTGCCCCAGGAATGAGGGAAGCAGGTGTCGAAGGTCAGCCTGAGTCTTAACTTCTGAGTTGTCCAAAGATAACTGCAAAATTGTGGAAAAGCCTTGCTGCCTGCGGCTATACGTCCCACCTGTTGCTCTGTGACCCCCCCTCACCCCCCTTCAGTTAAACAAACAGCCACTCAGTTTACTGCGACATCATGTATATTTATCCGAGTTCTAAATAAAAACACTTTCCTTGAGCGCTCTTGCGTTTTATTTTTTGCTTGTCCTCGGATAAATGGAAATGTAGGCAGAAACATAATGAGTTTCAGCATTTTTTCGGCAGCTAATAACACTAACTGCCGTTTGCAAACACCTCTCATCTACATGCATCAAATAACATTTCATAAAGTATATTTAAGAAGAAAATGTATCGTCACTAACCACATATTTGAAAGTTAATATAAATGTGGTTATGAAATCCGACGGTGCCTAATAGCTATAATGTGTTATTGGAGTTCTTCCAGCCAGGAAACCTACAGGAATGCAGAATGGTTCTTGCTGAGCATAGAAAATACTGAATAGCAGTCCCCAATGGAAATGTCAGGAACCTGCAGCTTAAGCCTGCTGCCCACAGTTAATTTGGATGATCAACTGCACTGCACAATTAAAATGCCCCAATTACTGAACGGTTTGTTAAACATTGGAAATCTATGTACTGTACAATTTTCTTGTGTCGCAAATTGACATAGTCCCCCTGGATTTTATTTGGAAACCTTCACGAGCCATAGGTTTCCCTGGAAGCGTCCATTCCTGAAGGAGCTGGTAATCTGTTGGAGTATACCAGGGGCTGCCTCTGAGTTGGGAGTTAAATTAATGAGGTAAGACCAGTGTTTAATTTGCACATAAACAAATAAGTGCCATGGATCTTGTCAGGAGGTCACCCCAGCTTGCACCACCCATTGCCACTGCCGTCGCTTACAATGACAGTACTTACAAAACTACTGCAAATTGATTACTTTTTTACACATTCATGAACAAGAACTGAAAGCTAAAACAGCTCAATGATAACTGCTCTTTTTTCCGCATTGTATACCCCCTTTCTTAGACTGTTACATACTTGTTTATTGTACTATTCTCCATGTGTCATTTGTCTGGAAACTATGCATTTATTTGTCTGAGATATATGCGTTTATTCCTTTTGTATATTCTTATTTGTGGTCAATACTGGATTTATGTCCTTCCTCCCTTCCTTTGTAAAGCGCTCCGATATCCCTCGGGGTCTTGTTCGCGTTATATAAAACTTTATAAATAAATAAGCACTTAAATTCACAGTGCTGCAGCAGCGCATTCTGGCACATGACTTAAAACTAATTGATTTCTTATTCGCTGTACAAGAAATAAAGTACGTTGGTCATTTAGAAAGGAAACCTAACATCTCACTCAGTTTGCGAGACGAAGGCGAGTGCTGAATTCCTGTGTATGCCTGATTCCCTGAACATAACTCGCTCATTGGCACAACTGTACATGCTTGGCTGTCCCGCCCCAACTGGAACACCTGAATGTGGAAGCATATGCGGGCACAAGTACCCCTCAGAGGTCCTTACAGAAAGTCCCCACTTTGTAAGTACTGTGCCCTCTCACTGATGTTCCCCATTTACATCAGTGTGAGCTGTGTGATACACTGCATGTCTGGGTACCATGACGACAAGATGCACGAGGTGACAGGACAATAAAAGTGCACGTGTACAGCACTAGGTTTTTACCGTGCTTGTTTTAGGATGGCATCCTTCCAAGAGGAGGGAGCGCGGTTCCTCTGAAGGGGGTAGAGTTAAGTGCCTGTGACAGGTGGCTTTAGATGGAAATACAGAAGCGCTGGCACATGTTTGCTCCTGATAAGTACTTGTACTCTTCCTAAAGTGTTTTTATAGCAGAACTGAGAAGCACATGTACTCTCCTTTTCAAATTACTCAGTACTGGACCATTTAAAGCACTGCCAAAGCCACAAATCGCTAGTTTAAGTGAGCGCATGTGTGCATTGTCAATTTAAATAAATGTGGAAAAATACTAGCTATAGCATCGCATTTTACTTGTGGCAAAAATAAATGTGGATAAATACAGAAAAAATGCCCCAAAAATAAATAGGGATAAATACAGACGGAAATGGCAGAAAAATAAATACCATAAAACCGGGAGCCCTAATTATAATGTAGTATTTTTTTAGGGGGGGTGTAACTTCACGATTAGTAATACACATATATGTATGTACATTATACATGTGTATCCCACTTTGCTTGAACAGGGTGCATGAGGAGGAAAATAAAAGGTGAAAAGCAAAAAAAGCAGAAAGGGAATTCACAGAAGCTAAAGCCAGAGATCAGCGGCAAGATACGGAGAAAAGGCGGGGGAGGAGCTATCGGTAAACTACTTAGGAGGGGGGGAGTGTAGAAGATAGGATGAATATTCAGAGACTCATTTCTGAGTTTGCTTAAGAAACACATTGGAAAATATAATTCATTTCACTACTGCTATTTTTCACCTTTTGACCACGTTTAAACTGCAGGAAAACAAGGCTGAGGAAGGGGAGAGGGTTTGAAGGTTCTTATAAAGTTAATGGCTGTGACTCATGGCTCGGAAATGTGTGCGAGGCTGCCAACTGTAATACACAGGCTTATGTGGTCAGTCTGACGGATGGAGCCTGGCCTGCCTTGCGAGGCTGAGCCCCATCCATATCCCGAGTTAACAAGCAGGAAGTGTGATAAGGGAGGGGGTGGCAATGGAGAGCACTTAAGCGGCCGCTTTGATGTTCTCAGTGGCCATGTAGCTCACTGTAGGGTAGCTATACTGACATTAGCCCACACATTGTGGTCATTGCAGAAAATCAAACGCCTCCCTTTTAGACCTGCTGGATCTTTTAGTGTACTCAGAAAGTGCAGACCTTACAGCCTTATTCATGAAGGCTAAATCGGCTCGCAAAGGGCCGGATTCTGAGAATCCGGCCCTTTGCGAGTGCGATTTTTGCATTTGGGATTCAGCATCCCAAATGCAAAAATCGCTAATTGCGATGTCGCAAATGTGCGAGGAATTACATTTAAGGAATCTCTATTAGAGATTCCTTAAATGCAATTCAACATCCAATTTAAATGTGCGAATTCGCAATTTCTTGCCGCAATTTACCGCGAGGTCAGACCTCGCGGTAAATTGCGATAACTCAGAAAAATGCATTTAAATGCATTTTTCTGAGTTGCATGTTACACACACACATGTCCTTTGGACATGTGTGTGTGCAACACCTGTGTAAAATTTCATTTGAGGGGTGCTACAGGGTGTCCTGTGGACACCCCTGGCACCCTTCAAATCGCAATCTTATTTGCGATTAGCTAATTGCTAATCGCAAATAAGGAATACTCCCCATTCATTCCTATGGGCCTTTTGGCCCATAGGAATGAATGGCGAGTTATTCCTTATTTGCGATTAGCAATTTGCTAATCGCAAATAAGGAATCAGTAGGAATCGCATTTTATTATGCGATTCCTACATGATTACTGTTTTGCGAGTCCTTAATAGCGAATCGCTATGATTCGCTATTAGGGGCTCGCAAAACGGCCCCTTCATGAATAAGGCTGTTAGTGCTTTTTATTTGACTTTATCATCAACAGCCACCTCCGTTCAGAACCCACATCACCAAAATAATGCAGACTGCCATTACCAGTTGCTCCAAATGGAAAAATAAACCTTAACCCTATGAAGTGATTTTTAGAATCCACATTCAAGTTGATGTCCTCTCCCACCTTGAAGGCGACAATGCCTAGTGAAAGATTCATGCTTATCCTGTCTAACCAGGCACAAAAAGGGAATGCACTGTTCCCAGGCCCCTCTCTAGTAATAAACTCCAGGGTTGGGGCTTCTGCACTCACTTGCTGTAGTCTGAGGGAACATCTTAGCTTAGAAATGAGCAGGGGAAATCACACTACTCCTTTGCCACCAGGATGTCAAATACGCTCCTATTTTAAACAAGTTTAGGAAGGCACAACCACCTTATCCATCTTGACGAGCATTTTGGTGATTCCACGCCACTGCTGAAATTCATGAGACTGGCAGGAAAGGGCGGTGACATCCATTTTATTGACTTGCAAAATATTCCTTCGTATAAAAAAATCTTAAATGTCAAGGATATGCCGTGCAGAAGTTATTGATGTGATTAAGACCTATTCAAATGTGTGCTTTGATTCTATGGAACTCATCAGCTTGAAAAGACAAGCACTAAACTCAAGTCAGATCAGTCTGCTCATCTGCAGACAAAATCTTTCGAAAATCTTCTTCAGAATTAATTTCAGAGAAGAGCATGGGCTGAAATCATAGTAAATGAAAGCTGTACTCTGAAGATGTACTTCTGAACTGTTCTGTTTAGAAGACAACTCAGTAAGATCTGATTGAGAACAGCATGCAATGGGTATAGATCCTTGCTAAACATTTCACTTGGTGATTTCTAGTAGAATACGTTGTTTGTCTTTAGGCAGTTTAATGGACTGTCAAGAAGTCTGAACAGTACAACTTTTCAAGCAGTGCTCTTAACTGCAGAGAGGTCATATTGGTATGGAGTATTGCGCCTCCATTCTAGATCAGAATTTGATGGTTTATTCCATTCATGGTAGGGTTTGAAGTGACATTTGAATGAAATGCGACTACAAAATCTGTCAGGCTCTGTTTGAAACCAGTAAAATTATCTTGTAGTCTCATCCTGTAATTGCATAATCAGGGGAAAAGACTCAGATCCGGACTTGAGTGACTGATAAACTGAAAGTATGCTCACCGTGGGAAGTCCTCCATATAAGGCAGTGGAGTTTAAACATTTTACGACGGTGGGATGGGCGCAAATGTACTTATATTTATACTTCTTGTCTATAGTGGTATTGCTTTGTGTATCATGTCAACAAATAACTGTAACAGTCAGTGATAGTGAACAGCTCTACTTGATGTGTATAACAACAATAAAAATGTTTAAAAAATAAAACAAAAGGACGGTCAAAGCTTCTTAGGGCCATGCGAGCTGCAGAAACCTTACAGCAATCACAAATATATTATCCTTATACTGAAACTCCTTGTGTGGTTATACTGCTGGAAGGGTAAGGCCTGATCACTCTTTGGCTTTAGCTGAAAACATAAACAAGATGAATAGGCTACTGTATTACAGCTGTTCTTAATACTCCTGCTTTAATAGTGCACTTAGATTTCTAGCCTCCTAATGGGGAATATTCAAAGCATGTGAATCTACTAAGGATCCATTCTCGATGCAGCACTTTTCACTTTATTCTAGCTTCTCTTCTAGGCTGCTGGGCAGAGTGGCGACAGAAGTGCTTTGTGCTAGAAAGTCTGTTCATCATCAAACTATTACCTGAATCGGTCTGATAATAAAATAGCAAAGTTCGACAAGTGTCGGGAGGAGTTTCAGTATCCAGTGTGAGCAATTTAAGCTATATCCTTCAAGCTTTTCTCCTGTGGGCCACTGAGGATAATCTGATTAAAATCTTCCACTATAGGCATGGTATGGAAAAAGGATTCTTCTCCCCCTTGATTTCAATATGCACTCTTTTAACAAAGGGAAACTAGTCAGTTCCCCAGAAAAATACAATATTGTTTCCTGGGGAAAAAGTCTGATAATTCTTTAGCACAATAATAATATTGATGTCTGTCTCCAATCAAGGGGGCCGATTCACAGAACTAATTTGAGACAAAATCCTAAACTTACTATGTTTGGTATTCACAGAAAGCATTTAGTAGTAGTAAAGTTAGTATTTTGTCTTAACTTTTACTTAAGACAGACTTGAGACAGACTTGAGACAGACTTGAGACCGACTTAAGACAAACTTAGGACAGACTTAAGACAGCCTTTACTACTACTAAATGCCTTCTGTGAATACCAAAAGTAGTAAATTTAGGATTTTGTCTCAGATTAGTTCTGTGAATCTGCCCCAAGGAGAAGAAATACAATACTGAGGTCCTCCTCTTTGAAGATTCAAAATACAAAAACTGATGCTAAATGTACCAGTGTTGTTCTGATACTAAAACAAAGTAATTCAGGTATACAAGAATGTCAGGATTTAGTGCTCTTGAACTCCATTGTGTTAGGCATCTCCTCTTTCACAAAATACTTTCTAATACTGGGACAAGGAAATATGTTACCTGTAGCACACTTACTCATTATTTTGAATATATTTGGACAACATTGGAGTGGGGCTTCATACACCAGAGCCCTTCTAATTTACTAAGCTATAACATTCTCAGATGGCATGTTTTTTCCTGTGTTGAGGAACAGCAAGCCTCCGAACAATGTGCTTGAAGCGCTGGCATAGGCTTCTGATAGCTACTACAGACTATAGCGAGCTTTTTCTGAAGAAAGTTAAGGCAGAGAAGAAACGATAGTTTGTGAATTTCTGTTCATTTGCGCTGAACATCACAGGTATTTTCCTAGCCTTTAGGCATTTACCATTCTTACTTCTGAGATTTTGGGTTTTTCATGTCAGAGTTGGCGAAGGTGCATTGATGGATGAGAATGATGAGAAAAGTACCCTACACATCATTATAGATATTACAGTGATCAGCTACAAGGGTTAGTCAGGACTCAATTAGTTTGTGCTATCATTCTGGAGGTGGACACATTTGGGCTTTGCTTGCAAGGATGCCTTCAGCCAGTCCAGAATTAGGCTTTTCTTCGCCCTGGGCGTCTTATGACACATAAGAAAGTCCCTAGGTTCAGAGTTGTAGAGAAGCCACGGTAAGAAGTTGATCCAGAGTTTCAGGATGCGGGTCTCAGTGTTTCTGGACTTCCTGAAACCAGATTGGTTGGCGTGTAGCAGATGTATGACGTTACAACGCATGCTTTTACCACGCATGCTGTTACAACGCAAGTATTACAACGCAAACCTTTACAACGCATTACACTTGGGGGTGCTGGATAGTGAATAGTTTAATTTACTATTCCAACTCCAGTCCCCGTGGACACTAGGGAAGGTGTTGGATAGTAAATTAAAACTATTCCCTATCCTAGAGCGCCCCCCAGTGTAATGCGTTGTAAAGGTTTTCGTTGTAATACTTGCGTTGTAACAGCACTGCGTGGTAAATGTTTTGTTGTAAAGGATGTTTCCCCGTGTAGCTGGGGGGTTACAAGTGGTTGGTTAAATCGCGTGTGATACGTAATAGGAGCCGAGCAGAATAACGTCCCCGGTAGTGTCTGGAGAAGGAAGGCATGCGCAAGGGGGAATGTAAAGAAAATGAAGACAAAGGATCCAAGTGTTGGTTAAGCATTGCATGATTATCTCTCTGAGGAATGTTTAACAAAACTACCCTGAACTGACCTGGTCCGTGTTTTACACAACTATAAAAATAAACGGAGTTATAAGGGATTTATAAATGTTAGGTTTGTAGCACTACAGCAACGACTAGACAAAACAAGTTATTTTTAGAAGTGAGTGGGTCACTGTAAAGTTTATGAGGCACACCCGGCCTTCATCTCTTTCTTGAGATAAACACTGCAAAAACTCATAGAGGATGTGCTCCCAGGCCATATCATTCTTTTCAACATCCATGTTATTGGTTTCAGGAGGTGTGTTAACCACAGTGATTTCATATAGTTGAACATGAGGTGGCACACTTAGCAGTGAATTATTCTATATTTGTAATTTTGTGTGAATTATTTGTATTAGTGTTGCCATGCAATATTGTCTTTCAATATGCCATTGTCGACCTTTGTAGTGGAACCAAGACTGGTATTGAGATCGCCACATACCGCGATGACGTGTTTTGTTGTAGTCTGTGCTCTTTTTAGGAAGTCCATGATGGAAGCTTATGTTGATTTTCTTGAGGATATTAGACATTTTAAATATCAAGTGACAATTCCTCGTTTTTAATCGCTATTCACTGTAAATTCCTTCCTAATTCTAAAGTAGTAACTGAATTCCCGGTCAAGGTTGTTGCAGTACCTAATTTGAGCCGGTGGGGCACACCAGCCCTCATTTTTAGGTCGAAGCCTGCATTGCAGGGCATGGCCCTGCTGCAGGCAAAGAGATATTGTGAGCAGGGGATTTCAGTATGGCATGAAGCCACGCCCCTTTTTTCCATTGGCAGGCCTCTTGAAACGGAGGCCTGCCATTGGAAAAAGCTCCTGTTTAGCAGATTTGTCTGCTCTGGATCCCACCTCTCGAGGACTCCATGACCTGCCTTACGGTAGCACGGCAATATTTTCAGAAATATTACCTTGGCAACCATGAGGCAGGTCAGGGAGTCCTGGAGGGGCGGGAATCAGTATCATGCGCCACAAGTAACAATTATCACAGCATGAGACCCCAGTTATCACAGCATGTCAACAGGCGCCCCAGGCTGCTGGAGCACTCAACTAAAATTAATGTGCAGTTGAGTGCTCCAGCAGTGTGGGGCGCCTCTCTGCATGCTGTGATAATTATTACTTTGGGGCCTCATGCTGTGATAATTAGGGCGAAAATTACAAAAAACAATTTGATGGACAGAATGTAGATCAATGTCTTACATTCACCCCAGTACAATGATCTGGGCCTAAATCCATCGTTTTTTGCACTCCACACCACCCTGGGTTAGATAATTGCTTTATGCAAATCAGCTCTGACCTGTGCCCCATGGGAACAGTCCAGTCCGAACTACACAGCCATATCTTTCCCAGACCGGAATCAAGCATCCGAGGACCGGACCGGTTTCGAGGTAACACCTCTCATCAGCCCGGCTAGCTTGACTCCAGTGGTGTGGAGGCTCTGGGACCCACGTCTGAGCTACCCCAGTACACTCGGGGAGAAAATTACAAAAAACAATTTGATGGACAGAATGTAGATCAATGTCTTACATTCACCCCAGTACAATGATCTGGGCCTAAATCCATCGTTTTTTGCACTCCACACCACCCTGGGTTAGATAATGGCTTTATGCAAATCAGCTCTGACCCTGTGCCCCATGGGAACAGTCCAGTCCGAACTACACAGCCATATCTTTCCCAGACCGGAATCAAGCATCCGAGGACCGGACCGGTTTCGAGGTAACACCTCTCATCAGCCCGGCTAGCTTGACTCCAGTGGTGTGGAGGCTCTGGGACCCACGTCTGAACTACCCCAGTACACTCAGGGAGAAAATTACAAAAAACAATTTGATGGACAGAATGTAGATCAATGTCTTACATTCACCCCAGTACAATGATCTGGGCCTAAATCCATCGTTTTTTGCACTCCACACCACCCTGGGTTAGATAATGGCTTTATGCAAATCAGCTCTGACCCTGTGCCCCATGGGAACAGTCCAGTCCGAACTACACAGCCATATCTTTCCCAGACCGGAATCAAGCATCCGAGGACCGGACCGGTTTCGAGGTAACACCTCTCATCAGCCCGGCTAGCTTGACTCCAGTGGTGTGGAGGCTCTGGGACCCACGTCTGAGCTACCCCAGTACACTCAGGGAGAAAATTACAAAAAACAATTTGATGGACAGAATGTAGATCAATGTCTTACATTCACCCCAGTACAATGATCTGGGCCTAAATCCATTGTTTTTTGCACTCCACACCACCCTGGGTTAGATAATGGCTTTATGCAAATCAGCTGGACTGGACTGTTCCCATGGGGCACAGGGTCAGAGCTGATTTGCATATCGCCATTGTCTAACCCAGGGTGGTGTGGAGTGCAAAAAAACGATGGATTTGGGCCCAGATCTTTGGACTGGGGTGAATGTGTGACATTGATCCACATTCGGTCCATCATCTGTTTTGTTTGTGATAATTAGGGCGGCATGCTCTATTTGCAGCACTGAACATTTTCAAAGAAGGCGAGGCAGAGACATTCATTGGAGACACTCACCCTCACGCCCTCACCCCCCTCACTCGCCCTCACCCCCTCACACCCCCTGACCCCTCACACACCTCCTCACCCTCACACCCCCTCACTCTCACACACCCTCACACACCCAGACACATTGATTTTAACTGTTTGCTGGAAATGTCTTCTACTGAAGCAGGATCTTCGAAGTAGGACTGATGGTCCAGGTCTTTAAAGATGTTCCATATGTAGGATAGCCAAGGAATTTTTCGCCAGTTTGTCAGGGCTAAACAGTCTGTGATGAGGGAGCGAGTTAAGTGACATTCGGGGTTGGTCCATATTCGATGCCACAGTAAAATTGGCTGGCAGCGGATGGTGTCAATGATATATTCCATGCCAAGCTCACGGTGCGAAGCTAGTATCGGGGAACTTTGAGGAAGAGCTAAAATGTATTTTATAAAGGCATTTTCGGTTACCTGTAGCTGATCTATGCGACCATGACCCCAGACTCCAGCTCCATAGGTAGCCACGCTATGGCATTTTGCATAATATATAGTCAGGAGTTCGGGTGGCGCTGGTTTCCCCAATTTCCTCGAGAAAGAGGTCAGTGCCGATGTTGCACGATGGAAGTGAAGATTTCTGGCGTCAATTACCTTTCGCCAGTTCATTGCTTCGTCCACTAAGATTCCCAGGTATGGGTAGACTGAGGTTTTTTTGCGTAAATAACAAGGACCCCCTGTTAAAGCAACAGAATATGTTTGACAGGGAAAAATGGACAATGTGAAAAGGGGCATCAAATATAATATCACCAGGGAGAAAACGACAAGTATAAAGCACACAATAAATTAAAAAGTACAAAATATTTTGTTTATTCCGTATATATATTCTAGAAGAGGACTATAATTGTCCGCCACTGTTGTATGAATTAATAATTAATGGTGTTATTTCTTGTATTACATTGATTGCTTAGTATAGGTTATGTGCTGCATTTTATTATGAGTTAGAATTTTAATGTTTTTATCTTGAGTATATATACGGAATAAACAAAATATTTTGTACTTTTTAATTTATTGTGTGCTTTATACTTGTCGTTTTCTCCCTGGTGATATTATATTTGATGCCCCTTTTCACATTGTAGACTGAGGTTTTTTCCAGTTTTGTTTTGTCAACCATTATCGATTTGGGGTTTTTAACCCTAGGACCGATGTGCATTGTAAAAGTTTTCTTTATGTTTATTTTGAGGCCAAGTGAATCCATGAATGTTGCGTATTTATTGATTTGTATCTGGAGTTGGTTCAGAGTCCGTGCTAAAATGACTGAATCGTCAGCATACAGCAGTGTGGGTATCGGACGGTGGTTTATCTGGGGTAAGTCCTGGCTCCCTTCCAGCATAGCCTGTTCAAGCCCGTTTGTATAAAGATTGAACAGGAAGGGAGCCAGTACACATCCCTGTCTTACTCCCTTCGTTATTTGAAATGAACGGGACAGCTCACCACTGGTACCAAATCTTACTCGTCCTACGGCGTTAGAATAGAGTTCTCGTAGGAAGGTTATTATTGGGGGGTCCACTCCAAGGTCGCTAAGTGTTTGCCAAAGTTTTGCATGTTGGACGCAGTCAAATGCCGCACTTAGGTCGACATAGACAAGGAAGATGTTACCTCCTTTAGCGTGAACATATTTCCCAGCCAGGAGGACGAGGTTGAGGGCCTGTTCCACGGTCCCAAGCCCCTTCTGGAATCCATATTGCAGGTTGGTTATGATGTTATTCTCCCGAGCCCAAGATTGTAAACGGTCCAGGAGTACTCGACCCGCGATCTTACCCTTGGAGTCCAGAAGGGAGATTGGTCTGTAGCAAGCAGGATCGTTACGGTCGCCTTTTTTAAAGATGGGTAAAAGGATTGATGTTGACCATGACTGGAAAAGGCCGACCGAGGTTACAGCTGACATGACCCGGGTGATTATCTGCGACCAAAAGTCTACATTATGGAGGAACAGGTCCATTGGAACACCGTCAGGGCCAGGAGCCTTACCAGATTTGGATGCCCTGATTGCTTTTATGACTTCGCTGAGGTGGAAATGTATCTTTATCGGGTAGGTGTTATTTACCACTGGATGGTTCTCGTTTGTTACTGGACCATTGTCTACTACGGAATCCGGAGGTGATCCAAAGATTTTTGAAAAATGGGAGACCCAGTCTTCTTCGGTTACTGCCACATCAAGATGTTGGATTTCTGTACTATTGGCCAAGAAAGGAGATCTTATGACTTGCCAAAATGAGGTGATGTCTTTTCTTCGGGCGCTGTCGTGTAGTTGTGACCAAAGGTCTTGTTTGATTTGTTTTTTACGGTCTTGCCTAGCAGAGTTATATGCTTTTCTTAGGTTGGAGATTTCCTGGGAATCTCTCGTGGGTCTATGTAGGGCTTCTTTAAGAGATGAAAGTGCCTTCCGACAAGCGGTGTCGAACCATCTCGTGGTAGGGAACTTATTGTTCTTTTTTAGCTTGACAAATAGTTCATCCCTTATTGTTTCCTGAATGCTTTGGAAACTGCTAACGACTTTATGAGGTGGTGTCTCCAAAGACATGCATTCAGATAGCCAGTGTTTGGTTTTTTCAAGGACCCTCTGCATCGTCTCTTCTGGGTCGATCTTAGCCCATTTAACTGTGTAACCATTCAGTTTGTTCATGGAAAGTGTTTGCTGGTTAAGGGAGCTCGGCTTTACAGGGTGTCCGTTTGCTAGTTTGATGGTGATTCTTATACTAAGTGGGTAGTGGTCACTTTTTGGGTTAGACCCAGTTTCAAAATTTCCTAGTTGCCCTTTAAGTGAGTGGGAGGCTATTATGTAGTCTATGGTTGTTGGGTAGCCTCTTCCATGGAAAGTTGGTAGGAAATCCTGCTGCGGGTCAACCAATTTGTTTACATAGTCCAAGTCTAAGGAAAATATGATGTCATTCAGTTTGTTTCCACATGTCGAGTGCACAAAGTGGGGTATGGGGTTGCCAAGTTCATTTTGCAATCCACAGATTCCTTTTTTGTGGTTTGGGCACAAAGGGAAATTGAAATCGCCACCCCAGATTAGATGGGTTGTAATTGTATTGTTATTGCTTTGCAGTAAAGATAGGAGTGTAGCGATCTCTTCTAAATTTGTCCAACAGTCCGAGGTACCAGAGTTGTTGTAGTAATTAATGAGAACATAATTATTATCTTTGGAAGTTGTTATCTGCATAATTTGGAACGTTGGAGACTCCTTTAGTAGTTTCACTCTGAAGGGGAGAGTATTAGCTACATAGATCGTAAGCCCCCCCTTTGGTCTGCCCATGTTTCCCTGCACTGCTGGGGTGAAAAGAGTTTTGTATCCCGCAAGATGTAACGGGGTTGTACACCATGTTTCTTGAAGGCAGAGTATCTGATGTTCCCTGGCTGTGTCAAGCCATAGCTCCAGTGTTATTTTTGAGGACAGACCTGCGACGTTCCAATAAGCAATGGAAAGGCTCAGGTTTGTGGATTCAGGGGAGGCGTAAAGGGAAGGTATTTCTATCGGGGTGCTCACAGCTAGAGTGTCTGTCAGATAGTTTGTCTGGGCCTGTAAGAGGTTAATAGGATCTTTAGGGATTTTGGTTTGGTGATAGTATGAATCGGGGATAGTTCCAAGGGGGTCGGAGGGTATGGTATGGATAGCATTGGTGGAATTACAAGAGAAAGCAGTGATAGTCTCCGAGTTTAAGTTTTTGTGGATATCAGGAATAGGCTTCGGTGACACTCGCTGCTGGCTTTGATTTACTAGTTGGTATGTGGTATTGAGGTTTTTACTCTTGAAGTTCAACCCTGAATGGTCAATCGACCATCTCAAGGCAGTCGAAACGATTTTGTGTTGGAAAGCCCTGCCAGCCTTCGTATGACTGGAAGGGTCTATCTTGCCAGTATTGCCTTGGCCAGTCTCTCGGAGCATTTCTGCTTCCGTGGTCATAGGTGTACTCCATCTGCTTCCACTGATCATTTTGGGGCTGGTGCCAATTCCAGGATGGAGTGTAATGATGTTGTCTCGTTGGGGGATAAAAGAAAGAGAGATGTCGAGCATCAATTCCCCCTTTTTTCTCCAGCGAGGGCCAAGCGCAGATATACTCCACGGTGGAGGGGTCTCTGCATGTAACTATGATGCAGTCCCCACGGGTCGATTTTGGTGTTTTACCTACCCATACTACCCTGCGGACTGTAAAGATCCCTCCCGAATGATGGGATTCTAGTGGCCTGTTGATGCTTAGCCATTGCATGACCTTATTTTTAAGTGACCAGGCGGTTTCTGGTGTATCGGCAGTTAGTTCTGGTACACCAGTGAGTACTATTGTATATGGGGTGGCTTCTGGGGGCAAGTGGGCTGGACGTCTGGGTCCTGGTATTTTTTTAGGGATCTTTTTAGGAGATGACTGAGGGACCGTTGGTTTAGACGGAAGAGGTGTTAACTTTTTTGTGGGGTGAGTTTTGTTTGGGTTATCTGTTGCAAGTCCTGTAAAGACTGGGGTAGCCGAGCCTATGTTGGGTGTTTGTTGATTCGACACCGCATTAATTTTACCCTTTTGTGCTCGAGGCGTTGCATTTTGTGGGTTTTGGTTCAAAACGTTTTGTTTTGGATTTTTTGAGGGTAGGATAGTTGGGGTTGGTTGTTTTATTACTTTGGGTGGTTGTGGTCGGAGAAGTGTTTTGGAATGCTGAGGGACATTTCACGGCCCCTTTTTCACTAAATGTGTATTGGTATCAAGGAGTGTTGCAGAAAGAATTGCCAGTTGGGCTTCAAGATTCCTAATGCTTAATTGGATAGGTTTCAAGTGCTGGACCAGAAGGTCTTTTGTTGCAGTTAATACTTGTGAGGTGGCTTTGCATGTTCTACAGGGGTTGTCAATAGCCTTGTTGGGGATTGTGGGATGCAGGAGGTTGGTTTCTAAAGGGAATGATGTGATTGGTTGCACAGATTGTGTTGTATGATTTAATGGCTCCAAGACGTGACCTGGGCAAGGAGCCGTAACTACTCCATTGTCAGTGGAGTTTGTACTGCCTAATTTTGGAATGGCTCCTTCTCTTTCTCCTCGAAGGTACATATCTATATTGGTCTGAGATCCTTCCTGTGTTTGACAGGCTGCTAAATCAGGGGTTGCCTCTAAGTTATCTGATGTTGATGATAGATCAGACTCGAATTGCGTTACAGATAAGTCTACTATAGACGGGACTGTGTTGATGTCAGGAGCAGTCACAGTCACAGGAAGGGAACAGTTTGGGGAGGTTAGGTGAATAGGGGAAGTAGCAGTTGCTAGGGTGCCCAGGGACGATCGTTTTGCGTTCATGAGGTCCAGCGACACTCTTTTTTCGAGAAGGGAGATACTCTGATTGATTACCTCGTGTGTCCGTGAAATGAATAGATCGATTGGTCCGGTTATTTGTGCTACCTCTTGGGCATTCTTAGATTTGGACTTTGTATTACTCCTGGTTTTGGGCGGCATGATTGAGGTCTAATGGCTGTAGTAATCAGAGCCGAAAGGGGGGTGGCCCGGTCCGGTCTCTACCGGTCACTAACAGGCAACAACGGGCCCGCCCTTGGCCCGGGCTTCGCCCCGGGCTGCGGCCCGAGCGCGTCCCGCGTTGCGCGGTAATGCACTCACTTAAATTCCTGTTTGATGAGAGGGGGCGTGGCACTGGGAGGGGGCGCGGCTCGCACGGGAAGAGGACACAGCTGGTGTTGCTTGCTGGTCCTCGCAGTCCCTGTGCCGCGCCTCTCACCTCCGCTGCGGCCTCGATGAATGACTCCTCCTCACGCTGGGCACTGGATATGCTGGAGAACAGATGGGCTACTCCTGTAGCTCTGGTCCGAGTTCAAAGTGGCGAAAAACCTCTATGCGAGCGGCTCCCGCGAAGCGGGGGCCGCGAGAGGTAAAGAGCGCTGATTGAGGGGGCGTGGCACTGGGAGGGGGCGTGGCTCGCACGGGAAGAGGACACAGCTGGTGTTGCTTGCTGGTCCTCGCAGTCCCTGTGCCGCGCCTCTCACCTCCGCTGCGGCCTCGATGAATGACTCCTCCTCACGCTGGGCACTGGATATGCTGGAGAACAGATGGGCTACTCCTGTAGCTCTGGTCCGAGTTCAAAGTGGCGAAAAACCTCTATGCGAGCGGCTCCCACGAAGCGGGGGCCGCGAGAGGTAAAGAGCGCTGATTGAGGGGGCGTGGCACTGGGAGGGGGCGCGGCTCGCACGGGAAGAGGACACAGCTGGTGTTGCTTGCTGGTCCTCGCAGTCCCTGTGCCCCGCCTCTCACCTCCGCTGCGGCCTCGATGAATGACTCCTGCATAGCATAGTAAAACAAGTCATATCATAGCATAACATAACACAACAAAACAGCAGAACAAAACAGCATAACAAAACAAAACATAGCATAACATAACATAAAACAAAGCATAGCATAACAAAACATAGCATAACAAAACATAGCAAAACACAACAAAATATAGCATAGCATAGCTAAATCGGGGGTTGCCTCTAAGTTATCTGATGTTGATGATAGATCAGACTCGAATTGCGTTACAGATAAGTCTACTATAGACGGGACTGTGTTGATGTCAGGAGCAGTCACAGTCACAGGAAGGGAACAGTTTGGGGAGGTTAGGTGAATAGGGGAAGTAGCAGTTGCTAGGGTGCCCAGGGACGATCGTTTTGCGTTCATGAGGTCCAGTGACACTCTTTTTTTCGAGAAGGGAGATACTCTGATTGATTACCTCGTGTGTCCGTGAAATGAATAGATCGATTGGTCCGGTTATTTGTGCTACCTCTTGGGCATTCTTAGATTTGGACTTTGTATTACTCCTGGTTTTGGGTGGCATGATTGAGGTCTAATGGCTGTAGTAATCAGAGCCGAAAGGGGGGTGGCCCGGTCCGGTCTCTACCGGTCACTAACGGGCAACAACGGGCCCGCCCTTGGCCCGGGCTTCACCCCGGGCTGCGGCCCGAGCGCGTCCCGCGTTGCGCGGTAATGCACTCACTTAAATTCCTGTTTGATGAGAGGGGGCGTGGCACTGGGAGGGGGCGCGGCTCGCACGGGAAGAGGACACAGCTGGTGTTGCTTGCTGGTCCTCGCAGTCCCTGTGCCGCGCCTCTCACCTCCGCTGCGGCCTCGATGAATGACTCCTCCTCACGCTGGGCACTGGATATCCTGGAGAACAGATGGGCTACTCCTGTAGCTCTGGTCCGAGTTCAAAGTGGCGAAAAACCTCTATGCGAGCGGCTCCCGAGAAGCGGGGGCCGCGAGAGGTAAGAGCGCTGATTGAGGGGGCGTGGCACAGGGAGGGGGCGCGGCTCGCACGGGAAGAGGACACAGCTGGTGTTGCTTGCTGGTCCTTGCAGTCCCTGTGCCGCGCCTCTCACCTCCGCTGCGGCCTCGATGAATGACTCCTCCTCACGCTGGGCACTGGATATGCTGGAGAACAGATGGGCTACTCCTGTAGCTCTGGTCCGAGTTCAAAGTGGCGAAAAACCTCTATGCGAGCGGCTCCCGCGAAGCGGGGGCCGCGAGAGGTAAAGAGCCCTGATTGAGGGGGCGTGGCACTGAAAGGGGGCGCGGCTCGCACGGGAAGAGGACACAGCTGGTGTTGCTTGCTGGTCCTCGCAGTCCCTGTGCCGCGCCTCTCACCTCCGCTGCGGCCTCGATGAATGACTCCTGCATAGCATAGTAAAACAAATCATAGCATAGCATAACATAACACAACAAAACAGCAGAACAAAACAGCATAACATAACAAAACATAGCATAACATGACATAAAACAAAGCATAGCATAACAAAACATAGCATAACAAAACATAGCAAAACACAACAAAATATAGCATAGCATAGCTAAATCGGGGGTTGCCTCTAAGTTATCTGATGTTGATGATAGATCAGACTCGAATTGCGTTACAGATAAGTCTACTATAGACGGGACTGTGTTGATGTCAGGAGCAGTCACAGTCACGGGAAGGGAACAGTTTATGGAGGTTAGGTGAATAGGGGAAGTAGCAGTTGCTAGGGTGCCCAGGACGATCGTTTTGCGTTCATGAGGTCCAGTGACACTCTTTTTTCGAGAAGGGAGATACTCTGATTGATTACCTCGTGTGTCCGTGAAATGAATAGATCGATTGGTCCGGTTATTTGTGCTACCTCTTGGGCATTCTTAGATTTGGACTTTGTATTACTCCTGGTTTTGGGCGGCATGATTGAGGTCTAATGGCTGTAGTAATCAGAGCCGAAAGGGGGGTGGCCCGGTCCGGTCTCTACCGGTCACTAACGGGCAACAACGGGCCCGCCCTTGGCCCGGGCTTCGCCCCGGGCTGCGGCCCGAGCGCGTTGCGCAGTAATGCACTCAATTAAATTCCTGTTTGATGAGAGGGGGCGTGGCACTGGGAGGGGGCGCGGCTCGCACGGGAAGAGGACACAGCTGGTGTTGCTTGCTGGTCCTCGCATTCCCTGTGCCGCGCCTCTCACCTCCGCTGCGGCCTCGATGAATGACTCCTCCTCACGCTGGGCACTGGATATCCTGGAGAACAGATGGGCTACTCCTGTAGCTCTGGTCCGAGTTCAAAGTGGCGAAAAACCTCTATGCGAGCGGCTCCCGCGAAGCGGGGGCCGCGAGAGGTAAGAGCGCTGATTGAGGGGGCGTGGCACAGGGAGGGGGCGCGGCTCGCACGGGAAGAGGACACAGCTGGTGTTGCTTGCTGGTCCTCGCAGTCCCTGTGCCGCGCCTCTCACCTCCGCTGCGGCCTCGATGAATGACTCCTCCTCACGCTGGGCACTGGATATGCTGGAGAACAGATGGGCTACTCCTGTAGCTCTGGTCCGAGTTCAAAGTGGCGAAAAACCTCTATGCGAGCGGCTCCCGCGAAGCGGGGGCCGCGAGAGGTAAAGAGCGCTGATTGAGGGGGCGTGGCACTGGGAGGGGGCGCGGCTCGCACGGGAAGAGGACACAGCTGGTGTTGCTTGCTGGTCCTCGCAGTCCCTGTGCCGCGCCTCTCACCTCCGCTGCGGCCTCGATGAATGACTCCTGCATAGCATAGTAAAACAAATCATAGCATAGCATAACATAACACAACAAAACAGCAGAACAAAACAGCATAACATAACAAAACATAGCATAACATAACATAAAACAAAGCATAGCATAACAAATCATAGCATAACAAAACATAGCAAAACACAACAAAATATAGCATAGCATAACTAAACACAACAAAACATAGCATACATAACAAAACACAGCATTGCAAAGCATAGCAAAACATAGCATAGCATAAGAAAACACAACAAAACATAGCATAGCATAACCAAACACAACATAGCATAGCATAACAAAACAGAGCTTAGCATAACAAAACATAGTATAACAAAGCATAGCATAGCATAAAGAAACATAGCATAACACAACATAGCATAGCAAAACAAAGCATAGCATAATAAAACACAACAAAACATAGCATAGCATAACAAATAATAGCAAAACACAACAAAACATAGCATAGCATAACAAAGCATAGGATTGCAAAACTAAACATAGCATAGCATAACATAACAAAACAAAGCATAGGATAGCATAACAAAGCATAGCATAGCATAACAAAACATAGCATAACATAACAAAACATAGCATAACAAAACACAACAACACATAGCAGAACAAAACATAGCATAACATAACAAAGCATAGCATAACAAAACAAAGCATAGCATAGCATAACAAAACAACAAAACACAACAAAACATAGCATAGCATAACAACACACAACAAAACATAGCATACATAACAAAACATAGCATTGCAAAGCATAGCAAAACCTAGCATAGCATAACAAAACACAACAAAACATAGCATAGCATAACAAAACACAACATAGCATAGCCTAACAAAACAATGCTTGGCATAGCATAACAAAACATAGCATAACAAAGCATAGCATAAAAAAGCATAGCATAACAAAGCATAGCATAACAAAGCATAGCATAATAAAACATGCCATAGCATAACAAAGCATAGCATAATAAAACAAAACATAGCATAGCATAACACAAAATAGCATAACAAAGCATAGCATATCAAAACACAACAAAGCATAGCATAGCATAGCATAACAAAACACAACAAACCATAGCATAGCATAACAAAACAAAGCATAGGATAGCAAAACTAAACGGAGCATAGCATAACAAAACAAAGCATAGGATAGCAAAACAAACATAGCATAGCATAACAAAACATTGCATAACATGACAAAACATAGCATAACAAAACACAACACATAGCATAACAAAACAGCAAAACACAACAAAACATAGCATAGCTTAACAAAACACAACAAAACATAGCACAGCAAAACAAAACAGATAATAGCATAGCAAAACATAGCATATCAAACACAACAAAACATAGCATAGCATAACAAAACATAGCATAGCAAAGCAAAGCATAGCATAATAAAACACAACATATAGCATAGCATAACAAAACATAGCATAGCATAACAAAGCATAGCATAGCAAAACATAGCATAGCATAACAAAGCATAGCATAACAAAGCATATCATAGCATAACAAAGCATAGCATAACAAAACATAGCATAGCAAAACAAAGCATAGCATAGCAAAACACAACAAAACATAGCATAGCATAACAAAGCATAGCATGGCAAAACACAACAAAACATAGCATAGCATAACAAAACAAAGCATAGGATAGCAAAACATAGCATAGCATAATAAAACAAAGCATAACAAAACATTGCATAGCATAACACAACATAGCATAGCAAAACAAAACACAACAACACATAGCATAACAAAACATAGCAAAACATAGCATAGCATAACAAATCATAGCAAAACACAACGAAGCATTGCATAGCATAACAAAACAAAGCATAGGATAGCAAAAAACATAGCATAGCATAACAAAACAAAGCATAGAATAGCAAAACAAAGCATAGAATAGCAAAACAAAACATTGCATAGCATAACAAAACATAGCATAACATAACAAAACATTGCATAGCATAACAAAACACAACAACACATAGCATAACAAAACATAGCAAAACACAACAAAACTTAGCGTAGCTTAACAAAACACAACAAAACATAGCATAACAAAACAAAACATATCATAGCCTAGCAAAACATAGCATAGCATACCAAACACAAAAAACATAGCATAGCATAACAAAATATAGCATAGCAAAACAAAGCATAACACACACAACCACACACACACAACCACGCACACACAACCGCACACACAACCGCACACACAACTATCTATCTATTTATCTATCTATCTATCTATCTATCTATCTATCTATCTATCTATCTATCTATCTATCTATCTATCGCCCTCACTCCTATCTATCTATCTATCTATCTATCTATCTATCTATCTATCTATCTATCTATCTATCTCCCTCACTCTATCTGTCTATCAATCTATCTCCCTCACTCTATCTGTCTATCTATCCCCCTCACTCTATCTATCTATCGCCCTCACTCTATCTATCTAATCGCCCTTACTCTATCTATCTATCTATCTATCTATCTATCTATCTATCTATCTATCTATCTATCTATCTATCTATCTATCTATCTATCTATCTATCTATCTATCTATCTATCTATCTATCTATCTATCTATCTATCTATCTATCTATCTATCTATCGGCCTCACTCTATCTATCGCCCTCACTCTATCTATCACCCTCACTCTATCTATCTATCGCCCTCACTCTATCTTGCTATTGCCCTCACTCTATCTATCTATCTATTGCCCTCACTATCTATCTATCGCCCTCACTCTATCTATCTATCTATCTATCTATCTATCTATCTATCTATCTATCTATCTATCTATCTATCTATCTATCTATCTATCACCTTCACTCTATCGCCCTCACTCTATCTATCTATCTATCTATCGCCCTCACTCTATCTATCTATCTATCTATCTATCTATCTATCTATCTATCTATCTATCTATCTATCTATCTGCATCACTCTATCTTTCGCCATCACTCTATCTATCGCCCTCACTCTATCTTGCTATCGCCCTCACTCTATCTATCTATTGCCCTCACTATCTATCACCCTCACTCTATCTATCTATCTATCTATTGCCCTCACTATCTATCGCCCTCACTCTATCTATCTATCTATCTATCATTCTATTTATCTATTTATCTAGATACTGATCGCCATCACTCTATCTATCTGTCTAGCTATCTAACGCCCTCACTCTATCTATCTATCGCCCTCACTCTATCTATCTATCGCCCTCACTCTATCTATCTATCTATCGCCCTCACTCTATCTATCTATCGCCCTCACTCTATCTATCTATCCCACTCACTCTATCTATCGCATCACCACAGCATTACTCAGCACCACCACAGCATCACTAAGGGGCACAACAACATCACTATGCGCTACCACAGGATCATTGAATGCCACAGCATCACTAGTCGCCACCACAACATCACTCAGCGCCACCACAGCATCAATCTGTGCAACCATTCAACAACAACTGGGTCAAATATGTTCTGTCAATGTTTCAAGCTTTATTACAAATGTCACAAAAAGAGGTTAGTATTTCACTTCTGTTCTTGGATTTTCGTCACAATAAAATACACTGAACATATTCTTCACAAAAGTTATTTACAAAAGTTTAAGCTATTGCCATTATAAATTACAATAACTTTTATTTAAGTATTAATTATTAAAAAAATTAAAAGCCATTGTTATTTGTAATATCAATAAATCTAAGTCACGTGAATACAACACATATTGCATTACAAATGCTATAGGTGTCACAAGTTATAACTATTGGCACTGTAAATGACAAAGCTATTATTTTTGCTATTTTCAAAACCAACACATAAATAAAAAATGTGTCATTTACAATACCAATAGCTCAAACTTTCCTAATGCGAGACCTTATGCATTGCAAATGCTTGTTAAGGACCAGCAGTTAATGTTCCACACCAGACTTTGAGAGGGAGGAGAAAATGCAGAGTATTGGATGAAAGAGGTATAAGGTGGAATCAAAACTATGCAGCCTTGGTATTCGCCACCCAGCTGTCAATAGTGAAGTCACAGTGTTCTAAGCAAAACATTTGGCCCAACACAGATTTTTAAACAAATTAAGCCTTTGTTAGAACTCAGGTTTCTAACTCTCCATTTGATCTACCTTTATTACTCTTGGTTCCAGCCACATAATATGATGTCGTGTAACCATCCATCAGTATATCTTCAAGTCCCTGGATGCAGCATTTATCATAGTTTTAGCCTAATCTGTACCCTCTATTTTTTTCATTAGGTCAGCTATACTCCATCTTAGTAGGTTGCTGACTGCTGAAGGGGTAGTGGTGTGATCTCGAAACTCCCAGAGACTCCTTGCTGGATGTTTTGTGTAAGGGTAACTTCTAGTAAGACCACTCTCGATATTTAGTTAAAGTTGCACCTATCCATTTCAAGCCTCAATGTATTGCCAGATTTGTTTTGCAGTGATATCAGGGTTAAGTAGATGTGATCATGGGAGTGCTGCATGCTGGAAAAGCAGGCAAGGAGGCCGGATATAGTGGGCTATGCCGGTGTTTTATTGCACACAAGGCAGAAAACAGTTACGTAACAAACAAAATAATGGTTCCAAAGGAGGGTGTCCGGATCCTCTTCGGCTCTTGGGTCTGGGTTCCTTTCTTCGGGGGTAGGTGGGGGGAGGTCCGGAATCGGGGAGGATCCTCAGAGGGTAATAAGAGGAAAGAAAAGAAAGGTACCGTTAGTCCTGTTTGGAACTCTAGTGAGTATTTGTACCAGTTACCTTCACCCGGGTAGTGGGGGATGGAAAGAAGACTGTGAGGAAGGGGCAAGGTATCGAGAGGGAAGGGGTAGGTACGAAGCGAGAGAGTGTCTGGGAGGGTCCTGAGGGGGAGGGCTATATACACAGTGCAGGGTGCTTTACAATTATTATACAGTGCAGCTATCACGGCGCTTGTGGCTAAGAGAGAAATTTACAGGGTATTTACAGTGTGCACCTAGCGTGCTCTTTAGGTGGAAATACGGGTACTCACACGGTCCGCCGCAACTCTCCAGTGAGTCGCGGCCGCTCTTCAGCCACCTCCTGGGGACTCCACCAATCTTCCGTCCACACGTCTTCTTCAGGGTTTGCCTGCTCTCCTTCTTCAGCTCCAGTCCGAGTGTCCTGCCATGATGCTTCGACGATGTTCTGGTCTCTGCTTCCGGTTTTTGCTTGTTCTGGCGCTGCCACAGGGGTGGAATTTCTGGGGTCAGAGGGATGTACTTACTGTCTATGCCTTCTTCCGGTTGGTTCCTGCAAGACATAGAAGGGCGGGGGTTTAATCGTCATGGTGTCTGCTTCAGGACTGGTTTCTGACATAGGGGAATGTCCGAGGGGGCTCAATCCTGGCGGGGAGGATAGTGGTGAGTGTTCGAGAGAGCCCAGTCCTGGCGGGGAGGATAGCGGGACCGTATCACAGTATCTCTTTTCAGTCATTAGCAATTTGAATTGTAACCTTTTAGTTTTAATGCTTCTTCTTTTGAGATAGCTTGCTCAAATAGGGCAATTGTAGATATGTCTGCTATTTGAGCTAGTTTCTTCTCAAAAGTCTAAGGTTCAGTATTATACATAGATTATTATATTTTTTGCTCCTTATCTCCATGTGTCATGGCTGGAGTTAAGTAGCCTTTCCAGGGAGTGAGTTGGTCTTTCATACACGTCTGCTTTTACTGGTGCTACAGGCCATGTTTGTTTGAACGTGGGTTCGTTAACAATATACTTCGAAGCATTTTTAGCCATGACAGTGGGGAAAGAAGCCAAGTTTCACAGTTGTCATCTGCGCCTCCTTTTTAACTTTTAGGTCAATAAAAAGGTTATTAACAGTGGTTTTCCCTTTTATTGGTCAAGAGTGGAGATTTGGTAGCTGAACTAGGTCACCCTTGTCTTGTCTGGCGCCGATGGTAACTGATGCTGGGGGGATGAGCATGTTCTTTTCCTATAGTTGCTACATTTCACTGCTATATGACAAAGGTTTGTATCTATTTGTTTCTCTTTGTCTTAGTGACTAGGAGAAGATCATTGCTCCGAGGACCTGTCCGGATCCTCTTTATATGGGTTTGAGCATTGGTTTGAGCTGAATTCCGTATTCCAGATTCGTCGTCGCCTGTTATGCCAAATTCTGTTAATAAAACGTTTGCAATCAGTAAGAGCGGTGGTATGCAATAATGAGTAGTCAGAATTGTGATCGCAAGCTTCCAATCTCCCTCACATCTTGGAACTGGTGACCATCCTACTCACATACGGATCGTGGAGAGTAAATAGTGTGCACATTTTTGTTCATGTAGCTCCTTCATCAGCGCTTGTCTTTAATTAAGCATTGTATGTAGTTTTTTATAAATGAAAGACAGGGAGCTAGACAACAGAAATTTAGCAACAGCATTTGATTCGTGTGGGGCAGCTCTGTTGTGGAAATCGAAAATAATTTCTGTGAGCATAAGCTGATGCCATCTTGTCTGTGGCATCCATTTTGTTAGCTATGTAATTCTTCCATCTTCACTGCTGCTTGCCCTTCTATTCGGCTTGAGTCATCAACTTTAGTTAAGTCCTTCTGTACTGAGCCAAAGCAAAGCACGTGCTGAGAAAAGGCCTGTAGCTGCTGAAATGCACCTGTTAAAGATGTAACTGTCAGATATTTTGTGCTGCAGTGAACAGTTCTGTTCCCCTCCCACTTTGCTGACTAAGTGATACTCATCTGCCCATGTCTGGCGTTAACTATTTCTGTGTGGGCCTGTACCTTCTATTTGTTTCTACATGCTTACTTTGCAGCAAAGTCTGTATATAAGCACCATGGCCTGTGTATTAAATTTACTACCCCCTGGAACACTTGAGGGTGTTGTATGGACGTAGTCCCACTCATGAGTGATTAATAAACTTGTTCTTTGAATTTCAGCTTTAGTGCCAATCTCCATTTTGTTGGTCTATGGACCCGTGGACAAGATAAGGGTGAACCCTGTACCAGTGTGCCCATGAAAAGGCACATTTCCACACTGTGAGTGCTCCTATGTGCAAACGAGAGGCTTACATACAGAGATGGTCAATGGCTGGAATGCTGGGTTGTGAAATGGTCAGTGTGGGCTTTAATTCTGCATGAACTAGACACAACAGGTAGAATAAACTAGAGATTGGTGGACAGTTCACTGCACTCTGCTAGAGTCTTGATCTTTCACAGACTTCACACAGGTATTCTCATGTGCCTGTCTTGTGCACAGTCCTTCGCCCTCTGCCAGCTTCACATTTTCACAGTTGCCCACACTCCAATAGTCAAACACTCAATCAGTGATCTTATAAAGCACAACTACTCACGGGTGAAGGTCTCAAGGCGCTTGGGGGACATTGGGGTCCTACGGTTCAGTCAAAAAGCCAGATCTTTATGTCATTCCTGAATTGCGGCAGTGATGGTGATTGCCTGAGATGCAGAGGCAGGGAGCTTTAGGTCTTCGCAGCGAGGCAGGAGAAGGATCGTCCTCCAGCTGTGGTCTTGCGAATCAGTGAGATGGTGTCCAAGGTCAGTTGGGCGAACTTGTAGCCTGGCCACTTCTTTTTCCTCCTGAGGCGGAGAATGGTTATTCTACAGTCTGGGATATTGAGGCAATATTAGCAATGATGGCATTAGTAAAGCTACAATGAACCCATAACCGGACCACATAACCACAACAGCTGCAACATCAGTGGGCAAGTTGATAAATCAACAGCTGGTCAGTGAGAACAGTGTACTAGTGGCCAACGAGGGAGTATGAGCATGAATCATGCAAAAACGGCACAGGAGCAGAGGGAGGGGCAGAAGCATGCTACTGCCGCTTTCGCAGTTGTGTCGTACTCTTCTGTGCTGCAGGCAAGGGTGTGACTAAAGCAGGTGTACAACTAGACCTCAACCTCAGGGGTTTACAGCACCTCAGTCAATGGAAAGTGAAGCTAACACTTCAAACAACGAGGCATTGACTGTACAACTTTCGGACAAAGGGTAAAAATTCAGGACAAAAATTCATCATTTGAGGAGAAGACAATTCCTCACTCCTTTACCAATCCTCTTATTAACTAGATTTTATATTGCACTGTTTATTCACTGTGTCCTCCCTATATGAGATTCCCTCTAGGCATATTAAATTTAGGTGGTGCATTATGTGATTGTTAATTGGTAAATTGGTCCCCTACCGAAATCTACCCAATCTATCGTGGAGAGAAATTGACCGCAACATTATAAGTGGTTCTGAACATTTTAAAACCAATGGGGAAAAAAGCTTTGGAAAAACTGTGGTAAGCACTTTTTTTACCTTCTACTAGTAAAGACAATTTGAAGAAACAACAGTGGGTTCTTCTCCCCATCCTTAGAGGTCAGTACTAAAAGCAAGCCCCCAACTTTTTGACGACTTTACAAATCACATATTTAACCCAAAAATGGCCTTGGTGCACCAAGCCAGCAAATTCAAGCCTGTGTGCTGCAAAAAAAACGTAAAGTTTCAATTTCTTGATTTATTAATGGTTCTTAATGCAGGGTGCCAGGTGGCACTGAATACAGAGAGCCATTGCGTTCCTCGATGTGATGGAAAAGGAGCGGAAACACATGTCCTTTTGCTGCTTGCCCACCCTCCTAGGACAAGCTCTAAATGATGCAACATGGCCTCCCTCTTCTCCTCCTCCGCCTCTCTTTTACTGACGTTGCTTAGTGGAGTGGGGGAGAGCAAGGAAGTTAAGTATCTATCAGTATTTTAGAGTTTTCAGAAGACAGGCACAAGCTTTTCTCCTGTATGGAGCTCTGCTACATTTTAACTTTGTTTATTACTCATCGCTTTCACCCATCCCTTTGGCCCGTCCTTGACCTGCAAACCAAGAGTAGGAGAACCAGTATGGGGGAGGTCAACTGTAGAGTTGGGCGCTCCAACAAGTAAATAGAGAAAGCAGAGCCAGAGCAGATCTAAGTGTCAGCTCTGGCTGTAAGAGCCCATGCATTAGCTGAGCCATGAAAATATTTGGCATGTAAATCATGCAACAAAGACATTTTAAAATAGAATAAGGTGTCTTCAAAATGCAAATGTTTGTCATCTTAGTACATCACCTCCTGTTAAAGTTCAGCTTCATTTGGACCCAAGATTCCAACAGAACCTTGAGCTGAGCTAGAGCCAGTCATCTGGCTCAAGCCTGGCTCGAGCTTTCAGTAGCTCACCCACTTCTAGTCAGGTGTCTTATCAACTGCAGAGGCTGTGAGACAGACATTGAATATGATACACTACAAGGTTTGAAAATAAAGAACACAATTCTGCTTTTATTCCTCTAAACAAGTTTGTTTACTTTGTTTGAGGCATGTGTCGCTGTAGATACACATGCTTAGCATAAGTCTGCCATTTAGTGTTGGGCTCAGATGTGTGAAGGTTGCTTTTCTTCGAAGAAATCTTTCGAATCACGAGGTAGTGTGACTCCTCGTCTTGCTGATAAAGTTCATTGTCATCGACTCCATTGTTCGATTGCTTTCTTTCACTATTGGGTTCAAGCGTGTGCTTCTCTGCTGAAATTTGAAACCATAGGGCATAGCTTTCTCAGCCTATACCTACTTCTCGTCAGTATTGTTTTTGATTGCGGTCCTCTTTCACTCCATCAGGTTCTATTCAATGGCTTTCACGGTGTTGATTTTCATTTGTAGGCATTCCACCCCCATCATGTCCATACAGCGTTGAAATGGACACCTTTTCAAATTTCTCCCTGGAGTCACGCAAAATTACCTTGCACCCTGCCTTCATCAGGTGTGTCATTTGTCCTTCCCTGAGCACAACGAGTCCAGCTACGAGGTCTGCTGCTCCTTCAGGTCCAAGAAGACTCTTCATGATTGTCAGGCTCGGCGTCTCAAGATGTAGCGAAGGAGGGCGGACAATACACCCATCCTCTTTCGATCCTAGGGCCTCCAGTAAAATATTCAGGCACAAGCGTAGGCGACAGATGAGAAGAACTTCTCCCATGACAATAGCTCCGGCTCCAACATCAAGCAGCAAGACCTGCCTCCAACTTAACAAGCTGTGAGTAAAGTGCCCTCACCACCTCAACAGACTGTCACAGAGACGCTTAAAATAATTGCCAGGCCACCACTGCCTTTGGGCCATAGTCAACACCAACCGAATATTTCTCGGCGCAGAATTTTTTTTTTAATCTGACCGCTCCTACCTTTGAGCTGAGTCGCCCTTCTGAGTCGAAACCTTCGACGTCGAAACACCGGCCAATGTCAGCAACAAAGAGCCTAATCCTTCAGCGTCGAAAACTTCGGCATCAGAGACAAAATATTTTCCACCCCCAAGCTGGCACTTGAGGTCGAGCTTGTGGAGTTTATGCTGCAAAAACTGCAAGAGGGACTTGACTCAAGATAGAAGCACATCATGATCCTATGATCCACCCTGACACTGGAAGTATCATTACAAGACCCCACTCCCCCCTCCACACTGGTGCTCAACCCCCCAAGAGGCAACTTTCTTTTGAAGAGGCTTTGGATGTTCCAATTCCAGCTAAACACAGGAAGAAGATGGACAAGACCACAAGCCCTGTCCATATCAGCCCACCACCTATACTCACTCCACACCATGCGCTCTCACCGACTTCTCCAGCTCCTCCTGCAACATATTCCCCAGAATGGTCATTCTATTCATGCATTTGGGTGAAAACGATGGGGACACTTTTGATATACCACAACAAAATAACCTCTGGGATACTTTTGACACTGATCCACAAGCTAACGGATCCCGATCTGTATCCTGCCAAACCACACTACTACCTACTATGATTTAATAAGTAGAGCTGCTGCCTTCCATAATGTGCAATATCATACACAGCTCTTAGAGTATGATTTTTTATTCAAAACACTCTCCTCTATACAGCACTCCTCACAATAGGTGCCCATGGACAAGGCATGTTCTGCCATACCACTCACATTTTCAGTGACTGTGTCAGATCCAAGGTCATAATGACAAGGGTCGATAAGAAAATAGAAATCATCACCTAATTACCATATATATATATATATATATATATATATATATATATATATATAAGAGAATCCCGACTGCTTCTCGCTGCGGTCTAAACGGGCGTAGACCTCCTCTCCACCATTCAATCCATAAAGATGCTAAATCATCGAAGCCACAACACCGATCAAAGTGCCAGCAGTGCAATATTTATTTTCAAGTGTGTCAGAGCAAGTGCCCTCCCTGACGCGTTTCGCTCCGCGAACGGAGCTTGGTCACATGACGCGTCAGGAGTAGGCAAAGCATTAAATGGGAATTAAAAGCCCAAGCGCCTAAAGAAACAGGACGCATGGGTAAAATGAAGTAGCAAACAAGCAAATAAAGCGTAAAAAATGAGGCAATCACAGATCAGATAACTTAAATGATCTCAAGACATGATTAAAGCATAGTGCTTGTGAGTGAAAAGGCAAAACAAATCAGTGTAAACAGTAGTGACTTGGTTAAATCCATTTGAGTTGAAAAAAACTGTTTAAACTATCATTGTAATGTGGTATGACTGTGGATTATAAACAATGACATTTACAACCCCTATCCAATTTGCACGTAAAAATAGTCTAGACAATAAAGTATATTTGAGATCTTAAAGTTTTTTATCGTGGACTGCCTTGAAGTGGCGAGCCACTGGATAATTCATATCAGAGTTCACTATTGCTCGAATGTGCTGCAAGATACGTTGGTTAGCTTGCAGCTTGGTGCTACCAATGTAAGAGAGTGAACATGTGCAGGTGAGTTGATAAACAACAAAATCACTGCGACATGTAAGATGTTCTTTTATTGTAATAGGTCTCTCACTGAAAGCTGATGTGTAATGAGTGCCGTTAACAGCAAACGTGCAGGCACGGCACGAAGTACACCTGAAGAAACCTGGTTTATTGAGCCAGGAAGTTTTTGATTGGAGCTCAGGTGTGTTCTATCCAATAGATCTTTCATGGAAGGAGCCCTCCTAAAGGTGATGGCCGGTAGCTTTGGTAAAAATGGGCCTAAAATCACATCAGTTAGCACAATCGGCCACTCTGACTTTATGATCTTTCTTATCTTTGGTACCTGAGAGCAGTAGGTGGTGATAAAACGGATAGATCCATCAGTAGTAGAATCCAGGGTGGTGTTAGTTTTTGAGGTAAGAAGTTCCTCTCTTGGGCGAGCTAAAGCTGTTGTGAGAGCCCGGTCTAAGGTTTCTCGTTTATACCCTTGCCTGAGGAATCTTTCCCTGGAATCGGCCAAGCACTGATTGGTGGTGTCAGAACTACTGCAAATTCGTTTGATGCGAATAAATTCACCTAGCGGTATGCTATTGATTGTATGTGGAGGGTGGGCACTGCGGGCATGCAAGATGGAGTTTCCCGCAGTGCTTTTCCTGTGTAATTTTGTCTGGATTGTGTTATGATCAATATACACTCGGACATCTAGAAATTCTGCAGAACTAGATGAGATGGTAGCAGTAAATTTAAGGTTCCTGTCGTTCACATTGATGTCATTGACGAAAAGTGCTGCCTGCTCGTGTGTTCCCTTCCAGACGATAAAAATATCATCTATAAACCTCCAATAGTGGGCTAGGTGGGGGAGCCAATGCCCATGGGTGACCTGTAGAACATGCTTCTCCCACCATATATATATATATATATATATATATATCTCAAAGGTCAACTTCCACCAGACTCTTTGGTTGTGGCAATAGCACATAAAAGTATCAATTTGAAAATATCTTGTGAAGCACCTTCTCCAGATAAGGAGTGTAGAAAAGTTGATGTAGCAGGAAAGAGGATGGCCACCCAATCCACCAATCATTGGCGCATCGCAAATTCTATCGGCCTCCTCTCCAGATATGATAGAGCTCACTGGGATGAGATGGAGGATCTACTCCAGTATCCCCCAGATGAGCATTATAAAAGGGCATACCAAATTGCCTCTAAGGGTAAATCAATATCTAATACTACAATTTGGTGTGCACTCCACGCTGCCGATACCATAGCTAGAGGACTAAATTCAAGCGTACTATTGTGTAGGCAAGCTTGGCTTCGAAATTTTGGCTTTTAAACCCGAAGTACCACTAAACCATCTTCCTCTACCATTTGATGTGAAATATCTTTTTGGTCCTCAAGTGAATGCCCTCCTTGAGAAGATTTAAAAGATAATGAGACAGCTAAGGCGCTGCAGACACCATTTCATAGTGGCTCCTTTCGCTGCTCCTCTTATCGTGGCAGTTCCAAGACCACCTCCCCTGAAACCTCTGCTTCATATCACCGGGATCAAACACAGACCACCTCACCTAGGGGTTACTACAAAGGATCATAGAAGGATAACAACACCAGAGGTAGAGGCAAGGGCGGATATACAAAACCATCTGCCACAACCACAAAGCTCTGACTCCCCAGACACTCCCCCAATCACAAAACACCTGTCGGGTCGACTATAATGTTTTCTTCCTGCCTGGCAGAATAACACCTCCGACTAGTAGGTGTTGGATATTATCTGGAGCTCACTTCCACAACTCACAACCTGTTGTAGGACACCCCCGCGCCGCACGGCCACCAGCTGCTGCGTGTGCCCCCTCCGCCTTACTGCCTCGCTGTCCGGCTGCCGCCGCGTGACCACGCCCCCTCCTTCGAGCGGCGTGGTCCGTGGTCGCTCCTGGGCGCCGCTTCTCTCCCTGTGCCCTGCTGTCAGTATTGTTAGCTTAGCTTAGAATTGTACTATTGCCTTATTTTGTATTTTTGTCATTTTTGTTTAGTTTGGTATAATTGTAGTTTCGTCCCTCTGTATCCCTCCCCGCTCCCCGCTTCCCGCCACCGCCGCTAACCCCGCCCCTTTTGCCTTCTGTACCCTCCCCGCTCCCGCCTCCCAGCTGCTCCGCCCCCCCACGCACTTGGCCATATATGGCGACCGTGCGACGCAGGTGAGTGTGACCTACTTGTAGGACACCCCCGCGCCACACGGCCACCAGCTGCTGCGTGTGCCCCCTCCGCCTTACTGCCTCGCTGTCTGGCTGCCGCCGCGTGACCACGCCCCCTCCTTCGAGCGGCGTGGTCCGTGGTCGCTCCTGGGCGCCGCTTCTCTCCCTGTGCCCTGCTGTCAGTATTGTTAGCTTAGCTTAGAATTGTACTATTGCCTTATTTTGTATTTTTGTCATTTTTGTTTAGTTTGGTATAATTGTAGTTTCGTCCCTCTGTATCGCTTCCCGCCACCGCCGCTAACCCCGCCCCTTTTGCCTTCTGTACCCTTCCCGCTCCCAGCTGCTCTGCCCCTCCGCGCACTTCGCCATATATGGCGACCGTGCGAACGCGCAGCGGTCACGCGCAGCGGGCGTGCCGATTGTGCGCCGAAGGCGCGCCAAAGGTAAGCCCGTCTGCGCCCGTCCGCGCCTGGACCGCGCCCAGTGCCATGACCCCTGGCCCACGAGGACCCCGGCCAACCCGCCTGACATACACCGCCGCCGCCCTCATCGCACTCAACTCCGACCGATCCGCAGGATGCCACCGAGCCACCCCACGACGCTCCCACGGACCCTTCAGCTGCCACGCCTGCAAGTTCACCTGCATCCGGACCTGCATCGCACCAGCACCCGCCAAGTCGAACTCCAGCAGCACCCACCTCAAGTGCATCCTGCTCAACACCCGCTCCGTCCACAGACACGCCATCGAACTCTGGAACCTCCTCGACACCACAGCCCCTGACGTTGCCTTCCTCACGGAGACCTGGATGAACGCCTCTTCAGCTCCCGACATCGCCATCCCAGAGGGCTACAAGATCACCCGGAGGGACCGCACAGCCAACCAGATGGGAGGAGGCATCGCCATCATCCACAGGAACACCATCCGTATCACGACCAGCACCGACAACACCCTTACCACCGCCGAACACCTGCACTTCCAGATCCACACCGACCCGAAGACCACCCTCAGAGGCACTCTGATCTACCGACCTCCGGGACCACGCACCCGATTCAGCGAGGACATCGCCGACTTCGTCAGCCCGCACGCCCTCCCCTCCGCTGACTACATCCTCCTGGGAGACCTCAACTTCCACCTGGAGAACAACAACGACCGCAACACCAGCACCCTGCTCGACAACCTCGCCAATCTTGGACTCAAGCATCTGGTGTCCACCCCCACCCACCTCGCCGGACACACACTCGACGCAGTCTTCTCATCCAGCACAGACATCACCTTCAGCCACGCCACAGAGCTTCAGTGGACGGACCACAGCTGCGTCCACTTCACCTTCAAAAGAACGACGAGCCACCACCACCAGCAACAGGCTGCCCGCAGGTGCTGGAACAAGATCACAGCCGACCAGCTCGCCACCTCCCTGAGCCAGCACCCTCCTGCCAGCTCAGCGAACCCCAGCCAGGCCGCCGACAACCTCACGAAGTGGATCAGCAACTGCGCGGACGAGCTCGCCCCGCTGAGGACCCCGCTCAGCAGACCCGGCAGCAAGAAAGCCCCATGGTTCACCGACGAACTCAAGAGCTCCAAGAAGTACTGCCGAGCCCTCGAGAAAGTCTGGAGAAGGGAACCAACACCGGACAACATGACCACCTTCAAGCTTGCCACCCGGAAGCACCACCAGCTGATCCGCGCCGCCAAGAAAACTGCATTCAAGGACCGGCTGGACAACAACGCACACAACTCCAAGGAACTCTTCAACATCGTGAAAGAGCTTTCCAACCCCAGCGCAGGAAACAACGACATCACCCCATCGCAAGACCTCTGCAACTCCCTCGCCTCATACTTCCACAACAAGATCGCGGACATATACAACAGCTTCAACAACCAACCAACGCACACCACGACCGAACCACCACCCCCCACCACCACCCTCCGCGCCTGGACTCCGATCAGCACCGAAGACACCGTCCGCACGATGAACTCCATCCACTCTGGATCTCCGACCGACCCCTGCCCCCACCACGTCTTCAACAAGGCCAACGCTGTCATCGCACCCCACCTGCGAGACATCATCAACACATCCTTCGACACCGCCACCTTCCCTGAGAGCTGGAAGCACGCCGAACTCAGCGCTCTACTCAAGAAACCCACAGCGGACCCCACCAAACTCAAGAATTACCGCCCCATCTTGCTCCTCCCGTTTCCAGCCAAAGTCATCGAGAAGACCGCCAACAAGCAGCTGGCCGCCTTCCTTGAGACGAATGGATCCCTGGACCCCTCACAGTCTGGCTTCCGAGCCAACCACAGCACCGAGACCGCCCTCATCGCCGCCACCGATGACATCCGGGCCCTGATGGACAACGGAGAAACAGCGGCCCTCATCCTCCTGGACCTCTCCGCGGCATTCGACACTGTCTGCCACCGCACCCTAGTTCAGCGCCTCAGCAACGTCGGAATCCAGGAGAAGGCTCTGGAATGGATCATCTCCTTCCTCTACGGAAGAACACAGAGAGTCCGCCTACCACCGTACAAGTCAGAGGCCACCGAAGTCATCTGCGGCGTCCCTCAGGGATCCTCGCTGAGCCCCACCCTCTTCAATGTCTACATGAGCCCCCTCGCGGCCATCGCACGCCAACACAACCTGAACATAATCTCCTACGCCGACGACACCCAGCTGATCCTCTCCCTGACCAACGACCCCGCCGCCGCCAGAGCCAATCTGCACGAAGGGATGAAAGAGGTAGCCGAGTGGATGACGACCAGCCGCCTGAAATTGAACTCAGACAAGACGGAGGTCCTCATCCTGGGCTCTTCCCCCTCCGCCTGGGACGACTCCTGGTGGCCTCCAGCCCTGGGCACCGCATCCAAACCGACAGACCACGCACGCAACCTGGGCTTCATCCTGGACTCCTCCCTCTCCATGACCAGGCAAGTCAACAACGTCTCCTCGGCTTGCTTCAACATCCTTCGCATGCTACGAAAGATCTTCTGGTGGATCCCCACCGAGACCAGGAAGACCGTCACCCAGGCCCTCGTCACCAGCCGACTGGACTACGGCAACGCCCTCTACGTCGGTACCACCGCCAAGCTCCAGAAGAGACTCCTGCGGATCCAGAACGCCTCAGCCAGACTCATCCTCGACATCCCACGAACCAGCCACATCTCCGGACATCTGAGAGACCTGCACTGGCTCCCCGTCAACAAAAGAATCACCTTCCGCCTCCTCACCCACACACACAAAGCCCTACACGACCAAGGCCCGAGCTACCTCAACAACCGAATCAACTTCTACGCTCCCAAACGCCACCTCCGATCAGCCAACCACGCCCTCGCCGTCGTCCCCCGCATCCGAAGAGCGACAACAGGAGGAAGGTCCTTCTCCTACCTGGCCGCCAAGACCTGGAACTCCCCACTTTATCCATAACATCAGCAGTTGCTCAAGGAGAAGTACAAGCTCTCCTAAAACAAGGAGCAATAGAACCTGTCCCACTCCACCAACAAGGCACAGGGGTCTATTCACCATACTTCCTTATTCCTGAAAAGGACAAGTCCCTTAGACCATTTTTGGACCTCAGACCTGTAAACCAAAACATTCTCTGAGAGCACTTTCACAGGGCTACTTTTCAAGATATCACACCAGTTTTACAAAAGGTGAGTTCATGGTCGCACTTGACCTAAAGGACGCCTACTTTCATATTCCTAGTCACTGGCACACCGCTAATATCTAAGGTTCATAACAAATGGTCAGCATTTCCAATTTAAAGTACTCCCTTTCAGGGTCACTACCATGCCAAGGGTCTTTAAAAAATGCCTTGTGGTGGTAGCTGCTCACCTGTGTAGGCAAAGCATACATGTCTTTCCATAGCTGGTCGATTGGCTCATAAAGAACACAAGTCATCAAAAGTATTTTCAATACACCCAAGCCACCATAAACCTACTTCATCAACTAGGCTTTACAATCAGTGTTCTAAAGTCCCATCTTCAACGCCTTTAAAAGCAACCTTACCTAGGGGAAATTCTCAATTCACAACTAGATATAGCTCACCCAAAATCTGCCAGAATACAAGCATTTCAGGCAATCATTCCCCAATTTCAACCAGGTCAATAGTCGGGCGTCTTCCTTGCATGATGGCTTCATGTATAGCCATAGTACCTTATGCCAGACTCAACATCCGTCCATTACAAGAGTGCTTATTGCACCAATAGACTCAAGCAGAAGGTCAGTTAGAAGCTCTAGTGTTAATCAGCCATCAAACTTGCCACTCTCTGCAGTGGTGGAACACCAACAGTCTGTTGAAGGGACATCCTTTCTTAGACGCTGTTCCACAGAGGACAGTAACACTCAACACTACTATCACAGGATGGGGAGCTCATTCCCAATACCTCACTGTCCAGGGTCACTGGACACTCAGTCAGGGAGATCTCCCCATACATGATATGGTGTTACTAACTGTCCACCTAGCATTGAAAGCCTCCCTTCCTCACCTAATTGGCAACGTAGTCCTCATCAAAACAGACAACTTAACAGCAATGTATTATCTCCAAAATCAGGGTGGCACTTAGTCCCTGCAGCTTTCCCAGTTAGCCCAGACCATTTGGAAGGGGGCTCTCTGATACAGCATTCACCTGTAGGGGGAACTCCACCCACAAGTCCTCCTCTTATACTTCCAGAATTGGAGACAACTACCAATTGACCTCTTTGCCACAGCAGAAAATGTGAAATGCCCAAACTTCGCCTCGAGGTTCCCACACCCACGGGCCAGGGTCATTACACTATGGATGAGTTGGTCCACGATATTTGCTTACACTTTTTCACCTCTCCCACTGCTTCAATTTCTGGTTTGGCAGACATCTCTCACCCTCATTCTGGTGTATCCCACATGGGCACAGCAAAAAAGCTCACCACACTTCTCGAAATGTTAGTAGTTTCCCACAAAGCACTAATGAACAGGCAGAACCATCTCACGCAGAACCATGGAGAAATCAATCACCCCGACCCCAGATCACTCCACTTGGCAAATATGGCTCCTGAAGTCTTAAAATGTAACTACTACAATCTCCCACAATATTAGGCAAGAAGGCCTACTACCGGGACCTCTTATGCTGTAAAACTGAAAAGATTTGTTCACTATTGTTAGTCCAACCACATTGATCCCATAGCAGCTAAAGTACAGGACATTGTCTGCTACTTATTTCACTTACACACATTAGATTTAGCTTTTACATCTATAAAGCTACACCTAACAGCGAAAGCTGCATATCTTCGAAATAGGCAACACACCTCCCTATTCAGGATTTCAGTCCCCAATTTAGTTGTCAAAGCCTTTCTAGAAGGGCTTTAAAGAGTCATTCCTCCTAGAGTTCCAACAACTCCCCTATTGGAATCTCAATATTGTATTGAAAATAATATTGGGCCCTCTATTTGAACCCCTCCAGTCCTTCCCCCTCATGTTTTTGTCTTGCAAGGTAACATTCCTAATTGCTGTCACTTCACTCAGACGTGTCAGTGAGCTTCAGGCCTTAACTTTTAAAGAACCTTTCGTCCAAATAGATAAGGATAGGGTTGTACTTTGCACCAACCCCACATTTCTTCCTAAGGTGGTCTCACAATTCTATCTTAATCAATCCTGTCTCCCCCCCCCCCAACCTGACTCAGTTGCAGAAAGAACTCTCCATTCCTTAGACATAAAAAAGAGCTCTCAGGTGTTACATTGACAGGACTAAATCATTTAGAAAACACAGCCATTTGTTGCTTTCTCAAAACATCACAGAGGAAAGGCCATGTTTAAATCAGGAATTGCACAATAGATTCTTAGATGCATCCAAACATGCTATGCAAAAGCTACAAGAACTTTACCCATTCCTCCTAGAGCTCACTCCACTTGTTAAAAAGGAGCTTCGATGGCCTTCTTAGGAAGCATACCTACAGCTGACATATGTAAAACAGCTAAATGGTTTACCCCACATACATTTACAAAGCATTACTTTGTAGATGTACTGGCCCGCCAACATGTCAACATGGGCCAAGCAGTCCTAAGGACACTATTTCAAACAACTGTAGCTCCCATAGGTTAACCACCGCTTATGGAGGAGAACTGCTTTACATTTACTTCACGTTCTATCATCACGTGTCATGCGGGAAAACAATCTTAACAATGGAGTCGATGGCAATGCGCATTACCAGCAAGAGGACGAGTCACACTACTTTGTGACTTAAAAGACTTTTTTGGGGAGAAACACAATTTGCATACATCCGAACCCAACACTAGATGGCGGACTTTGGCTAAACATGTGAATCTATAGCACTGCAGCCCTCAAACAGACGCTTACTAGGTAAATCATATTTACCTTATCTTTAAATAGCTCTTTATTTGTTTACAGAATTATACATCATGTCATCTTTTATCAGTAGCATAACCTTTTGTATGAGTGTGCTAATATAAAGTCAGTTACAACAATAGGTATGCATTGCACAATTTGTAAAAAGTAGGAGCTGAGTAACTAGAAAAAATGGGAGGGAATACTTAGAGAAACCGTTAAGCAGACCATGCTTTGCATGACGTTCATCGCAAAATTGTTTTATTGTAGTCATCTAAGCAAGTTACAGCGGTGTAAGCATATTGCCTTCAAATCGGCCATCTATTAGTGTGGTTCCCCATCATACCTCATGGCTACCATAGCGTACATTGGAATTCATACCACGCCACAGCTGCTCCATAAGGGCGATCAGAGGTTGAGATTAGCCGCAATGCGTGGCCTAGTCTCTCAATGGGGCTTCACGGCCAATTTAGTTTCAATCTCAAGGAGTATGGCATCCCAATCCATAGTCACTTCCCCCCCCCCACCTCTGTTTCCGTAGGAGGGTCAGGACCCTAATCTCTGTAGCCATCCATTCCTGCCGCTCCCTAAGCCATCTATAAGTGGCAGGAGCTCGCGGAGCTTTCCATTGCCTGCCTATGGCTTTTTAGCCATCAGTTATGTCAAGTCAATAAACGTAGACACATTTTCTTAGGTCTGGGGCATCTCCCCAACAAGCAGATAGTCACATTCGGATCTTAGGCTCGTCCCTTGAGTTCAGATATTATATCAGGCGACATTGCCCAGTGTTGTTGTATCTGTGGACAATGCCATACCGTTTGAAAAAAATCTGCATCAGAGGCAGCGCACCAGGGGCATGCTGCTATACCCCCAGGTTGTACGTTGGCAATACACGAACAAAGATATTGACTATGCCTGAACATTTCCTGTCATTGATGGGCGATTCTCTGCTGTTTTTCAAATAGGCTATTGTTTCCTCCCCAGTTATTGGTCCTGCTGTCTTTTGGACTAGAAGTTGGTTCGATGTTTCCTCCCACTTTGAAGCTGTAATCTGAGCTTTGGAGGCAGCTAAGGGGTGTAATGCACCTGCTGCTGAGATGTGCATGTAAACTACCTACAAGTCTTACATTCTGCTACTAACACTGGACTGATGCACTTGCTGCCCACACAGAACGTCTAGTCAAATGTCCCGCTTCAAATAAGATCATTTGTTAGTTATGTAAGTGGTCCGGTAGCCACGGTTACACAAATTGCATCGAACTTGAGTAAGAGCATGGAAGGATTTCATTGGGAGAATCCCAGTAACCAACCACACCACTGGAATAACCACTAATTTATGCCACTCGTCGTAAAGTGCTTCAATTCCTTGTGATGGATAGTAAGCGCTCTATAAATGCAATTACAATACAATGTCAATGGAATCAATTGGACCAGCAGAGCGGAAAACAATGTTTTCTAGAACTAAAGACTAATATTGGAGCAAAATGTCTCAATGGCACTCCATCATCTGGTAACTTTATGTATGTTTAAAATACGGACACCAGTACACCACTTATACAACTGCAGATAAAATGAATTCTTTTCATTCAGTAAGTGTTGTAATACATTAGGTATTAATCAATTACTTTTTGTTTTGTTATTTTTCAGCTTTCTGCTTATTGATTTTGATTACTTACAACAGATTGTAACTGCAAGTGAGGGACAATTGTAGAACTAGTATCTACCACCCAGCCATCATTTTTAGAATGGAACAACCAACTATTACATCTCCCCAGTCCACCGTCCTTTTAAAAAAAAAAAGTGAAAACCAGATGTGTCATTTCCGCAGTCCAGCATCAATCACAAGCTATAGGTCTGCATAACTATTGAATAGCCCTACCAAGAACAATTTATCTGCCGCAAACTGAAACATTAGTCTCAAAAGTATGGACTTGATCTGTTTTAAGGATCAAATCCGTCACCCATCCAAGGGACTTTTCACGTTTGCTTCATCACAGAGCTCTTCATCACCCAAACACTCACTAGAGACAACAACAAAAAGTGGGATCCACCAGGAGGCAGTTTTAGCAGTTTTACTCTGTTCTTTCCCACCACTGCCTGTTCCACTTAATTAGACCTAGCCACCCGCACTACTCCTTATATAGATGTTCTTCCAAACATTTAACACCTCAAGAGCTCCCTTCCACCATTGCTATAGCCCACACTGGCACCCCAGCATAGTGTCGGTGTAAGTAGGAGCCCTATGCTGTTGTGATAAGGAGAGCAAACACCGTGGGGTTTTTCCGCCAGAAATAACAATCAAATGTCACTAAAATAAAGTGCTACAAAAATGCCACAAAAAACACAATAGTATGCCGCAAAAAGGCCCTTTTGTGCTGCAGAACGTCCTAATGCATGCAGCAGTATCCGGGGGTGTCAAACAAAAATCGGAGCGACAGAAAAGGAGCACATAGAACAATGTAAAAAATCCCACACATACTTCCATGACCAACATACCAGGGAAGTAGCAAACAGAGCGTCACCGTGTGTTGCACAGTGCACCATGACCCACTGTGAATTGTACCCCCACCAGCAACACCTCTGACTTCATAGGTGCAGGATCCAGTCCTAGGTCTCTGCAGTGGAGGCTGGGCAGGCACACTTGTCGAATGCGGCCCATGCCAACCTCTATGGAACACTGAAGGCCTTGCTGATTCTCTGCGACTCTTGTTGAGTGCACACGACCCCCCTCCCACATGACAGCATTGGAAAGGACACAAGACCGCGCCAAGTCTAAGGAGGGGTGAGGCAGCTCAAAGTCGGAGCTCATTTGATCTATGGTTATCAAATCATTGCACCTGAGTCTGATTCGTATTACTCCTGAGTACTGTACACGGGAACCCTGAACGAGGGAGAAAACCTCGGAGCGGGTGGCGGACGGAGAAGGAGTGGGGCAGATGTAGCACTTGCATGAGGTAGCACCTACGATCACTGGCTTCTGTGTTTTCAGTAAAGTGTGCAGTATTTATTACAGCTCTGTGATTAAAGTATTTTCATTCTTGGAGAGAGCACTGGGCTGGACATCAACTTTAGTGGGACTATTGGTTGATTGTTGAGTGCTGAGCTTGAGCATTTCCCAGCTACCTCCCTGAGAAGCTTGTAACTACCCTACCATACAAGCCTGAGAGGCAAGTACGAAAAGGGTTGAACTTGATCCAGTTTGTAGCGCCATTTTAGGGTGGGCCCACAATATAAGTGGAACCTGTAACAGAAGGATAAGGCAGGTGGAAATTCCATCGTTGTAATCTTGTACCACATCTTTCAAAATCCCACAGGGGCAGTCTCCATGCTTAAACCAGGTCTTAAACCCATCTGGCTTGCATTTAGTACCTGGTGCTCTTCAAGATGTTTAGAAAGCCTGTGGGACAGAACAGTTTACCAATTTTAGTGACTGCTGGTAAAAGAAAGATGAGGCTATAGTAAGCCTCTACTCTCAGATCCAATTTTGTCTTTATTAAAAGGGATTTGATGACCCCTTTCTTCCATCCGCTAGGGACAGTATCAGATACAAATAGGTGCTAAGGATAAAGGTAAATAGTAGGTGTAACAATTTTAGAGTCCTGACTGGACATACATAATCTGGGGAGCCTACCTTTACCTTTAGGGAGGTAAGCAGGGAGAACCCTTCCACCTCTTCCTTAATCACTGGGGAAGCTGCGAGAGGAGTGTAAAAAAGGTTGAAAGCTTGTAATTATTCCGAACTAGATAGGATGAAACCTGAAACTGGGCAACACAATCACGTAGATCTTATCATTGAAGACAGAGGGCAAATTGACAAAAACTATTTAGGAGGGGGGGGGGGTAGTCATTTTGATTAAGGGCAGATTAGTGAGATTGGATACTCCCTTGAATAAAGAGCCCTTGAGAAGTTGGAGGCCTGAGAAATATACTTTCAAATAAAAGATGTCTTAATAGCAGTAAGATATAATTAGTGATGACTTATTTGTTGACATTTATGTGGTTCTTTCAAAATATGATCTGTGTATACATACAAGCTTGTGTTTTTCTAGATGCAAAATTGTATATATTTTACAAACAAAAGTGGAGGGGTTGCAGCCCTATTTCTCTTACCCTGACTGCAAACAGATATGCCTCCAGACTGTCCTGCCCTTTAAAGAATGATGCTTTGCTGTTTACCAGATCATTTTTGGAGTTTTCTTTAGCGCTGTATACTGCATGCCGGCATTTTTTTCTGCCCTGCCAAACTCTCCATTCCCCTGCTCCTTTTATAGTTGGCAGACGGGTCCTGTTTACACCGGTGAAGCCTCCACTGCCTCTGACGGTGTAAACCTCTGGCCTGGGATCGCATCTGCAAAGGGGCTGCTGAGTCACAGTGATGGTTGCCCCACCCTATCGAGAGCAGCACTATTAATTTTCCCTGCCAAGGCATGGAGGATACAGGAATGGAACATGTAGAATCAGTGCTTAACCCCTTGGGCGCGGCTGCGATTCTGCGCCTGTGCGGCACATTCCGATCGCGAGTGCGGTCATGACGGCCGGGAGCCGTCATCAGCACTCGAGCACTGTGTGCTATGACGGCTCCCGGCCGTCATCAGCAAGGAAGGGGTTCATTTGTAAAATATGAAGTGCCAGGGCTCTGACCAGGAGTCCACTTCAGCTTGCACCACCCATCGCCCCTGTCATCTCTGCCACAACAACTATTGACCATCTCTCTCGCATGTGGATGCACCAGTTCAGAATATTCCAGATCGCCAAAGTTAAAGGAATGGCTGGGGAGGCAGGTAATTTTTATATGTATATTTTTTTCCTAAACAACTGTTATACTGCTCATCTCTAAATTACATGAACAGCACCATCTTGTGGCTGACTGCCCTGAGTGTGGGTTTTGACAAATAGGTGCCAGTGCCGAGCACCGGAAACCAATTAAGTGCTGGTGCTCAGCACCTGAATGCTCCGGCCCAAATTAAGCACTGTGTAGAATGCCCCTCAAATGCGGAGCGAAAACTCTCTGCGTGTCAGGCCGCCTTTGTTTTGTATTTGTATCTTGCGAGTCTGGCTGTTTTTTTTTTATCATCAGTTCCTATGCCTGATCTTGATTATCTATATAGCCAAATGAATCTGTCTTTAACAATGTATATAAATCTCTTAAATCCTTTTTCCATTGTATTAGCACTAAAGACATTTACTAATGTCTGTTTTAAAATGTTATTGTTGACCTCATTAGAGGTCCAAATCAATTAATAAAATATTTGATGTGATATAGCTGGTGACTGCAGGTAGATGGATAGAGTAGATGGGTCCCGTCACTCCACACCTCCCCCCCCCCCTCCCCACACACACACAATAAATCAACACACACTCCCTTGGAGAATTTGGGTGATAATTGATGCACACAGTACGTAACACTATGCATTTATCGGGTATTGAATGGGTAAAACCTTTGCTCAGTTCTCAACCTCGGATTGAAGCCTAACATGTGGAAACGGTGTTCACCACACCAATTACTGTGTGTTTTGTATTTATACTTAAGCATTTTATTTTGATAGATTTCCTCAGACTTTTCTTGTGAAATCTGTCAAGAGAAAGTTGCAGTGTGGCAATTGAGGTATAACTCAGAAGTCCGATTTGTGTGCAAACAATCATTTGTATATGTATCGGAATTTAAAGCACAACTTTGAATCAGGGTGTAAATACATTCTGTACATTTATAGAAGGTAGGGATAGGTTATGCCAACAGAGATTTGCCCTGCTGTGTATTACCATTATTATGGCCTCCCAGTGATGTAGGTTTCAAGTATGTGTTGTTGTATTGTAGTTGTATTTATACAGAACTTCATACTCCCAATGAGTTGCTAAAGCACATTTGAGGGGGGGGGGGGAGTGGGGTAGCATGATGCCCCATGGAATATCATAGATGGAACAGTACATTTTCGCCATGCTGCCTAAATGGAGAGTTCTTTATGTCATGCATCAAGACCAGATTTTTGTATTTAATGCGTTTTCTGACAATACCTCTGCTTGAATGAGAAGAGAAAATGAGTGAGATATGAGTTGTGTAAGCGTTCAATTCTAAAACGCCACATGTTGACGATGAAAGGCAGGTCCTGTACCTGCTCTTGAAGTTGTTCCCATGTCAGATCATAGATGCGGTCGAAGTCTTCGGGTAAGTCCCAAAAGAATCAGATACATTGAAGAGGGAATCAGCCCCTTTCTGCCACTCTCGAACTCCAGAGAAGGTGAGGGTATCATTGTAACTCCGGGTCTCGCTATCAATCTCCCTCACGAATCACTGACAGAATATCGACTGCAGAAATATCAACGTCAAAAATATCGAAGGCAAAATATTGATGTCCACAATAACGAAGTCATATCTACTTATGGTAAGTACAGAAAATAGCGAGAGAAAAAATATTGGGCCATTTGTAGGTAAATGGCATTTACCGATTCGTAAATACCGAATTTTACAGATTCGGTGTTTACAAATCGGTAAATGCTATGTAGGTATTTTTACTGAAATAATTACCGAATCGGTAACATTCGGTAATTACCGAATCGGTATTTACCGATTCGGTAATTGCCATTGATTCCTATGGGCCTTGAGGCCCATAGGAACCAATAGCAATTACAGAATCAGTAAATACCGATTCGGTAAAATTACCAATTTTACAAGGGGGACAGGGTGTCACTTTGATGCACCCCGGATTCAGGCTGTGTGCCATTAGGGCATGTATGTGTGCCACATGGCACAGGTGTACATGCACAGATGTGCATGTACACAGGAATTCGTTATTTACCATCAAATAGAATTTGATGGTAAATAACAAATTATTTAGGGCCACCTACATCCCATATTACCGAATCTGTAAATTTACTGAATCGGTAATTTACAGAATAGGTAAAATTTACAGAATTGGAAATATTTTGGCCTCCTACATCTGAAACTCCAAATACCGGTCAGTAACGGCCGAAATCGGTCGTTACAGACCGGTATTTGGCCTCCTACATATGGCCCTTAGTTGTTAAAAGTATCGGGTTTTTTTTAATGTTAAAAAATTATGTAAAATACAGTAAATAATACATATAATTAAAAGAAACAATTGAAAATATTTAAAAATGTTTAAAATTATAACATACATATAATGTTAAAATAAATTAAACATACATATAAAATATAATATATATATACTTAATAATATTTATAACTAAATATTGTATTAACTTATAAATTGTTAAAAAACATTGTATACATTATAAATACATATATACACATACAATTATAATAGTGTTGGATAGCGTAGGGTTATTAATTACTATTCCCACTCCAGAAAGTGCAACAGTAGGGAAAGTGTTGGATAGTGTAGGGGTAAAAAATTACTATTCCCAATCCAGAGAGTGGAAAAGTAGGAAAAGTGTTGGATAGCGTAGGGGTAAAAATTACTATTCCTACTCCAGAGAGTGCAAAAGTATGGAAAGTGTTGGATAGCGTAGGGGTAAAAATTACTATACCCACTCCAGAGAGTGCAACAGTAGGGAAAGAGTTGGATAGCATAGGGGTAAAAATTACTATTCCTAGTCCGGAGAGTGCAACAGTAGGGAGAGTGTTGGATAGCATAGGGGTAAAAATTACTATTCCCACTCCAGAGAGTGCAACCGTAGGGAAAGTGTTGGATAGCGTAGGGGTAAAAATTACTATTCCCACTCCAGAGAGTCCAACAGTAGGGAAAGTGTTGGATAGCGCTAGTGTAGGGGTAAAAATTACTATTCCAACTCCAGAGAGTGCAACAGTTAGGAAAGTGTTGGATAGCGTAGGGGTAAAAATAACTATTCCAACTCCACAGAGTGCAACAGTAGGGCATGTGTTGGATAGCAGAGGGTTGCATTTAACATGCTTATTAATTTTGTTTTTAATGAAATAACCAACTAATAATTAATTAACAATAAAATATTTATATATACCAATAATTAAAAAATAATAAATACTTTTTTTAAATTAAATTACTTACCACACTATTCCCCTAAAATCCCACAACCTGTTCTTAAAATAAATTAACAAAATTAATATAATAATCACTTAATAAATAAATAAAACAATTACCAATTAATTATTAATTAACAATAAATTAATTATCAATACCAATAAATAAAATGTATTAATAACTTTATTATAATTAAATTACTACATTCCCTATTTCCCTATTAACTCACAACCCACTCCTAAAATAATAAATTAACACAATTAATATTATTATAAATTAATCAATTAATAACAATGAATTTCCAATTAATATTTAATTAACAATAAATTAATTATCAATACAAATAAATAAAAATGTATAATTAAGACAATAAATGCGAATCAGGTGTGCCAAATAATAATTTCCCAAAAAATTTCAACCATCCCAAATTTTTGGGAGCCTTCCAATAATAAGTCCTTAGGCAGTATGTTGAATTCAAGAAGATTCTTTCTTTTTTCTTTTTTTCTTTTTTTCAATGATCACAGTTCAAAATCCATATAACAAAAGCAGTCACAATCTTCTTCTCTATTATAATTCGGTCTGCAGGATTTATCGGGCCATGTCGAACGTGGGAACACCATACTCCATTGGAAATACTATAAAATTACATGAATAATAGGCGCTAAAAGATTGCAAATTTAAAGAACAAAATTGTAGAGCCAGTGATTTGAAAGGCCCTGATGATGTCCTTTTAGGAGGAAACGCGTCGGCTGATGTATTGTTTGAAATTTGCTTGGAATACGAATTAAAATTTTGGATGGTTGAACATTTTTTTGAAATTGTTTGGCGCTCCTCTGATTAACATTTATTGCCTTAGTTATTTGTGGTCCTGCAGCGGTGGACCACACAGAGTGAGCTCCAGTGTTCATTATAATAATCTTTCCACACATCAGTATAATCAGCAAGTGTGCCCAAGGTACTTTACCCTAACCGCTTAGATGTCTTACATTTTAAAAAATGAACAATTACCCTATTCCCCTATAAACCCACAACCCGCTCACACAATTAACATACTTAATAAAATTATCAATTAATCAATAAAAAATTGTATTACCAATTAATAATTAACAATACATTAATTATCAATACTAATAAATACAAATTATTAATTACTGTATTCAAATGAATTACTTCCCACCCTATTCCCCTATAAACCCACAACTGTTCCTAAAATAAATTAACACAATTAATATAATTATCAATTAATTAATTCATTACAATTATTTACCAATTGATAATTAATTAACAATAAATTAATTAGCAATACCACGAAATAAAAATGTATTATTACTTTACTATAATTAAATTACATCCCACCCTATTCCCCTATAAACCCACAACCCACTATGGAACTAAAACACAAAATTTATTAAAAAGTATTTAAAAATTTCTAAAAACTATTATTCAATTTACTATAATTAAATTGCTTCCCACCATATTCCCCTATAAACCCACAACCTGCTACGGTACTAAAACGCAAAAATTACTTTAAAAAAAAGTAACTTCTAAAAATGAAAGATATATATTTAAAACCAAAATACAATACTTAACAAACAATATAGAACACATACATATAAAATACATACTAAAATACATAACACTAAAATAAACACAGATATAATTTACAACGATATTTTTGCAAACGATATTACTGACTTCGATATTAACAAAAACTATATTTCTTACCTTCAGGTCGATATTCTGGTCACCGATATTCTTGATGTCGATATTCTGTCCCTTCGATATTCCCAACTCGATATTTCTGTAGGTTGAAATAAAAACTCGATATTTAGACTGTGCACCCTCCCTCACATCCAATTCTTATTCTAGTGTTGATGCGCCTAGAATTATCAGCTTCATCGATGACTCGCAGCAAATGGATGCCTTTAGGGAGGCCATGCTGCTTATTTTCAGCCTCATTTGTGCCTCCAGTTTGATTCTGCCAGCCTGTCTGCCCTCTGCTTTGTCTGTGCCCCTCAAAACCGCATCGGGTTCTGCAGCGGCTCCACCACTGACATCAGATCAGGTGCTATCAGCTACACCAGTACCCTTTACATCAGCACCAATGCCAACGCCGGAGGAGGATTTATATCTCTTGCTTTCTGAGCACTGAGACCATGCTCGGTTCTTTCTGGAGGGCAGCTAGAAGTCGATATCTCTGAATCTGATACTATGCCTTTACTACATAGTAATCAATCAATCAGTCATTTGTAGAGTGCACTACATACCTGCGAGGGTCTCAAGGCGCTGGGGGGGCACTACTGGGCAAACAGCCAGGTCTTGAGTAGCCTCCTGAAGGTCAGCAGGTCTTGGGTCTGTCTTAGGCTCAGTGGGAGGGTGTTCCAGGTCTTGGCAGCGAGGTGGGAGAAGGATCTCCCGTCAGAGGTTGTTCTTCGGATGCGAGGGACGGTGGCGAGTGTGAGGTCCGCGGAGCAGATCTGGCAGTTGGGGCTGTAGAAGGAAAGTCGTCTGTTGAGATAAGGCTGGGTCGGTCTGGTGGACTGCCGTGTGTGCGTGGATGAGGAGCTTGAAGGATATCCTCTTGTTGACGGGGGCCAGTGCAGGTTTCTCTGGTGGGGGGTGATGTGGCTGTGGCGTGGTACGTCGAGGATCAGTCTTGCAGAGGCGTTTTGGATGCGTTGCAGTCGTTTGATGAGCTTGGTCGGGGCTCCCGCGTAGAGGGCGTTTCCGTAGTCGAGTCTGCTGCTGACGAGGGCATGGGTGACTGTTCTTCTTGTTTCTGTCGGGATCCACCTGTAGATCTTGCGGAGCATGTGGAGGGTGTTGAAGCAGGTGGAGGAGATGGCGTTAACTTGCTTGGTCATGGAGAGCATTGAGTCGAGGATGATTCCCAGGTTGCGTGCGTGGTCAGTGGGTGTCGGGGCTCCCCCCAGTGCCGTCGGCCAACAGGAGTCATCCCAGGCTGAAGGTTTGGAGCAGAGGTCGAGGACCTCCGTCTTGTCTGTGTTCAGCTTTAGTCGGCTGATCTACATCCAGTCAGCGACGGCCTTCATTCCTTAGTGGAGGTTGGATATTGCGGTGAAGGGGTCCTTGATGAGGGAGAGGATCAGTTGAGTGTCGTCAGCGTAGGAGATTATGTTGAGGTTGTGCTGTCGGGCGACGTGTGCGAGCGGGGCCATGTAGATGTTGAACAGAGTCGGGCTGAGGGAAGATCCCCGGAGTACGCCACAGATGATCTCGGGGGCTTGCAATCGGAATGGGTGGAGGCGGACGCTCTGGGTTCTGCCGGAGAGGAAGGAGGTGGCCCATTCCAGAGCCTTGTCTCGGATCCCTCGGCGTGGAGGCTTGCGCATAGTGTGCAGTCTCGGTGCTGTGGTTGCTGCGGAACACTGACTGGGAAGGGTCCAGGATTCTGTTTTCTTCGAGGTATCGGGTTAGGTGTCTGTTGACGATTTTCTCGATGACCTTGGCCGGGAACAGAAGCAGAGAGATGGGACAAAAGTTCTTGAGGTCTCTTGGGTCCGACTTGGGTTTTTTGAGTAGGGTGTTGATCTCGGCGGGTTTCCAATCTATCTGGGAAGGTCGTGGTCTCGAGGGAAAGATTGAGGACGTTGCACCAATGGGGTGCGATGGAGCTGCTGGCTTTGTTGAAGATGTGGTGTGGGAATGGGTCCGACGGGGAGCCGGAGTGGATTGTGCTTATGGTCTTGATGGTGTCATCGATGCTCACCTTGGCCCACGCTAGCAGGGGGTCGAGGTCGAGGGTGTGTAGAGAGTCTGTTGTGTTGAAGTGTGTATGGGATGGCTGGGTGTTGAAGCTGTCATGGATGTCTGCTATCTTGCGGTGGAAAAAAATGGCGAGGGAGTCGCACAGGGCCTGCGACGGCGGGATGTTGTTGGTGTTGGAGCTGGGGTTGGAGAGTTCATTCAAGATGTTGAAGAGCTCCTTGCAATTGTGTGCGTTGTTGTCGAGGCGGTCTTTGAAGGAGGTCTTCTTGGCAGTCCTGATGAGGTGATGGTGGTTGCAGATGGCGTCCTTGTGGGCTGCGTGGCTGTCCGGAGTCTGTTCACTGTGCCATTTCTTCATTAGTTTCCGGCAGACTCGCTTGGAGGCCAGGAGTTCTGGGGTGAACCAGCAAGCCCTCTTGCTGATGTCTCTGTAGGAGGGTTTCTTCAGCGGGCGAAGGTGTTGGCGCAGTCGTCGATCCAGCGTATGATGTTGTGGGCAACATCTTCGGTGTTGGAGGGTTTGGTGGGTGGGCTGAGAGCCAGGTTTGCGCGTAGTTGGTCTTCGGCGATTTTGCTCCAGCAGTGGCAGGGGATCTCTTGGGTGCGGTGGTGTGTGGTGGGTTTCTGAAAGGTGAAGTGGATGCAGCAGTGGTCGGTCCAGAGGAGTTCGGTGGTGTGGCTGAAGGAGACGTAGGAGCTTGAGGAGAAGGCGAGGTCGAGCGTGTGGCCAGCGGATTGGGTAGGCGTTGTGACAAGTTGCCTCAGTCCGAGGTTGGCGAGGTTATCGATCAGGGTGGTGGAGTTGCTGTTGTTGTTGTTCTCAAGGTGAAATTTCAGATCTCCGAGGAGGATGTAGTCGGTGGAGGCCAGGGCTTGCATGCTGATGAAGTCGGCGATGGAGTCGCTGAACTGGGGTTGGGGTCCGGGGGGTCTGTAGACGAGGGTGCCTCTGAGGGTGGAGTTGGGGTCTGTGTAGATCTGGAAATGCATTTGTTCGGCGGTGCTGAGAGTGTCGTTGGTCCTGGTCGAGACCCTGATGCTGTTCTTGTGGACGATGGCGATTCCTCCTCCGACTCCGTTGGTGCGGTCTCTGCGGGTGATCTTGGCCAGACTTTGCATAATGTGTTCGCCTCTGATTGAGACAATGATCAGTCTTTGAGGGTGATAATTTTGTCCACCAATATGATCATGAAATTAGTATGAACAATTCCAAGATGCCAGTGGCCAGGGTATATCTCCACATGCTTGCCTTGTTTAGCCTCCTGGCCCAGCCACTGAGGAAAATTCCTCATTCGCCATCGTTAAAGGAAGAGCAGCAGTGGTACTTAACCTACAACTTCCCACTAGGGAGGTGAAGACCAATGTTTTGATAATGGTGCTCTAGCCCTGTCAAGCACCTACAAAACCTCTTCTATCGTTCAATGAAGCCCTCACAAATACCATCTTGGGAAGGTGGGCGAAACAGTGAATACGCAGGTCGCTCTGCACCAGCACCAGGTGACCCTGCTTTTCTTGCACAACGTCCTACGGCAGAGAGTTTGGTGATCCATGCATCCATCATTAAGTCAAATCCCAACTCATTCCCCACCACCCTACCTAACCATGAGTTTAAAAGAATCGAAACTTTTGGCAAACATAGTTTTTCTTTTGTGAACCTTGCTCTGTGTTCAAAGAATGCCAGCTGTCTTCTAGGCCACTACTCCCATGCTCTATGGGACACAGTGACTCAGATATTGGCTGTAGTTCAAGACAACCTGAGGGCGTCCATGAACTAAGCTATGCAGTATGGCTGCAACACAGCAAGTTTTGCAATCTGGTCTGATTTTTGACATGACCAACTGTTAGGGTCAAGCAATGGGTATGAGTGTAGCTCTTAAGCTATGCAGTATGGCTGAAACAAAGCAATGTTTGCAATCTTGTCTTGTTTGGATACAAACAACTGTTTGGGTCAAGCAATGTAGCATTTTGGCACCTGGATGAAGTCTGCAGGCTTCTCCGGGGATGTCCAGTCATCTGTGATGGCCAAGCCGTTTTATGGTTTTTGCCTTTTTGGGGACAAGCCAGAATCGGCCCTGGAACGGTTTAAGGAAAGTAGGGCCACATCATGTTCCTTGGGTCTTTCTGCCCCCACCAGACCATTCCAACAATTTCACCCCCTTTGTGGCTATGGCAGGAGTTTTAGTTGCGCCAGCATTCGGTCCCTCCACCAGCTTAACAGGACTTTTATCTCTCCCAGGGCACAAAGGACAACATGCAGCTCAGTCTGCTACCCCTCAAGCATCTGCAGCCCTAAAACCGCTTTAGTGTGTCCTTCGAGGGAAGCCGAGTAGGTTTTCCGATTAGAAAGAGTCTCGTAACAAGTGTTTACGTGGACTCCATATCCTTCCCGCGATTGACCATGAGGCCCAGTTTAGCCTTATAAAACATATGCCATTGAATTGCAGAAAAAATTGTATGTATAATTTTCTATTAAAGTAGGCATACTTTTCACTTTTTTGGAGTGGCACTCCCAGGGCGGGACCCTGTGAAGTCCTGAAGAAGAGCTGAGGGGTACAGCTCGAAACTAGTTGACTTTTTTACTAGGGTACTGTTTTTCATAATAGAACCAGCCCACCTAGTAAACCACCCCACTTGTAATGTATCCGCTAGGCGCATGAATAAAGTTTGTTTAGCTCACTAGTAGGATATTTTTAACCCTCACCACTCCACTCACTTCCCCCTATTTCACATGACACGACACATAGTCCACAATTGAAAGTGCTCCTACGCAATACCGTTAGTCGTAGCACGCCTCAACCCGCAGCGGGTTGGGAAGCCCCTATGATGAAGCATGTCACCGTGAGGAAACTCCGGTGAGAGAGGGGACTAAAGAAAAAAAGTTTTTTTCCCCTTGCCCAACTTGTTTTCCTTGAGACATATCCCATTCTGGAAATGTCTCATCTGTCAGCTAGGTTTTCTTGATCTGATTCCTTCAGATCTTTTTGCGTACTTTTTGGCACACAGCCACGTTTCTGGAGGCAGGATCTGATATTTCCTCCTCGGGTGGCAATCAATCAATTAAGACAAGTGGGTCCTCCAAACTGTACATCGGGGCTACACCCTCTGATTTCTCCCCACCCCATCTTCCACCTACTGCAGAGTTGCTGACGGAGGACCACCTGTCTGTCTTGCAGCAGGAAGTACATTTTTGCCCAAAGCAGCTATAGAGAGGATGTCAGCCTCAGAAGTCAGAACTGGGCGTTAATTCCACTCCTTCCTTATCCCAAAGGACAGAGGCCTTCATGCTAGTTTGAAGCTTCGTTCTCTCAACACCTTGCTGGGGAAGGATATATTTAATATGCTAACACTAGTTCAGATCATGTCTGCTCCAGACCCCAGAGACTGGATAGGACACTTATTAACATATCCCCGTACTGCAGGCACACAGGCGCAATCTACAGTTCATAGTGGGTCAGGAGTATTTTCAGTTTGCAGTGCTCTCTTTTGGCCTTGCCAGTGCCCCTTAGGTGTTCACAAAAGTGTAGGTTGTGGTCGCAATACACCTTTGCAGGGGGTACCAGTCTTCCCCCTACCTCAGTGACTGGATGCTGAAGGTGGACTCACCCTGGGCAGTCGTCCACCACCTCCAGATGAATGCGAACATTCTAAACTCCTTAGGGTTCACTATCAATGTGCTGAAATCGTACCAGTCGCTCCTGTTCATCGGTGCTATTCTGGATATGGTATAGTTTTGTGCTTTTCCGCTGGAGCAGAGAGTTCAGGATTCCAATACTTGAGCTTCTGTCCTGTATCTCAGTGTGGATGACTCTGAGTTGTGGGGATTATTGGTCTCTTGCATCCTGCTGGTCAAACATACCCGATGGCGCAAGTGAGCTCTGCACTTTAAGTCCATTTGGGCACAGCACCAGGGGACTCAGTTAGATTGTATCCAGATTTTAGACAAGACTACAAAAGATCTGCAGTGATGGCTGCTGGACCATGACCCAGAGCTTTTGGTGGTTACAGATGCATAACATCTGTCTGGGGACGCCATCTTGGAGAGGTGGAGATTCGAGGTCTCTGGTGTCCAGCGGAGAGATTTTAGTCCACATCATTTTATTGGACTTCAGGACAATTTTGTTGGCATTGAAGTTCTTTCAGCCCACCATCAGAGGAATAATATATAACAAGAATGATTGTGTCGGATTTACTCTATATACTCAAAGAAAACAAGTACATTTTTTTCTTCAGGCTATGCACAAGAGAGTGAAAAAATCTAAAATAATAATGTGTGAGATTATATATCAATATCATTGATACTATTCACAATCATATTGAAAAAGGTATTCCGTGGTTAGTGCAAAAGGGCTTGTGCAGTGTATAAACCAATGTATGATACATAGATTAAAATGGACGTATACATATGCTATTCAAGAAAGCCTGGTCTATAACAAAATTCATTAGAGTCTCTACAGTTGGGACTGTCCACATGATTCCCAAATCTGTTGGCCCAACGTGATATCTTAGATACAGGCATATAAATGGATCCCATCAACATTTCGACCTGCCTTATTAATGTGTCAGTAGGACATCATAGTGGGGTCTTCATCAGGACATCCAAAAGGGACACCTGAGTCATCTTGGCACATGCCAACATGGGATTACTGTCTTTGTATTTGTACTGGAATAGAATAAGAGTCTTCTGTACTGATAGTACCACTAAATGGAAGTGAAAGTGTTTTTCTTTAACGCAGTGTATCAAACGTCCTGGCAGAACCCATAAAATGACCAAAATGATTTACAGATTACTTCTTCATAGTCACACACAAAACAAGAGCTGTATCGGATCCAACACTTCTCTTGTCTTTCTAAAGATGTTATAGGGCAGAACCCCTTCCAGGCACAAGAGGATGGCCAGGTGGTTTATCCAACCTTTTGTGTATTTTGGGGAGTGTGTATGAGGTGGATATTCTCAAATATTTTGTATTTAAATATTCAAACTTATGGTCACTGAGATAGCCGTTAAGTAACCCACTGCTATTCATTTCATTATTCATGCCACTAATTTGTGAAGTGGGATCTCCTCTCAGTTTGTTGTAATGATCCTTTATACTTAAATATGATACAATTGACTCTTTATGATCTCCCACATCCTGGACCACTATTGCATCTCCCTTGTCTGCTGGTTTTATTATGATCTAATTTTTCTTAAGTTTGAGTAAGCTCATATTCTCCAATTTGCTAAAGTTATGCTTATTGTAAACTCTTTTGTCAAGAACATTAGCAGTGTCCCTGAGAATAACTTGTTTGAATGAAAGACTTTCATGTGACATACAGTTTGCTGGTGATGTAAATGTGGAAGGTAGTCTAAAAACCGGTGACATCGTGCTTGGATTGATAAAGAACCTTGTGGAAATAGTGCCTGAGTCTTATTTTCCTAAAGAACTGATAAAGTTCCATCTGAATGTTAAACGAGTTACGAATTACGGTTCGAACAAACGGCAAGCCTTTGGACAGGACACTAATTTTACAGTCTCTTCTGAATTTCTCCATGAGTTTCCTGTTAGTAGTAACTCCCTGCTCTCCATTCCCTGCATTGATCACTGTTCTGCCCCCGGTCCTTCCCCCTTCCCATGGTGGATCTTCATCTATTGTCCGCTAAAAAAGGTCACTGATGGAAGTCCTGAAAATCTTGTATAGATGATTGGAACCTTGTGCTGGGTTGTTTGGCATCACTATCTGCACCACTGGATATTGATAAATATGAAAAAGTTACAAATTTACAAGGAAAACACTTGCCTCTATCTGGGAAATGGACTTTATCGTCTTGTAGATAATAAACTTGAAGGTAGGGATAGGTTACTTTCTTGTAATAGTTTTTAATGTCCTTAGCTAATTTGTCAGATTTTTTTACCCTGAGTGAAAATTCTAAAGTCCAGTGGTGTCTTTGCACATTTCTCAAGAGCTTTCCTCACATTACTCAAAGCTTCATCAAATATCTCACTTTTAAGGTCTGCTATCTCTATAGTCAGTTTTTTCACGTATTCCAGAGCTGTTCCCACCCCCAACACCATCCAATTTCTGGAGCAATTATAGATCACAAAACTGAAATTCTCTTTAAATTTGGCATCATCAACAAATACTGCCAGTTCTTTTTTAACTTGTAAACCAACAGGAATGATGTTAGACTGTAAATACTTGGTCAATGAATGCCAAAGTAACAGTGCCCATATTAATTTCTTTTTTAATTCCTCTAACTTGGTTTGTTTCTGTAAAGTATAATTGATTGGCACTGGTGTGTTTTCAAGAATCCCAGGCTTCTTTTCAACTAAATGTGATCATTCCATTTTATGTTGGGCTGGCAGTCACTCTTCTGGCACTCTTATAGCATTCTTTGCTCCATCCCATCCCTCAAATGAGTATAAGAGACTTTTTGGACCCCTAGAGGGTGCACATTTTTAATATTGATCACACAAACAGCATCAGATAGACAATCGGCTTTTTTATGGGATTCTGCGGAGCGAATACGGGCAAGGCGATGTGATGAATTGTTCTCAGCATAATGATCCGCTACACACTGGCAAAGAAGCAGCCACTAAAGGACTTACGGGATCATTTCACCAGCATTAAGACTGCTACCACTGCACTGGCTCTCGGAGAGCTTGTCCTGGACATTTGTCAAGCAGCTAGGTGAACTTCGGTACTTATCTCCACGAAGCACTACTACCTTGACATTCAGGTCCTTTGAGAGGGGGACATTTTGCCCACTCAGCACTACAGAAATCTTGTATCTGAGCCTGGTGACATATCTCCACTGGAGGAATTATTGCTTTGGTATCTATTCACAAGGTGCAGAATCTTTGGTTGGAAATGTCCATAAGAAAGACAAGTTACCTTCCGCAACGATCTTCCTGGAGTCTAACTGCAGACTCCTCATGAGCTCTACATTCTGTGAACTAGACTCCTTTCCACCTTAAAAGGTCCCAATTTAGAGATCTGTGCACTTGGTCTTGCCAATCTACTGGTAGGCACCTGAGAGCACTGACAGCCTAAGAAAGCAACTGACGGCAGTGCTCATGAGTGGCTCCAGGGCCTGACTGGGAACAGCAACCAACCCACGTTGCTGCTCGACCTGCCCAGAGGGGGAGAGTGGTGCTAGCAGGAAGCACCTCTCCCGCTTTTCTTACAGGGGGAAGATATTGCATCACTGCTGCAAAACCGGCCCTCAGTGACAAAAGCTGCCCCCGCGGACACAAAACCGTCCCACAGGGGAAATGCCGGGTGCCCGCTATGGCCAGTCTGGCCCTGGGTGGCTCCACTTCTCACATCCGTAGGAGAACGATGTTGACGCTGAGCCACACACCACCACCCACTTTTACACAGGAGTACTGCTTTAAAATTTCCGGATCCAGTCTTCTGCCTAGGGTATATTCACAAGGTGAGTAATGCTGTAGTTAGAGCGATTTTCCAACTGAAAAGTCGTTACCAAGGGTAAGTAACTTGTTCTTCTATACAGTCTTGTCCTTGCACTTGATGCTCTGCTGCTATCACTGTGTAGTGTGGGGTAGGTGGTGTGGCTGGATTGTGCTCTTGTCACATTAGCTGTGAGTGCTTTGGAAGACCCATGGTGTAAGGACCAAGGAATGTCTGGAGAGGCTTTGTAAAATGTTCAGGGGAAAAGTAGGACGTATTCAGCACATCCATAGGTCTCTAGGGGGTCGGTGCTCTTAGATATAGGGAGTTAGTGTATGGACTAAAGTGTTTCTGTACAGTCATTAGCATTTAATAGAGCCGATTTGTTCCTTCCAAGAAAGTAGGCATTCCGGTTATCTAGCCAGCAAAATCTAAAACTTCTCTCCCCAAACTCTCAAGATAATTCTGTTCAAACAGATGCTTACAGGAACATGCATTGGGGAAGCTAAAGGCTCTGGCTTGTATTTTGAGACATGACTACAACATTAAGAAAATTCGTGCTGTATCACGTGGATCCTTGAGGCAAAGAATTTACTGTGTGATGATGGAATGTGCTTTGGACATGCATAATAACCCCAAATGCATTGCATAGCTAGCATTCTTTAGGAGGCAGAAGGCTACAACAAACAAGCAGAAGACGAAAGTGAAAAACCCATCTGGGTGGAACCAAAGGCTACTCTTTTTATATTTTAGAGCATTGGTAACAATAAGAAACGTCAAGCCAGACCTTAAAAAAACGGACTAGGTATCTTTATCAGATATTGGATGAGGAGGAGGGGTGAGCGAGTTCCTAGTCCTTCTCCCAAACAAAGCGATGTGTCTAGGGTGACTTCGTAAAGGGTAAGCAAGCACTGTGCATTGACAATCTGCACCACCATCCTAAGTTACTAGCTGACCTTGTCGGGTGCTGGACTCTCACTTTTGGTAAAAATGCTGTTTAATGTGTTTTAAAGGGAGCTTAATGAAGATTGAATTTTTACTTCAGGACATTTGTAAGAGAGAACCCCGGCAGATGGTGGAAACATTCAAGGGCATTCTGGAGAGGGAGAAAACGGCTGTTATCGAACAGGTAAAAAAGTTACAGTCCCGGATATTCATTTGATTGAAACATATAAGGGTCAGAATACGCACCAAAAATTATATGTGTGAACATATTACACTTTTTATACTTTGTTATAACCTGAATGTTTTGAAATATGATTTTATTCTAATTTGAAAGAATGCATGTAAGAGCTGGTCACCAAGGTATCCAATTTCAGGATCACATTCTCAAAATAATTGGGCCTTTGTTATGAGTGACCATGAGTCTTTGTAACTCTGGGGCAGGAAAATAGTGAGGATTATAAGTTTTCAGGGAATAACAAGTGGGATAGAGTTTTTCTGTGCCAAATCCGACATGTTTCACTGGAGTGTCACACAGAATTAGTATTTCTCTTTGTAGAAATCCAAAGCTTATAATTCTGATGGGCCTGATAATGTCTGCTGTGGAGCCCATTGGAATTTTCAAGTCACTCGTAATGAAGGTCTTAGTAATTATTGATAGCTCTGCCATGGGCACCCTTTACAAGTGGCCCTTTTTAGGTCTCACTCCCACCAGATAGCTGAAGCTGTCTTTTTGCACAAGACCTATTGTGTACTTATAGTGGCCTTAGAGCCCACCCATTACTTACCATTTGTAAACTTTATTGTCACTCTCATGTGCTTACTTCTTTTTCGATGGCTTGCTTTTCTCTTCTTTTATCAGTCACCCTCCTGGACCATTATTCACCTTTTAGTTGGCATATATATATCCCTCCACTGCTCACATTTAGGGAACTACTTGTTTGAGGCATGTGAGCTGCAGATTGTACACTATGCAAAAAATTGCCACCTGGTGTTGGTGTTTGGATCCTTGCACTTTGTTGTTGTCTTGGAAGAATATTTTGTAGTCACAAGATATATAACTCCTTTCTTTGACGATAGTGCACATGGGCATCGTCTCCATCTTCAGATTGGTTTTTTTCCGCCATCGGGTTTGGATGTAACTTTTGCGTTTTGGTTCGGTACCTTTTTCCAAACCTTTTCACACGCACAAACTATCTACAATTCGACTGTATTGTTTTCGATCGCGTCATCTTCTACGCGCATCTCAGCCACTCGATTCCAGTCGTCGACGCGGGCCGCTGTGCCTCTCGACCCCGTTCGTGCCTACAGCTCATGGAAAGGACTCCATTTGTTAAAAAAATGCCCCCAGTGTGGAGCCAAATTCCCACACAGTGACCATCACAAGGTCTGTAACCTGTGTCTCTCGCCTGAGCACGACAAGAACAATTGCCAGGCCTGCGCCTCTTTTCGATACAAGAAGACCATGCGTTTGACCGAGGAAAGTGGGACTCGCTATTGGAATTGATGGACCAAGGGGGGGCACTATATGTCTAGGACCTCCATTGAATGCAGGCCCTTTGTCTTCTCTTTATACCCACGAAGCTGCCCGCTTCAGTTTGGTAAAGCTACGTAGTACACTACGCTCCACGAGGATGCTGCCTGATACAGGAGGAGAGGGGAAGAAGGGAGGCAGGGCGGAGAATGCTGCGCTGTAGTTGTAACGATAATTTGATATCGCTTCCTGGGGCTCATTATAGTTTGCATGTTGGGGGGTGGGTGGGAGGGAGAAATAGAAAAGCGGACACAACAACTTCCTGTTGTAAGGTTGCATTCGCTTGTTAGCTTGTATGCATATAGCAGACTTCTGACTAATGCCGCCCGACCTCAGGGATGTGGGCTAAATGGCCGTGTGTTATCGTAATTAGAAGCTGATGCAATACACATGCTGGAGGCAAGAGAGCGGAACAAACTGGTTGTATATTCTACGAGTTTGCAATGAAAATATATTTCACCGAAAAATAAAAAGAAGACCATCCGTGATTGCCCGGCCCGACGACACATCATGGCGCAGCGAGCAGCTCCGGCACCAGTGGACATCTTCGATGAAGTCCCCGATGTCCCGGAGGAGGATTCTGAGGAACTGGAAACCGTGTCTGAAGCAGACAATCCAGACTCAGACAACCGCATTACTCTTGGTCAACGAGTGAGTACAACTACCCCAACTCCACCCGAAAAAAAGAAGGCCCTGGTCAAGACTCCGCCTACTGGCCCAAGTTGCGACCGAAAATTAACTTCAGAAGCCCCGCCGCCAGGCCCTGCTCCAAAGAAAAAGGACAAGACTTCCGATAGCTCAGGACCGAGCAACGGTCACATCAGTGTACCGCAAGCGCCTCCGACAGATCAAACCACAAACCACACTGAAAAATAAATCGGCACCGACCACCTCTATGCCAAAAACAACTTCGGATCCGAAACCGAAGCACTCAGAACCGAAAAAGACTCACGTCTCCATACCCAAGCCAAAGGAGCCCAAATTATCTCCTAAGGCCTCGGAGCACAAATCCAAACCCCGCTCAGACCACAAAAAGTCGGGGCTGAAAGCAGTTACCGAGGAGGAAGAACTTTTTCAAACAGATCCTGTCGATCCAAAGCAGAAAAAACTCCATATAGACCCCAAAACAGGACATGTGGCTGCTGTTTCACGCAAGAAGAGAAAGCTGGACATACCAGACACTCCTGTAGTGCCACCTTTAAGACCCTCTTCTCCTGTTCTTCCCCCTGAGCCTGTTCTTCCTCCTGAGCCTGCCCTTCCTCCTGAGCCTGTTCTTCCTCCTAAACCTGTCTCTCTTCCACAGCCTCCAAAACTCCCACCTCATTCACCACCACCACACGATGATGATCATGATAATTTAGGGGGTGGGGGAGGCAACAATGACCCTTTCATTGACCCTGATACTGGCACGGATACACCACAGATTGATTGGGAAGATTATAATAACCCATTAGATCCCACAAACCACCCTGATCCCCAGTCAAATCTAACAAAACCATCTCCCCCAGATGACAATATTGGCTTTGGTCTGCTTTTAACTAGCTGTCTACCAAGGTGTTCCCATGTATTCAGACCCAGCAGACGAAGACTTCCTTCTAGACACCTTCGAACAGTCACAAAAAGCTGTTCAAATCCTACCAATGCTAAAAGGGGTCATTAAACATGCTCCTAGCATATTCAAAGACCCGGTGAGAGCTAGAATTCTGAACCCCAGAATTGATAAAAAATATATGCCCACCCCTGGTGATCCCACCTACATCAAAGAACAGGTGCCCTTAGAGTCACTAGTGGTAAGTAACGCTAGAAAACGTGCCACCTCTCAAACCTCAGGTGATGCACCACCTCCGGATAAAGAATCTAAGTGTTAAATGCCTCTGGGAAGAGAATTGCTGCAGAAGCAGCTAATCACTGGTGCATAGCCAACACACAAGCTTTACTTGCTAGATATGATAGGGCTCACTATGACCAACTAGAACAAACACCTATTACTACATTTACCTTATCAATACAAAGCCCAGGCAAATGATTTAATTCAAGAAGGCAAAATAATAATTAACGCATCAATCAAATGTGCTCTTGATGCAGCTGACACAGCCTCTAGGCCCATTAACACTAGTGTGCTACTCAGAAGACATGCCTGGTTACGAAAGTCAGGCTATAAACAGGAGGTACAAACAACTATCATCAACCAGCCGTTCAATCAAGAACAACTTCTTGGACCGGCTGCAGACAGCACTCTAGGAAAAATGAAAAAGGATACAGAGACTGCAAAATCCATTGGAGCAGTACAGTCTCCATCCACACGTGGTCCCTTTCGTCGCTCCTTCTAGAGAGGAGCATCCAAAAACATTAGAGCAGACACCACCTCCTCTCCATACAAAAACACCACGCAAATATCCCCCAGCAGAGGATATTCCAGAGGTGGATACAGAGGAAATAACAACAAAGGCAGAGGCCAAGGTAACAACAACACTCGCGCCTCCACCACTAATAAACAGTGACTTCCCCCCACTCCCTCCAGACCATTCCACTCCAGTTGGAGGGAGACTCTCACAGTTTCTACCTGTCTGGGATTCCATCACAACAGACAAGTGGGTAAGACAAATTATCCAGTATGGTTACAGCCTGGAACTTACAGCAACCCCGCCCCCTATGCCACCCAAACAGCGTCCAATGTCCACGGACTACCTCACGCTCCTAAAGCAAGAGGTTCTCTCTCTGCTTCAAAAGCAGGCAATAGAACTAGTTCCAGTACGACATCAAGGAACAGGGGTTTACTCTCTGTATTTCCTAATCCCCCAAAAAGACGGGACTCTAAGGCCAATACTTGACCTCAGACCCCTCAATCTCTATATACAGTTAGATCATTTTCATATGATCACCCTCCAACAGGTCCTCCCACTACTTCAACAAGGCAACTTCCTTGCCACACTAGATCTCAAGGACGCCTACTTCCACATTCCCATACACCCTGCCCACAGGAGTATCTAAGGTTCATAGTGGAAGGACAACACTACAAGTTCAAAGTCCTTCCATTCAGGGTGACCACCGCACCCAGAGTGTTCACAAAGTGCCTTGCGGTAGTAGCAGCACATTTAAAAAGACAACAGATCCATGTCTTTCCATATCTCGACGACTGGCTAATAAAAGCCAAATCGTTCAACCAGTGTGTTTATCACACTCATCAAACCATCCAGCTGCTTCACAACTTGGGATTCACAGTAAACTACCCCAAGTCGAATATTCAGCCCTCCCACATACATCAGTATCTAGGGCCACACTTGACACTTCCAGAGCTCTAGCATATCCCATTCCAGCCAGGATAGCCATTATGCAAACACTAATCAGCAGATTTCAACCAAAGCATTCCCTTTCAGCAAGGGTATTCATGCAGCTCATAGGAATGATGACCTCTTGCATCTGTATCATTCCTCATGCAAGACTTCAGATGCGCCCCTTACAAGAATGCCTAGCACGCCACTGGAAACAGGCTCAAGGACAACTTACAAATCTGGTGTTGGTGGACAGCCGCACACATCGCTCTCTGCAGTGGTGGAACATACAAAACATGTCCAAAGGGGGGCCGTTCCTAGAGCCGGTTCCACAGATAGTGCTAACAGCAGACGCATCACTCACCGGCTGGGGAGCCCATCCCCTAAACCACACAATTTAAGGCAAATGGACCACTCAACAGAAAGTGCTCCACATCAATCACCTAGAATTACTGCAAATATTTCTAGTATTAAAATCATTCCAAATACATCTGCAGCACAAGACTGTCCTAGTCCAGACGGACAACATGACAGCCACGTATTACATTCAGAAACAAGGAGACACACATTCTTTGCAGCTGTCCCAGCTCGCACAAAACATTTGGAGATGGACCATTCCACAAAACATATACCTTCTGGCAGAACATCTTCCAGGAGTTCACAATCAGATTGAGGATCTACTAAGTCGACAGACACAGCAGATACACGAATGAGAACTTTATTCCCAAGTTCTTCAACCATTTTTCCAAATGTAGGGTCAACCAGACATAGATCTGTTCGCCACTCACACAAATGCAAAATGCCCAACCTTCGCCGCCAGGTTTCCACACCTGTTGTCCAAAGGCAATGTGATATGAATGAACAGGTATGGCAGATTTGCGTACGCTTTGCCACTCCCACTGATTCCCCTAGCAGTACGCAAGCTCAGACACCAGCCTCTCAAAATTATCCTGGTGGCTCCCACATGGGCACGCCAACCGTGGTTCACAACACTACTGGAACTCTCAGTAGTTCCACACCAATAATTACGCCTCTCCCCAACATTGCTAACGCAGAACCATGGAGAAATGCGGCACCCCAATCCAGGCCAACTGAATCTAGCGATCTGGCTCCTGAAGTCCTAGAGTTCGGTTATCTTAACCTTCTGCCGGACTGTATGAACATCGTTAAAGAAGCCAGACACCCTACTACTAGAGCTTGCTATGCAGCAAAACGGAAAAGATTTGTCATCTACTACAATAACAATAACGTTGATCCGCTGGATGCTTCAATCCAGGACATCATTTGCTATTTGTTACATTTACAAAGATGTAATCTAGCATATTCATACATACGGTTACATCTAGCCGCACTTGCAGCGTATTTACAAAACAGACAACACTTGTCATTATTTAGAGTATCTGCAATTAAAACCTTTATGGAAGGCCTTAAAAGAATAATTCCTCCCAGACTACCACCCTCTCCGGTGTGAAATTTAAACATTGTTCTTACCAGGCTCATGGGTACCCCATTTGAACCTCTTTTAATAAATGTGAGCTTCAGTTCCTCACATGGAAAGTAGCTTTCCTTGTCGCAATGACCTCTCTTAGAAGGGTAAGTGAGATCCAGGCTTTAACCATACAAGAACCATTCTTACAAATACATCCTAATAAAGTGTTTCTCAGAACAAATCCAACATTCCTTCCCAAAGTCAACTCTGCTTTTCATCTTAACCAATCAGTTGAGTTACCGGTGTTTTTTCAAAACCCAGACTCTGTGGCAGAAAGAGCTCTTTACACACTAGACGTCAAAAGATTCCTGCTTTATTACATTGACAGGACTAAGCCTTTTCGAAAGACAAAACAACTGTTTGTAGCCTTCTCCCCACCTCATAAAGGTTACCCCATCTCCAAAGCTGGGATCGCAAGGTGGATAGTAAAATGCATTCAAATATGCTTCCAAAAGGCTTAACGCCCATTAACAATTCCCCTAGAGCACATTCAACACGCAAACTAGGCGCTTCCATGGCATTCTGAGGGAACATTCCCGTGGATGACATATGTAAAGCAGCAACATGGTCTACACCACACACCTTCACCAAACACTATTGTGTTGATGTGCAGGCTATGCAACAAGCTTCTGTAGGCAGGCTGTTCTTAAAACACTTTTTCAGACTACTGCAACACATACAGGTGACCACCGCTAGGGGAGACACTGCTGTACAGTCTATGCATAGTGTACAATCTGCAGCTCATATGCCTCGAACGGAAAATCCTACTTACCAGTATGCATCTGTTCTTGGCATGTGGCACTGCAGAGTTGTACATGCCCACCCGCCTCCCCGTGACCTGTATCTGTTCTAGTCTTTATCTTAATTAGATACTCTTCATGGACATCTATTCTATTTCCTATAAACTCCATCATTTCCCTTCATGGCAAAAACAATCTGAAGATGGAGTTGATGCCCATGCGCACTATCGTCCAAGGGAGCAGTCACCTATCTCGTAACTACAAAAGACTCTTCCAAGACAACAATAAAGTGCAAGCATCCGAGCCCAACACCAGATGGCGATCTATGCATAGTGTCCAACTCTACAGCTCTACATGCCAAGAACAGATGCTTACTGGTAAGTAGCATTTTCTTTTTCTTGTTGTTTATGCACTCAATGAGTGCGCATGTGGTTTCCATTTCTCTCGTGTGTGCTTCTCCCCTAATAAATACCTGCTCTCCTTGTTGCTCCCTCCCTCATGTGCTTCAGTGGCGGCTCGCTTATGGTGCACGGTGGGCCGGTGCGCGGGAGGCGCAAGGTCGGGGGTAGTAAACTCGGGCATACGACGGAAGGGAAGAACGTAATAATTGCTTTCCTCTGTTCCGTCGTATGTCCAAGTTCACTACCCCCCCGACCCTGCTCCTCCACCGCCCCGCAGCACGCCCTATGCGAGCCACCACTGCTGCTATCTCTCTCTCTCTCTCACTCGTCTGCTTCTACCCCAAACTCTCCCCATGCTCTATGTTGCTCTCTATCTACCTCGTGCATTTCCCCCCCGCTTTGTTATTCTCTCCCTCTTGTTCTGCTCAATTGATCTCTGGTGGCACCCGGCTTTGGGTAAAAATCCAACACAAATAGCAATTTTTGTTGGATCGTAAATACCAATCCAATACTTTGCATTGGCGCTGGGTTGAAAAAGTAACGCAAACCTAACATAAGGTATTCATAAATCTGGGCCTGTGTGGCTGCTCTCCACTGTTACTCATTCTTTGGGTGGGAGGGCATATCTGCGAAATGGGGGAAGACAGCAAATAGTCAAACGACAAGGCTTCTATTTACATAGGTTACCTGGTAGGCAATAATCAACCCCAGCTTATTTTGGTCTATTCATTTGTCAGGTCTTGAGCCTAATCTGCATGAGTAAACCACAGTTCTTGTCATTATTGATGCGCTGGGGCTGAAACCCCACATGGTCAGCTATGCTCGGTGCTCATTCTGTATGTCAGTTGAGTATTCTGAATTCTGAGTGCCCAGGGAGAGTTGTTGTTATGCAAGACAGATAAAAAAAATCAGATTGGCCACTTGGAATACCGACAAGCAACGTAAAATTCCAATGTTTCATTGAGTTTCTTTGCAACACAGAGTGGAGTACATTGTCCATTAATATTTCCAATTGTCTACTTATTTCTAAATCTGAATTCTGGGGATTTCAAGCACATATTTCACGAAGGTAATGGCAGTTTTATATTAGTTACAGTAAATTGCACATAGATTCTGAGGTGAATGATGAGATTGAATATACAGTTAAATGGTAAAACGTGAATGATTTTTCAATGTACTGAATCTTCCTCTATTACTTGCGTCTTCCTTCCTTACACTCCTCCTTGCTTTTTCCACCAGTTTCGCAGCCTGCCCATAAGTTATTGCCTGAAACAGGAAGAGATGAAGTTTAGGCTGGAGACCCAGAATCTGCGTCACAAGCTTGGCGAAACACAGGCGTTGCTAGACAGGCTTGGACAGGCAGCTAAAGTGAACAAGCCCTCAACACCAGACGTGGAAGGCATTAAGTTGGTAAGTTTTGCCCTGCTGGGGTTGTAGCACTAATCAAATTTTGCTCTTTGGTATAAAAATCAATTGCTTATCATTTTTTGCAAAAGTAAGATCAACACATGACATTTCTGGAGACATCTTCAACATCTGAATAAAACGAAATCTTTATTCGGATTTTACCATCATTTCTTTTTCTGCAGGAAAATTTATTTTACCATCATTTTTTTTTCTGCAGAAAAATATATTTTGGACTCATATAGAACGTTTCATTCCATAAAGTAATTTTAATGTTTTGGATATAGAGTAATTCATCTAGACTCTAGGGGTTGTACTGAATTCTGTAGAGGACTCACAGAATCTATACTACTATTATAAAGAGAGAACTGTGTCCTTTGAGCCAGGTAAACTCAAAGTACACCATCAATCGCAACACCCAATACAGCGTTGGAAAGGGGGGGTCCTGTAGATAGACATAGGCTATATAAAATATAAAAATAAACGTTATATAAAAAATAAACAATAAAAAAAAGTAGTCCCTAAGAAGTAGCGCCGGCCGTGTGCCCTAACAACGTGGACGTGCGTGCTGACATCATCTAGCGCAGGGAGGAGCGGTGGACAGCAGCGGTGAAGCGGGCTGAGATACAAGAAGCGCGGGGAGGAGCGGAACGTGCGGCTCAGAGAAGCGATGGGAGGAGGCGGAACGAGGAGCGGTGAAGTCGGGCTGATGGGAGGAGGCGGAACGAGGAGCGGTGAAGTCGGGCTGATGTGAGGAGGCAGAACGAGGAGCGGTGAAGTCGGGCTGAGGTAGGTGAAGCGCGGGACCGCTGAGAGGAGGCGGAACGTGTGCAGCTGAGTGAAGCGCGGGGAGCAGTGGAAATATGGCGGGCGGGGGCCGGGCGGAAGTGCACGCAAGGCGGAACGTGTGCGGCTGAGTGAAGCGCGGGTAGTAGTGGAAATGTCGTGGCGGGCCGGGGCGGGAGTGCATGCAAGCCTGAAATTCTGCCCCCTTGATGAATAAAGGCCTCAGCAAGGCCCGTGAGTGCAAAAGGGTTCGCCCTTCTGTACGCAAAGTCCTCAGACTACATAAGAAATTGGCACGGAAACTGGAAATACAAAAGCATAGTATAATAAACCTTTAAAGGTGGTACTACAGCCCACACAACACTCTACAGTATTGTACAAGGTAGCACAAAGAACTCGGACATGCGGTCCCCTTTTATACACAAAGAAGGGGCTCATAAGTGGGCGGTTACAGCTCAAAAAACATGATTTACAACCATAAAAGGACATTTCTCGAGCATGATCGATACATGGGTGGAGTTAACGGTTCATGAAGCCCCCCGAATGCACATTCCGATCCCCTCTAAGCAGAAACAGATGTTACACGTACTGGGCATGCGCTAGATAAGCTGGAACTATTTATAGCCTGTTGCTGGGCAAACTCCAGGGGTGACAGTCAGTGAGGTAGGACTTGCCTCGTGACGAGCACATGGCAGAACGTATCCTACAAGATGGACGCCGGAAACAAAATGGAGTCCGGCCGTACTTTCAAGTATGAGCGGGAAAACTATACGAAAGACACAATAGCATGTCTTCAGCGAATGCTTAACATTATCGCTGTTTTATTTACAACAGACGACCCTTTCAGCATTTGCTGAAGACATTCGGTTTTCTTGGGTAATCTAAATACTCATCGTTTATATCGATGCTCATCATATCCGCTATCTCCCTAGTTATAGTTTTCTTATGGGCAGCATCCGCAGCAGCTTGTTTATTGGGCACACAAAATGAAACACATAATGAACATATCATAGGGCTACATTGGATGCATACACAGCAGGTGAATAATATAGCAACAATTATACATAGTCCGGTAAGAACCTTCCAACCCCATGTGGAAATCAGGGTCCAGAACCACCCAGAGAAAGTCCAAGACCCATTTTCTTGATGTATATCAGCTGCAATTTTGTGCAATTTGTTAATGGCTTTATACACAGAGGGAGTATGGTCAGGTATGAAAACACAGCAGCTACTTCCAATAATTCTGCAAGCTCCACCCCTATCTGCTAACATAACGTCGAGAACCATTAGGTTCTGCAACGCAACGATCCTAGTAATCTGTAACTCTTCAGTAAGATTCCCAAGAGCTGCAGCAGTTTGATTAGTAACAGCTTCCACCACTCTTGTCAATCGTCGTATCTTTCTGCTATTCAGAGCAGCTCCCACAAAGAAAAACAATCCTAAATTGAAGTCTATGTACTGCTGCAGGCTAGTGTCTGTCTGATCAACATCATCTATGGATAAAGTCCGTTTGAATCTGTTCACCGTTGCATTATTCAACAACTTTAGGTCTTTATGATATGATGCAGGTGCCAAAAATACGGGTGGCAATAAAAACGATACATAACATACTCCAGACCAACCGGCTGGTAATCGATAATAGCCCTTATTCCCACATACAAAATAGGTGTTATGTGAAGCAAGGAAAGTACTGTTGTTCAGGCCGTCAATGTTCAATACAACAATACAATCACTAACACCTACAGGAATATGGCCTACACTTTGTACACATAAATCAGCTTGTACTTGAGCCACAGAAATCACAAATTTCTCTTGTCCAACAGTGTCTCTAGTGTTCGTGAAGATATAAGGAGTCGATTCATTGTCTGGTCGATACTCTTCCCACTCCCATATAGTTCCGTTAGCTTGTGGATAGCCATCTTTATCTTGATGACATTCTTTATTCAGTTTGAAAATCAGTCGTCCAACTGTGGGCTTTCTTGTGGCAAAAAGCAATGTGTACCATGCTCTACAAGAGCCATTGTGAGAAAAGGGACGCGGTATGAACGGTGTTCCCACTTTCTTTTGATGTGCTGGCATCATCCCACATATCCAACAGTCTGTGGCATTTGTAGCAACGTGAGTATGATGCAACATCTGAATAAAAGTGTTATTTAAATAGGACTGTCGATGTTTCAACTCTTGGTAAGGGAGTGTATAGAAAAAATGCTCATCAGGGACTGGAGTAGAAACAACATACAGTTCACGGGCAGGAGCTTTCTCCTCAACAAACCACATGACTGTAGCAATGACTGCTATGACGAAAATGAACCCTCCAGAACCAAAAATCTTTCTTTTATCCATCTCGAGCAAAGTACACAGTATCTTCCTGAAACTAAAGTGTTGTCAGAACTCTTACCCCCGAGGTAGCCGTTGTTTTCTTCACTATCGGGCCAAGACGGGTGTCACTACTCTAATGCATGGCTGATCCCCCCCCCCCCCTTGCCTCATTGGCTCTCCGTTTCACAAACCTAGGGACCGTTCTGACAACTTTTCATACAATTGCAGATTCTTTCCTTGGACGCAGATTGTATCTTCTTGATGCAGGCGTTGTTTGGTCCGGGAAGAACTCCTCAGTATCGTCAGGTACCACAGCACGGCCTCTCTCCGTAGTCAGGATATCTCGATGGTCAGTCAGTGCAGTAGGTTCCACCAGATCAGGTTGCACTTTCCGGCAGTGCATTGAATGAATCCGATTTTTGCGATTCGTCACCCGTACTACTGTTCCTGTGGCTAGGAGGACTTGTTCAGGGCCACACCATCTTGGTTCCAAACTATTCCACCTCTCAAACGATTTCACGAGGACAAAGTCCCCAGGCCGGAGATTATGACCTTCTCCTGTGGACCGATCAGGGAGTGCTTCTCGAACCTGTTGATGAATAGAAACCAAGCTATCAGTTAATTGTGCCAAATAGTCATTCATTAAAACACAAGGTACATCATACACTGAACTCGGTTTGGGCACTCCCCATATATTCATGGGGCGCCCAAAAACTATCTCATATCATAAACCCGTCCGGGAGTGTGGTACCGATCTGATAGACAACAACGCCAAAGGCAGAGCATCTGGCCAAGTCAGAGAAGTAGAAGCCTGTATTTTTGCAATTTTCAGCTTTAAGGTGCCATTGTATTTTTCCACCAATCCTGGTGATTGTGGGTGGAATACTGCGTGGAACTTTTGCACGATGTCTAATCCCTTCAGGACATACTTAATAACGTCCGCCACAAAATGGGGCCCGTTATCACTCCACAGCAATCTACAAAACCCAAAACGAGGAAAGAATTCCTTCAGAAGCACCTTAGCAGTAGTCATTGCAGTATTGTCCTTAGTAGGGTATGCTTCAATCCATTTACTGAATGCACAAACCACAACCAGGACGTACTTCAGATTATTGCAGCGTTCCAGCTGAATATAATCCATTTGCAATATTTCAAAAGGTGCAATGGGTGTTGCAAATCCTCCTGCTGGAGTTCGTGTCCCTTTTCCCGGATTGTATTTAAGACAAATCATGCAGGTCTGTACCACTCTCTTAGCTGTGCTAGCAATCTCTGGATGCTCCCATACTTGCGTAAGCAATTTCACAATTGCCGATGCTCCAACATGTGCTAGCCCATGTGCCATCTGAACCATAGGTTGTACGAAGGCTGTAGGTAACTTCCACCTATTCATCTGCTTATTCCTCCAACAACCCTCATCGTCCAATTCTCCATCTTTGGACCATTGCTCTCGTTCTTTTTCAGTAGCAGTCTTTTGCATTTCTAGTACCTTTTCCCTAGCATTGTGCCACCGCTCAGCTTGTGACTTCACGACATACATTGAAGTAGAGCCAGGCTGCATCGCAGTTTCACGTGCTACTCGATCTACAAAAGCGTTTCCTTGTCCCACTTTGTCTGTCACTTTCTTGTGTGCACTACATTTCACTATAGCTATCCTCTTAGGGAGCGTCAGTGTAGTCAAAAGTTGTTGTACTAATTCTCCATACATGATCTGAGTTCCATGTGATGTCAAGAAGCCCCTTTCCTTCCAGAGCAGGCCAAAATCATGCGCTACTCCGAAAGCATAGCGGCTGTCTGTGTAGACATTCACGCATAATCCTGCACTAAGCTCGCAAGCTCGTATCAACGCTATCAGTTCTGCTGCCTGAGCTGATTTCTGTGGTATGCGTGCTGTCTCCACTATCGTGTGCAGTGTAGTGATTGCATATGCTGCAGAAGTGGTTCCATCTGGTAACTTTAAACAGGACCCATCCACCCACAGCTCCCCATCCACATCTGTAAAGGGTGTATCTTGTAAATCAATACGACCCTTTGTCTGTTCCTCGGTCACAAAGACACAGTCATGCGTCTCTTGCGCCTCAGGCTGAGTCACTGGAAAGGGCAACAACGTAGCTGGATTCAGTGTTGCACATCTCTTCAAAGTTATGTGAGGAGCCAACAATGTCAGCTCGTATCCTGTCAGACGAGCACTAGTTAAATGCTGCGTCTTCGTTTGATTCAAAAGGGCATCAACAGAATGGGGAACCAACACTAATAGCTTATGAGATAAGACTATCCCTTCACTCTGGCGTGTTGACACAGCTGTCGCCGCAACTGAGCGAAAACACCCAGGCAACGCTCGGGCAACAGGATCAAGTACTGCCGAGAAGTATGCACAAGGGCGCTGCTTATCGCCGTGCATCTGCACTAACACTGATAACGTGCATCCATCTCTCTCATGCACATACAATGTAAAGGGCTTTGTGTAATCAGGAGTGCCTAGTACTGGTGCTGAACAAAGGACCTGACGTAATTGGTGAAAAGAACTCTCACATTCATCCGTCCATGGAAGGGGAACTGTGGTATCCTTTGTCAACAAGCCTAACAATGGTTTAACTATGTATGAAAACACCAATATCCACTGTCTACAAAAGGATGTAAGGCCCAGAAAAGCTCGAACCTCTTTCTGCGTAGTTGGTACTGGTGTGTCTAAGATAGCTTGAATGCGATCTGGTGTGAGTGCACGCCCCTCCTTAGACAAAAGGTGACCTAAGTAGGTCACCTTTGGTCTACAATATTGCAGTTTCTTCTTCGAGACTTTGTGATTGTGAGATACCAGAAAGGTAAGCAACGACAAAGTGCACTGTTCACATTGCTCAGGGTTGTCGGCGGCCAACAAGATGTCATCGACATATTGTTTAAGCGCCACACCGTCAGGTAAAACAAAGGAATCTAATTGTCGTTTCAATGCCTGACTGTAAATGCTAGGGCTCTCAGTATAGCCTTGAGGAACCCTACAGAATCTGTACGATCTATTATTCAACGTGAAACCGAAAAGGTATCGGCTATCAGGATGAATAGGGATCGAAAAGAAGGCATTCTTCAAGTCTATAACAGAGAACGTTGTTGCAGTTGGCGGGACCAGAGTAAGGAGTGTCGTAATGTCAGAAACCACTGGGTATTGAGGTAACACTATCTTGTTAACCTCCCTCAAATCGACAATAAATCGGTAAATCCTGGTGTCAGTGTCTTTCTTCAAAATCGGTAGGATAGGACTGTTACACACATTGTATGGAACTTCTTCGACCACCCCAACTTTAATCAAATCCTGCACTATCTGTATGAGCGCCTCCTCCCCCTCCTGTGATATCCGATACTGAGGCAGGCGTGGCAGCACAGCTCCCTCCTTTACACTAATGTGCACCAGAGGGATGATCATCTGTCCCACGTCGGTATCGGACATGGCCCACAAAGATTCAGGCAAAGAGGCCAGTGCAGCCTCCACAGTAATCATGTACACCCTCTCCATTGATGGATAATTGTCATTTAGAATAACACGTACTCCTTCAGGGGAGCACCGTATCGTGGCCCGAAAATATTTGAGCATATCCAGGCCGACGATATTATCAGGAGTGTTTGGGGAAAGTAGGAATGGACATGGTGAAGCAAACTGATCTACATAAAGTGCAAGAGGTTGTGACAGTGGGCTAACAGAAGGCGTTCCATCGAACCCTATTGACGTAATTGTTGAGACAGACAGGGGAGCCCTCGGAACCAATTTTTTGGACAAAGCGCTACGAGTAGCTCCTGTATCAACCAGGAACCTATCAGTAGAGCCCAAAACATGTGCTGTAACATAAGGACCCCTCTGATCTACTGGCACGTCAACTGGTTCCTTACCCCATCCTACGCAATCCTATGCATACTGCGAATCATGCTGCTCGGGAGGTGTATAGTCAAACATTTGGTACTGATTTCGCCGATCAAAAACATTAGACCCATCTCGGGGTCGTACATTAGAATCAAATCTAACTCGGTCATTCGTGCTATTTCTAGGGCCTGAAAAATTTCCTCTTCCCCTTATAGACCCCTGCCCACGCTCCTGGCGCTGCGCACGCAACACCGGGCACTCATTCGCCCAATGACCCTTCTGTCTACAATACGCACATTGATCTCGGGCCAAGTCAGTACGGCCTGAAGGAAAGTTAAAAAAATTCCTGCCGCCCCAATCATTACCCCTACGAGGCGGCCCATATACTTGCGCTAACATAACCTTCGTTTTTAGATCTTTAGATTTCTTTTCCTCACTCCCCTTTGCTTCAAGTTCCTGATGCTCGTAATACTGAGCCATCGTCAGGAGGGATGCAGGAGTCGAAGTCGTCCAAGAACTTTCACTCGCTTTTATTCGAGTTGCTATACTTGGTAATAAATTCAAAACATATTTATCAACAAAAAGATGTCGACCCGTGTCGTCCGTAAGCGACTGACCACTAAAGTCATGGAATTTTTCCTCAAACCGCGTAAAGAAATCTGAAACTGATTCATCTACCTTCTGCTTACATGACGCTGACATAGTCCAAGCAATCTTTTTAGGGGGGATAAGTGTTTTCAATTTAGCTACAATAGCAGCCGGAAGGTCTAAAATCGACTGGGGCGGCTTCTGTGCTGGTTTTCTCTCCCTGTCCTCATCCTCAAGATCCCTCCATTGAGCTTTAAATGCCTGAAGATCATCAATCTTTCGTATTGATCTCCACATATCTGGGGGTAATATAAGCCCGAAGAACAAATCAATATCGGCCAAAGTCATAGTACAAGAATTCAAAGCCCCCTCAACTTCTTCATAAAAGGCTGCGGGATTCTTTCGGGGATCAGGTAATGCTGCCTTCAATGCCATAACGTCAGCCCTATTCCAAGGAGTATAAACCCAGTTATAGATAAAATACCCTTGAGCATCAGGAGACCTTTTATCCGAACTAGTACCCGCTCCCTTAGGAGGAACGTACAAAGGCGCCGCCTCCCGCATTGGTTTAACATGCACTGCATCGATCTTATCTGAATAAAAGATGGATGACTGCTTCCCGCCGCCAGCCGGATTCGATGGCTCGTCGCCAGCCTTCCGTTTCCGTACTTCATCCCGGAGCCGAAACATTTCATCCCGTAACGCAAATAGTCGTCGAATTGCATTGGGCACCTGGGGAGAAAGAAAAAGACCTTTACGCAGTTCCTTTGCATCAGCTATCACATCCGCTGGTTCAAGAACATCGGAATATTTGCGGAATGCTGACACTACTTCATTAGAAAGATAATCAGTAAAATATAATTTCTCCCTATCTTCCCATGACTCTAGTTCTGTTAGCAAATCAGCGAGTGTAATAGAATCCTTGTTAACCCGATGAGCAATCTTACGAAGCTCGGTCATACGGTCGGTCGATAACATAGACCGCGTATCCCTCTTCTGGTCGGGCGGCCTAGAATCTTGATCTCCTCCATTCGGGGCGGACGGACCAGCATACGGCGGTGGTGAACGATCTAAAAACGAAAAATCATCATCCAATTTATTAAGGACAGGATAGAGAGGCTGACGAACAGGGTACTGGCCAGATATTTGCAACCAATGTTCTTTCTCCTGTCTCTCTTCTAACTCTTTCGCTTCGCGTTTTTTCGCCTCATGCGCTTTCTCACGCTCACTCTTTCGTTGCTCTTTCTCAATCAGTGCTTGCTCACGCCTCTCACGTTCTCGCACCTCTTTCTCCCACATTCGTATACATTCAAACATATATTTTGTCGCACTCTCCGCTTACACATACATTGCTCCACATACTCAATCTTCCTCAAATCAAACGATCCATACATAGACCATCGCAACTCAGGATCCTTCTTTGTGTATTTCCTCCACAACGTGCTGTACATTATGGGGGAAAGACCAAATTTGACATACATATCCCTATTCGGCGTCCCCTCTGGGGGAGCCGGCTGTGATTCTTCAAGTACCAACCGGTCATTTCCAAAACAGCAGCACCACTTACGGAGTGCGCTAAAAACAGGCATGTTTAAAAATAATGCAGAATATGCAAAATTATGCTAAAATAGCACTTAAAACATTGCGCCGCTCAAATTCACAGGTCAGGAGAAATATCCCCACATTGCCTGCCTATATGGGTTGCAACTCATATATGACTCTCACAAGATCTACAATATGACTAGTCATTACCAAACAATCAAACAAATTAGTCGGGGCAAGCGTATAAAACTGCCTTGCCAAACAAGACTATCAAAGGCTCGGAGCAAGCATCGTACAGCGATTCTTACCAATCAAGAGCGTCCAGATTCCAACTGCCAAGTTCCTAATTCGCCCAAACGGCCACTACGCGGCAAACCGGCAGAAGAGGTCTCAGTCGATGACCGGCGCCACCCAGATGGTCAGATCGGAAGGGAAGGAAGAATACCTCGGGATGCCAGGACTAAAGGCGCCGCTGGCAGTGATCACGTCCCCGGCAAGGTTCCAATCCTTCGTCACGACCAGTCCTTTGAGCATCCGAGTCGTCGATGAGCCCCACGCGACGGGCGCCAATTGATGAATAAAGGCCTCAGCAAGGCCCGTGAGTGCGAAAGGGTTCGCCCTTCTGTACGCAAAGTCCTCAGACTACATAAGAAATTGGCACGGAAACTGGAAATACAAAAACATAGTTTAATAAACCTTTAAAGGTGGTACTACAGCCCACACAACACTCTACAGTATTGTACAAGGTAGCACAAAAATACTCGGACATGCGGTCCCCTTTTATACACAAAGAAGGGGCTCAGAAGTGGGCGGTTACAGCTCAAAAAACATGATTTACAACCATATAAGGACATTTCTCGAGCATGATCGATACATGGGTGGAGTTAACGGTTCATGAAGCCCCCCGAATGCACATTCCGATCCCCTCTAAGCAGAAACAGATGTTACACGTACTGGGCATGTGCTAGATAAGCTGGAACTATTTAAAGCCTGTTGCTGGGCAAACTCCAGGGGTGACAGTCAGTGAGGTAGGACTTGCCTCGTGACGAGCACATGGCAGAACGTATCCTACAAGATGGACGCCTTTCAAGTATGAGCGGGAAAACTATACTAAAGACACATTAGCATGTCTTCAGCGAATGCTTAACATTATCGCTGTTTTATTTGCAACACCCTTCTGCCCCAGGCAACGCTGGGGCGGGCTGCTAGTTATTTATAAAATCACAAAATACATTTTAAAATGTTTGAATTTATTAACATGATTATTCAGAAGCACAGAGCTCCTAAAAGAGAGTACAGAACAATTCAAAAAGATAAATTTACTTACCTATAACTACAGTTATCCCGCTTTGGAATGTGTCATAGATTCCCATAGGTTAAATAGTGCCCAATGTCAAATTGGGGATTCCAGATCTAATGATGGGGAATATTCCAAGCCTATGAATGTATGAAAGATCCGATGCTGGAGAAGAAAACATTACGCACCTTTAACTGCAGTTCGCCTGTCTTTCTATGTTTCATAGATTCCCATGCCTGAATGGTTCCCTGTATGCAGACTGGGAATCCCAAATTTGACAATAGGGAATAATTCAAGTGTGCAAATCTATAAAATATCCAGTATTGGAGAACTGGGCAGGAAGTTTGCAGGATTCGCTAAAATGTGCACTGAGTTATTAAGAATGGCACATATTTATTGACAAATACAATTTGTTAGAACTGTGAAATGATTATTTACTGAATGCAACACATTCTGTGCATGCTGTCCAGAGTGTACCATAGGACTGAATAACAAGGCAGCATGGGTGACAGCTCAAAGAGCATCTGAGGGTGTATCCGAGAGTTAGATATGTGGCAGGCAAGACTGATGTTTTGGGGGGTTTTCAGGCTGAACACTGAGTCGTCCTTTCCATGTAGCTACTTATCTGGCTTAATTGTAGTCTTTCTGTAGCTTCAGTGGAAGCCACCTCCCTAATCAATCAGAAAACAAGGCAGTGCTGCAGGAGTGATGCAGATCTTTCTTCTCTCTGTCCCAGTATTCTCTAGGAGCATTACAATATCATGAATGTATGTCGATAGTTCGCATACCATTACTTCGCACGATTTTAGTGCAATGTTTTTACTTAGCATAAACCTTTACTTCACATGTTTTAACTGCGCATGCATTTATAAAGCAAATGGTTTATGCTAATTAAAAACATTACACTAAAATCACCCAAACACTCACACACTACAGTACCCTACACTACTCACACCCCACCACACTACCCTAAACCCTAATACACTACCCCCTAATCGACCTTGCCTTTACCCCTGCATTGACTCTACACTCTAACACTACACTTCACAACCCCCTCCACACTACCCTAAACACTACCCTCAGCACGACCCTGCCCTTACCCCCAGGCCTGTCTCTACACTGAAACACTACCCTGCACGACCCCCGACACTACCCAAAACCCTGAAACACAACCCTACACTACACTAACACCACAACACTACCCTAAAAGACTATACTCTAAACCCTAAATCACTACCCTACACAAACCCCACAACGCCACCCTAAATCACTACCCCCTGCACGTCCCTCCCCTACTCTACACTACACAAACACAACCCTGCACTACCCTAAAAACTACACAGCCCCACTTACGACCCTCCCCCACTCTACACTACACAAACACAACCCTGCACGACCCTAAAATCTACCCAGCCCCACTTACAACCCTCCCTCACTCTACACTACACAAACACAAGACTGCACGACCCTAAAAACTACACAGCCCCACTTACCTCTCTCTCCTCGTGGTCCCTCTCCTCTCCGTCACGTCTGATTCCTGTAATCTCCGGCTTCCTGCATCGTCAGTGCTGCACCTCGTTGTTAGGAAACGGAAGCGCCTCCTTTTGTAAACAACGATGTGGATAGCATACCATTACAACGCATGCGTTCTAACAACGCATGCGTAGTAATGGTACGCAATGTTACATCGCAAGCGTAGTAACGCTTGCGAAGTAACGGTATGTGGACAAAAATCTGCGTACTAAAGGTAGATTACCCAATATCATTGCTCGATGTCTTCATTTTGACTTGAAAATGTGTACAGGAAAGAACGTTGATAAAAAAAGTTTTATCAGTATATTATTGGAAATAGATTTTTTGTGGAGACAAAAAATAGAATTTTATAGATTTCGATTTTTTTTCTTTTATGTGAGACGAAGTTGCGTATTCTGTGGTGGGTCATCGCCTTTCTTCCGTGGTGGTTGCGGAGTATTCAATGTTGCCTCTTTTCCTTGTCTGTTGCTAATGACTGGGACACTAAGGAGAACGCTGTCCCAAATAAAATGATACCTCACTTGTGTGGGTGTCCAATGCAGAATTGGTTAAAAATGTATATTTTTTTTAAATGTAGCGTTTAGAATTTTCCCTGCTACATCCTTAATCCCTATGTTTTGGGCTCTATCCAGTCACAGGCCCTTGCTCCTACCCACACAAGTGAGGTATCATTTTACTCGGGGTATGACATTTATGCCGGCATTGTGATTCCACACAAAATATGTGAGAAATGTGTTTTTTCCAGCTAAATATGATGTTTGCAGGGCATTCTGGGTAGGAAAACATTGGGGGATCCATGCAAACCATACCTCATTAGACTCCCCCGGGTGTCTAATTTTCAGAAATGTTTGGATTTGGTAGTTTCCCAAGATGGCCACCGAGCCTGGGGCCAAAGCAGCAGGTGCCCCCCAAAACCAGGTAGTTTTGTTATAGGTAATTTTGAAGTCTCAACAGTACAATTTGGGCCATTTCCTGTTGCAGCCACTATGCCTACCCACACAAGTGAGGTACCATTTTTATCGGTAGACTTGGGGAATGCTTGGTGGGAGGAAATCTGTGGATGCACGCAGATTCCAGAATTTTCCCACACAAAAATTTAAGAAAAAAAGCGAATGTTTCAGCTAAATTTAAGGTTTGCAGGGGATTCTGGGTAGGAGAATGTTAGGGGATCCACAAAAGCCATACCTCGCTGGACTCCCCTTGGTGTCTAGTTGTCAGAAATATGTGGGTTTGGTAGGTTTTCCTAGATGGCTGCCGAGCCCAGGGCCAAAAACTCATGGGACCCCCCTTGCAAAACTAGGTTGGTTTGTGATAGGTAATTTTATTGTCACCTCTATAGGTTTTTGGGCCTTGCCTGTCATGGGTCCTTGACCCACCCACATGAGTGAGGTACCATTTTTATCGCGAGACCTGGGGGAACGCTGGGTGGGAGGAAATTTGTGGATCCACGCAGATTCCAGAACTTTCCCATACAGAAATTTGAGAAAAAAAGTGATTTTGTCAGCTAAATTTGAGGTTTGCAGGGGATCTGGGTAGGAGAATGTTGGGGGACCCACGCAAGCCATACCTCGCTGGACTCCCCAGGGTGTCTAGTTTTCAGAAATGTGTGGGTTTGGTAGGTTTCCCTAGATCGCCGCCGAGCCAGGGGACAATAACTCAGGTGACCTTGTTTGAAAATGTTGATGTCTACACACTACGTTTTGGGTCCTTCCCTGGCGCGGGTACTTGGCCCACTCACAAAAGTGAGGTACCATTTCTATTGGGATACTTGGAGTAATGCTGGGGGGTAGAGAATTTGTTGTTTCTTTCTGAAGCGTGAACATTTTGGCACAATAATACAAGGAAAATGTGACAGTCACATTTTGAGGTTTGCAGGACATTGTGGGTAAGATAACTTGTTGGGCTCCACAAGAGAGGCAGCACCATGTACTCCCATTGGTGTTTAGTTTACGACAATATCTACAGTTGTTTGGTTTTTCTTAGATGGAATGTACACCTTGGCAAAGAGACAAAAAAGACAAATATTATTTCACAGCCATCTATTCCTCAAGCACACACACATACTGGTTGGATCTGGCACGAGGGCGAGTGATGGTCCAGTATATAACATTTTATTGACAAGAGATTTCACAAAAATTAAATGCACTGTCAATAATTGAAAGGACAAAAAACTGAACCAGTGACTCGCAGCTCGTGAGATGTAAAGCTATGTCAAGGCCCCAACCGCTTTACAAGCCATTCACACACCTTTCATACGTGATACCTAGAAGACCATTCACAGCACCAGGTATGAAACCAACACATTACAACATTCACAAAAAGGGACAAGGTACACCCTGCTTGAGTAAGACAGAAAAGACAAATATTTCTGTACAACCACCTATTCCTCAAGCACACATACATACCGGTTGGATTTGGCACGAGGGTGAGTGATGGCTCAGTATATACAGTTGAATTAACAAAAGATTTCACAATAATGGAATGCACTGTTAATAATTGAAAGGACGAGAAACTGAACCATTGACTCACAGCTTGGGAGCTGTGAAGCACGACAAGGCACCAACCTATTCACAGGCCATTCATACACCTGTCATACGTGTGACACATACAAAACCTTTCACAACGCCAGCCATGGGCCCAGCACATTACAACACTCACACCAGCACACTGCACCATTCAAGGGCCCATCACTTTCACACGCCCACATTCCTGATACAGAAACCACACCAGCTCACGGATTGCATGGAGTGGCGTTTGGCTAGAAGTGTGTGTAGTGGCCAGCAGCAAGTCACTACTCACACACCGCCAGTCCAGCGCCAGCCACTCACACCGCCAGCTGAGCACCAGTCCACTCCCACCAGCAGCCAAGTGCCAGTCCACGCACACTGCCACGACGGAGCAGTTCAGTCTTGAGCACACGCCCACCGTGGCTCATGACGGAACGGCTTCGTCATGAGCACTGAAGAGGTTAACTGCACACCAGTCAGGGCTATAGCTGTTATTTTGACTTGTCGTTATAACTAAGTCAGACCTACTCTAATGAGCATAAGATTTCCCACAAGGCAACCATGAGGTATACAGCCATACAATAGCACATGTATACAATGTTACAGGTGTCAAAGCAAAATACTATCGCTCTTGAAAGAGCCTAACAGGGATTTTTCATGGCCCATATCTGCTATCTCCACTGTTTGTTTGAGTGGTTCACCAACACCTTGTGTGTGACATTTGTGTGATTCCTTCTAAAAAAAATACCTACCCACAGGCTTTTGCACAGTGCAATAACAGTCCATCCTTAAAGGCCATTTGCCTTTAACACATGCTTTTCACAATAGGTTGGCCACCCCTCTTGGCTTTGTCATAACATTTCATAATAATCAGATCAATCCTATGGAATCTGGCATTACTTTAACCAACACAAGCCTATTCACCTAGACTGGCAACCATCATGCATATAAAATGACAATCATTAAGTTAACTCTTCATTTTAATTTCTCCCATTCGAAAGCATTCAGAGACCTCATTTTGTTCTCACATTCCAATATTGAGTTGACATGACGGTTATTTAAGAGTTAAATACCTTAGTGGTCAGTGCTTCAGTTCTTCACCTGTGTGCCCCAGTCTGAGACATAAATCTGAATCCAGGGCTGCTCAATATCAGGCACTTCTAACTGGAGCCTGATGATAATAATGTCAAATAAACACAGACTTTCCTTAACTTTAAAAGGAAAATGTGACCCAATGCTTATTTAAATATTAACTCAAGACTGCAAGATACTCTAAAGGTGACTATGAGCTACTGGTAGCTCGCATCCGACTGGTTGGAGACACCTGAGCTAGACCAGCTGCCTTTGTCATAATGTTTCATAATAAGCAGAGCAGACCTATGGCGTTGGACATAACGTTCCCCAGTGCACAATTCATGCCTATAGCTTGCCACTATAACTAGCTCTGGCCTACTGTCTTGATTATAAGCTTTTCCACAAGGCAACCATCAAGGACACAGTCGTAAAATTTGAAAGGTATTCAAAATTACAGTTGGCTAATCAAAATGCAATCTCTTCTAAGAGGCCCTAACAAGGATACTCACAGAGAAAATCTTCTATACTCATGGTGTGTCACTGCGAGTAACTAGCACCAACACCCATGCCTATTACTGTAATCTGTGAGATTCCATGTAACAAAATACCTATCTGTAGTCTCTAATATATCGTAATAACAATCCACCTTTAAATGAATTTTTACATGTGAGCTTCACAACAAATATGTCATGCCTTCTTCCTTTTTCATGAGATTTCATGGCAAACAGGTCAGGTCTATAGCCATGATCATTGATTGCCACCATAACCAATGCAAGTCCTGCTATGTTTAGTATAAGCTTTTCCACAAGCTAACAAGTGTAATACAAGCACTCTTTTAGTGGAAGCACACTAATTCAGTCCAATTTAATCCATTACTCATGGCAACCCACTAGTGGGTTGAGCCTAAGCCCCTCTCTGAGGAGTTCTCTGAAAGCTCTCTTCTGTTGATCACATAATGTCAGGCGATAGCTGCTCTGCAGAGCAAAATTTAAAAATCCTTATAGATTAGTGTAGTCCTGGACATATTATAATGCTTTCAAAGACACAACTGAACTCTAACGTTAATGATGGAAAAGGAGAGTGCTACGGTTGGAAGATAGCAGTACCTCTGAAAACGTTTAGGTTGATTACATAAGGTCTGTCGACAGCTGCACTATCAAGCCAGACCTTAAAAGGCTAACACCATCTTTTCAGAGAATAGAAAAGAAGAGAGGGCAACCTGGAGCCAATCCTCGAGTCTAGAATGCCATTTTGATGATTGTATTTATATGAGAATGCTGTTGAAGAGGCCATCCATATTGCATACCTTCTGTACTAGAGTTGGGATGGACCTATTTGGCTTTGGAAATTTTTAATATTTTGTTTTTATAAAGACTATCTTTATTTGTGTTTCATACAATACAAATCGCAAACAGAATGACACATCCTAAGAATGCCTTAAACTATGCAAAGTTCTTACAGTAGTGCAAAGTGAGGCCCTGTACTGTAGAAGTTCCAACACTTATTAGATGTTCATGCTCAACAGGGCCACGATTATTCTTTGCCCCTCACCGTGAAGCCCAGGCATCACAAGTAACATTTCTCCAAACTCAGGGAATCATTATGTGGAGTACCTCCGATGAAAATAACTATTGATAGTCTCTCAGACATCTTCACGGATGGCCAACTCTAAACTCAATTCTTGTCCTCCATCTCAGGAGCCCAGAAAACATAGCAATTGTCATTTCAAAATCAGTAAAGTACAGAAGGCTATTGCTGCCTTTAAATTCAAAGTCCTCAAAACCTTCTTATGTGCTTCTTAATTCCTTTTCATTGTCTCTGCACAGTTTTGAGAATTTCAAGGGTGGCGGCCATGATGTAGTGCCTTCCCATTTCCCCATTTGTCTGACCTTATATAGCACCCGTCACCGTCCGTCTCATCATTCAGGTGAAAAATAATTATGGGCTCCTTGTTCTTTAAGGTGCTGGACCCTGCTTGCTTCTTAGTGTGATCTGTATTGTGCCTACACATCCCAGAAGGAATATCTTGGTGCAGCCAAACAGGTTGAATAAGTTGCAAGAGGGAGACCAAAAAAGCATCATCGAACAATAAATATTAACCAGTTAAAGTTAACAAGCCAAGGGGCCGATTACGATGGCGGGTGGATCGCCACCGGCGGTGAGAACCGCCGGCCCTGCAGTGGTGATCCGCCCACCATCAACCTCAATATTCCCACCGCCAAATTAGAATGGCGGTGGGAATGGGAATGGTACCGCGGCAGACGGAAAGACCATCCGCCGTGGGTAAATGTAGTGTGACATTAACACAGTCACATTTATGTACAATTGGACCTTTACAGCCTAAAATGGTCAGTAGTTCCCTAAACTCATCACACAAAGGACAGGTTAATCAGTTTCATTAGATCCTGTGGTGTGAGAATGTGAGGTAGTCTACGTTTCGACCCCTCAGGATTAAGGGGTTAATATCGCCTCATTCTGGGGTCTTCATCAGGACATAGCAGTGTAGGAGCACTTCAGAAGCAGCCTCTCATTGACCGACTGTCTACGTTGGGCATTCAAAGGCTCCTTAGATATTTTGGCGGTTGAATGGTAAAATGGGGTATCAATCTCCTTGTTAATATGAAAGAATCATGGACTCAGTTTCAGAAACGGTGCTGTTCGTCTCCTGTTTGTGATTGCTAGTTAGTCAACCCAAGAAAGCTTCTGCTCTCCGTCTTCGTGTCTCATTTTAGGCTGTAAAGGTCTAATTGTACATAAATGTGATTGTGTTAATGTCACACTACCTTTACCCAGTCCCCCACCAACCCAATCACCCCCATCTTACCCAAAACCTTCTTTTCTCTGTCCGCACTGAGAGCACTATATGATATCAAAAAAGCGAAAAGGATACTATAATATAGATGACTTTGAATTACAAGAGTTATTTATGAATGTTCTGTTATTAGAACCAGATGCTTTCCAAAGATATGGAGTTATGAAAATTGCTTTGATTTTTAAAAGCCTGAATATGTATGATTTTGTCTTTCTTCATTAAATAAGATATGATGATGAATTATGAAAAATTGCTTTGTGGTGAAGTTCTGAATATTTGAGATAATTGTACAATCAGGGATATTATCCTGACCCTTCTTAAACGTACTTCTAGATGGTTTGCAAGCAGACAAATAGTCGCCGTGCCTGAGCCCTATCGCCCTGGTGACTAATAATAAGTGCCTAGATAATGGTTCTTTGGCACTGAATCGCCAACCAGTTAAAATCCTGCCTTAGAGATGCAAGATGCCATAGCAGGTTCCGTAGAGAGAAGTCACCTGATCGTTCATAGAGAGGATATTGTCCAATAAAATCCCTAGATTCCTAACTGAACTCTTAGGAAGGGGGCATGGCCAAGTGAATTCATCCACCAATTATGTGAGCAGATAGTCTGCTTTCCCAAACAGAGTAACCTCTGTCTTGTCCCTATTCAGTTTCAAGTAGTCTTGCATCCACCTGACAACTGATGACAGGCTCCGAACAAGATCTCTTCTTATAATTTTGACATTTTCTGCAGTCAATACAACTATCTGTGTATCGTCTCTGTAAGATACAATGTCAGTGCTCTTGGATCTTGCTATGGCTGCCAACGAGGGTATGTAGATATTAAAGGCGTCGGATTCAGTGACGAACTCTGAGGGATGCCGCAGGTAACGGGTGCAGCTTCTAATCTGAACGGGAGAAGATGGATAGATTGCGTTCTAACTGATGAAAAAGACCGTAAAAACTTGAGAGCTATCAAGTATAGACCATTATTATGCAGCCAATTTATTAGCATGGCATGGAATATGACATCGAAAGCCAGAGAGAGGTTGAAAAGGATGAGGACAGCAGTTCTGCCCGCATCCAGTGTTAAAGTGACGTTAACAGTTACAGCTAACAGTGTGGTTTTGGTGCTGTAGTCGACCTAATCCCTGCTTGAGAGATGTCTAGCAGGTTGTTCTACTTTAAATAAAGTGATAGCTAGGAATTTATCAGCTTCTCAAAGACTAGTCAGGTATGGAAGTAAGGAGATTGGGCAATAGTCATATTTAAATGATCTACTCCCGGTCTCTTCAACAGTGGAAGCACTAAGACATGTTTACAATCGTCAGAATACTGTATTGAGCAAAGGGAACTATTAAACAACTCTGATATGTAAGAGCTCAGCAGCGTTGCATTTGAGGAAAAAATTTGATAAGGGTAGGGATCTCTGAGCGATCCCGACTTAACTTTAACCATTGTTTTTTCCACTGTTTGTATCGTCAGTGGTTTGAGGTTCATGAGAGATAGAAGCTGTAGGGTAGGACCTCTTCATACAAGACGGGATCAAGATTGAGTTGAGTGACAAAGCAAGAGTATATGTTATTATTTATATCCTTCAAGTGCAGTGTCACATTCAAGCAGAAGGCAGAGGAACCTGGAATAGACTGCCCACAAACAGGGGGATGGGCACATTTTTGTTAACCTTTTTAAAGATTTTGGTTGGGGAATTGAGATCTGAATCACCCTGTATTTCCACGTGACCTGCCATTATTCTGTCCGCTTTAATGAGCACACATTTCACCCCTCTGATCTCTTCAACCTTAGAGGACATCCCTAGAAATCAAAGATGCCTTGGCTTCGCACTGCTGTTAGTTTCATTTATCCCTCACTCTTTATTTCAAAATAGCCTGTTTTAAATTGTTCAGCTTAGCTACAGTTTCACCTGTAGTTTTCCATATTTGCTGTATAATTTCCAAAAGAACATATGTGAAAGGTGAGCAGCTTTGGGCTGGAATGTGGGGCAGTCTGTCAGACTGGCAATGCCAGATGACCAGCTCGAAAGGGTAAGTGTGTGGGCTATTTTTTTGTTCTTTTCACAGCCTACAGGGCCAAAAAACAGCCACTCACAGGGTCTGTCAAGCTGGCCCATCAGTCAGTGCCAAATAGCCAACCTACCCCAACATTCAGTTCTTCACTGAATGTGAGAACGAACTCAGATTTTCTAACCCACAGGGGTCACCACCATGTGCAAATAAAAATCAGAACCAGCCTATTTGCCTTGTTTTTCTAAACCCAGTGACATTTTCTTTTTTTTTTTTTCTTTTTTTTTAAAAACCTTTATTTGACATTTTCAACCAGATACAGACACGGGCCTACAACCCCCAGGGCTGGCCGCTAAGCAATTGCAACACAATACTACGGTCAAAACTTCAGACCCAGCCACCCGGGGAGCATAATTGCTACATCCACAATGCGCACTGGTTGGAAGACATATCAAATTGGGAACAGGATACAAAAGGTTTCATTTTATAATATAAAATAGAAGGATCAGGTGCCATACAGTATCTCGAGTTATGAAGAGTGGGCGAGCGAAATAGTAGTGTGTCCACAGTTAATTTGTTTTCATGTAGGTTAGTGGCATTAAAGCAGACGACACCCGGATAAACAAGCATACTATTACGGTTCACGCCGACATTTATGCCCGCCCCGTGGCCCCGAAACATCGCAAGAGTTGTGGCACAGATGTGAAAGCAGATATAGACCGAACAATGGACCCACTACATTGACCCGGAAAAAGAGAAAAGAAAAGGCCAAAGAAAGATAAGAAGAGTAAAAAGGCCATAGAACAAAGAAAAAACAAAACTCCCATCCCCCAGCCCCCCACCCTGCACCCCTGCATATGACTACGGCCTACCCCCCTAGCAGCGTACCTGTCACCCAAGAACTGAGACCCGAAATATAGAAGGAACAGGGAAAAAAGAAAAAGAAATTAAACCCCACCGAAGAGGGGAAATGGAGGAGGGCTTTATTCAACGCACTCCCGGTCTCTCGCCCCCGTCGTAACCAACCCTGCCCCGGACTCCGTTAATTCAATAAAACAATCCAGTTAACCATTATACCACAATGAACAACCTAGACAACAATCTCAGCCTTGGCCCCGTCGATTAAATTTGCTGAGTCCGTCAAAGGAAGAAAGCCCCGTTCTCAAAATTTCAAAAGGTACACAGAAGTTGGCAGAACAGGGGTCCACAGATGAAAAAAGAAACGCAGGTCCCATAGTAGTCGGCTGGTACCAACGATGCCCCTCCCCGTCTCCGAAGCCAGGCTTTATCCCATCCGCCATCTTGACAGACCGACTGGGGAGGGGGGTCGACACAGTCCAAAACAGTTCACAGTACCAATTGAAGGGATCCGAAGTGGGAACAGCATGTAAAAGTTCCGACAGTTGCAAAACCGGGGATTCCAACGGGCTAATTGAGTCACCAAGCACAGTATTTTCGGGTAGCTCCACAGCGATAGGGGCAAATACAGCTTCCAGCGCTGGGTCTAAGTACGCCACCGGGGCGTCAATCGAAAGGCGAGCTGGCCGCCGGGTCTCGGGCGTCAAGGCAGGATCCGGTCTCAATCCTTTGATTCCATCCGCTGCCAACAACAGGCTGCAGGTCTGGACTTTAACAGTCTCCTTAAGTGCCACAAGGGCCTCCAGCACCGTCCGCAATGACGGGCCACTTTGAGCCTGCTCCGTCAGTCTCCATTTGTCCGCAGGCATGGTGTTCCCCACGGAGAGGCGCCTTCTCCGGGGGAAGATTAGGCGGAGCAGGAATGAGCCATGAGGGACAGACTGTTAGCTTGCAGTAGCGTGCAGCGAGATTCCAACCCAAGGGGCACCGGCGATATGAATGCCGGACCCCCGGCACGGGACCCCCACAACACAGCACCGTGTGTCACTCGTCACCTCACCTCCTATAGAACACCAGGCAGCAGATGGTAACAGGGCGATCCCAAAATTTTGAATGTTCCAGAGACCGGACCCAACCGCATTCAACAGTCCGTTGTTGTTCAACTCGGACCCGGCTAGGCCAGCACTCGAGACCCCGGCTTCTCGGCTGGGTTATGCCTCAAATCGGTCCTCGACTTTACTCCGCTCCACAATGTCGGAGAAACTCCGGGATCACATCACCAAAGTGCAAATCGGGTCGCACACACGGATCCGGGGCAGGAAATCAGGATAGGTGACAGGATAGTAGAGCGTAGGACGGAGGACAGCGGAGCCGGGAGACTATGCGGCCATCTTGGTTGGTGTCGTAGCTCCTCCTCCCCCAGTGACATTTTCGCTGTTGGTGAGTGGCTGTCATACCAAAGGTAGGTACACCCAATACTTTTGCTAGACCTCCACTTCAGGACAAAAGATGTCTGCTATCAAATCAAATGATTTGTGGAAACTGAGGGGCATGTTATCAAGGGCAGGCGATACATTATCGCCGCTTTTATCGGCAGGAAACTGCCGATAAAGCGGCGATAATGGCCTTGATGATATGCTCTATGAAATCCGATCGAAGCCCATGTTAGATGTGAACACATCTAACATGGGTTTCGATTGGAATTCATAGAGCATATTATCAAGGCCATTATCGCCGCTTTATCGGCAGTTTCCTGCCGATAAAAGCGGCGATAATGTATCGCCTACCCTTGATAATATGCCCCTGAATTTTTGTCTGTGGAATATTTGTGAAGAGAGGCGTTTTCCCTTCACCACTTCACCTCCACTTGGTAAATTACCTTTTGCTCCTTCTATTCCTTATTGTGTATTCTAGCTCGAACATTTTCTTCCTCCACCAAAAACACAACCTCCAACTAAGTTTCCCAGAGACACGGTCCTTTCCTGCGGCATGGTTAGAAGGGACTGAACTCCCCTGAATGGGTGATGACTGGTTGAAGGTGTCTACTGTGGATGGGGTTCCCAGCTTTGCAGTCACCTCCCAACTCGCTTCCTATGATGTTCTTGCCTTCATCTACTCCTGTCTGTCGTGTCACTCATTTCTCCTTTTTCACCTTTTTTTGTGTATATTTTGTTCTTTCTCACTACGTCCTTTCTGTGCTCCTCCCTTTTGCTTCCCTGTCATGCTCCATTCTGTTTGTCTTATGTTCTGTTCATTCTCCGCCTCTCTTCTCCTCTCTCACTTCTTTGGCTTCACTCTTTTCTCTTGTCACTCATGTCTTCTTTGGTGCGCTTTTGGGCTCCCCATCACCAAGTCCTTGCAAATGTCACCTTTACATCTGGCAGCCATTGTTGCTGTTGTGGGATTATTTACGTGAGGGTGACCCACCTCTCTGAACGCAGTGGCTAATGGGCTGTCTGCTGAATCTGCCCTGCCACACACATTTCATGTTTTCTTCCTCCTCTAGCATCTGGCAGTAAGAAGGTATCCACTTGTAATATCTCCCTAGGCCCCAACTGCCAAGTTGTCAAACAACAAAACCCCTAGCGTAACAGAACAAAGCCCTCCCACTACTGTATGTGTGTATGTATGTGATATTTCTATAGCATAAACCTAACCAGAAGGCCGTGGAACACTGTACAGGGTCAAAGGCAAATATACAGTCAACAAATAATTGAAAAGGGAGCTGGGTTTTGGGAGTAGAAGTGGACTGTTACTGTATTGCGATGTACTTTTCTTTAAAGAAGTGTGTCTTCAGATTTATCCTAAATTTATATTGGGTTGGAGTGGTCCTGATAGATGCAGGGATGTTATTCTAGATCCTGGGTGCAGAGATGGATTTTCTTGTTTTGTAATTTTTTACACTTGCTTTCCTACAGTCTGATGGTGTCCTAGCTGCAGGTGTGCCCAGAGCAACTTGAGATGGTGAACTTGAAAGCTTGTTACTCAGAGGTTCTGGTCTTGATGACTTTATAATTGTGTATCATCACCAAAGCTTGTGAGGCCTCCCTGTACAGCTGACCACTTACTCGTGCAGGGAGATTCCAACTTCCCCAGGGTGGAAAACAGCAACTAGTCATTTATTTCCCGTGTTTATGCCACCTAAGATTGTATGTGAAGGTTCAATTTTTCCATACTCTTCCAAGTCAGTTCAGCAATAAAGACATCCACCACCAGTGATAAAACCTCCCCTGGACCCAATCAATCAAAACATAATCCCTTAGGATCCAGAGACCTACAGGGAAGTGGTAATCGGGAACTGACATCAAGCCATTCCCTTGTTTGTTTTTTTCTAAATGTGGACAAAAGTGTTCAGGGCCCTACCAAACCACAGGGAAAAATTTCACATCCTTCATATATGGGCAGGATGCCATGCTGGAGACTTGTCTGCATTTGTGTATGTTATCACTGAGCCCAGGAGTCTTTCTCCCCCATGACATCACGTCAATAGAACACATTTTCTACAAATCAGTGTGACAGTTCCACTTGATTGCTTATCGCTATTAGGCCTGCTCAGAAAGTATCTGTGTGAAAGGAGAAAAGCCTTGAGCTCTCCTGCCTGGTTCTTACCTGGAAATTATGTAAGGCTCTCTCTACAGAGGAGTAGACCTTATGAATCACCTGACTGGTTTCCCATTTAGCAACCTGTTTATTCCAGCTTCACAGGAGCAGTGCCTTAAAAATTACTTCCTGCGATCTTGACCATACCTAAATATGGTCCCTGTAGGGAAGGGAGTGGATTGGTGTCTAAAACATTCATTTCTTCACTTGCCCATCCATGTGCATTCTCCATTCAGACACACTCAAGCTTGGTTCATTTGTCTAGCCACAAATGCTTTTATCCCTTTTTTCATTTGCTCAATATCGCAGGGTCCTCCCTCAGAGGCCACACAACAAATGTCATTCCAACATTTGGAGGGCATTTCAAGAGTTCTTGTAACTGTCTGCCATGCTTTGCATAGTTGTACTGGATTAGTTAAGATTCCATTACTGTGTCAAGTCCGCTGACTGTGTTTTGGCCAGTAGATATTCTTGCACATGTTAACAGGTTGGAACATTTGTACACAAATGGTTAAAATAAGTATTTGAGTGGATGCGTTGGGTTCCTTATCAGGGAATCACCTTGAACTCTCACATTGTTCCTTTCAATGATACATCACCTCCAAGAAACATTTCTGAGACTTCAGAAACTGTGACTGATCAAGTATAATATGTGGGGTTGCAATCTCCAACTCACATTCACCCTTTATACTAAACAGTTGGTTGACAGGGATGTTGATCATTGATACAGTGGAGCAAGTGGCACTTCTCAGTTATGAAGAGTAGTTCTTGACTTTTACTTGCTGTCATTTTCTAGAAATCTACAACTGAAATTGATTATCTAAACTAACTGTAAGATTCTCGCACATCTAATACTGCTTTGCATTCCATTTGTTTCAGTTTTATTTCTCAATAGAAATTATTTATTTATTTCAAGCCTGGCATTAAATTGGCAGTCATAACTTGAGAAAACTACTTTGACCAAATTTGTTCAAGGTCTACCAGTGTGTAGTTTGTGCTAAAATGGAGAGTAACGTTTAACATGTTTGACTTAATCAAGCTATTATTTATTACTTTTATAATTTTGTTATTACAAATTTATATCTGTGTACTTATTAGTGAGCATGCATAAAAGCGAAAGAGAACAATATGTCTGAAGATAAACTTGGAACTCAGGGTGGTGCATCAGGAGTTTTAGCTACAGCTAGACCTGTTCTGGTTGTGTCGGTTGTATGACAAATTATCCAACATAAATATAGTGCGACACAAAAATATTGCCAAAAAATACCATGGGGAAAAGTATCAACATTTCGTACTTAATATATAAAGGACAAAATAGTAACAGCAATATTATGGAAGACCAAAATATTGTCACAGAATAGGTAAGTATATTAAATATTAAAAAGTATATTTGCTTTAGAAATATATTAAATATACTAAGCTTAAAAAAAGAGGTATATATATATATATATATATATATATATATATATATATATATATATATATATATATGCATAGCCAGACAGATAGATAATATAAAAATAATATCAAATAGCATTTTATAACTTACAAACGGAAAATAAAAATATATACTTTAAAATAAATCCTAAATTAATAATGAACACAATATAGAAATAAAATTATGAAATTAACATCAATAATAAATTACAAATATTACTAATAATTAAAAAACTGCATACAAAAAATAACAAAATACACATACAATATTGTAACACCACGATCCACTTGTCAATAGATCACCCGGACACACCACGCTGCTTGTGAAGTAGATTTAATGCAGGAAACAACGCGTTTCGGCTTTTGCCTTGCTCACGTTGAAACGTGAGCAAGGCAAAAGCCGAAACGCATTGTTTCATGCATTAAATCTACTTCACAAGCAGCGTGGTGTGTCCGGGTGATCTATTGACAAGTGTATCGTGGTGTTACAAAATTGCGGGCTGCCGGTAGCCCTCTCTCGGACCGCCCTTGTAGTGGCTTGGCTACTCCTTCAACCCGGGATTGGTGTTTGTATATATATATATATATATATATATATATATATATATATATCGATAACTCTCGCACACAAGAGCAAAGGTGGGCACTCCAGGCAAGGGAAGCAATTTCTTTATTTTCTTACATCACAGTGTCCATCTTGAACACAATTAAAAACATTTCAATAAAATAGCGTTTGAATTAAACCTCAAAAAATAAGTTTTACAAACATTAAAAACAAAACATTACATTAAAAAATATACTTGCATAAATCACATTCACTAATCTCATTCCAAAGTAAGCTATAGAAGTTAATGGTTTGGACTTTGTAAGGGTCAGATTTCCTATCTACACTCCACCATAAGCTACAGTAAAGAAAGTATTGGACTTTGGAGGGTTAGATTTCCCATCCCCACTCCAACATAAGCAGCAGTAGGGAAAGTATTGGACTTTGGAGTGGTTAAATTTATTACATTTATTATTCCCACTCCAATGCAAATAAGAGTAAGGAAAGCGATGGACATAGGAAGGCTCAGATTTACTGTTACCAAACCTCAATTATTATATACATACAAATATATATATGTATATATATATATATATATATATATATATATATATATATATATATATATATATATATATATATATATATATATATATATATATATATATATATATATATATATATATATATATATTACACCTACTGGCGTCTCGCCAGTAGGTATATATAGTTAGGATTATTTGTCTATGGAACTTTTGAAAATTCTATGTCTAATAACTTTGGCGTTTGTGGACGGAATCGGCTGAAATTTTCAGGAAAATGGCACATTTTGTTTCTGAGCAGCCCCCGAAAAATTGGGGGGGTTTCGTCAAGGGGGGGCCGAGAAAAAAGGGGGGTCCCAAAACGCGTTTTTCCTATGTTAATTTCCATAGGGCCTTTGGCCTCACTTTTAGCTCGAACGGCTGAATGGATTTGCACGAAACTTGGCAAAATTGTAGGGACTGTTAGCCCGATGTGCCTTTGCTAGGTCTCAATATATGTGCTCCAGTGGATTTTGAGAAATTAACGTTCAAAACAAGATATATATCTGTAACAGCGCTCCGGGCTGCGCTCCGGTCCGCTTACTTTTCGCGAAACGGAACTTTGCGCGCAGAAAGCTGATTGGCTCTCCGGTGTCTGTCAACATTCTAAACAGTCCGGAGCGGCCGCCATCTTATCTCTCGGTAGGATCGAGAGAGAAGAAGAGGTGAAAAACGAAGGGGGAATTTAATGAAAGGGGGCAAGGTATACCTCTCTTGACCCTCTAGGAATGATGTTGGGGTTATTAAAGGGTCCCGTGGGGAAAATAAAAAAAATATATATTTTTCACGGTAGAAGCGCTTCCCGGGCCGCGAACTGGGCCGCAAACTGGTAGCGAAACGGGAATTCGCCATTTTGTGTTTTGTTTTAATTAAATTACTAGGTATAAGGGGGTGCGGGAGACGTATCCTGACCCCTTATGTTTTCTGAGGGTGGCTGAGGAGGCTCATATATGTTGATACATGTCTTCCAGCGGCTGTGCGTGAGCTTTTTTTTTTTTTTTTGCTGCGTGACGTCTGTTAACGTTCGATTCGATGGAAATCAGGAAGTGTTGACCACCATTTTGTCACTGCGAGTAAATATTTTGTTATAAATGAATCCTTATTGTTAAACATTGTCTGCGCCATTTTGCCTTTTTGTCCAATGCCACAATTTTGTCGTGCACGGCAGCCATTTTAGATGCCTTGACCAGACCCACTCTCTGCATGCCGTCGATTCTCAGCACGGCTCCCCACCCTCGCAAGCATCTCCCCCACGCACTGGTCACCCCCGCTCTCTCTCTCATGCATGGGCCATATACTTCCCCCCATCTGCGCTGCTCTTCCCTGAGAATCACACCCTGTGCCCGCCCGACACCTCCCTTTCACCCTATTCACTACCGCACCCTCTGACACTCCTCTTCCTCTGTGTCCGATTGTCCAGGCCGGACCCAGGCTATCACCTAGCCCTGCGGATGTAGTTTATGGCCCCAGCTGTAGAGAATCCAGACATACTAATCCTCCCGATTCAGGCGTGAGACTACTGATTTCAGTGCTAGTCTTCCGCCTCCCGATTCCTGCAAGGAAAAACCCGGGGGCATATTACCAACAACTAGCGATAATTTTTGTCTCTAACTTGTTTAGAGACAAAAATTATCGCCGCACATCGGCGAATTTTATCGCAGATAAACCTTGCTATTAGCAAGGTTTATCGCAAATGCGATAAAAAACGGCCGCAATGCATGAATATCGCTGAAAAGTCAGCGATATTCATGCATTATCCAGCAAATGCTCTTAGCCATGTTATCCACCTTCCATTGGATAACATGGCTAAAAACTGCTCAGGGCAGGTGTTAGCTTTTGGAGATATTCGCGCTTAGCGCGAATATCTCCAAAAGTTGGTAATAGGAGATAGCGATGGTTAGGGACTGTTTCCAGTCGCTAACATCTTGGCACGCCCACTTTGCATGTCATTAGTGATAAATATCACTGACATGCAAAGCGGGGCCCAATGAATCCTTATTGATAAACATTGTCTGCGCCATTTTGCCTTTTTGTCCAATGCCACAATTTTGTCGTGCACGGCAGCCATTTTAGATGCCTTGACTAGACCCTCTCTCTGCACGCCGTCGATTCTCAGCACGGTTCCCCACCCTCGCAAGCATCTCCCCCACGCACTGGTCACCCCCGCACTCTCTCTCATGCATGGGCCATATACTTCCCCCCATCTGCGCTGCTCTTCCCTGAGAATCACACCCTGTGCCCGCCCGACACCTCCCTTTCACCCTATTCACTACCGCACCCTCTGACACTCCTCTTCCTCTGTGTCCGATTGTCCAGGCCGGACCCAGGCTATCACCTAGCCCTGCGGATGTAGTTTATGGCCCCAGCTGTAGAGAATCCAGACATACATACCAATCCTCCCGATTCAGGCGTGAGACTACTGATTTCAGTGCTAATCTTCCGCCTCCCGATTCCTGCAAGGAAAAACCCCGGGGGCATATTACCAACAACTAGCGATAATTTTTGTCTCTAACTTGTTTAGAGACAAAAATTATCGCCGCACATCGGCGAATTTTATCGCAGATAAACCTTGCTATTAGCAAGGTTTATCGCAAATGCGATAAAAAACGGCCGCAATGCATGAATATCGCTGAAAAGTCAGCGATATTCATGCATTATCCAGCAAATGCTCTTAGCCATGTTATCCACCTTCCATTGGATAACATGGCTAAAAACTGCTCAGGGCAGGTGTTAGCTTTTGAAGATATTCGCGCTTAGCGCGAATATCTCCAAAAGTTGGTAATAGGAGATAGCGATGGTTAGGGACTGTTCCCAGTCGCTAACATCTTGGCACGCCCACTTTGCATGTCATTAGTGATAAATATCACTGACATGCAAAGCGGGGCCCAAGATGGTCGCTATCTCCTTTTAGCTGTCACTAACTGACACTAACTGACTAACTGACAGCTTGGTAATAGGGAGATAATTTTATCTCCTTTTTTTTGGCTTTTAAAGCCAAAAAAGCGGAAATAAACCCCCTTGATAATATGCCCCACGATTCCTCGGGGGTTTCAGCTGACAGGGCTTGGTATTGTGTTACGTGCTAATTCTTCCAGGAAACGTCAGAGGGTCGATGTAGGGGTTCTAGAAGGGGTGATAAACCATTTAAGCCTCATGAACATGCGCATGGTCTTTTAAAGATTTGTGAAGTACTCGGGGCGGCGGTGTGTGTGTGCCCTCTTTCAGGAGCGGGCGGGGGGGCACTGCCAGCAACTTGCCAGGCCAGGCAGTGTTCAACACGTGCATCACCCTTTCTCTGCCTGCTATTGCGCTCCATGCTTCGGAAAGGTAAGAAAAAGAACGTGCATTTGAGTTTGAAATGTCCGATCCTGTAGCAGTACACTTGCAAAGCCCACCCATGACAATAACCCGATTCAAGGCCCCATTCACCCGATTTAAAAAAAAAATATAGTACTCCAAGAAAGTTGGATTATAAAACTTTATTAACTTTTAAATATAACGAACGCAACAAAAACTGTAAATATATTTAAACATTTTTTGATAAAAAAAAACAACAATGGTCAGAAGCTGTCTTTTGTGCGAATAGTCCCAAGGCAGCACAACGTGCTGAGTTGTGGAAGGCACCCAGGTGAAGAACCATCCCTTCTTTAAACCCCATGGTGACCAACTATAGTTTCAATGAGTGCTATGTCCCAGGTTTTACATAAAGTAGTGTTTACCTAGAGTGGTGCTGTGTAGGACACTCTGAATGGAAATTAACCAGAACTATAACGATAACAACAACAACAACAATAATATAACTTTTATGCCCAAATTACGCAAACATTTAGCTAATCTGCTAAAGGGGGGAGTCGCCATTTCTTTACAATAATCAATAATGAAAAATCAACATCAATAGGGTTGTCCGTATTCCCGATGCAGCACTATAGTGCAACATACACAGCACCTGGGGTGTCAAGAGTGAACAGGTTCTAGCTGCTTAACCAATGACTGACAAATGCTATATTAAACACTTACTATGTATAATACTTGCGTTCACAATAGTTTTACTTTACAAAACAGAACAAAAGATGTCCCCTGTAAGTAAACCCATATTAGCTGTTTCAGTTATTGAACATCCTAAGGTTTTATGACATGGGGAACAGTGGTGATATCCTGGGCCACCTATCCGTAGCCTCTCTAATCTCCATTACAATGTGTTTCTTTGTTCCTTAAGATGTCATCTGTGTCAACCTCTTCCGAGAATGCTGATGCGTTAGGGATTTCCTTGTGTTTCTTAATAGCATTGGTGTCTGCACACTTCTTTGTCAATTCTGTGAACATGACAGCTGCTTCATAGACAGACGATATCTTTGTTTAGTCATTAGTGTTAAGTGTGTCTGAAACTACAGTGCCCTTCTGTTTTTCTTTCTTCAGGCTCTACAGAGTTTTGTGTGTTGTTCTTTTGAGCGACAATTATTCCAGAGGTTTCAGGTTCACTTGTTTTGTCCTGCAGTGAGTTAACAGCTTTAGAGACTTCATGTTTATTTGCTATGTCCTGCTGTGCGTCAACTGCTTCAGAGACGTCAGCCTCATTTGTTATGTTTGACTAGATCCTGGACCTGCCCGGCCGCGCCCAAAATGGCGCCGGTGTAAATGGGACTCGTAACTGCTTGTTGTGTACTGGTTGCCCAACCTTGATATCACGAGATACGTATGCAGTTTTGAAGCACATGGCGGAGGCTCGTCTGCTGTAGTGGGGCGCCACTTTATCGTTTCAGTCGCCATTCCGCCCGCTTTTGCTACACTGTGCCTTTTCCGCCATTCAGCTGTTTACCGCCCGCTCTTACGGCTACAGCGTCTCGCTCACCATGTAGTTGAGTTGCTCCCACTCTTGCGGTGCAGCGATAGGCGGCTGCCACAGGACTCTTAAAATGGCGGCCGGCTCTTCGGATTTGGGCCTGGTCCAGTAAAATGGCCATGGGACACCTTGGAACTCGGACGCTTGTCTGCCAGGGCTTGGGTCCCATTCTCGAAAGCGTCCCCTCAGCCTTGAAGATTGTACAAAAGTCTTGGGGGCCCTCGACTCCCGCAGGCTTCCGGTGGGGAGCGGCTGCCATGATTGCTTGCGGACTGGCCACGACGGAGCTACGAGATGGTGGTGCTCTCATGGTGACGCCAGCTTCAGTCTGAAACATCCAGAAACAAGGTGGGGCTTTCATCGTTTGGGAAAAAAAATGTTCTAAACCAATGAAAAGTGTTATTTTTAGGTCACATGACCTAGTCTTACATCATTAGGAAAACAAAAGTAAAATGAACCAATGAAAAGTTTTATTAACAAGTCACATGACCTGTTATGCTTACGTTACGCGCTGCGCGGCGCGCTCTGGATCGTTTCCGGGAAGCTGCGCCTTGCGCACCGGAGCACTTCCGGGTGCGCTAACGCGGCGCGTCATATGACGCATTACGTGACAACGCAGGTCCAGAATATAGTCAAAATGTCTTCACCAACCAGCGGTCGGAATACAACCGCTTTCAGCAGTCCAAAAAGTTCTGTTAAATCTTAAGACCGGGAGCAACTCAACTACATGGTGAGCGAGACGCTGTAGTCGCAAGAGCGGGCGGTAAACAGCTGAATGGCGGAAGAGGCACAGAGTACCAAAAGCGGGCGGAATGGCAACTAAAACGGTAAAGGGGCGCCCCACTACAGCGTGTCTTCAGGTCAAACGGATTGTGGGTCAAGGTCCAGAATGGAAGAGTCATCAAAAGGCAAAAAATTCCGCCGGACCCCGGGAGCCGGCCGCCTATGTTGGGGGCGATCTCAGGCCACACCAGGGCAACACGACTTGGGGAGGGGGCAGGAGCCAAGCGCCCCCTCCCAGTCCGCGCCATCTCACCGCCCCTCGGGGGCCTCCGTCAAGCGGTTTAGGGAGGCACCATATCACATTGTTTTCCAATGCAGTCAGGTCCACAAACGGACCCCACTTACTTTGAATAGTGAAGCTGCAGCAGGTGCAAATAAGGTTTAGACAGTGTTACAAGCGCTGCTTAGAACTCTGAAGTATGGCACTCAACATCCAGAACTTATGCCATTTGTGTAAGGCAGTGACATCGAAGCAACTCAGGGACCAAAAGCATGAACGAACACTCACGTATTAAAATCTTATTTGGGGAAGGGGCAGGATCCAAACGCCCCCTCCCAGTTCGCGCCACTACACCGTATGTAGAAAATCTGAAGCCATTGTTCTACAAACTCTCAACGCTTGCTATCAGTGCATGAGTTTCATGCTCGATCGATTGAGCTAGCCGGATCGGGCAACAAAAAGTATAAAATAGTTATGTAAAAAGTTATTTAATAAAATGTTTTACCCTGTTTCTTTGCTGGTGTGTTGTCTATATTTATAATATTTGCATAGGGTTTGTCGTTATTTTGGGCGGGGTGGGTGACGGAGCCGAGCTGTCTTGCAGCCCTCATGGTGTGGAGCTCAGTTCATTTCACTATTTTCGTATTTCTCATGAAGGGTTGTTCCTAATGTTTGTATTTTAGCGAGGTCAAAAAGAGATCCAATTAGTGGTCTACTGATTTTTCACGATTACTTTTATTTTTTTACACGATTTTTCACTATCTGCAAAGACTAAACAGAGTATTGCGACTTTGTGCTTGTTTGTAAATAGAGAATGATCCAAAGAGAACCAATTCTAAAACAGTAAATGCTTGGATAACAATCAATCAAATGGAGAGACAAGCAGGTACGACGGATTACAACGGGGGTAAAGGTCTGCGTTAACTACCCTTCACTATCTGCAAAGAGAGAGTACTACTAAGAGAAAAGAGGGGAGTGGGGGGGGGAAGCGTTCAAAGCACATGAGCGTGCATAAACACGAAAACGTTTTTACCTATCACGTACTTGACATTTGACAGCTTTTGATATTTGCTATTAAAAAACCATTGAAATTCACAGAAAAAACCATAGGTTATAGTTCATATATAGTTAGGAATTTGCATTTACAAAACCTTGAAAATTCAATGAAAAAACCATTGGTTATAGAACATATATAGTTAGGAATTTGCATTTACAAAACCTTATTTTACTCTCATAAAACCATTGAAATTCCATATATAGTTAGATGCGCTAACTATATATCGCGCACCCGCAATCCACCGCTGATGATGTCACATATTACATCATTCATGACATGGTTAGTGACATCACTGATGACATCACTGATGACATCTCAAATGACATCACTGATAAAATCACTGATAACATCTCATTTGACATGACTGATCACATCACTGATGATATCATTCATGTGATAATACCATGAACCTCTTCAGACTCTAATATAACCTTAGATACAATCAGTGTAAACAGACAGTCACAGACTGTCACTCATCCATGGAGTTACTCACACACCTAGTCAGTTATGCAAAAAATCAATCACACCTCCATTTTCTCAACTATACAGTTATACACACCTTACTTATTCAAACATATACTAACACATATTTACTTTACTCTCTTATACAATCCCTGATACATGTTCACAATGATCCATACAGCCACTCACACATTCACTGGCTCTTATGCACAGTTATTTATATATGTCAACTCTCACATGTACTGTGTTTTACATATGTACTTACTTTGACATGTAGCACTGAGATATCCATTCACTCACTAATACACTCATGCACAGTCAACCGCCCATACAGCTGTTTCCACATGCACTTTTGAACCCATACATATAGTGAATCAACTACTCACACATCTATGTACAGAGTCACACACCTCCCAGCCACCCATACACACACACTCAGTTTCCCATACAAATACTTGGGCAACCAATCAATAACCCATATAGTTACTCATATAGCTACTGATCAACATATGCAGCAGTTTGTAGAACAACAGATATAATGATGCACAAATTAAAACAGTTTAGTCACTAACCCATGCACTCAGTGAGACACATTTAATCACTCACTCATACAGTCAGTCATGCACCTACTAAATCCTTCATCCAGACACTTATACATCCACTCATTCTTCAATATGTAAGACATATTTTAACTTTACAGAAACAAACAGTCACTGGATGTTGTCATCAGTGATGTCATCAGTGATGTCATTTGAGATGTCATCAGTGATGTCATCAGTGATGTCACTAACCATGTCATGAATGATGTAATATGTGACATCATCAGCGGTGGATTGCGGGTGCGCGATATATAGTTAGCGCATCTAACTATATATGGAATTTCAATGGTTTTATGCGAGTAAAATAAGGTTTTGTAAATGCAAATTCCTAACTATATATGTTCTATAACCAATGGTTTTTTCATTGAATATATATATATATATATATATATATATATACACACATATACATGTGTTTATAAATTAGTGTGTACATACATATATATATATATATATATAATAAATTATGTTTTACATTGTAAAATTGGTTGAAACAAATACATATTAAAAGTATTAGATTAACAGTTATCATTTTGAAAAAATACATTTCAAAATACTTACAAATTAAAACCATTAGATATATACATTTAAAACAGTACCCAAACTAGTGCCCCAAAAATCCAACACCCACAAAAACAAATTGAAATAATACTTGAAAACAATTAGCAGTACACAATTTAAGAAATAACTATAAAAGATAATTAATATAAACAAAACCAAAACATAATACCCTCAATTAACATACAAATTATTACGATTTATTTAATAATTTCCTACTTCAATCTAGTTAAGCAATTTGCAAATAAACCAGTTAATTAACCTTTAATAAATAATTTCAAATAAATTGTCATGTTTAAATTATTCATTTATATTACCAGATCAAACAAAACTATACTAAAAAATATGTACATACTCTTACCATTATCTTACCATTAACATAATAACTTCTAACACAAAACTAAGAAACACAAACAACAAACTAATAAAAAAACGGCAATGTATAAAACTGTAATTAAAAAATATTTATAACGTACATTAAAAAGACATTCTTATCTTCAGTATTCTGTCCAACTAGAGTTTTAAGATATTATAGTGGAACGCCGTTGTGTTCTCTTCCACTGTCTCACGTTCTCACACTCACTCTTTTCCTCTTTGTTAAACAGAAATTGACCAGCCTGATTCTAAGCACAGTGAACCTCTTGGCGAGCATGCAGGCGCAGTTGTTGAAGCGGATCCATATCTGGAAGAGGCAACAACAGCTGTCAGGCAATGGGGCGCCTTTCAATGAAGACCTCTCTCCTATCCAGGAAAAGTATGTGCCCATTGATAGTTCTGCACCATCACCATTTTGGACAGTGATATTCAAGAAGTCTAAGCATGTCTCAGGAATGGGCCTCTCTGCCTATGATATCAGCACACCTTTGTGACACTCTCACAAAAGGATCTAAACATTGCTTTTTTTTTATATACACTTTGTGTTCAGTTCTGTGGGAAAAGAGTGAACATTAGGGAGGAGGTTGGAGAATGTGCTGGAAGTATACACATTTATTTTCAAGAACATTTAGGGCCCTACAAATCTACCCACATTGATGGGAACAAGCATGAGATAAGTCCTCAGTTGGATACAGGGTGTTAGGGAGATATTCGTAAATGTATTGGAACTCTAAGACCGTAGATCATTATGAATGTTAGAGCAGTGTAGAATCGACGAAGGCACACAAGTTTTCTTCAAAAACCAAGTGGTTGGAGCTTAGACAATCCTCAAAGATGATGTGTTGGTTGTAAATGGATAGGAACAGTCAGAGTGGTGAACACGCAAGGGGACCCTATAGAGTTTGTTGAACTATGATCAATATAATAAAAGGCTATTTTGATTTGATCACTTTTTTCTTAATCACTGCCTAACTACTACATTCATCATATTTTGCATGCCTTTACCTACAATCTGCAGAGGATTAGGGCAATATGAACTCCTGTAGCATCATATAACATTTGGTCTTTGAGGACCGATGATGAAACATGGAATTTCCCACACTGACCTGCTCCAGGTGAGAGTTTTTCTCCATTTTTGTTGTGTCTAGTCATTTACCTTCAAATTAATATAGCTGCTTACTTTGAAGCACACTCACTGTTTTCAAAGGATGCTTCAGAGCTAGAGGTGGGTAAGCCAAGCTTGAGCCAGAAACCTGGACCTGGCTCAGCTTGAAGGTCTCTTGGAACCTAGATTCTAAAATGAGCTGAGCTTTCATGGGAGTTGATGTGGCCTAGTGGCTACAGCTGCCAATCATACAACATGGGGAACCCAGGTTTGAATGCTGGCAGATCTCCCTGTGCCCCAAATAAATGTATAATTACTTTATGTCTATTGTGGAGAACTCTTATGTCCTACATCCTCCAAGACAAAGGACAGAACACTCACTTTGGAGGTCAGAAAGAGACACCCATCTAGTGGCTGAATAGCACAGTGTGAAACTGGAACATCTGGGATCATTCCCAGCTTCCCTGCTTGATGAAACTGCCTGGTCGTAGACAGATACTTTAGTTCAGTAAGCCTCCTTTTTGTCCATTATCACATATAAGAGCACCTTCAATGAGATCGCAATGTGTACTTTACAAAAACATTAATGGGCCGATTATGAGGTCGGTCGGAGTTTCCTCCGACCGACACCGTCATGGAATCGGGACCAACCGCATGATTACAATGCGACCGCACACTGTGCAGTCGCATACTCCCATGTCTCTATGGGAGCTTGTGCTACGGCATACACCGGCCATAGCACAAGCTCTCATAGAGAAATGGGAGTTTGTGTTTATCCCTGCACCCTGTGGGCGGCACCCCAAGGTGCCTGCCACAGGGTGCAGAGGTTTACAGGGGGGCACCATAAGTGCCCCCCAGGCACACAACAATAGGTCGCAGGTCACTTTCCAACCACCTTTTCCTTTCGGAAAGGTCGGCATGGAAAGACTGTCAGAAACAAGCACCGTAATCCTGACGGCAAAAACGCCCTCCTATTGGAAGTATGGTCCGGTCTCCGTCTGGCTTCTTGAGCCCTTCGGAAGCCAGCCAGAATGACCGGCCGGTTTCAATTTCCGATCGCATAGATTGTTTTTAGGCGGTCGGAATGGAAAGCAAGCCTTTCCGACTGGCATCGTAATCGGCCCTCTGGTGTTTGATTTATTACCCTATAATGATGCTCCATCCATAATAAAGAGTCCAAACAACATATAGGATGCACGTGGCAACTGACTTGTCTCTTAGTTCAACAACCGCATAGTCATTAGGGTGGTAGCAGGAATGTTTCTCAATGCATTTTTAAAAACTCTAATTTTTTAATAATAAATGGTTCTCAATGCAGAGATTTAATCTGATGTACTAAAGTTAAAACACTGCTTGTTAAAAAAGGAATTTTTAAGGCCATATCATATTCTAACAGGCTGTTTTTTTGCATGATTTACGTGCCAAATATTTACAAGATTCAGCTTCTGCAAGGGCTCCTAGAGCCAGTGCCGACTCTTGGCTCAACTCTACCTCGGCTTTCCCTGTTAATTTATTGACTCGCTCACCTTTATTCAGAGCAAGAATTCCGGAAGACCTGGAAGATCCAGGGCATCTGTAAAATGGTGGTGTAGTATCTATTTAAGGCTCATCATTTCTAAATCATTTATTTAAGAAAATGTACAATCATTGGTGCAAATTGCTTGCCCAGTAATTATTGTTAGCTAGAAATACTGTAAACAAAGGGCGCACAATTTGCACCCATTCTTGTAAATGTAAATGTGGTTATATTTATATAGCGCACTTCTACCCTGAGGTCTCATAGCGCTGTATTCATACCGCTGTGGAACCCTTCCTGGCAGATGTCCACTCCTGGGCACCCCCAAGGTGAAGCCAGGCATCCAAGCGCTGCTGGGGCCGTTGTGGAGATTAAGCAAGCTATTGCCCAGAGTCACAGAGTGGGACCCATGATTAGACTAGGCACCGAGACGAGAATGATCAGGTCCGGGGAGATTGAGTCCAAGAGCCACCGACACGGCAATTGAACCCTGGTCCCGGGCCAGACCTCTGCATCAAGGTCTGCCGCTCTAACCATTGAGCCACGCTTCTCCATTCTCCATTCTTGATTTACAGTCTTCAAAATGAGGGGTAACGAGCAAATTGCAAGTTTCCCCTCCCACTGAGATATGCAAAACTGTAATGCATGGAATTTGCCCATCAGATTTGTGTTAAATTCCGAAGGGCTTCATGCGTTTATTAGATTTTCTGCCACAAAATATTCATGGTTAACTTGAAATCAGTGTTAAACTGTTAGTTTGCTATGCCAGCTTCTGGAGTTGCTGGGCCACCGCCTGCTACAATAAACATTGTTTGTCTTGTTGTTCTCCAGGTGTGAAATCCTGTTTGATATTCACATCCGGCTAAACCAAGAATTACTGAGGACCAGCTCAGAAGTGGGGACGGAGGCCTTCAAGGGGCTGCCGGAGCAACTCAGCAACTCGCTAATAACCCTAGTAAAGAGGTATTTAGAGATAGTTTTTCTTTGTCAGTGTTTTGTGTAGGTAAACTTGGGTGTTGTGAGTATCACTGCTTTTAACAGTGGGTCCTGCCTTAAGCTAAAGTGCACTAATTTGCTTCTTGGTTGTTTTAGTTTGAAGGTGTATGGGGGGTGGGGGTGTTAGTACCCAGGAATTTCATTCATTTTTAAGGTTCAGAATTGAGGCTTTGAGCCAATGTGTTGTTCAACAACAGCTGTTTTCTTGATTGTTTTTCCTGCACTGGTTATCTTCAACAGTGAGAGCATTCAGAAGTTGACTGTGCCCACATGTCATATTTGCTTGGAGTTCTGTGAAAAACTGATTTTGTTATGTATTTAGTACATAGAAATGTTGCATTTTAAAGGGTGGGAGTCTTCATGTCAGGCACTGAATGAGATCATTTGTCACCACCATATAGATTCACACAGTTCTAACTACACACACATATTTAATTACATTAAAATCCTACATGGTGGTTAGAAGGTTAACTCAATAAAATAGTGTTGGTTAGATGAAGTATTTGAAAAAACTTTAGATTGTAATTTAAGTCTCTATAATTGTCCCATTCAAAGCAAAGTTCTGATCCCTTCTAATCAAAGCACAGTGTATTACTCTGCCCCAACACAGTGCCTGTCTCTTGTGCAAGTAAGCATTTAATGTGAGACAAAAAGTAAAGGGTTATAGTGTGAAGCCACAGTAGATGCGGTGGAACTTTTTTAAAATGTTTTTCGTCAAGTGAAACAAACGGGATCTATGTGCTACTGTCTACCCTTTCTTTCATGCTATCACACTGATCAAACTTTTGTGGAGGAAATGCTGAACAAAAACGTTTATATCATGAACAGCTCCATCAAAAGCAAAATGGCCTTAGCAATACAGTAAATAAATCCAAGTGGGGCACAACTCTTAAGCACCCTACTGTCGCACTGCGAATAAGGAAATCTTTCCTACATCATATTTACCATACAGCGATTCAGCATTTATCTCTCTTTAACAATGTTTATCCGAAATCTTTAGTCATATTTTTGCTTTAGTATTGCACCACTGCGGAGACGGCATGTTTGCACTATGAATTTTTATTCAACATTTTCAAGTGTCTGACGTTGCCAATCCAGGCTTTTACGAAGACATGTGAAGACAAACATGTTCTCAAAAGCAATCTTTAAACGTAAGCATTTCCCAATGCATTTCGAATCATTTAGATTCTTCGTCAGGGGTTAGCTACAGGTAAAAGATAAGAAAACAATTCAACAGGCTGTTCAGTCATAACTTCAGTGCAACAAAACCCAGCTCATTTCGCTAATTTCAACCAAACCCGAACTCAGCAACAAAAAAACGATGTTTACCCTAAACCAAACACAACCTCCCAGTTTACTCATATCCATCCCAATTTTCATAATATACATCCACCATTAATAACCTATTTAGTGTCAAGACTCTCACCCATTAAAACAGTATCCCAAAAGCTACGAGCGACCCTCTCTCCCAATTACCTTATCTGTGCCATGTTTGGCAACATAACTCATTTCCCTTGCTTGTCACAGAAATGATCGTTGTAACTCCCTCCCGTCCGTAGCGTTTTTAAAGATAAGGTTTTTCCCATCTGTTCACAATCAGGTCGTGATTCACTCCGCCCCCCTTGTTGCAACGTGTTCCTGAACCAAAACTACATCTCCCACTGAGCACTACAAATAATATCTGAACAATGAAGCCCCTCAACTCTTAAATTAAATGCAATCCCATGAATTCGACAAAATGTGAAACCATAAGCGCAAGTCCATATTAAAACAAAACCAACAAATGAAACAGTGTTAAAACAACTTGTTTAGATTCGATGAAAAGTGTTCAAGCAGCGCAGTCGGTTGCTTCCCTAATTCAATACCAATCAGATGAGTCATTACATTTAAAACTTCAAACTTTCGGTGTTGTTTTTCTTGTGTCTCCGTCGTGATGCTTTCTTAAATTTTTAAACTTTGAAATTTGGGGTGCAAGCTCTTGAGGCGATAAGTTGCAAAGCAGAAAAGTCGAAGTAGAGCGACTGCACTCCTTCCCTTTACTCATTCATTTAGTTCGTCAGCTGATTTGTTTAAATGCGTGCGAAACAGCAGCCGTGGAGCGCCTCTTCACGGCTCAATATGAAAATAAATCCAAGTGGGGAACAACTCTTAAGCACCCTACTGTCGCACTGCGAATAAGGAAATCTTTCCTACATCATATTTACCATACAGCGATTCAGCATTTATCTCTCTTTAACAATGTTTATCCGAAATCTTTAGTCATATTTTTGCTTTAGTATTGCACCACTGCGGAGACGGCATGTTTGCACTATGAATTTTTATTCAACATTTTCAAGTGTCTGACGTTGCCAATCCAGGCTTTTACGAAGACATGTGAAGACAAACATGTTCTCAAAAGCAATCTTTAAACGTAAGCATTTCCCAATGCATTTCGAATCATTTAGATTCTTCGTCAGGGGTTAGCTACAGGTAAAAGATAAGAAAACAATTCAACAGGCTGTTCAGTCATAACTTCAGTGCAACAAAACCCAGCTCATTTCTCTAATTTCAACCAAACCCGAAGTCAGCAACAAAAAAACGATGTTTACCCTAAACCAAACACAACCTCCCAATTTACTCATATCCATCCCAATTTTCAAAATATACATCCACCATTAATAACCTATCTAGTGTCACGACTCTCACCCATTAAAACAGTATCCCAAAAGCTAGGAGCGACCCTCTCTCCCAATTACCTTATCTGTGCCATGTTTGGCAACATAACTCATTTCCCTTGCTTGTCACAGAAATGATCGTTGTAACTCCCTCCCGTCCGTAGCGTTTTTAAAGATAAGGTTTTTCCCATCTTTTCACAATCAGGTCGTGATTCACTCCTCCCCCCTTGTTGCAACGTGTTCCTGAACCAAAACTACATCTCCCATTATTTATTTTCTTATTTTCATATTGAGCCGTGAAGAGGCGCTCCACGGCTGCTGTTTCGCACGCATTTAAACAAATCAGTTGACGAACTAAATGAATGAGTAAAGGGAAGGAGTGCAGTCGCTCTACTTCGACTTTTCTGCTTAGAAATACAGTGACACCAGATATTTTGCTTACAATAAGTGCCCATCATGGTCTCATGTCACGAGCAGAGACCAACCATGCTCCTGTTTCTAACCAACATTGCTGTGCTGATGATATCGAACTCTGCACAGAGATGGATTCTAAAAATCAGCATCACCCCCCCCCCCCGGCATAACCAAATTACTCACATGAAAAAGGTTTTCACGAGACGGGTGCCTGCTGGCTTCATATGCTTTCAGCAAAAAGGTATGTTGTATTTGTTGTCTTAAAAGCAAAAGGTGCCACTAGCAGAAGTACATTTTGAAGTCCTGGTGATCAAAGCCCAGATTAAACTTGAAACGAGAAAGTGAGCAGTGTGGACTTTCTTTTTAACAATATCTGGTCATAAATAAGGTGAACAAAAGTTGCATCTGTCTGATAAGTTATGCTATACATCACTAGTCTTCTTCCCAAAATATTATGTATAACAATAATATTGTGTTTGACTAAATGGCCTAAAGCTTCAAGCTTTCAGCGTAGAAGTTTATTATCACAAACTTAGATGGTACTTATTTTATTGAACTTAGAAAGATGAAATCCCAAGTGAACCAACCAATATAATAATCTGTAATAGTTTGCAGACTCAATACAGATCTCAGCAGCAGGTACAGAACTTCATATGATATGTAAACGTCTGAAAAGAAATTTGCAAGGCAGCATTTCAGAATTCTTAAATTTAACTTTTGGGCTACACCTACAAAATATAAATGAGTCCACATACCACCTTTTCCAAAGACATCAGATAAAGTAACATGACATGGCCAGGGTCATCACATGTGAACATATCTGTCTAGTACTGCTACTGCTTGATGTCAGATGAAGATCTTTATTCAAAAGCCTGTTTACTCTCTCTTTGGTCTGGAACCCTCATTTTCAAATTAAACCTTCAAAATATCACCCTTAGTACCATATTACTATATATACTCCTACAAGCTATTAGAGCTTCTTCTGCGAAAGGCGGAAATATTTAATCCTGGCAATAAGAACAATAAAAAAATCCATAGAAAAGTGGAAAGCTTGCTTGTAGTCCTTGTTCTCCATCAAGGTACAATATGTAGGATGTATGCCAATTTAGGGGATTCCAAAAACACTTTAGTTTATGCAACATAGATCTCTTTGGAAAGCATTTCATATGGTATCAGAAGAACATTTTTGATGTGGAATCACATTTGGATTAAAACTAGTGAAGAAAGCAACTGGGCTGCACAAATCATTTTTGATTATTTCATCTAAAAAAGGAAAATAAATATAAGGCTGCCAATAGGATTAAGTCTGATAGATAAAAAATTAAATGTTGCCCATTTAAAAGAGTCAGGCTCCTCTAGAGTCTGCCCGTTAGCACCCTGTTCATTTGTCACATAAGGGCACCGATACAGGGCCAGATGTACTAAATGTGTTCATGCTTGCAAACAATAAGAATTGCATTTTGGCGACCACAGAAAATTGTGTTTTACTTTGTACTAAATGTTGTACAGACTCCTAAAATGGCTTTCTGACTCCATACAATACTGCTATTTGGAAAGGGCGAGATGTAGGCACCCCTTCAAAATTTAGATTTGGTATAAGATAGGTCAATGTTCTGTCACCAAAATCCAGTCGCTTCTGCTTTGTGAATGCAAAAAAAGGTTTTTGGGGTGTAAACAGAGGTATCAAAGAAACTTTTTTGAAACAGGAAACTTAAATGCTGCATTGTTTCCTTTATGGAAAACTGTCTGCATTTAAACAAAAAACTTTACCTTATTGAAAGGCAATCAGACATGGATGGCCTGCTGACCGTAGCTAGCCATCATTACTGTAATGGCCAGGAACCAGAGCGAGTCGCAATCTATGACCTAACATTATTATTTATGAGATAAGTTGGATTGCGACGCACTCAGTACCAGAATTTAGCGCACCAATCCATTAGTACATAGGTCAGTTCAATAAATTCTTTACGGTTCGCAAAAATAATGGGCGCAAATCACACCCAGATTTCAGTGACCATCTATTAGTACATTGGGCCCGTAATTAAAACTCCATATCCATTCTCTTGGCTTTACCAGGGAGGAGAACTGACTTTCTGAATTTAATTAGGTTACCAGTGATGGAGAACGAGAATTACAAGTAAGTACCTTTGACTTCTCTATCAAAACATTTTCACAAACATCTTAATAGAATAGCAAGACAAACTTTAAAGGAACGGAGGTGAGATAGCCAGAGGAAAAAGAATTCTTGGAGTAAAGTCAAAACTATACGTTAATTAATTCGTTTCCGCAGAAGAGCCAAACCCACCTCTAATAAGTCAGGATTAAGAGTCCAGACAATAGTGTCTGATTTAGTTATGAACGGCTGCAGATGGCTTTTGGGCAGTGTTGTTTTATTCTTGAATGTGAAGAGATGTTTATTTGAGCCTTCACTCACCCCTCAGCTCATTGATTGTGGACAAGCAGCCTCCACAAGTCTTGAAAACCCAAACCAAGTTCCAGGCCAGTGTGCGCATCCTGTTGGGATCCAAGCTGCTTGACAACCAGGACAAGATGCCGAGTGTGAAGGCGTCCATCATCACAGAGAAGCAAGCGCGGGAAATGATGCTGAGGCAAAGCATTGAGGCCTGGACGTGAGTAAAGTTTTTTAGAAACATTTCTGGGTTGTGGACCAAAGGAACTGGAGAATGTATCCTGGAGTCACGTGACAATAGTGAAAATGCAACGTTGGAGCAGCTGTGGATTTGGGGGCTCCTAGCAAAAGAGTGTTGTAGAAATTAATGGAAATACTGTACATTTCAGTGCAGTCATCCCCTGGCATGGGCTTGGGATTGTCCTATTCTACCTAGTTATTCAGCTGTCTCATTGATTGCTTGATAAGTGCATCTTCGAAGAAAAGCGTCAGCGTGCCAGAATGGTGCATCTTACCAAAGTGAATTGCTCATTCCTGTGCCTTTTTAGGTGAATAGTCAGGCGAAATCAGGAACATTTCTAACATGAGTTTAGTGGCTGTCGTAAGGGTCTTTTTTAATCGGTCTGTCTCTGATCCCATGCTTTATCTGCTTATCTCACTCTCTTCTAACAGTGAATGTGCAGGAGAGATTGTGAACAATACAGCCACACTGGAGAAGCACCCGAGCTCAAAGGTCTATGGGGCAGTCTTCAAGAACCTGGTGAGTGGAATGCAAAACAGTTGCCTTATCCCGACACTTCTGCACCTACTTCTGTTGTCCCTTTACAGTGCTTAGGATCTGACAGTAAAGGGCGCAACACAACATTTTGGTCAAAGTTAGAATCTGCTTGGTACACACATGGTATGAAATGTGCATAGGCTATCAAATGGAGGCCCTTCTGGTTTAATAACTGAAAGAACAGTTTTTGTGGCTCTATTTGAGTTCCCTAAGACATTAGATCACTCTGACCTAGGGGAGACTGGGCAGGTCAGTCATATCTGTGATGGGCAACTACAGTTACAAGTAAGAAAACAATGGCCTCGAATATTATGCAATTGCATAGAAAAAATAAATCTGTATTTAACCGAAAAGTTTCTCAAGGGCAGTGTGACCCACCGGGAAGTGTATTATGTCATATTAATCAATACAATCGCGCCTGAAGAAAGTAATGTGTGATCTACTTGTAGTGACATTAAATTATCCATCTTGATATACTCTTCTTAGGCAAGTTTGGAGGAGATACCTTATGGAGAATCTCTAAAAAGTCTTTCAACATTACAGTAAAAAACAGGTATCGCCAAAACAAATCGGTCCTGGCTTTCAAATGCATTAGCCAGCATTTTTGCTTTGGCAATGCTTGTTGCCGATGCTGAACAACATAATTCAAAAAAGGCAAAATGCCTGTTAAAGAATGATGACATATGTGCGCACATGCCTCACTTGCATGCGTGCACATATACCAGGTGGCCACCATTTTAACTTTTGAAATTTGCAATTCCAAGATGGCTGATGCCCATCTTGGAGCAGTAAATTAACAACCAATTAAAGTAGTGTGCACATGCCTCACCTGCATGTAAGCACACACCTCATGCGGCTCTTAGATTTTTGAATATACGGTTCCAAAGTGGGTGATACATTTGTAAATGTGTGCAAAACAACATTTTAAAGAAAGGAGCAGTCTGGTAGAAAAATGCAGCTGCCGGGCCCTCCAGAAAAGTAAAAAAATTAATTAAAAACAGGATTGCAAGGCATGTGGGAGCAACAGAGGATGTGCTTGGCGAGTGAAACAGACATACATTGCTGGAGGGCATAGAGCAACAATCCCAGCAGGGAGCTGCCGGCAATCTACCGAAGAGCTGGGACATTGGTGGATTCATTGTTAAACAAAAGGACAACAGAAAAGCCAAACAGGACAAGGAGCTGGTGGTGAAGCAGTGGAATAGATGGAATTAGATGGGGGTAAGGGAATGTCGGGGGAGAAGGAGCACATTGGAGAGATAGCAAGAAAACACCTGCCATTCCTTGGAGTGCCGAAAGAAAAAGAAATAAGTAGATGGATGAATGCAAGCAGCAATGGAAGGGTACAAGCGATCCAATCAAAAAGCTGATAAAGAAGCAATGCTGTAGGCGAGGGACAACCATAATAATAAGGTGGTAATTACTCGAATAATAGGCAAGCAAATGATGCAGGAAATCTATCCAATCATGAGCAGTGGTCTGATCAAAAGCCACAATAGGTCTTTTGACAACAGGCATGCTAAAAGCTGTCTGAAAGTGATACTAAAAAGATCAGTAGTCTGATCAAGGCTAAAAACATTACGATTTTGGAGGAGATATGCTTCCAGAATTTTTTTTGAAAAAGTGAAAAATTATTGAGGAAAAGACTTGGCAGCCTCTAGATTCCAGTATCTGTGGTGCATGGAAAGCAGCAACTGACCTTACCAGCTGAGGTTGGCGCCCCTATGGCGCGCTGTTGCAATGCTGTCATGTGAATCCACAGCTAGTGCCCCTCCAGCGCTACCTGGTGCAAAGTTGAGGAATTGTTGGAAAAAACGTATTGGTTCAGCATCAATCTTGGGAAAAGTTTACGATGAGGAATCTGCAAGGAGGTGTGTCCATTATGAAGAACATTGAAGACATGTCCCTTGGAAAATGTGACAGATAAGGCAAAACCACTATACTTGCTATTTTAATGAGACAAATGCCTTTTGAATTAACTGTATGCAAAGCCTCTTGCAATGAAAGATCTCATTCCACAGGAGTAACATAAGTTTTATTTTGATTTATTTTGAAGGTTTTATATAGCGAGAACAATACTCTTGCGAGTATCAGAGCGCTTTACAAGTCATAAGTAGAAGGCAAGATATAGCATACAGAGATCTAAGTGAAGATGGTATACAAAGCTCTAATCGAAAGAAAAATACTAAGCTAGCGAGAAAACAGAAGGACGAATATGGAACGCAGAAACACAGCAAATAATAAAATACAGTAAATAGTCATAGAGTTCACATGACTTTAGCCATGAGGATCGCTTTCACTTCTTTTTTGAAGGAGGCAGTGGAAGGGCTCATTCTTGTTTCAATGGGCAAAGCGTTCCAGATCCTCGCAGCCATACCAGAGAAGGACCAGTTATAGGTTTATTTTCTTGGCAAATCGTTGTGGTTGTAGAAGAAGAGTCTTGGCACTCTTGCAGGCTCTGCTGCCCACAGAGAGCACCAGTTTCTGAGCTAGGTAGTGTAATATAGTTGACAGTCTAGTAGCTGGGGTGGGCGGAGCTAGGTGGACTGAGGGGAAGAGGAGGGGTCAGGACAGGATGAGGGCAGTTAGAGTAGGGACAGGGAAGGTAACAGAAGCAGATAATAAAGCTCCATAGAAAGCATCAAGAAGTGTCTGTGTTTATTTGTAGCACGATGCTACAACTGGCGACGAGGGTGGGATGACCAAGCCCACTGTGTGCAGAGCCCCACAAGAACACCCTGTCCCAAACAGCTTCAAAGAAAACGCTGTCGAGTGGAGCCACGCTGCCGCCTGAAGGACGAGGCCAGCAGCTGTTGAAACTGCCCCTCCAGAGTCTGCGAGGGAGCCGAGAGGGACCGCAGAAACGAGCGCTGAATCGCTCGATAACCAAGCAGTCAATCGCGTTAAAACGCATCTCACGCTGGAAGCGTGTGCCCTGGGTGAGTGTCCCGTGTACAGCCCACTCCGACCCTGTGTTGCGCCCAGGAAGGAAGAAGAAGTGCCCCCAGAGAAGCAGACATCGTCCGTGACGTGCTGCCAGCAAGCGCTGTTGAGCGCGCTACAAGTTGAGCCCGAGTGCCGTCGGAGGTCGGAAAACCTCACGCCCGATGCGTGAGGTTTGGCACGCTGTCGGCGAAGAAAAGCAGGAACTTAAAAGTAAGGAGAAATCGTGAGCCCACCCCGATCCTGCCTAATACCCTGGTTACAAGAAGGCGCCTGGGGCACTACGGAAGCCCCGTGGGTGTGCCCAGAAGCAAGAGCGCTGTTCGCGCCAAACAGAAGAAAAGGCTCACCCCCGATGCGTGAGACATTGCAGGCACGCCTACCGAAGGAAGCTGGGAACTCACCCCAATCGTGCCTGGCTGCACCGGTGCCCGAGGAGCGTCTGAAGGATTGTTGAAGGTGAGCTGCATAAAGAAAATCGGCTGCCGGTGAATGCCAAGGGACGTGGGAGCCTGGAGAGTGAATGGCAATCAAATCTCGTGGAGAACGAGATTTCGAGTATGGGGGCCATTTTGAAGTCAGGCTGTCCCCACCAATCCCTGTCGAGACCTAGAAGCGGCCATCTTGGAGTCAGGCAAACCTCAGTTTAATAAACAAACATTGGCAACTGTGAAAAACAAGCATACAAGCATTGGTACATGCAAAGAAACGAGCATTGATACCTGCAAATAGACAAGCATTGATACATGCAAATCAACAAGCATTGGATAAATCGTGGCAAAGGAAGAAAACAAACATTGGCGAAGGCCAAACAAGCATTGGCGAAGAACAAACAATCATTGATAAGAGCAAATAAACAAACATTGGCGAGAAACAACAAACCAGCACGAGCACCTACAAAGGTGATGGTGAACACATACCGAAGAGCGTAAAAGAGAGGAGCTGCTGGACAGAACCGTACGAGGTTCAGAAGAGGGCAAGGCTGCGAAAGACAGTCCCAGAAACAAGCACAACACACCCTGAAGTGGCTGGAGGACTTGCGCCAGTGCACAGGGAACGCCCGAACGAACAAAGATGTCAAACGTGCCCAGCATCACCGCGGAAGAGTTGGTAACCACCTGCCACTAGCAGGCGACTCGAAAGAAAAGGAACCTTGTGTCTAGAACAGTGCAGCTGGGTGGTGGACACGTCGGAACGCACGAAATCTAAGTGATTCACTGGCACATACTGTGATGATTGCAAAGATTATCAACGTCCCAGCACATGACCAGACCGAAGGTTTCGACTAAAGAGGGTCAGCTAAGAAGACGAGAAGACGAGTGAACAGCCCGTGCCCTGCAAATATAATCTAGCAGAATCTTCCTCTCATGGCGGGGGAAGAAGTAGCACAACGGTTCAATCCCTGCATTGAAGTACCACCCCCAGGGGTGCAGACGGATACCTGGAGTCTGTGTCTCAAACGGAACCAATGGCTGGCAACATTGGGTGACTTCCTGGACGCCAATGGTGAACAAAGAGAGAGGAAATGTCTAATGCTGCTCCTCCATTTGGTGGGTCCTGAGGGCCGATGCCCAATTAAAACATTCTCCAAAGAAGACACAGAAATCTATGAAAGACTCCAAGAGAAGCTATGTGCCCGTCTCTCCGCACAAGCGGAAGTGGATCATGATCGCATCGCTTTCAACACAGCTCGGCAGGAACCAGGCGAGCCATTGCCAACTTTCATCATTCGGTTGCAAAACCTGGTACAAGGCTGCCATTTTAACACCTTTACGAATGAGGACGCAGTTCGACTCCGGATAATTGAAGGCTGCGCAAACCCCGACACAAAGCTCAAGATCCTGCGAGGAAATTGGTCACTAGAAGAAATCATTAGGAAGGCTGAAATTGGAATACACGTCAAGGCAAGAGACAGATCAAAGGACCTGCCTCTGAAGGCAACAGATCAAGATGCCTGGACGGATGAAACTCGGAAAATGCACAAAACAAAAAGGAGAGAGAGGGAAGGCAGACCAGTGAAGAGACAACGAGAGAGACAAAGTGACAAGGAGCACTCCGAGTCAATCAGTCAAAGGACAACCTCAAGGAGTCATTCACCCTCAAGGTGTCATTCAAAGTCTGACGAGGAGGGAGCGTCAAGTGGGACAGATCGCACTCCTGGACAAGATGGCAACCTGCACAACAAGAGAGTAAGGAAGACAAACTATAGAAGAAGAAATCAAAATGGTCAAACCTGGAATTTGGCGCAGGAACATTCTTCGCCAAGTTGTGAAGATGAGTCTGAAGGAACATCCAGCAGGAGAACACATCACACCCGTATCATGGGTGTCCGAGCACTAAATAAGTGGGAAGAAGAAATAGGTTGCATAAGACGAACTGACCCTCCCCAACAACGAACAGGAAAAGACCAACGCATCAATGGCACGTGGGACAACGAAGAAACCGAGAAGAAGTTGTTGATATGTGAGAAAGGCAAAGATGGAAAACCTCAAGATCAAACACAAAGAACAAGCACGTGGTTGTTGAACAACTTCTCAAATGAAACAATGCCAAAGACAAGTCGACGAAGGCTCCCGGAGAAGTGTCTTAAAGACAACCCTGAGTCAAAGAACAACGTGTCACGGCCTACTCATTTCAGACATCCATTACTCGATGCACTCTCAAAGGAACGCTTTAAAAGGAGTATGGCCAGGAACTCCTCTGATTCAGAGAGCGCGTCCGTCCGATCCTGGAGGTCGACAAAAGACTTCTCTGACCCAGAAAGCACGTCTATGGCCAGGAACTCCTCTGGTTCAGAGAGCGCGTCTGTCCGATCCTGGAAGTCGAAAAGAGACTTCTCTGACCCAGAGAGCACGTCTGTTCAATCCCGTGAGTCGACCGAGTCATGGTCCCGACAACAGCCATGGCGTCAATCACCCGAACGCACCATGGAACCAAAGGACATCCTTCCCGTCAAGAGCAACATGTCACACACTAAGGTCTCTGAATACTCAGTCACGCTACAAGACAACCTGTCATGTCAATCACAAGTATGTCCGGACATAGATCAGACACCGTCACCCCTGAAGGGCCTACAAAAGGAAAACAGAGACAGTGGACCTTAGTCACCGGACGGGAAGGGACCAGCCAGCCACTCCGCAAGGAAAGCCGGACATGTCAGTAGAGAGAGATCATCAGATGAGAGAGCAACATGCCTATGCACAGATAGCCCACGAGTTCGCCAGACAACCCGAGGCCGTGAAGGAGTTATCGAACCAAACCAAGACAGTCTCGTCAGATAGCACCGTACTGTCTGGTATACATGACCCTGAATTGGAGGACAGTGTTGCCCTCGACCGGACTAGACAAAAAGAAGTAAAAGTAAATGCGGCGAATGAGTTACCGAACCAAACCAAGACAGTCTCATCAGATAGCACCGTACTGTCTGGTATACAGGACCCTGAACTGGAGGGCAGGGTTGCCCTCGACTGGACAAGACAAAGGGAAGTAAAATTAGATGCGGGTGCTCAGAAGAGGACCAGGACATTATCCACTCATGAAAGAGACCGAGCATCTGAACCAACAGCAGTTACATCACAGGAAGGAAACATGATGACTGCGGAGTGTGAGAGTAAACCGTTCACAAGCAACGTGGTCAAGAATGCCCTGACTAAGACAATGGAAAGATTGACCAAAGCCAAGCTCACCACTGACTCAACACTACTGAGGCTTGAAGAACAGCCTGTCCGCCGACCCGTGTGGTGGATTGAAGAATTGCGAACACTGAAGACATTAAGGTCATTTTGTTAAGAAAGGGGGAGATGTAATATAGTTGACAGTCTAGTAGCAGGGGTGGGCGGAGCTAGGTGGACTGAGGGGAAGAGGAGGGGTCAGGACAGGATGAGGGCAGTTAGAGTAGGGACAGGGAAGGTAACAGAAGCAGATAATAAAGCTCCATAGAAAGCATCAAGAAGTGTCTGTGTTTATTTGTAGCACAATGCTACAGGTAGTGTGGGGCGTTGTGGTAGAGGGCCTTGTGCATCATACAAGCGATTTTTAGATGATTTCTGGCTTCAAACGGTAACCAGTTGAGGGCTCTCAGGTCTGGGGATATGTGAGAGTTTCTCTTTGAACCTGTGATGAGCCTCGCAGCTGAGTAGATCGTGGCTCTTAGTGGGGCTGTCTATGACCTAGAGAGGCAGCATAAGGTTACTGCCCCATATTCCACGCGGGGGATTACTAGGGCTTGAACTGCTTGTTTGAAATCGTAGGCGGGCAGAAAGGGTTTCAATTTTCGCAGGGTCTTTAGGTGGAAGTTAGCTCCTTTTGTTGAGGCGCTGATGTGTTTCTGCATTTTAGGTTACTGTCAAGCGTTACCCCTAGCGATTTCGCTGAGTCGACGAGGAGAGGTTGACCATTGAGAGCTGTTAAGTGCTTCATCCAATCCAGGATAGTGGGAGTTTTGATAGGGGGAGCGATTAAGAGGAATTCCATTTTGAGGGAGTTAAGTTTCAAATGGTTTTTGGCCAGCCCTGTTTGGGTTTTTTGTAGTGTGGTGTTGAGCGATTTGATGTCATCAAGTGAGTGGATCTTGATGTATATTTGGGTGTCGTCAGCATACATGTGGAATGTATCTTGGCGAGGCAGAGAAGATTAGTAAGAGGTTCCATGAAAAGGTTGAAAAGGGTGGGTGAGAGGGAGGAGCCTTGTGGAACTCTTAATGTGACTGGCACGGGGTTGGACAGGGATTAGTTGACCTTGAATCTTTGGGATCTATTTTGGAGGAAAGAGGCGAACCAGTTAAATACATTTCCAGACATTCCCCTTCTGTGTTTCAGGAGATCAAGCTGGTTGTCTTGTTTGACGGTGTCAAGAGCTGATGACAGGTCGAGTAGGATTAGTAGACAGGCTTCATTTTGGTCTAGGATTTTTAGAGCGTCGTCTAATACATGTGTCATGGCTGATTCGGTGCTGTGACCTGCTCTGAAGCCTGATTGAAATTGGTTAAGCAGGTTTAATTGATCAATGTGACTGTTCAGCTTTATGTTAACACATTTTTCCAGTAGTTTGGCTAACATAGGAATGTTAGAAATCGGACGATAGTTATTAGGGTCTGAGGGTCCGCTGTTGTTTTCTTTAGGAGTGGCGAAACCTGACCTGTTTTCAGGATGTCTGGAATGGATCCTTGAAGGAGGGACGTGTTAATGATCTTGGTCCAGAGGGGTAGTAAGAGAGGAATGAAGTCTTTTATGTAATTCGCCGGGAGCGGGTCTGTGAAATGATTGGAGGGTTTCAGCGCTGTTAGTGTCTTTAATATGGTGTCTTAACTTTAGGTGTTGAAGTGGGACCAAGTTGCATTGCTTTTTTAGTTTAAATATTGGGAGGTCATTAACTTGGGCACCAGCCGGAGGCAGTGATGAGTTCTTTTCCAAGTCTGAGATGGATAGTAGGTCTTTGAGAAGATCTTATTTAATGGATTCTGTCTTAGAGGCGAAGAAGGAGGCAAATTCATCACAGTTAGGTAGAGAGAGTGGGCTAGCGTTGAGGAAACTTGGTGGGCTCTTAGTTGGGGCTTTGATAAGATCGAATAGCTTTTGGGGGCGGTTCTTGGTTAGGTCTAGTTGAGACCTGAAGAAATCGGTTTTAGACTTTCTGATCTTTCTAAAATAAGCATTTCTGGAGATTCTTAGAAGTTTGTGGTAGTCAGCTGAGGGGGCGGCTCTCCAGCGTCGTTCAATTACTCTAAGAGAGCATCTGTGTTCATTTAGCCTCCCATCATACCACAGTTTTGAGTCTTTTGAAGAAGTTCTTTTCAGTTGAAGGGGGCAATTTTGTCTAGCAGGTTGTTCATGGAGTGAAAGTAGTGATCGGTCAGCCCCTGTACATTGGCCAGGTCTTCCGGGGGACAGAGCGGGTTTGAGTTGGCTGAAGCTATAAGGTCAGAGCTGACATTTTTCAGGTTTCTCTTCCAGGTCTTAGTTCTCAGTGGTTGTGAAGGGAGTCGTTTAATAGTTTCCAAGACTTGGAATGTAATGACATCATGGTCAGACCAGTCGCATGGGAGTATCGTTTCGAGTTGTGTGGAGTCCGCTTTGGAGATAATTAGGTCGAGAGTTGCACCTTTGTCGTGTGTAGGGATGTTACATATTTGGTTAAGATAAAGGTCTGCGAAGAAAGCTTTGAGGCTGTTTACCCCTGGGTCGTTCTGGTCGTCCCAGTGAAGGTTGAAGTCCCCCAAGAAAATTTGCTTATTTTGCTGGTTGTCATTTGATGCTAGAATGTCCATGAAGTGTTCTATAAATGTGAGGATATCTCCAGGAGGATGGTAGAAGGTGTGTAAAGAGCATATTTGTTTGTTGTTATTGGAGATGTTTAAGCGTAGGTATTCCCAAGATGATATAGCGGGGGTATTGGAGATGGTCACTGTTAGGCTGATCTGGTGTATGCAGGCTATCCCACCGCCTGGCCTGTCCATTCTGTCTAGTCTCGTGATATCATAGGAGACGATACTCATGAGTTGATGATGTATACAAGAAAAAAAAACTAAATGCACCTATTGTGTAATATTCTGAGCATTTGCAAATTGTGAGTGTTGGCATGCACAAGTTTAGGTGGTCAGTTGGAATTCTGGTAAATCCACTTAGGAAGGGAAATAAGAAACCAAATTGGTAGTGTTTATGAGCAATTCCAGTATGGACCCATGCTCACCTTCAGAGAAAGAACACCCTCTTGATGGCAGTGTGGTCAGACTCCAGTTGCAGGATGGAAAATATAACTGCGTTGCTTGGAAAATTGAAACCAACGTGATCTATAACTTTTTAGCAGCATCTTCAGTTTACAAGTGAGAAAAGAATAAATCTAGAGATCAAGCACCCCAACTGATTCCAATGAAAATATAATCCTTAGGACGAAAAAAATCCATAATGTTCTGCGGATTCAAAGTCTCAAGAAGGAAGAGTGAATTGTAGTCATGGCTTAGGGACCTAGAATTTTATGGGGGAAATAATAAAATAGTAGGAATGGGTTTAGGCAGGAGAAAGCAAGTTGTGCTGTGGTAACCAAAGAATGAGAGAGTGTGGGAATTAAGAGTAGGCCCCTATGTGCAGGTATACCTGAATGTGGAGGGAACAGGCTGTATATGTTGTGCACAGAGGGAGGTAACCTGGGAGAATGGAATAGAAAATAACTCATCTGGGATCCATTGTTGACGCACACTGGCGATATCTGCCAAAATGATATCAGCTCCTCTGAATGGTCGGGGCTACTTTCACAGTTGCTTCTTCTTGATACTCAGGTACACTCTGGGGTTCTTCTGCACATGTCATTCAGATGCTCAGGCATCCCCTGTCCCTCTTTTCTCCTTTATTTTCCCAACGCCAAGTGGACACTTGTTATCAGCTATTCAGAAAGTCATGTATGTGAACCACAGTCCTCCTAAACTGTTCTTCCTCAAGGTCTCATTGTTTCAGGCCAAAGGCTTCATATATAGATAAAAAGGCCTATCGCCGTGTTTGATTCAAGTAGGTTGTGGAGGAGGTTTAATGATAAACAGGTGTGTGTGTTTGTGTGCATAGATAGATAGATAGATAGATAGATAGATAGATAGATAGATAGATAGATAGATAGATAGATAGATAGATAGATAGATAGATAGATAGATAGATAGATAGATAGATAGATAGAAGTGGAAATGTGTCTCACTTCTGTAACCATCTGTTTATAGCGAGTAGTGCTGTAGATACACATGCTCTGCCATCTAGTGTTGGGCCTGTTTGCAACTTGTTTTTCCTAAAAACAAATGTTTGTGTCACGAGTCATGCTCTGACTCCACCCTTAGTCCACAATGCACCTGTACACTGGCTCCAACTCAGATTGTTGCTTTCAGCCCGCTGGTTGGAGCCTTCATGAACGCTAATCCAGTAGCAATGTGATAACACATAGGTTCTTAAGTTTCTGCCCCAGCAGTTTACCATTTGACCACAAGGAAAACAACGATATTTAAAAATATAGTTGTACGCAATGCTGGGGTTGCTGATCTAATGGTCGCTGATCATAATGCTTCAAAGCTACGCAGCCTCTAGCCACCATTCTTGACTAGTCTTGAGTACTTGTCGAAACTTCATGGAGTATGCACCTGGGACAAGGAAATAAAACGTACACCCTTCCAGTTCTGCCTTAGGTATAACACAAAATACTCCTGATGCGATCATTACAGGGTGTGTAATCTCTGCCTATTGCAAGGACATGTGGAGAATTCCTGCAAAACCTGTCTCACCTTCTGCAGCAAAGAAAACTTAAGGTGCCAGAGGGAAAGGAGGTGGATGCAATACAGGATGCAGGGACAGGTCTCATCAGAAACACCTGAAATTTTTAGAGCTGAAGATATGCTCGGTGTAAAGGAAGAGGAAACTAGGCCGTCTGGCATTCCGGAGGGGCATGCAGAAGAGATCCCAGAGGCTCTCACCATCAAACCCTAAACGGGTCAGGGATCCAGCCATCACCCCTACCCCATTCCCATTGCTACCCACAGCTCCTCTACCACTACCACCCCAGCACTATGCACCTAAGCCATACAGCACTGATTCAGAACCAGGCAGCTTCTACTAACCAAAGGACCTCTTTGACGAGTCCTTTAGGCCCCAAGAGAGAGGTTGACTTCCTAGTCTAAACCTTGTCTAACATGGAGCATGCAATCCATAACCTCTCCATGCTCAAGAGAAAGCTCAAGCCGGCCACTGACAACTTTACTGAGCTGGTGAAAGCCAGGGTGGTTACTCCACTTGTAAGTCTGCCCCAAACAACCTTGTTTATATTCATGGACAAATTGTCGCTGACTCCTTAGTCACGCACACTGCACTTAAAAGGGCTTCTGCACAGGCCACGGGAGACCCTCTTCCGCCTGACAAGGAGTCTAAAGTGAATTGAATTGATGCAGCAGGAAAGTGTTGAGCATTTGGTGCAGCCACACACTGGTGCTTTGCTGGTTCAGTGGGCTTCCTTTCCAGGTTCTGCTGGTACCACTGGGAGCAGATGGAGAAGCTGGTAAAGCACCAGCCAGAGGCCTAACATAAAAGAGGACACGAGTTGGTTGCTGAGAGGAACACCATCAGCAGTGTCAATATTTGATGTACCCTGGATGTGGCAGATGCCGGCACAAAGTGTAGTAATACCAGCATCTTACTCCACTGGCATATCTGACTTAGGGTGTCAGGACTAAGGCATGAGGTGCAACAGCACTTCTTGATGAACGTTTCTTGTAATAGCAAGTATCTGTTTGGTTCCAAGGTCAACTAGATGGTAAAAAAAAAAATCAAAAAGGACCCTGACATCCCCAAAACCCATGGGTGCCCTACACTGCCCTAGTATCAAATCTGCTTTTCGTAAGTATCGAAGCAGGAGGGGTCTCAAACTAGTGGCTTAGGTCAGAGGCCCCTATACCAACAGTTCTTTCAGCACCCTGAGCAGCCAAAGATCATACAGAGAGGGTCCAGAGGGGAAATGGGCATGGGAAAGGCAGCGGGGACTCCTCTAGTGGCTCCTCCTCTGCAGGCCAGTAACTCCCACTCCCTTCCCCATCCCCATCATGCCTGTAAGGAAAGGCATCTCAGATCAATGGATCTTCTCCATTGTGTGGGAAGATTATTGCCTCAAATTTTACACAGCCCCTCCCAATTTCCCACCCCGCCATCACGTACTAAGTTCAGATCAGCTTTACCTTCTAAAGGAAGAGGTTCAAGTTCTTTTACAAAAGAGCTCAATAGGACCTGTACCTGCACACCAGAGCTTTACAGGATGTATTCTCTGTACTTTTTAATGTCCAAAAAGACGTCTTCCTTCGGCTGATTCACAACCTCTGGTCATTGAACAGCTTCATGCTTTTCGAACACTTTCACATGGTCACTCTAATGATGTCATCCTGCTGCTACAACAAGACAACTTAATCTCAGTACTGTATCTGAAAGATGTGTACTTTTAGATCCTGATTCACCCAACTCATCACCAGTACCTCTGGTTTGTGGTAAATGAACAACAATACCAAACCAAGGTATTACACTTTGGCATCACCATAGCTCCAAGGGTGTTTCTTAGCAGGGGTGATAGCACACATGCGCAGACACACCAAACGTCTTCCATGCTTAGGCGACTGGCTGATAAAGGCAGCTGCAAACAACATCTAGCACACAAACAACAATTTCTCTACTTCACAGCCATTAGTGCTAAAAAATCGCATCTTCAGCTGCAGACAGTGCAGCCCTTCCTCTGCTTTGTCCTAAATGTGGTGACAGACAAAGCATATCCCAATGAACAGCGGGTGATTGCATCCCAACAGCTGCTGCCTCTTCTCAGACACACCATCCCATTACTGCTCAAACGTGTGATGAAACTGTTGGTGATGATGACTTTATGACAGTAGTTGTACCATACTCCAAGTACACATTCAACCGCCGCAAGAATGCCTCCCAAGGCAGTGGGGAAAAGTGAAAGTGCATGGGAAGGATCTAATGTTGGTAATAACCAGGGCCCAGTACTCTGCTTTAGTGGAATATCAACAATATGTTGCTTGGCAGGCCCGTTCCAGACCCACTTCCACTGGTGCTTCTCTCATGGGGCGGGAGCTCACCTCTGTGACATGACTGTCAAAGGCGCCTGGACCCCTCACCACCAGAAACATCACATAAACAACCTGCTGGAGCTTCTGCCCATCGGATCAGCACTGAAAGCATTCCTCCCATGTCTGCAAGGGGGGACCATATTAATAAAGACAGTCAACATGACAGCCATGTTCTACATCCAGAAACAGGGTGGTACCTACTTTCCTCATCTTCATGTGTTATCTCAGGAGATTTGGCAATGGGAAACCTGCAGCAACATTCACTTGTTGGTCGATCATTTGCCAGTATGCTCAGCAATAAGTCCACAAGTGGGAACTCGACCAACAAGTCCCTCACAGGTAGTTTCAGTGGTTGGGCACCCCAGCCATAGACCTGTTCACCACTCCCAAAAATGCAAAATGCCAAACATTCACCTCCTGGTACAAGTACCCACAGTCCATGAGCATTGCCCTATGTGTAAACTGGTCAGGGATATTTGTGTATGCTTTTCCACCTGTCCCACTCATCCCGTATGTGGTGAGGAAGATAAGACAGATATCCAAAACCTTCATCTTATTGGCACCAACCTGTACAAAATAGTATTCAGTGCGCCCTAAAGATGTCAGTCACTAGAAGCTTCCACAAGCACCAGACCTTCTTACTCTTCATTATTGCCAGCTCAGACACCCAGATCCCGAACAGCTGAACCTAGCTATCTGTTACCTGACTTCTTGGAGTTTGGTTACCTCGATCTAATAGAGGAAAACATGATTATCCTGAGTGGGACAGGAACGCCTAGTCCTCACACATGATACGCCTCTAGGTGGAAAAGATTCATGCATTGCTTCCTCTCCAAACAGTTACATCCTTTTAATGTTTCTGTGTAGGAGATTTGCATTACCTTCTGCACTTCTACAAATCAGGCCTAGCCTACACTTCTGTGTGTTTACAGGTATCCCCTGTGGTGGCATACCTTCAAAACAGACTCCATTCTTCTATTAGTAAAATACCAATCATTAAAGTAATCATGGAGGGTCTACTGAGGTTAATACCACCTAAGATGCCCCCCAATACCTGTTTCGAACCTTAATGTTGTCCTGCCATGCCTCCTAGGTCACCTCCCTTAGATTCATTAACAAACTCCAAGGTGTTACAGCCCAAGAACCATTTACACAGTTTAACAAGACAGGATAGCTCTTCGTACTGACCCCAACCCATATTTCTGCCCCTTGTTGTTTTCCCTTTCCACATGAAGCCGACAATTGAGCTACCTATCCTCTTTCTTCAACCAGTCTGCAGCAAGAAAGGACCTCCACACTCAAGAGTGCGCTCATGTAGTACATAAACGCAAGGAAAGCCGGACATGTCAGTAGAGAGAGATCATCAGATGAGAGAGCAACATGCCTATGCACAGATAGCCCACGAGTTCGCCAGACAACCCGAGGCCGTGAAGGAGTTATCGAACCAAACCAAGACAGTCTCGTCAGATAGCACCGTACTGTCTGGTATACATGACCCTGAATTGGAGGACAGTGTTGCCCTCGACCGGACTAGACAAAAAGAAGTAAAAGTAAATGCGGCGAATGAGTTACCGAACCAAACCAAGACAGTCTCATCAGATAGCACCGTACTGTCTGGTATACAGGACCCTGAACTGGAGGGCAGGGTTGCCCTCGACTGGACAAGACAAAGGGAAGTAAAATTAGATGCGGGTGCTCAGAAGAGGACCAGGACATTATCCACTCATGAAAGAGACCGAGCATCTGAACCAACAGCAGTTACATCACAGGAAGGAAACATGATGACTGCGGAGTGTGAGAGTAAACCGTTCACAAGCAACGTGGTCAAGAATGCCCTGACTAAGACAATGGAAAGATTGACCAAAGCCAAGCTCACCACTGACTCGACACTACTGAGGCTTGAAGAACAGCCTGTCCGCCGACCCGTGTGGTGGATTGAAGAATTGCGAACACTGAAGACATTAAGGTCATTTTGTTAAGAAAGGGGGAGATGTAATATAGTTGACAGTCTAGTAGCAGGGGTGGGCGGAGCTAGGTGGACTGAGGGGAAGAGGAGGGGTCAGGACAGGATGAGGGCAGTTAGAGTAGGGACAGGGAAGGTAACAGAAGCAGATAATAAAGCTCCATAGAAAGCATCAAGAAGTGTCTGTGTTTATTTGTAGCACAATGCTACAGGTAGTGTGGGGCGTTGTGGTAGAGGGCCTTGTGCATCATACAAGCGATTTTTAGATGATTTCTGGCTTCAAACGGTAACCAGTTGAGGGCTCTCAGGTCTGGGGATATGTGAGAGTTTCTCTTTGAACCTGTGATGAGCCTCGCAGCTGAGTAGATCGTGGCTCTTAGTGGGGCTGTCTATGACCTAGAGAGGCAGCATAAGGTTACTGCCCCATATTCCACGCGGGGGATTACTAGGGCTTGAACTGCTTGTTTGAAATCGTAGGCGGGCAGAAAGGGTTTCAATTTTCGCAGGGTCTTTAGGTGGAAGTTAGCTCCTTTTGTTGAGGCGCTGATGTGTTTCTGCATCTTTAGGTTACTGTCAAGCGTTACCCCTAGCGATTTCGCTGAGTCGACGAGGAGAGGTTGACCATTGAGAGCTGTTAAGTGCTTCATCCAATCCAGGATAGTGGGAGTTTTGATAGGGGGAGCGATTAAGAGGAATTCCATTTTGAGGGAGTTAAGTTTCAAATGGTTTTTGGCCAGCCCTGTTTGGGTTTTTTGTAGTGTGGTGTTGAGCGATTTGATGTCATCAAGTGAGTGGATCTTGATGTATATTTGGGTGTCGTCAGCATACATGTGGAATGTATCTTGGCGAGGCAGAGAAGATTAGTAAGAGGTTCCATGAAAAGGTTGAAAAGGGTGGGTGAGAGGGAGGAGCCTTGTGGAACTCTTAATGTGACTGGCACGGGGTTGGACAGGGATTAGTTGACCTTGAATCTTTGGGATCTATTTTGGAGGAAAGAGGCGAACCAGTTAAATACATTTCCAGACATTCCCCTTCTGTGTTTCAGGAGATCAAGCTGGTTGTCTTGTTTGACGGTGTCAAGAGCTGATGACAGGTCGAGTAGGATTAGTAGACAGGCTTCATTTTGGTCTAGGATTTTTAGAGCGTCGTCTAATACATGTGTCATGGCTGATTCGGTGCTGTGACCTGCTCTGAAGCCTGATTGAAATTGGTTAAGCAGGTTTAATTGATCAATGTGACTGTTCAGCTTTATGTTAACACATTTTTCCAGTAGTTTGGCTAACATAGGAATGTTAGAAATCGGACGATAGTTATTAGGGTCTGAGGGTCCGCTGTTGTTTTCTTTAGGAGTGGCGAAACCTGACCTGTTTTCAGGATGTCTGGAATGGATCCTTGAAGGAGGGACGTGTTAATGATCTTGGTCCAGAGGGGTAGTAAGAGAGGAATGAAGTCTTTTATGTAATTCGCCGGGAGCGGGTCTGTGAAATGATTGGAGGGTTTCAGCGCTGTTAGTGTCTTTAATATGGTGTCTTAACTTTAGGTGTTGAAGTGGGACCAAGTTGCATTGCTTTTTTAGTTTAAATATTGGGAGGTCATTAACTTGGGCACCAGCCGGAGGCAGTGATGAGTTCTTTTCCAAGTCTGAGATGGATAGTAGGTCTTTGAGAAGATCTTATTTAATGGATTCTGTCTTAGAGGCGAAGAAGGAGGCAAATTCATCACAGTTAGGTAGAGAGAGTGGGCTAGCGTTGAGGAAACTTGGTGGGCTCTTAGTTGGGGCTTTGATAAGATCGAATAGCTTTTGGGGGCGGTTCTTGGTTAGGTCTAGTTGAGACCTGAAGAAATCGGTTTTAGACTTTCTGATCTTTCTAAAATAAGCATTTCTGGAGATTCTTAGAAGTTTGTGGTAGTCAGCTGAGGGGGCGGCTCTCCAGCGTCGTTCAATTACTCTAAGAGAGCATCTGTGTTCATTTAGCCTCCCATCATACCACAGTTTTGAGTCTTTTGAAGAAGTTCTTTTCAGTTGAAGGGGGCAATTTTGTCTAGCAGGTTGTTGATGGAGTGAAAGTAGTGATCGGTCAGCCCCTGTACATTGGCCAGGTCTTCCGGGGGACAGAGCGGGTTTGAGTTGGCTGAAGCTATAAGGTCAGAGCTGACGTTTTTCAGGTTTCTCTTCCAGGTCTTAGTTCTCAGTGGTTGTGAAGGGAGTCGTTTAATAGTTTCCAAGACTTGGAATGTAATGACATCATGGTCAGACCAGTCGCATGGGAGTATCGTTTCGAGTTGTGTGGAGTCCGCTTTGGAGATAATAAGGTCGAGAGTTGCACCTTTGTCGTGTGTAGGGATGTTACATATTTGGTTAAGATAAAGGTCTGCGAAGAAAGCTTTGAGGCTGTTTACCCCTGGGTCGTTCTGGTCGTCCCAGTGAAGGTTGAAGTCCCCCAAGAAAATTTGCTTATTTTGCTGGTTGTCATTTGATGCTAGAATGTCCATGAAGTGTTCTATGAATGTGAGGTTATCTCCAGGAGGATGGTAGAAGGTGTGTAAAGAGCATATTTGTTTGTTGTTATTGGAGATGTTTAAGCGTAGGTATTCCCAAGATGATATAGCGGGGGTATTGGAGATGGTCACTGTTAGGCTGATCTGGTGTATGCAGGCTATCCCACCGCCTGGCCTGTCCATTCTGTCTAGTCTCGTGATATCATAGGAGACGATACTCATGAGTTGATGATGTATACAAGAAAAAAAACCTAAATGCACATATTGTGTAATATTCTGAGCATTTGCAAATTGTGAGTGTTGGCATGCACAAGTTTAGGTGGTCAGTTGGAATTCTGGTAAATCCACTTAGGAAGGGAAATAAGAAACCAAATTGGTAGTGTTTATGAGCAATTCCAGTATGGACCCATGCTCACCTTCAGAGAAAGAACACCCTCTTGATGGCAGTGTGGTCAGACTCCAGTTGCAGGATGGAAAATATAACTGCGTTGCTTGGAAAATTGAAACCAACGTGATCTATAACTTTTTAGCAGCATCTTCAGTTTACAAGTGAGAAAAGAATAAATCTAGAGATCAAGCACCCCAACTGATTCCAATGAAAATATAATCCTTAGGACGAAAAAAATCCATAATGTTCTGCGGATTCAAAGTCTCAAGAAGGAAGAGTGAATTGTAGTCATGGCTTAGGGACCTAGAATTTTATGGGGGAAATAATAAAATAGTAGGAATGGGTTTAGGCAGGAGAAAGCAAGTTGTGCTGTGGTAACCAAAGAATGAGAGAGTGTGGGAATTAAGAGTAGGCCCCTATGTGCAGGTATACCTGAATGTGGAGGGAACAGGCTGTATATGTTGTGCACAGAGGGAGGTAACCTGGGAGAATGGAATAGAAAATAACTCATCTGGGATCCATTGTTGACGCACACTGGCGATATCTGCCAAAATGATATCAGCTCCTCTGAATGGTCGGGGCTACTTTCACAGTTGCTTCTTCTTGATACTCAGGTACACTCTGGGGTTCTTCTGCACATGTCATTCAGATGCTCAGGCATCCCCTGTCCCTCTTTTCTCCTTTATTTTCCCAACGCCAAGTGGACACTTGTTATCAGCTATTCAGAAAGTCATGTATGTGAACCACAGTCCTCCTAAACTGTTCTTCCTCAAGGTCTCATTGTTTCAGGCCAAAGGCTTCCTATATAGATAAAAAGGCCTATCGCCGTGTTTGATTCAAGTAGGTTGTGGAGGAGGTTTAATGATAAACAGGTGTGTGTGTTTGTGTGCATAGATAGATAGATAGATAGATAGATAGATAGATAGATAGATAGATAGATAGATAGATAGATAGATAGATAGATAGATAGATAGATAGATAGATAGATAGATAGATAGATAGATAGAAGTGGAAATGTGTCTCACTTCTGTAACCATCTGTTTATAGCGAGTAGTGCTGTAGATACACATGCTCTGCCATCTAGTGTTGGGCCTGTTTGCAACTTGTTTTTCCTAAAAACAAATGTTTGTGTCACGAGTCATGCTCTGACTCCACCCTTAGTCCACAATGCACCTGTACACTGGCTCCAACTCAGATTGTTGCTTTCAGCCCGCTGGTTGGAGCCTTCATGAACGCTAATCCAGTAGCAATGTGATAACACATAGGTTCTTAAGTTTCTGCCCCAGCAGTTTACCATTTGACCACAAGGAAAACAACGATATTTAAAAATATAGTTGTACGCAATGCTGGGGTTGCTGATCTAATGGTCGCTGATCATAATGCTTCAAAGCTACGCAGCCTCTAGCCACCATTCTTGACTAGTCTTGAGTACTTGTCGAAACTTCATGGAGTATGCACCTGGGACAAGGAAATAAAACGTACACCCTTCCAGTTCTGCCTTAGGTATAACACAAAATACTCCTGATGCGATCATTACAGGGTGTGTAATCTCTGCCTATTGCAAGGACATGTGGAGAATTCCTGCAAAACCAGTCTCACCTTCTGCAGCAAAGAAAACTTAAGGTGCCAGAGGGAAAGGAGGTGGATGCAATACAGGATGCAGGGACAGGTCTCATCAGAAACACCTGAAATTTTTAGAGCTGAAGATATGCTCGGTGTAAAGGAAGAGGAAACTAGGCCGTCTGGCATTCCGGAGGGGCATGCAGAAGAGATCCCAGAGGCTCTCACCATCAAACCCTAAACGGGTCAGGGATCCAGCCATCACCCCTACCCCATTCCCATTGCTACCCACAGCTCCTCTACCACTACCACCCCAGCACTATGCACCTAAGCCATACAGCACTGATTCAGAACCAGGCAGCTTCTACTAACCAAAGGACCTCTTTGACGAGTCCTTTAGGCCCCAAGAGAGAGGTTGACTTCCTAGTCTAAACCTTGTCTAACATGGAGCATGCAATCCATAACCTCTCCATGCTCAAGAGAAAGCTCAAGTCGGCCACTGACAACTTTACTGAGCTGGTGAAAGCCAGGGTGGTTACTCCACTTGTAAGTCTGCCCCAAACAACCTTGTTTATATTCATGGACAAATTGTCGCTGACTCCTTAGTCACGCACACTGCACTTAAAAGGGCTTCTGCACAGGCCACGGGAGACCCTCTTCCGCCTGACAAGGAGTCTAAAGTGAATTGAATTGATGCAGCAGGAAAGTGTTGAGCATTTGGTGCAGCCACACACTGGTGCTTTGCTGGTTCAGTGGGCTTCCTTTCCAGGTTCTGCTGGTACCACTGGGAGCAGATGGAGAAGCTGGTAAAGCACCAGCCAGAGGCCTAACATAAAAGAGGACACGAGTTGGTTGCTGAGAGGAACACCATCAGCAGTGTCAATATTTGATGTACCCTGGATGTGGCAGATGCCGGCACAAAGTGTAGTAATACCAGCATCTTACTCCACTGGCATATCTGACTTAGGGTGTCAGGACTAAGGCATGAGGTGCAACAGCACTTCTTGATGAACGTTTCTTGTAATAGCAAGTATCTGTTTGGTTCCAAGGTCAACTAGATGGTAAAAAAAAAAATCAAAAAGGACCCTGACATCCCCAAAACCCATGGGTGCCCTACACTGCCCTAGTATCAAATCTGCTTTTCGTAAGTATCGAAGCAGGAGGGGTCTCAAACTAGTGGCTTAGGTCAGAGGCCCCTATACCAACAGTTCTTTCAGCACCCTGAGCAGCCAAAGATCATACAGAGAGAGTCCAGAGGGGAAATGGGCATGGGAAAGGCAGCGGGGACTCCTCTAGTGGCTCCTCCTCTGCAGGCCAGTAACTCCCACTCCCTTCCCCATCCCCATCATGCCTGTAAGGAAAGGCATCTCAGATCAATGGATCTTCTCCATTGTGTGGGAAGATTATTGCCTCAAATTTTACACAGCCCCTCCCAATTTCCCACCCCGCCATCACGTACTAAGTTCAGATCAGCTTTACCTTCTAAAGGAAGAGGTTCAAGTTCTTTTACAAAAGAGCTCAATAGGACCTGTACCTGCACACCAGAGCTTTACAGGATGTATTCTCTGTACTTTTTAATGTCCAAAAAGACGTCTTCCTTCGGCTGATTCACAACCTCTGGTCATTGAACAGCTTCATGCTTTTCGAACACTTTCACATGGTCACTCTAATGATGTCATCCTGCTGCTACAACAAGACAACTTAATCTCAGTACTGTATCTGAAAGATGTGTACTTTTAGATCCTGATTCACCCAACTCATCACCAGTACCTCTGGTTTGTGGTAAATGAACAACAATACCAAACCAAGGTATTACACTTTGGCATCACCATAGCTCCAAGGGTGTTTCTTAGCAGGGGTGATAGCACACATGCGCAGACACACCAAACGTCTTCCATGCTTAGGCGACTGGCTGATAAAGGCAGCTGCAAACAACATCTAGCACACAAACAACAATTTCTCTACTTCACAGCCATTAGTGCTAAAAAATCGCATCTTCAGCTGCAGACAGTGCAGCCCTTCCTCTGCTTTGTCCTAAATGTGGTGACAGACAAAGCATATCCCAATGAACAGCGGGTGATTGCATCCCAACAGCTGCTGCCTCTTCTCAGACACACCATCCCATTACTGCTCAAACGTGTGATGAAACTGTTGGTGATGATGACTTTATGACAGTAGTTGTACCATACTCCAAGTACACATTCAACCGCCGCAAGAATGCCTCCCAAGGCAGTGGGGAAAAGTGAAAGTGCATGGGAAGGATCTAATGTTGGTAATAACCAGGGCCCAGTACTCTGCTTTAGTGGAATATCAACAATATGTTGCTTGGCAGGCCCGTTCCAGACCCACTTCCACTGGTGCTTCTCTCATGGGGCGGGAGCTCACCTCTGTGACATGACTGTCAAAGGCGCCTGGACCCCTCACCACCAGAAACATCACATAAACAACCTGCTGGAGCTTCTGCCCATCGGATCAGCACTGAAAGCATTCCTCCCATGTCTGCAAGGGGGGACCATATTAATAAAGACAGTCAACATGACAGCCATGTTCTACATCCAGAAACAGGGTGGTACCTACTTTCCTCATCTTCATGTGTTATCTCAGGAGATTTGGCAATGGGAAACCTGCAGCAACATTCACTTGTTGGTCGATCATTTGCCAGTATGCTCAGCAATAAGTCCACAAGTGGGAACTCGACCAACAAGTCCCTCACAGGTAGTTTCAGTGGTTGGGCACCCCAGCCATAGACCTGTTCACCACTCCCAAAAATGCAAAATGCCAAACATTCACCTCCTGGTACAAGTACCCACAGTCCATGAGCATTGCCCTATGTGTAAACTGGTCAGGGATATTTGAGTATGCTTTTCCACCTGTCCCACTCATCCCGTATGTGGTGAGGAAGATAAGACAGATATCCAAAACCTTCATCTTATTGGCACCAACCTGTACAAAATAGTATTCAGTGCGCCCTAAAGATGTCAGTCACTAGAAGCTTCCACAAGCACCAGACCTTCTTACTCTTCATTATTGCCAGCTCAGACACCCAGATCCCGAACAGCTGAACCTAGCTATCTGTTACCTGACTTCTTGGAGTTTGGTTACCTCGATCTAACAGAGGAAAACATGATTATCCTGAGTGGGACAGGAACGCCTAGTCCTCACACATGATACGCCTCTAGGTGGAAAAGATTCATGCATTGCTTCCTCTCCAAACAGTTACATCCTTTTAATGTTTCTGTGTAGGAGATTTGCATTACCTTCTGCACTTCTACAAATCAGGCCTAGCCTACACTTCTGTGTGTTTACAGGTATCCCCTGTGGTGGCATACCTTCAAAACAGACTCCATTCTTCTATTAGTAAAATACCAATCATTAAAGTAATCATGGAGGGTCTACTGAGGTTAATACCACCTAAGATGCCCCCCAATACCTGTTTCGAACCTTAATGTTGTCCTGCCATGCCTCCTAGGTCACCTCCCTTAGATTCATTAACAAACTCCAAGGTGTTACAGCCCAAGAACCATTTACACAGTTTAACAAGACAGGATAGCTCTTCGTACTGACCCCAACCCATATTTCTGCCCCTTGTTGTTTTCCCTTTCCACATGAAGCCGACAATTGAGCTACCTATCCTCTTTCTTCAACCAGTCTGCAGCAAGAAAGGACCTCCACACTCAAGAGTGCGCTCATGTAGTACATAAACAGAGCTAAGTCCTTTACAGTGCCTACTAAGCTTTTTGAAGCCTTTACAAAATCCCACAGGTGTTGTGCCATCTCGAAAGCTGGCAATGCCAGATGAAGAGTTAAGTGCATCCAGACTTTCCATTACAAGGCTAAGCACACATTCCCTGTGCCTCCTGGAACCCTTTCTACACACATTAAGGGCACAACCCTAGCCTTTCTAGGTAATATCTATTTAAAGGATATTTGCAAGGCTGCTATTTGGTCATACCATCACCAAGAATTATGGTGTTGACCTTGTAGCATGTCAGCAGGCTTTAGTTGGCCAAGTAGTCTTACGAACACTGTTTCAAACAGCTGCATTGTCTGCTTGCTAGTCACCACTTTGGAGGGGGTGCTTCACAGTGTATGCAGAGCATGTGTAATTACAGCCATAGGTGTTACTAACAGAAAATGTTACTTGCCTGTAAACATGTATTTATATTGTGTAGTGCTGTAGATTCACATACGCCTACCCTTCTACCCGGAAGCAAGCAATGATCACAATGTTTTTTCTATGTCCTTTCTAATGCGCACCACACTCTGCCTTCAACATTGCACTCCACTTACTCTACTTGCCCTAACTGCAGAAAAGACAGTGTATGGGTGCATTGTGGAACAAGAGTAGAGTCACAAGCCTTCTGACTTGAGCTTCTTCAAAGAAAAACATGTTGCAACTGTTCAGGCCCGACACTAGATGGGAGACGTATGTAGAGCATGTGAATCAACAGCACTATTCACTATAAATGGATGGTTACCGGGCCGAGAATCAAAAGGGGTCTCAAATCACAATTTGCTTACGCATTTGTGAACAGCGATGCAGACAAAACGGCTAAACAGAATTACACCAAACTTGGCTATAAGCAAGATCCAAACCCTGGGAGTGTGCTTTTTTGATTTGGTGTAAATCATTTCAACTGTTTTGGACAAATTAAGGTTCTAAAAATAGAGATGTCTGGAGAGTAGTCCTGCTGGAACGCACATTTGAAAACATAGAGCAGTTTGATTGCTCGTGAGGGCTTTTCCCCCACCAGCCGGAGTCCTGCGGGATTGAGCTATCTCATTGGCTGGCTGCAATATGAAAGAAAATGTTCTGCCCACCATTAAAGGATACATGGGCTTGAACCTCTTGTCCTTGAACTTAAATGATAAGGAACTAGGAGGGGGCAGGGTAAGGGCACCATGACCCTCTAGCCCGGATAGGGTCCGAAATATTATTTTTTCAGTCTGCCAATCCCATGGGACTCTCATGGGACATTTTGACAGCGAGTCCTGCCGAACTTAGAGTGCCTCTACCCTCCTCCCACCCTGTGTGGTCACATTGGAGTCCCGAGGGAGCCACTGTGACCCGAATGCTCCTGAAGGAGACCCACAGGACAGAAAAAAAAATCCAAAGAATTTAAGGTCGAGGTCCGTGTGCAGTTGGCTGCTCACAGTGACTTGACTGCCTGCCTACGCTGGGCACAGGTGCTGGCCCAATGTGAAGCTCTCTGTGGCTGAGGGTTAACAACACACGGGTTTGGGTATGTCAATAAGATCTTACTTAATGTTAAAAAACTGACATTCACTGAAAAAAACTCAAAGTTAAAGTGACGTTACAATTAGGTAGTGTAATATGATTTAACTTTATATTAGATAAACCTCAAAAATTCAATGAAACAAACAAAGGTTAGAGTGGTGTTATAGTTAGGAATCAAAATAATATTCAACATTACATTTTAAAAATTCTAACCTTTTTTTTCCCATTGATTTTCTAGTTATTTTTAAATGTAACATTGAATAATATTTCCATATCTAACTATAATGTCACTTCAGCGTTTAGTTTTTTTCAGTAAATTTCTAAGGTGACGCTATAGTTAGAGGAAAATGTCAACAGTTAATTCACTGAGCTAACTATAATTAGCGTCCCTCTTTTCCCTGTTTATGATTTCACACATCACATCCATGAAGACTGTTGTTATCCAGGACTCACTGACAAATTCCCATTGGTAGTTAGAATAGAAGAGGCAAGTACATTTAGTGTTGCTTGATAAATAAGGTCCAGCTTCCCTAGGAGGACTACAGTGTATTAGAAAATTGGAATGTTGAACGCTCCATTGAAGACAGTGGAGTGGCTCTGGTCTTCAAATGGCTGGAGAAGCCTAGCGCTTCAACATTCCAATGTTTGTCTTCATGTTTTTCCCTTTTTAATTTAGAACATTCTATTCTTTGTGGGTGGAATGTATAGCCTTATAGCTCTTCTGCCGGGGGCTATAGCAGTTGTTAAACGCCCCACTCTTGTTTTAGGCCCTCACCTGCTGCTCAAGTCTATAGCTCTGGTTCACTGCCTTTAACAACAGGTATAGCGCCCAGCAGCTGGGTATAAGGCTATATTAGAACAGTAGAATGTTGGGAGCTCCACTGAAGACAATGGAGTGGCTCTGGGCTTATAATGGCTGGTATAAGCCTTTTTCTCCAAAATGCTAATGTTTGTTTTTCAGTTTCTCTACTTATAATTTAGAACATTTTACCCTCAGTGGGTGGAATGCTCTAATATAGACTTATAGCCCACCGTAGCGGGCTATACCAGCTATTAAAGCTCCTCTCCAGTGTTAAAGGCCTGAGCCGAAGGCGAGGGCCATTAACAAGAGAGAGGGACTTTAATAGTCGGTATAGCCCAGCTACAAAGGGCTATAAGGCTATGAGAACATTCTGCCACTAGAGGGCAGAATGCTCTAACAGATAAAACAAAGCCTTCAGGGAGTGCGAGGGGAGTGAAATCCCCTCAGGCTCCCTGAAGCCTTTGTTCGCAGCCAGAGCTGTGAACAAAGAAACATTGGAATGTTGAAGCTCCGGGCTTATACCAGCCATTAGAAGCCCCGAGCACTCCATTGTTTTCAATCGACCTACGAACATTCCAATGTTCTAATAGCCTTTTAGCCCTTCTGCTTCAGGCCATGCCAATTGTCAAAGGCTCTCTTCCTCACTAGAGCCTATAACCCGGGTTCAGGGCCTTTAACAAGTGGTATAGCCCTCAGCAGTGGAATATAGAATTATAATATCGAATGCCTAACATCCCTTCAGCCCTAGTTATCTGATTTGTAATTTCTTCTAAAAAAAGGTAATTCTACCATGTTCAGGACAGCTTGGACCATCTCTATTCAGGAAAAGGCGTACTCCTAGTAATGTCTAATGCTAGGCAGTCTCAGCATTTGATACAGTGTTGATTTGGAGTTCGTTGCTGTAAATTGTGAACCTTAGGAGAGTGTTGATCAACAAGTGTAGTCTGAATAAATCACATGTTGAGAGAATAAGTGATTATAAACGTGTTGTCCATTTAAAGTTATGGATTACATTTTCTTGACACAGGCTTCTTTTTTCTCTTAAACAGAACTGCAACAGTGAAAATCAGAAAAAAAAGTTTACCTGTCTCATATTTGCTTTAGCTTGATTGACAAAATGTTGACATTATATTACTAATTTGGCAACATAACTTAAATTCCTCATTTAAATGTCATCAAAAATGGGCAAAAACAAAAGTATTTAAAATTGCTTGAGAATGCTCAGAGCCTAACGTTCTGGGTTATAAATGTCCATAGAAGCTTGGCACTCTCTCAAGGTCAGGGGAGTCTTGCTCTTAATGCCACAGATGCCATTACCCCTCCAGAATGCCACTTTGGTATTTTGGCCAGAAGTGTGGAATGATTTAGGGGCATATCAGCAAGGGTCGGCGATAATTAACGCTCAGCACGCTTAGCACGAGGACAATTATCACCGGCTATCGCAGGATTTTATTGCTGAGATAGTGTGCTATCAGCAACGCTTATCTCAAAAGTGATAAAATTCCATGCGCAAGCTGCCAGATGTGCGATTATCGCTGGAATTCCAGCGATAATCGCACAATGATTGGCGATAGGTTGTTGATAGGGCAGGGCAGACTTAGCCATAATATCCACCTTCCATTGGAAATAATGGCTAAGTCAGATTGAAAGCAGGCGTAAGAAAAGTAGCAATAAGCGCAGTTACCGCCACTTTTCTTATCGCCATGCAAGTTAGCGGGAGGTTTGTTGATAGGATAAATGTCAGTTAGCAACATTTTTCACGTTATTTTTGGGCGTAACGCCCACTTTGCATCTCATTAGAGATGCACAGCTGGGCGTTCAGGGAAATGTCGAAAAGGCATGGAAACACGTGCTAACGTTTTTTTTTTTTTTTTAACATATTTTTATTAAGTTCTTGGCAGAGAATCAATGACATAATGATTACCAAATATCCGACATGTAAATCTAAACATACTAAACTGAAAATACATTGAAATTGCCCAAGATAGGTACAGATCAAACAAAAGATTGTATTTAAACAAAAACATACTGTCCCAGATCCCAGATATCCAGCGTTGTACGCTTTTCTCAGTCAAAGTAATCTTTCCAGATTTTAGTAAATTTACGTAAAGCTCCAATCCTTTTTGCATACCTCAATTCACTATTTCTAACTCTCTTGATTTTTTGAAAACATTCATCTGCAGTTGGAATTATTTCTGATTTCCAATATTTAAGAATAAGAGATCTGGCAATTGCAACAATGATGTACAAAAGCTTCACCAAGGAATCTTCCAAATTAAGCTCTGGATCAACCCCAAGTATAATCAAATTATTATAGTTATCGATCGTAAAATGTAAATATTGAGACAATATAAAAAACATATTTTCCCAGAAAACCTTGATTTTGGGACAAAAGGCAATAATATGTGACCAATTAGCCAAATCAGGTTGAGTGCATCTAAAACAATTAGACGTTGCATTACTGTACATTTTGGACATCGTTGCCGGTGTATAATACAATAGCCATTTGCTAAAGAAAAGCATACGTCTCCAGTTCGCCCCTCTAAGGACCGTGAAGTTTAATTTATTTAGTGTTGTCCAGTTTATTTCCTTTAAATTGAAGCTTTCATGTTTCTGCCATTTATTTACCGCTTTGGCACTCAGATCCTCCTCCCTATTTTCTGCCAAACTTTTCCTCCATGTTCCCGCCCTCTTGAATACTGGGGACCAAAAGATATCGTTCGTTAAATTAGAGATCTGACTTAATTGTATTATATCAATAATACTCAGTAACCTATACAGCGCTACATATGAGCCCATAAGAAGAAAATGACCACTTATTGACACTGCCATCTCATCGGGAGTCAACCAGACTCCAAATTTAATAAAATTTGATAAGTTAATGAACCCATATCTTGCCCAGGTAAGTGTGATGTCTAATTCTAATCTGGTCCCTAATCCAAAAACAGCCTCTCTTAATGGAGTTACTAGGGATAGGAGAGAGAGTGAGTACCTTTTCAGCATAACATCTCGCTTTTTAAGAAACCAACGCAGAGTCTTGTATCTGACTAATTTGGGTGATTTAAAAATCGCGAGAGGAGAAGGTATTTTGGATTCTTTGCAGATTAAGTCAAAAAAGAAATTAATAAACAATACATCTCTAAGTGCTGGATATTTAAATCTCGAAAGATACTGCACAAAATATGCATAGTAATAGTCTTTTAAATTTGGTAGGCCCAATCCTCCGTGTTCCTTATCTACATATAAGGTTTCTATAGCTAATCTTGGAGTCTTTTTTGCCCAAATGAAGGCTGAAAAAAGAGATTCAATCTTGGAGAAAAAAAAGGCCAGGAAGGGAACAAGAAATGGTTGAAAACAAAAAGTTGAAAAGTGGGAGTATTGACATCTTAATTAATGCTACTCGGCCCAAAATAGATAAAGGAAGTGTATCCCATCTTAGGAACATAGTACAGACTTTCCTAATCAAGGGTTCAAAATTAAGCGTGTATAGATCGCGTACTGTAGATGAAAAATAAACCCCTAGGTATCTTTTGGGTTTATTGGTTATACATCTCCGAATATCTGGGTGCAGGTCCGGGTTGTTATTCCCGCTGATAATAATCTCAGTTTTCCGCTTATTAATGCGATACCCCCCCAATGCTTCAAATTGTGAAAAAATGAGAAAGGCTTGTTCTTGTGACTGCATATCGGATTTCAACAGAAGCATAATATCATCTGCGTACAGTTTGATCTTATCCATACCATCTATCGGTGGAGAAATATTTTTATTTTTTCTTATTGCAGATGCTAGAGGCTCGATAAAAAAAGCAAAAAGAGTGGGGGAGAGAGGGCAACCTTGTCTCGTTCCTCTTTGAACAGGAATAGACCCAACCATCAATTTATTGATTAGAATATGGGCTTTTGCTCCCTGGTACAAATTTCTAATTAAAGTGATGACTTGTGAAGGTATACCAAATCGATATAAAATAAAAAAAAGAGTGTCCCAAACTACTAAATCAAAAGCTTTTTCTGCGTCTAAAAGAAGAATTAAAGCTGATACCTTACGAGTTTCAAAAAAATCTAGTGCTTCTGCTAAATAATGTGTGTTAGTGAGCAGTTGGCGGCCAGTTATAAATCCATTCTGATCTGTATGAATTAACTGTGACGCAACCTTATTGAAACGAATAGAAAGCAATTTTGTAATGATTTTGTAATCCGAGTTTAATAAAGTTATAGGTCTATAGGAATTTGGGTCTTTTGCTTCTTTTCCTTTTTTCAAAAAGCTAACCACTGTACCATCATAGAAAGATGTCGGGATTGGTCCCCCCTGAAGCATTGAATTTACTAATAAAAGAAGTATTTCTGAAAGAGAGCCAAAAAAGGTGACAAAAAATTCGGCTGGAAATCCATCTGGGCCGCAAGCCTTACCATGTGGCAAGTTTTTAACTACCTGCTCCAATTCTCTAATAGAGAAAAGAGAAGCCATTACTTCTTGATCCATATTGGAAAGTGATGGAAGAGAGTATTTATCTAGAAATACATTTAAACTAATTTGATCCAAAATATGGGAAGAAGAGTAGATATTTTCGTAATGGGTTAACATAATTGCTCCTATTTCCGCCTGATCTGAGGTATCTTCTCCGGTGGTAGGCGATTTTAGAGAACGAATCAGATTGGCTGCGGCTTGTTCTTTTACTTGCCATGCCAAAAAATTTCCAGTAAAGTTGCTATGCTCATAGGATTTCTGCGCTTGCCTATAAAAGATTTCCTCACTTTTTAAGAAATAGTGAGCACTCAGTTCACGTTTTGCTGCATTTAATAGGTTTTTTAACTCTACCGAGGGATTATAATATTTTTGATGTATTAAGGCTTGTATTTTTTGCTGTAGCTGGTTTTTTGTATCACGAAATATAGCTGCCTCCCTTGCGTCCCTACTCATAATAATGCCCCGGATATACGCCTTCAAGGTGTCCCATATAATATGAATTGGTGCTGTCCCCATATTTCGTTCTACAAAGTCCTTAATCTCTGCCTGGACAGACATAACCCAAGGTTCATCATTCAAATAGGATTTATTGAAGACCCAGCGTTTCACCACATTAGTCCTTACATCTAGCTCAATTTCAAGAACAAGCATTGCGTGATCGGAGAAGCCATTATGTAAAAACTTATGATCTCGACTAGTGAGTATTGAGGAAATTAGAAAAAAATCTATACGAGAAAATGACTTGTGCCTCCCCGACCAGCATGTATATTCTCTTTTATGAGGGTTTGCTAACCGCCAACACTCAGCTAGATCTAAAGTCCTAATATTGTTAAGAATAATCTGATAAGATTTAGGTTTAGACTGCTTTTTTCCGCCCAAAGTTGAATCAAATTGTGGGTTCATCAATATATTAAAATCCCCTCCAATAACTATATCTCCGTTGACCATAAGGAGAGATTGAAACATTTCTTCATATATTAAAGGGCAATCGTTAATGGGAGCATAGAAGTTCACAAAAGTAATGGGAGATGGTCTATTCTTAATTTTACAATTAGCCCAGCACCAACGGCCCTGTGTATCTGCTTCGGTAAGAATTATTTCTGCCTCTAATTTCTTACTAAAGAATAGTGCAACCCCCCGCTGGGACTCTGAAAAGAAAGAGAAACCTCGATAGTCGGCCCATCCTTTAAACATGGAAAATATATCTGCCTTAGAAATTGCAATATGAGTCTCTTGTATCATAATGACTGCAGGGTTCTCTGTTAGAATCCATGCCTCTATTGCCCTCATTTTCTTCTTATTATTGAGACCGTTAACATTAAAAGAAATCATTTTCAGACCCAACTTAGACATAGTACAAACATATAATTAAAGTGCATAGCGTGCAATTCAGCCCTTATTTCCCCAAACTTCTTAGAACCATCCACTCTGTGCTTACAAAATATATTAATCATCAAACAAAAATAGCACAATGCAACGTCTCTCCACCAAGAACACTTTTTTTTAAAAAAAAATCCCCCCCTTGCCTGTGGCCCCCTACTAACTCGCTGTCCATTCCCCCCACGCTTGCCACAGCACCCTTTCTTTTAACCCTGGGGTGTAGTGATAGAACACCCCCTAACCCCTGGACCCGTGCTCCTCTCTCCCCTCCCAAAACCAAAGAGTATAGCCATAATGGCGTTTAAGAGTAACAAAAGAGAAGTAAAAAATTAAACTGTTCTATCCCTATTATACATTTTGTATTTCGTGCAGCAAATCCTGTGCTTCCTCAATATCGGATAGTAGATAGAATTTACCCTTAATCAGAACTCTAAGTTTAGATTGCTGTGCTATCATCGCCTGAGCCCCTTGAGCCTTAAACAGTTGGAGCATCTTTACAAATTCTTTCCTACGTCTGGCCGCAATAGCTGACATATCTGAGAATATTCGGCATTTCACCGTAGCATTCACAGGAAATTGTCTTTGTTTGATAGCCTTAGACAATATTTGTTCCTTTACCCTAACGTCTGCAAAATTTAGTACAATAGTACGCGGAAGGGTAGAGTTCGGAAATGGTCGAGCAGGAACTCTGTGGGCTCTTGTTATAGTGAGGTCTCCTTTATATTCCGGTATCACCCCTTGTTGAAGAAAAGAGGTTACCCATGCCAATGTATCTGACCCCTCAATTCCTTCCGGAACTCCTACGATACGTAGGTTGGACCTCCTATTCTAGTTTTCCAACTCATCAAGTTTTAGTTCAAGAGCCCTTGTGGTTTTTATAGTCCCTTTAGTGTCTTTTTTAACTTCGACCATTTGATCCTCCAGTGTTGAAATCCGTTCTTCTACTTCCACTAAGCGGGCTGGGAAAGTAGATACTAATTCCTCGATTTTGTCCATTTTATCCAGTCTCTGGTGGATTGCCGAAAGTTCTGCATTTTGCGACCTTTTTATTTCTCTAACTTCATCGAGAATCAGGTTGAGCATATCCTTCACAGACATTCGCATCTCTCCCTCTGTTTCCGTATTCATCTCAAGCAAGGGCCCAAGGTGGTCCGCCGCTCCCCCTTTTGTCCCCCCTCCTGCTTCCATATCGAAATCTTGAAGTGGCACTGTTGCTGCACTTAATGTATCTATCGTTTTGTCTTCAGAGGTATCGAATGCTTGCTTTGAGTCATGAGCAGAATTAGTGAGAGATACCAAGTTTGAAGGGGTCGCTGCTATACACGGATCCTTTGCAGAGATTATGCCAATTGAATGATTTTGTATTGCATCTATGTTTGTTAAATTCTTTGGGGGGACCAAATTAGGTGAGAGAGGCGAGATTTTTTTTGCGAAAAGGGGGAACTGCTTAGCCGCCGAAGGAATAGGTGGAGGCGGCAGAGGTGGAAGTGGATGAGATGAGTCATGGGTATGAGATACATCACCAAGGGGAGTTTCAGTCAAATTATCTCCCATTTGCGACTGACTGTCTGTTAACAAATCCTCGACCTCAGAGTTATCAGATGAATGTACTGAGTCATCATCCTTCAGAGAGTTTCCTTCTGTTAATTTAGCAACTGCCTCCTTTGCCTCCTTTGCCTGCTGTCGCCGTTGTTTGGCTTTGAGACGAGCGTTAAGCAGTTTCCTCATTGTGCTCACACTAGGCTGGATTAGGGTCGCAAAAAAGGCTCTGAATAGTATTTGAGTCTTTAATTAGTCTTTAAGTAGTCTTTAAGTAGTCTTGGAATTATTATAAACAGCTAGGAGTTAGATATCAGACAAACCCTTTTTTTGCTTCCTTCTTTTCTTCCTTACTTGTTTGCTTGGTTCAGCCCCACACTACAGGCAACAATCAATAGGCAGCAAAAAAACAAAAAACAGAAGAAAAAAAAAGAAAAAAAACGGAAGGGAAGCTTACAGTTTTATACGTCCAAGCCAGTTAGTACCATCCAGAAATGCCGTATGTATCTTGGTAAAGCTCCCAATTCGATATTCACCAAACAAAAACTGCACTGGCCATTTCTTTACTGCTTCCTTGCTGCTTCTCCTTCTCAATACCTTTTCCGGGGCTTTTACTGGCACTTTAACTATTAACTGTTAAAGCACTCCCTTAAACAATCTCTGCAGCCTTGTTAAATGTACGAGATTTTGGATGAAAGTGAAAGTGCTTAATCCGCTTTAACAGACAGAAATAAAGTGCTCTGCCTTTCCTACCGTCGGTATTGCATTCATATCGACGGCCCAGATGCTGCAGATGCCGGAAAAAATATGCCCACCGCTCCCGGTGTCTGTCCGGAGAATTTCAATTAAATTGAAACAGCAGAAAGTCCGGGCGCCTGAATGATATTAAAGGAGCAGCGCTCTGTCATTCCGTTCCGCCGTTTTCAGGATAACTGTCTGCCTGCTAGCTGAAGAAGGGAATTCCAAACGCCGGAGAAGGTAGCTGCACACACTTCGCGCCCGCCGCCATCAGATTCAGCCTCGTGGAGGGGAGGAGTCGCAGCACGGCTCACAGGTGCTACGTGGAGGCGTGGAACTCCACCGTAGCGAGCCCGCCCTATACGTGCTAACGTGTCCATGCTGATAGGGCGTTAAAATTATCGCCACTGTAGCGGCAAAAAGTGCTGGCAAAGCGGCGATACTGCCCTTGATAATATGCCCCTCAGACTTTTAAGTGGATGTTTACTTTACATTGGAAGACAGTGTTGTTGCTATCAAAGCAGACATGGGGCCTCAGGACAAACATGTTGAGGTCCTAGCTGTCACATCTAGAAGTTTGCTAGATACCGATAATTGAGAGCTGTCACTTCAGCCACTCGAAGCAAGTGGTATTCCTCTTCCTCTGCATATCTGCTGATACACTTTCCTAGATAGGTCTCCATTTTTGCTAAGTGTTCACCCCAAAGCTATTTCTCAAACTGCTGTTGGGAGACAGGTTCACAAAATATTCTTAGGCCCTCTCCAGTATGAGGTTTGTTGCTGTAACATCCTGACAGTCATTGATTGGTGGGATCTCTGTTCCATGGCTAGCTGTGGTGATGATTTAGATCCTCATTTCATGTTTGGCAGGTGGCCTGCCAGGTCAGCAGAAGGCCAGTCTTCCACTTCCCTGGAGGTGGGCACTCACCTTATTTCAAGGTTCCCTACTGCCTGGCGGAGAGCTCTGTGCCTGAAGGCACAGATGAGTTCTAAGCAAGCAGCATCTTTGTTTTGCCCGGTCAACACCAATAACAAACTCCCAAAGAGGGAAGAAAGCAATGGGCACCGACCTGCAGGGAGCTTTTCCCAGTGCATGGGGGTCATTGTTTGTTTCTCCTGTCAGAGTGGCATGGCGGACCCAGGCAGGGAGAATCAGTGGCAGAATGATTGTACACAGCCCCCGCCCCCCCCCCCATCATCTTCATTGGGTTTACATATAATTTAAAAACTGTAAAGGAATTGAGCCTGAATGTATCCCATCTGTTGGATGGTTGAGCCCAGGGATCGGCTTGTGTTGGGCTTGGGGATCGAACACGTAAGGACTGTCAAGGCTGCCCCTTCTAACATTGAATCCCCTGACAACCCAAGAAAGAGCAATGTAACTAACAAGGCATATCAGTTTCAGCTTGATGTGTAGATGGTCATTGCATACCTAGGCCTTATCTTCTGCACTGCAGGACTGCTATGATTACATGGAGAGACGATGCAGAGGAGAGATGCTTCATGCCCATAAGCTGATCTGTGATGCTTGGTTTTTTGGAAGCATTCTGTTTGGGAATCCACTCCCCTGTATATTGGTTTGCACCCTTAAAATCACTTCAGCTGAAATAATTGGTGGTAATTATTTGCCTATCCCTCTTTAGTGGTGGGGCCTGGATTTGATACAGGAACCCACAGTAACTGAATTTTTGAATATCATTTTCTGTTTTCTCATCGCTGTCTGTCCCACCTCCTGACCTGATTGGAGGGTGGTGATTGGCCGAATCCCCTTTGACTAATCTCCACAATTACTAAATCTGTCCTCCCAGGGCGTCCAGTCTGGGTGTCCAGGTTTGTCCCTAGGACCATAAAGTCTGCTCCAAGCCCATCCTCCCATCTTCCTTAAGCTAATACTCTTGATTGGTGATCCTACCATGTTCACAGAGGATCATGTAAACTTTGATTGTTGGGGCTATTACAAGTTATCGCCCTTAACCTGCCATTTTACCTGCACGCTTTTGACTTTATACACTCAAACCAGTTGCCTACACGAACAAAGGTTTTACCACATATACTCATTGCTGTGGTGTCTATTTATTTCCTAAAGGTTCCAATTATTTCTCAGAGTTCCTACTTAGCCTTTTTGGGGTTATCCCCCGATAGCATGCTATTGTGTTGACTATTTATGTCTTTGAGTTCTAACTTAGTTGCTTCTGGATTAACCCCTTTAACCCACTATTTAAAGCCAGGGTTGTGGGTTAAAGGCTTGAAGGCTCCCCATGGATCACAATGGGGGAGTCTACCTACTTTTCTAAGGCCTAGGTAAGCTGCTCCTGATTGAACTCAGGCCTGCCCTTCCGCTGCTCTTAGATTTATCCAATAAATTCACTGCATTGGTGCCTACTTCATTTTCTAGGACATCGTCCTTAATTGCACCTGGATTAACCCATATGCCCAATACTGTTGTATCCACTTACTCGCACAGGACTCCGCTCTTATATGCTCTGAGGTTGTCACTAAAGACCAACCTTTGCATTGTCATCTTAATATACCTGTGAATTTTCTACAGCTGCCCCAGGGTTAACCTGATAATACCCACTAATGTGGTGCCTGTTTTTACTCTACGACTGTGATAACTATTCACAGGCCAACTCATAGGCCATCTTGTGTGGTGCATATTTATATCCAAGGGCTGTGTAGTCTGCAAACTTCTTGCTCGTCGCAGTGAACAAGAAAGATATCCTGATGCTAAGGGCCGCTCATAGGAACTAGAGCCTATAAACTGTAAGTGCATCAGAAAGCCAGGTATTGAGGAATTCCAGGAAACATTATGACAAAGCTTAGCAGATGGTGTGTTTGTCCACAAGTATTGAGAAGGCCGGCCCCTGACCAATTAAGAAGATGACACAGGTTCATCAGAAGCTGAGCATCTGAGGCAGGAGAGTAGGTTGATCATTTTACTTGAAGATGTGTGGGACCCTACTTGTGAGGTGCCTGATGGACCAGACACAGCCATGTAAACATAATCTGTCTGGAAATAAAAGTCCAATGCAACGAGAACCTAAAGATGGTGACCAGAGCCTAGCAATGCAAACCCAAAATAAGTCTTGCAACGGCATTTTGTATTCTTTGAAGACTGACAAGAAGAGAATCAGGAAGTTCCAAATACAAAGAATTGCAGCACTGCAGGGTAAATAGAATAGTTGTCTAAACTACAGACTGCAACAGGACTGTGAAAGGAAAGGCACAATTTTGAGCAGCAACTGGAGCTGAAAAAATGCAGGACGCTGAAAGGTTGTTGATTTATCTGGGCAAAAATACTGAGAAAAGTAAAATGCAAGTTTCCTGCCCTGAATGGTAATAACTTTTGGTTATTACCATTTTATGTTTCTTTCTGCATTGCAGTCGCTGAGCGTAGCTGTCCGTACAGGGCAAAAGCGGTTTGCCCACACCTGAATGCACATGACTGGTTAGGTCGGTCCTCTCAGGCCGCTCAAATCAGTCATGTGCTCTCAGCACTTCTCCATGCAGGCTGCATTGCAGCCTACACAGAGCTTTCAAATCCATACCAAAATCAGCTTTCGAATCCATACCAAAAAAGTTGCTGGTACGTGCTTCGGCCCCTTGCGAGGTCTTAAACCTCTTTTGAAGTTTTTTGAACCCTCAACACATCAGCTGATTGTCCAGTCGACTGTTCTATCTCGACTGGACTATGCTAGTTCCCTGTTATTGGGGGCTAATCAAGCTGAGATTATCCGGTTGCAACATATCTAAAACGCAGCGGCCAGAGCCTTGTTGGGGCTCCCTCGATTCTGTCCCATTGCTGACACCATCCGGAAACTTCATTGGCTTCCCATGGCGGAGCGAATCCAATTGTAGACTTTATGTCTTTTTTTTTAAGATACTGAAGCTCGTTACGCCTAATCTGCTTTGTAATTTGCTGACCCCGTATGTTCCACCTCGCGCGTCGCGTTCTTTAGGGCAGCATTTGGTCATTGTTCCCCGTGTGAAGCGCTGTCGAGCGGGAGGACGTTCCTTCCGTTGCTTGGCGGCCAAACTATGGAACTCCTTGCTGGTTCAGATACGTGGTTTGGAGGGTCTGTCGGATTTTAGGAAAGCTATCTCTTTCCAGTATAATAGTTTTTTGGCCTCTGTTTTATATTGGAGCTTTCACGCTGTAGTAACCAGGTTCATTCTCTGTTGTTGGAAGCGCCGGGACGCCCCTTTGCTGGGGCAGCCGTGCACTATATAAGCTCGGATAACATAACAACATAACAGAACATGCCATCCACCACAGCCCCTGGCTGGGCGGCGTCCTGACCAATCACAGCACTCCACTGGAGTGATTTGATTAGCTTCGGGGAGGGGAGGGAGGCTGCTTGCTTCCTGTTCCTGTCGGAGGCAGGAAAGCAGGAGCAGTGAAGACTCGGGACCCGGGCTGGCAGAAAGGTAGGTTTTATTGTTTTATTTTTTATTATTGAACCCCGCGTGACCCCCACTCCCTACGCGATCCCACGCCCACACCCCACCTGCTAGCCATGCCGGCCGCTACTGGTATGCAAGCCTGCTACGTGCTGTATTTGTCACAATTACAGACTGTGCTGGGGTATGCAAAAAGTCGAAGAACTGGCGCCAAGACACAGGTGCGCACCTAATTGGCTTTGATGTCATGATTTCCAGAGGTGGAGTCGCAGATGCAGCCACATAGCGCGACATGGAAAGTCATTGCAGGCAAAACTTTTTCAGGACGAGTGTATAACTGAAGACCTAATTCATAATGTGAAGACTCCGCAGAAAGATTATGTATCTACCAACAATTTCCACCACAAATATTGGAAATTATAAAAAATATTTTTTTGTTCCTCCCATAGAATAGTTTTCATGATTTACATGTTTCATTTTGTGACAGTGCATCATTTTTTTTTTGGAGGGGGGAGGTAGCTACTGTGACCAGTTGGCTACCATTGTGTTGCTCTGTGCATCCCTTTTGGGCTGTTCAGATAACTGCAGTTTTTTGGTGAAAACAGTAATCCTTTCTGAGTAAGTACACACTTAGCATGGGGTGCATTCAGAAGCTTGTTGCCAGTTTGTCTATTATTGAGTCATTCTTCATAAGTAGGATTTAGTCTCAAATTTTCAACAAAATGTTTTAGACTACAATGAGTTGGTAGTGGAGGAGGCAATGGCAATGTTACTTTCTGTGAAGTCATCAGGGAAAATCGATGGGCGTGAAAAAAGGTGGGCAGTATTGCTGTTGCTATGACGTCGGTGCTATAACAACATTTTGTCTGTCTACATCGCTATTTCCCATTATTCATAACTGCTGCAAATCCTACTGTCTATTTCCATTTCTTCTACTTCCTTTTCCCCTTGCATTTCCTTTTTTCTTTTTGATTTTACTTTCTTTCCTTTTTCTGTCTCTTGCTTCTTTCTTTTCCTTAAATCGTTGGTCCATCATTCCCGTTTCTCTTACTCTCGCTCACTAATTATATCTTTCTGTTCCTTCTTGCTTGTTTCTCCGTTTCGATTTCTTCACTCAATCACACTAATTCTTTGATGTGTTACTGTGCTTCCTTTTTAGTGTATTTCTCATTGTTAGTTCCAGGTACATTTTTGAATGCCTGTCTCTTTTCCAGTTTCCTTCGCATCTCTTTTTAAATTCCTCTCTTTGCTTTACAGTCAGTCAAGAAAATTAAGCGCTGTGAGAGGAAGGGCTCTGAATCGGTGACAGAAGAGAAGTGCGCAATCCTCTTCACAGTGAAATTTAACCACAGCCCCTTCAACATGACATTCCACTTAGAGGTAAAAGGGCCTCGCTTAATGGGAAGATATAAAGAACATTATGTGGAACCAGTCGAGGAGTTCCGATCTCTGGGTTGAACAAGGGACGAGGGTGGACGAAGGGCGGGAGGACAATAAGAACATTTTGATAAAACCAGAGGATGTGTTTGGGGGTGGGACTGGCTTTTGGTAAGAACATCAGAATTAACTAGGAGATGAAGCTGGGTATGGAAGGACAAAACCGAAGGCACAAGAAGATCGAACTCAACAAAGGGACAACGTCTGGGTGGTTTACACTAAATGTAGAAGTGAATGCTGATGTCTGCCTGCAGGTCGTTAAGGTTACTGAGATCAACCAGATATCAACTTTAGGGGCTCGATGGCAGGGTGTTAAGCACCCCAGGCTTCTAAGTGGAAAGATCATTGGGTGTGATAAGATGGCTTTTATCTAGGCAGAATTTTGTGGTGTGCCATGAGGTTCTGTGTTGCCCGATCAGGTGAAAGTCTGGTTTACCTATTCGAGGTGCATCGTCGTTTGTGGGTCCGGCTAAAATAAGTGACATAAGGGCTAGAGGGTGAGAACTGAGACTTTTCAACAGCTGGGCTTAGTCCTCTCTTGATGCTTAGGGGCTGTCTTGGACAGATTTCCTACACACTGTAGGACAAAGCAGGGTCTCTACCTGTGACCTCGCTATAATTTACTAGCAATCAAATTAGATGATGCCCGGTTACTTACTGGTAAACGTCATTACTCCAAGTACAGGTCTCCCTCATCTCAGTCCTTACTGAATTAGCAGTCCTGTGCTCCCACAGATACTGATTTCCTTAACCAGACAGAAAACAACACCCAATATGGCCACCCCTACCCCAGCATGCCATATAACCCGATGCCCCATATTACCAAATCTTGATTATGTACAAGCCCATTAGAACAAAAATACAGGAAGGGACGGGAGTGGAATGCCCAAGGGCAGCACAAGAAATATCGCAGAGCAAAGCTCCCTTAAATGCTGCCCAAGAGCTGGACATCCCCCTGGGTGATCTGCCCAGGACAGAAGAAGGCAGCTGGTGACCCATAGAATCTTAAGCTCCTGTAATTGCCATCTTAAATCACCTGGACAAGGTAACCGAGAGGCCAAAAGTAACAAGCAATTAATCCACCTTATGGAACAACTCTGTTCGAGGCAAATAAATGGACAAAACCCTATGAACATCTAGGGTATCCACCTTGACCTGGTCCTCTGAGGAAGGATCCCAAAAATTCACATGCAGGATTATGTCTTCAGAGCAATGAAAGGACGTAGACACCTTAGGCAGAAAAGAAGGATTGGGTCTCAAAAACACCTGATCCAAGAAAAACAGAAGAAAATAAGAAGACAACAATGCACCAATCTCTCCAATCCATCTACCGGAACAGATGGGCAGCAAAAACACCACCTTGGCCGATTAAAAACTTTAAATCTGAAGACTAAAGACCTTGCGGACAATGGGACGCCAGGGGAAGATCCCGAGAGGGAACCAGAGAATGCAACGAAAGCCGTTTAAGAAAAAAGACTGCTGAAAAGATGGGAAACAAGACCTGAAATGGCCAAAATATCAGGACCCCTGATAGCCTAGATTGCAGCCCACTGACTGTGAATAACGGAAACTGCCAGACCCATTAAAAAAAACATCTCTCATGACCTCCAAAACATTACTGGGATCACACAAATAGTGTTAGAAATTGCATTTTTGGCAGGCTGGGGCATGTGTCAAAGCCAGGCAAAAACCACCACTCTAGTCAGGATAAGGGAGTTACACTCCTAAAATAACCCCTGCTCACCCCCTTGGTAGCTTGGCACGAGCACTCAAGCTTATCTTAGAGGCAGTGTGTAAAGCATTTGCACATAACCAACAGTAATACAGCGTAAGCACTACAAAAGGACACCACACCGGTTTAGAAAAATATCCAATATTTTTATATACTTAAGACAAGACCAAAAAAGATAAAAATCCACAATGCAGTTCTTCAAAATCTTCACTTATCAAAATATGCTTTAAAAGTAGTTCCTTAGGGAGGAGCTTTGCGCGCGTTCAAGATGTCTGCGTGGGCTTAGGGCTCTCGAGACCCTCGTTGCCCCCCAGTTACATCCTGTCACTTATCCTGATGCCTGAAGGTGGATTATTGTAGAGGAACCGAAGTAGAAGAGGGCACTGAAAGTCGCATCCCGATCGACCACCGGAAACTTCAGCTAGAGAGCCGAGAAGTTTGCGGCCTGTTTGGGTTGGATGCCTGGGGACTTGAGTTGGCACTGGACCCGGGCCGTAGTGAATCAACAACGGAGCCAGGGACCGGAAGTCGCCTGTCCGGCCTCACAATTGGGCTTTGTTTCGTTTTCGAGTTGACAAGCGAGCCCCTAGTGGCTCCACTATGGATCATATCAGATGGAGATAAACCCTGATCAAATGGTAAACAATTGGTGAACCAAAGAAGAACTGGTGATTACTTGAGGGCCCGGATCGCGGAGTTATATCCCTTTGTTTTGGGATCGCGCCTGAAAGTGTGCTGAAACTCGCGCGGTGTAGACTTGTGTTTTGCTGCATTTTTGGCACACTGAGTCTAGCGACAGTGGGCAGAGCATCCTTGAAGGACAAGAGTGAAGAACCTTGCATTCACACAGCTGTGGTGCCTAGGGACGGGGATTGCGTATCTAGCTCTTCGGACGATCCTAAAATGGCGACCAAGCCGGAGGTGGAAAAACCGCAATTGAAGGCTACTAGAGGAGCAAGATACACCCAAACTAATAAACTGGACCGGTATACGCAACCTAAAGGTTCGCCTGCTGGATTGGGAAAATCGCAAGATGGAGCAGTAGAGGCCTGGGTCATGACAACGGAGCCTACACTACAGGACGTGATGGCCGCCATTGAGGGGGTGAAGGTCTCTCTATGCCAGAAGATGGAGTCCTTGGATCACAAACTGGACACGGTCTCTATTGAAGTCAACTTGATTTGAGTGGACCTCACGAAAACAAGTGAAAAAGTGAAGTCCTTGGATGTTAAAACGGCTAGCCTTAAAGATGATGTGGCGCAGTTACAATTGGAAGTCTGGACTCTTAGGACCTCTGGTAAACTTGTAAGCCGCAAACTAGACGAATTCGAAGGGAGGGCCCGAAGAAATAATGTACGCATTATTGGAGTGCCGGAGAAATCAAAAGGACAAACCGCTGATCTTTTTGTGGAGCACATTATAACCAACCATCTTAAGCCCAAAGGCCTGGGAAATTTCTTTACTATGGAAAGGGCACACAGGGTTCCCGGAGGAAAGCCGCGAATCGGGGCTCCACCTCGGCCATTGTTAGCGGGGATATTTAATTTTAGGGACAGAGACGCCATCCTGTAGGCTTCCAGATCTGGAGGCCCCCTAAAATATGAAAACTCTTCCATCAGCTTTTTTCCGGATTTTACGCAAGCGGTCCAGAAGCAAAGACAAAGCATTATGGGTTTCAAACGGAAACTCCGTGACAAGGGACTCAAGTACGCCATGATATACCCTGCCAAACTGAGGATTGAACATGACAAAAGGGTCTACTTTTTTGATAATCCAGAAATTGCCTCGGACTGGTTGGACAGTCTCTCCCCTCGAGATGAATCACGGAGACAAAGTAGGGGGGAAGAAGAGGGTTCGCAAGAACAAGAATGAGGAAGACTATGGTTGCTGGAGGGACCGGGGTTGGTCGGGGAACGAACTATTGATGTAACATTACCGCTAACATGTTTATCATAGATGTTAGTTCTGTAGGCACAAGAATGTTGAGGGGTCATACGGGGATCTGGTGGGTCTTTCTCCTCATCAGATTTACTTTTGGTAGTTTTTAGTTAGATTATGGGCGACAGGCACACTGCAAGTTGGGGATGCGCAATAGTCGTGAGCAGGGGTGCAGGGTGGGGGGCGGGGTGAAGGAACGGTTGGATGGTTGTTGTTTTGTTGTTTTGATGTTTCTGTTTTTTCAAGGCATTATATTTCAAGGCTTTGAGTTGAATAGTAGCATGTTCGTGGTGCAGGGGTCGGAGGGTCGGAGGGAGGGTCGGGCACTTTTCATGTTTTATGTTGGGGGTAGGGGGTTGAGGGGGTTGTCTTGGAATGTTAATGGGTTGGGGGACAAAATCAAACATAGTGTGGTTCTGCAGTTTCTCAAACGTCACGCCCCTGATGTGGTCCTATTGCAAGAGCCGCATTTGGTAGGGAAGTTTTGTAAAGCGATGCATAGAATGGGATATCGGCTGATTGCGCATGCGGGGTTCACTTCGGGGTCCAGGGGAGTTGGGATCCTTCTCAAGAAGTCTCTCCCGATGGTAATAGATGCTGTTGTAGAGGATGATAGGGGAAGATACATAGTGATGTCTGGGCGATGGGAGGGTCACACTCTTTCTTTAGTGTCGATTTATGTCCCCCCAGGTATGCAGGCAACTACTTGGTGATTTAGGGAAGGTTATTTGGAAAATCCCAGCGTCATGGACAGGCATCTGCCTAGAGATACGGGGCAGGCGCTAAGATGGCTTCCTGATTTTTGGATGTGTTGGGTTTGGTTGACGGCTGGAGATTGTTTCAACCGGAACAACGTCAATACACCTTCCATTCTGGTGCCCATGGCAGTCTCTCTCGTATTGATTATTTTTTTGTGCCGGCGGCCCAGGCGTCGTATGTTATGGAGGTGACGCACCTTGCTAGGGGCATTTCGGATCATTCGCCTCTCTGGCTCAGATTCGAGATGGCCTCTGGATCACGAGGCAGAGTGGCCCCAGTTAACCCCTGGTATTTGCGTAGTCCTAAGATTCGTAAGGACCTGTTGAAGACATTAGAGCATTATTTCCAGGAAAATGAGGGTTCGGTATCATCGTCGATCTCGCTTTGGGAGGCTTTTAAGGCAGTCGTTAGGGGCCAGACTTTGTCACTGATCGCGGCAGCTAAAAAAGATAAGAATGAAGAAGTTGTACGGGTGGAGTCGGAGATAGCAAGTGTCGAGGCTGATTTGGAACTGGAAGTGACCGGTGCTAGGCTGCATGTCCTAAATCTTAAGCAGTTTGAATATAGAGCCCTGGTCACTGATAGTGCCAGAGCTTCGAGCAGGAAGCAGCAGGGTAGGTTATACGATGTAGGAAATAAGGCCCGGAAACTGATTGCTTGGTTGGATAAGAAGGATAGAGCAGACCGAGTGGTCCCCGAAATTGAGACAGCGGAGGGAGTGCGAATAACAGACCCTCAGGGGATTGTTGATGGTGTTGCGGATTACTTTCAAACGGTGTACACCTCGGTGTCGGAGTGGCCTGAGGAGGATTCTTGTTTGCTGTTGAGGGATATTCAACTCCCGTGCCTTACTAAGGAAGACCGCGATTTTAGGGACAGTGCGCTCACTACAGATGAAGTAGCCCTGGCAGTGCGTTCTCTGAATTCTGGTAAGGCATTGGAACCCGAATGGACTCCCGATTGAGTTGTATAAGCTTAGGCCATATAAGGTTGCCCCCTATCTTAAAGATATGTTTGTGGAGGCTCGAGAATGCGTAGTATTGCCATATGATCAAAGAGTGGCCTCGGTTGTGGTTATACACATGGAAGGAAAGCCTAAATCCAACTGCGCTTCCTATAGGCCTATTTCGTTATTGAATGCGGAGCCTAAGATCCTGGCCAAATTGTTGTCCAATAGGCTTATCAAGGTGATCAGTGAGTTGATACACCCTGATCAATCGGGCTTTACCCCACATAGAAATACGGCTTTAAATCTACTCCGGTTACACGGAGTTTTGGCCAGAGCACATACCCTGAAAGAATCGACCATAATAGTGTCGTTAGACGCAACAATGGACTTTGACACAGTTGAATGGCCGTACTTGTGGGCAGTTTTTTGCAAAGTTCGGATTTGGTCCTGAATTCATTAGTTGGGTGCGTTTGTTGTACATGGAACCTCTTGCCCAGTTTGTAGTGAACAATCGTGTCTCTGCTCCATTTTGTCTTGGGCGGGGCACTAGGCAGGGATGTCCGCTTTCTCCCCTCCTCTTCACGCTGGCTCTCGAGCCACTGGCGGCATGGATCCGTTGGGAACCCTCGATACGGGGTATTCGCTGGTCCCCGCAATTGGAAGACCGGATCTCTTTATATGCAGATGACATTCTGCTTTATTTGACCTCACCTAGGAAATCCCTTATAGTCGTTAGTGATGTTTTGGCTTCCTATGGTAGGAATTCAGGGCTTAATATTAAATTGGCAGAAATCCCACCTATTTCTTTTGAGTGGAGACACCCCTGTTCCCCCGCGATATTGTCAGATTCAGATCTCCAAGGACGGATTTAAATATTATGAGGTCTTTATTTCTTTGGACCCCAATATCAGATATGAGAGAAACCTCCTTCCCCCCTTGATTAGGTTAAGGAGTGACGCAGCCGGTTGGAAAAAACTTCCGCTCTCCCTGTTGGGACGGGCAGCTCTTTTCAAGATGATGTCCTTGCCCCGTTTTCTTTACGCCCCTCAGCATACGATGGATTTACTGCCGGCTAGTTATTTTCGAGAGGTGGAGGGGGTGCAGCGTGAATTATTATGGGACGGTAGGCCCCGTATTGCGTTGACCAAATTAACGTTTCCATGGTACGATGGAGGTATAGCCCTCCCTGACATTAAGAGGTATTATTGGGCCTCACAGTTGGGTGCCATAAATGTGGGTACATACGGGCCCGCAACGGATCCGGGATATGCAATGGATAAATGGCTACTCCCAGGTGGCAATTATAATCGAGCTTTGTATGCCAGGGCTGCAGGAAAGAGTTTGACAGGGCCGACTAGGGTGGCGGTATGGATATGGCACGACCCGACCAGTTCGTTAGGATGGAGAGACCGACTTACTCTAGCTACCCCACAGTTTTGGATCGGATAAGCCGGGCAAGCTTTGGAATACGAAGGGGTTTGATAAGAGAGACCTGATAGGGATTGCTGCTATTGGTGATATCTGGGTAAAAGGGAGGATTAAGACTTTTGCTGAATTGCAGACTGAATTTGAGTTAAGTAAGAGGGAATATTTCCGTTATGCGCAGGTTAGTCACGCACTACAGTCAGCACTGAGTTTGACAGGGCCGACTAGGGTGGCGGTACGGATATGGCACGACGCGACCAGTTTGTTAGGATGGAGAGACCGACTTACTCTAGCTACCCCACTGTTTGGATCGGATAAGCTGGGCAAGCTTTGGAATACGCAGGGGTTTGATAAGAGGGACCTGATAGGGATTGCTGCTATTGGTGATATCTGGGTAAAAGGGAGGATTAAGACTTTTGCTGAATTGCAGACTGAATTTGAGTTAAGTAAGAGGGAATATTTCCGTTATGCGCAGGTTAGTCACGCACTACAGTCGGCACTGCCGGTGGAGGAGGAGATACCTGAGGCTCGCCGCTAGAGGACAGAATTTTAGACGGGCACTTGCCGGAGAGTACTATTTCCCTGATTTATAAAAAAACTGATTAATAATAGAGCAGACCTCCTTGTGGATTTAAGGGATAAATGGACGCGTGATGGTATTGAGTTGGATGATGAGGATTGGCAGTCGGCCGTATCCTCCCCGAAGGAGGTTGCGATTCCAGCTAGATTGAGACTTGTCCAGTTGAAAATTTACACAGAGTGTATGTCACAGGCCCACATTTGATTCGGATGGGACTATCTGAGGAAGGTTTGTGTAGGTGAGGGTGTGGTCAGCTGGGCACGTTTCTTCATATCCTTTGGGAATGTCGGTTTATGGTGGACTACTGGGGTAGGGTACATGAGGTCATGCAGGAATTACTGGGGATAGCAGTGTTACCAGAGGCTAGGAGGTGTCTCCTTAATATCTGGGAGCTCATGGATCTCAATATGGCACAAACCAGGTGGGCTACTTTGGGAGCAATGATTGCTAAGCGGGATATCGCTCAGCATTGGGGATCTGAGAGGCCGCCTACGCTGGATGGGTGGAAAGAAAGTATGGATTGGTGCATGTTCCGAGAAAAGACTGTATACCTGGCGAGGGGTCGACCCCGTAAATGGGCTGCTGTTTGGGGATCATGGAATCGATATAGAGGGAACATATGTGTACCACCTGTGGATATTGTTTTTGATACTCCTGTATCCCTGTAACCCTCATAAGTACAAATATTTTACTTCTTCGAATTCCCCCCTCCCCCAATATTCTTGATGTGATGTACTGTTTTGTGGGGTTGCTCTGCCTCTGTACTATGCACTGATATTGATGCCTTGTTTTCAATAAAAAGAAATATAAAAAAAGAAAAGTAGTTCCTTGATGCCGATAGCTCCGTCCGGGGCTATCACGGCGTCGTGAGCAAACAAATCCAAACTGTTCTGGCTGACTGCGGTGTCACCATCCAGCTACGGGGTCGGGAAGACCTGCAAACAGTACCTTCTAGAAATCCTGGGCTCTGGAGACCTCTCGATGAGCTTCCGAAAACACGGCGTCCGCAGGCGTCTGTTCCGGAGGTCGGTGCAGGAGTCGTCGGGTCCCCTCGAAGTCACACGCGTTGCAGGTTGATCTCCTCTCTGATGGAGTCAGGAGTGCTGGCGTCGTGTGCTGCGGTGCAGCGTGTGGTGCCCTCAGGTTGCGATGCTATCAGCGGCTGGGTGGCGGCATCAGATGGCGGTGTCGGTGAGACCAGGGTGGCAGTGCGAGATGAAGGTGGTGCTCGTCACGGTGCTGGCAGGTCACGGTGCAAGCAACGGTGTCGTCGTTGCTGAAGTGTTGTCATCGGCTGACGAACTGGAGTCGATTTTGCCGGCGACGGTAGGCCAAGGCTGCGGTGCAGGAAGAGGGGGGTGCGTCATATAACTTTACGAGCGGTGCCCTCGAACCATTTTGCAAATAGCGGCGTCGATTTCGGCTTGGAGAGGCGACCTCAGAGAGGCCCAGGCGTCATCGTGAAGTGGGACGGTGCAGAGTGTGGTGCCCACAGGTTGTGTTGCGTGCAAAGGTCAGCAGTCATCATCGGTGAGACCAGGGTCGCATTGCAGCGGTGCTCTCTGCGGTTTCCAGGCTTCACCGTGAAGTGAGGCGGTGCGGAGTGCGGTGCCCACAGGTCTCGGAGCGAGCAGCGGCTCGTTGGCTGCATCAGTAGGCATCATCAGTGAGACCAGGGTCGCAGTGCAGCGTTGTGTCAGTGCCCTTTGCAGTGCCGTCAGGACATGGAGTCGACAGCTGTGTCATAGACATCGTCGAGTTACTTTTCCTCTGTTGCAGCACAAAACACAGTCCCCCGTGCTGCGGGCAGAAGAGCTTGAAGTCTTTGTTGTTCCTGAGACTTTTTGAACAGGGGGCAAGCTCTACCTCAAGCCTTTGGAGAAACTCACAAAGTAGATTGCAGAAAGTTCAATCCAGTCCTTTTACTGCCCAATACAGAAGCAGCCACTGCAGGCCAACACAGCAAAGCACACATCAAAGTGGTAGTTTCTCCTCACCGCTTCTCCAGCTCCTCTTCTTGGCAGCCTTCTTGGCAGCCTTCTTGATCCAAAGGAGTTCTAAAGTTCAGGGGTCTAGACCCCAGTATTTGTATCCAAAAATCCTTTGATCCTCTAGGCAGAGGGTGTCTGTACCCAGCCAGAACCAGTTCTGCCACTGGCCAAGTCGACATGGCAGTTGCAAACTACGCAGACTATGCAGTGGCAGGTATGAGTTACCTTTTTGGGCTACTCACGTGGGTGGCACAATCAGTGCTGCAGGCCCAATAGTAGAATTTGATTTACAGATCCTGGCACACTTAGTGCACTTTACTAGGGACTAACAAGTAAATCAAATGCCCAGTCATGGAAACACTAATCCATAACACAATTTACACAGAGAGCATAGGCACTTTAGCACTGACTAGCAGTGGTAAAGTGCCCAGAGTCCTAAATACAACCCAAACAAGTCAGGAAAAAATAGGAGAAGAAGCAAAAAGTTTGGGGATAACCCTGCAAAAAGGGCTATTTCCAAAACATAGGAAGACACAGCATGATCCCCAGACCATTTCTCAAACTTTCTCAAATGACGCCTTTATGTCTTCAATGTAGAGGGACATCTAGATTGCTAAGTAGATTATGCCACCACCACAGAACAACCTTGCAAAATCACTCTTATCCTTTCAAATGCCAGACCCCCGATCTCAGTCTCTTCGCTGAGGCAAGTGACATTCGGGAGGACCTCAGTGGGGATGATAGCAAGGGGAAATGCTACTGGGGAGAGAATGACAACTGAATGAGTAGGGAAAACCAAGACTTCCTGGTCCCACCCTGGAGTCACCAGATGAACTTCTGCATTATCTGGCTTAATCTTCCTCACTATCCTGGAAATCAACTGGAAAAGAGGAAGACAATATGGGAGATCCACCGGCCACAGAGCATCCACTGTCCACGTCCACGCCCTGTGAGAAAGAATCAGGGAACAGAAGGAGGGGAGAAGAGTGTTGACCTCTATCATGAACAGATCCAACCACTGTGTTCCGGTCCTCCCTGTGATCTGATGAAAAAGGTGAGATCAAAGACAGAGGGCTACTGATGATGGGAAATGACAGATCAAGATATCCACAGGGCCATTATCCCTCCCGAAAGATAAACTGCAGACAGAGCTTACAAATTCCACTCCACCCAACTACAAATCCTCCCTGCAAGGAGATTCAGATCCTGGTACCCGAGTCTCCCCTGACTGTTCACCAAACCACCTGGTTGTCGGTCAGGACATAAACTGTCTAATGCCTGATCCCTAAGGCAAAACTGAGAAGAGCCATCCAGACAACTGCCAATTCCCTCCAGTCAGATGGCCTGGAGACCTGAGCTGGCAACCATTTCCACCGAGCCGAATGAAGCTGATAAATGTCACCCAAGCCCGCCCTGCTTGCATCCATGATCACTTTACACAATGGAGAGGGAGTCAGAAGAAACCCCCAGGACAGGTGGGCCTCCACTAACCACCATTGGAGATTGTTCATGATCTCCAATATCACTGTAACCAGGAACTCGTATTCCTGTGACATTGGATCCCAATGCTGCAGCTGGTGGTGAACCAGAGGAAACAAATGCAAATGCATTGGCCAATAGAGATTCCAAAGGAGACATCAACCTGACTCTGCTTGTCTGACAGAAGCACTTGTCCACAAATCTGTTTGAAAAACAGTCCCAATGAACTGGAGCTAATGCAAAGAGTCAATTGATACTTTTGCAGGTTGAGAAGAAACAAGTGCTTCTCCAGACCACTGGAGTACTGCACAAACATGCCGAATATCTTCTTGTGCCTTAAAGGGAGAATGAGAAGCAATGAGCAAATCCTCCAATTACGGAAATGTCTGAATATTTGTTGATAGAATTATACCCACCAGAGGAGCAACCACCTTGGTGAAGACCGGGGGGCAGAGGAAACACCAAAGGGCAGGACCTTGAATTGGTAGTGAATGCCATTGACTGCAAATCGGAGCAACTGACGGGCATTTGAATGGATTGGGATTTATTTGTTTAATTTATTTAATGCATTTCTAAAGCGCACTGTCACCTAACAGGCATCCTAGCGCTAACAATTACAGAGTCACCCCAATATTGAGCCACACTGCCGACGGCCACCTAAAGCTTCGGAAACAGCCAAGTTTTTAGTCTTCTCCTAAAAGGGAGGAGATCACTAACTTTTCTCAGATCCAGGGGCAAAGCATTCCGAAGCTTCGCAGCTGAAACCCCAAAGGATCTACCACCTGCTCTCACCTTCCTAAATCTAGGAATCTTTATTAGCTTCGCCCCTAAGGAGCGCAAAGTTCTAGTAGGAACATTCCATTAAAATTTTCTTTGGAAGGAGACAGGCCCTGTCCATGCAAGGCTTTAAACACTAGACAGAGAGACTTGAACTGGACTCTCTGTCTCAGTGGGAGCCAATGTAGCTCGGCCAGGGCCAAGGAGGAAAAGGACCTTCCAGACCAGCCAAGCACAAATTTGGCTGCTATAGACTGACTCTTCTGCAACCTGTCAAAGAGAAAGTTCGGAGACTCCAATAACAGGGCGTTGCGGTAATCTAGTCTGCTAAGAATCGTACTGCGTGTGATTAGCACGCGCGCTTAAAGAGGCAGCATAGGGAAAATCTTCCGCAAAGATGTCACAATGGCTGAACAGCAACCCGCTGTTTTCGTCACCTGCACTTCCATAGACAGTTTGCTATCAAATGTTATGCCCAAATTGCGAACAGAATTCACCGGCTGAATGACCGTCGAGGTGTCCGGGGACCAAAGGTTACAAGGCAACACGGAGGGAACCCTTCCTGTAGCACAGTAAAGCACCTCAGTCTTGTCGGCATTGAATTGCAGCGAGTTCTTCCTCAACCAGCCCGCCGTGTCCCTCAGACAACTGTGAAACACCTCTAATGAAGTAAACTGATCTCCCTCAAGAGAGAGAATCAGCTGCGTGTCATCAGCATAATTTACGATATTATTATTATGTTGTCTGATTACCGCAATTAGAGGCTTCATATACATATTGAATAAAATGAGGCTGATAGCCGAGCCCTGCGGAACATCATAGGCGATTTTAGAAAAAGCAGATTTTAAGGGAGAGAGGAACACTGCCTGCTGTCTGCAGTGGGGGCTGGTGATTTTTGAAAGTGGTAGGGCGTAAACGTTGTGTGATTTCGCACAGGCCACCTACTCTGAGTATCCCATTATTAACATTATGACTGAGAGCACCCCTTTCACACAATGAATAGTCAGAAGACAAGGGCTCGAATGGCCCCACCCCCCACATCCGAATTGGACAGCCACGCATGTCACTTTATTTCCTTAAAATATTTTGGCGCGCTGCAGTTCAACATTGTGTTTAAATTTGTGCCATAATGTCGTCAAAGACAAACCCCAAAGCAATGATCCATCTTTGGAAATAACGCAACTCATGTCTGCGATGTGCTGGTAGTTTTAATTTTCTCCCAGCACATCGGACATTTCTTGCCTTTTTTACTGTCTGGTAAGTGCCTGGTGTCCATGTTGGAAATTAAACAGAAAAAACACTGTAAAATGAGCGTCTCCTTTGATCTCATTTCCACTGATAATGAGTCCCTCAAACAGTCGCAGCAGGCATTATGGGTGGGTGGGGGGGGGGGGAATGGGGTCGTCGCGCCCCGGAGGGGATGAGGGGGGAGGCGTGAGGGGTTTAAGGGGAGAAAAAAGATATAAAATAAAGTAAACTTACCGTCCTGGAGACTCCCCACTCCCGCCGTCCTGGTTTTGAATTCCTGCAGTGCACGTCATCAGGAAGGCTGCAGGCAGCCTCCCTCCCCTCCACCGCAGGGCTGTGATTAGTGAGGCCGCTGCCCCACTCAGGTCATTTTCTCTCTGTGTGCTGCAGCATATAGAGAGAACAGGGAGAGTGGGCGGTGTTGCTCGAGGGCAGGGGGAGTGGCTTGTCCACTGTTGTTCATACTGAATGTTTGGGCGGCCTCAGGCCAACAGTGGACAAGCCACTCCCTCCTGCCCTCGAGCAGGACCGCCCACCCCCAACCAGGAACTTCTGCTTTCTCGCCATGCGAGAAGGCAGAAACAAATGGTAGTTATTACGGTAATAACTACCATTTGTTTCTGCCTTCTTGCACGTCGAGAAAGCAGGGGGGCGGTGCCCAAAGGTCCCTATAGAGGAGCCGCCACTGGCTGTCTGTCCAAAAGGAAAGAATTAAACCACCTTAGAGCACAGCCCATCACCCCCACTTCTCTCAACCTTCGCAGCAGGATTCCGTGGTTGACCATGTCGAAGGCGGCAGACAGATCGTGCATAATAAGTACTGCTGCTTGAATCCCTGTATGCCCGCCTCCAATGTTCAAAATCCAAACTGGGCCTCGTCCAATAGGTTTTGCTGTTCCAGATGTTTGGAAACAGTGCTACTCACCACTCGTTCCACAATTTTCGCAGGAAAAGGCAGGAGGGAGATGGGCCTATAATTTTTAGGATACTCCGGGTCCAGGGAAGGCTTCTTTAGCAGGGGTGTCACACCCGCTTTTTTCCACTGAGATTGCACCACTCCGTCAGTAAGCGACTGATTACAAATCTGACGGAGCGTAGGGAACAACTCTGACTTGAATTCTTTCCAGATTTTATAAGGCATTGGATCTAAGGGGAACCCAGAGGGAATACAGCACGCCAATCCACAAAAGTCCTCCTCCGCGAGGGACAGAAACTCAGATAGGGGATTGACAAGTCCACCCTCTACATTAGCACCCCCGCCTCCCCACCTATTGCCATCATATCCTCGGTGCACGATGACGTGACCTCCACTTGGGGATAAACCCCACCCAGATCATCCATGATGTTTTTGACTTTGCCATGAAAGAACCTAGCCAGGTTCTCGCACAATTCTTGGGAGGGGGGAATTACGTTCTTAGAACACTCAGGATTGGTCAGACTATTCAAGATATTAAAAATGCTTCTAGAGCGATTAGGAGCATTGACGATCAAGGTAGAAAAACATTCTGCCTTGACCTTGTCAATAGCCTTCTTATAGTCCACTATCAGGCTTTTCAAGGTGAGCTTCTTCTCATCCTGATAGCCATGTCTCTATCTCCTCTCGGCATGTTTGCATTCAGATTTCAAATCTTTTAGACTTTCATTAAACCATGGTGCCGATGGTCTCCCCTTCTTACAATGTTTTTTTAGAGGGGCTACTGTGTCCAATGATGATTCTAGCGCAAAAAGCAGAGTAGGGGCCATATGTATCAAGGCTTTTGCGAGTCGCAAAGATTTCGGCCTTTGCGACTCGCAAACGGCCGTTGTGCGATTTTTGATATGTATGAAAAAAATCGCAATTATTTGCGATTCCTTATTTTGCCACAGCATTTAAGGAATCGCAACTTTTGCGATTCCTTAAATGATATGTATGACACATTTTTGGTTTGCGAATTTGTGTTAAGAAATCGCAATTTACCACCAACTTGTAGTTGGTGGTAAATTGCGATTTCTTTTAAAAATGCCCTAATTGGCATTTGTAAGGTTGGCATGTGACACTCATACATGCCCAAAGGCCATGTATGTGTGCCACATGCACACACATGCAGATTTGAAGTGTGCAGCAGGGTGTCTTTGAGACACCCCTTCACCCTTGAAATAATTCTCAAATTGCGATTAGCAATTTGCGAATCGCAATTTGAGAATTATTGCACTATCATTCCTATGGGCCTCCTGGCCCATAGGAATGCATTGAAAATTATTCTTTATTTGCGAATTCGCAAAATGCGAATTCGCAAATAAAGAATAATAAGGAATTGCAAAAAAATTGCGATTTTGTACATACATACCGTTTTGCGAATTCTAAATAGCGATTCGCAAAAAATCGCTATTTAGGATTCGCAAAACGGTATCTTGATACATCTGGCCCTAGTTCTCTTCCACTTGCACATCTGGGGAAAAACAGTCTTCTACCAAAAACATCGGGTCCTGCCCTCTCTTACGCAAGAGAGCCTTCCAGTCTCTGCTCATGTAGTCACACGAGGGGTAGACTGCCCTAGAGGTTTGCATAGTAGAGTTCACATAAAACTTATTCAGAAAATGGGCAGGCCAAACCACAAGCAGAATTTCCCCAATGAGCACATGATCAATCTCCGAAAAAATTAAGTCCAAAAGATGCCCCCCAATGTGAGTGGCTTTGGACACCTTCTGGAAAAAAAACCAGGTCTTGCAAAGATTGAAGGATGTTAGCATAGCCCACATCAAGAGGGCCATTTGGCCAGAGGTTAAAATCCTCCAAAATCACCAACATGCGGTGAGTAGCGGCCATATTAGTAAAGGTCTCCAGCAGTGATTGCTGCTGCTGCACACTAAGGGCCCCTGGGGGTCTATAGCAGATAATCCCCATTAAAGCCTGGTCCGAAACATGCTTAATAGCAAAGTCTAGCAGTTTAAAGCCTGGAACCACATCAAGGTCTATAACGGCCAGATTCAGAGTATCTCTGTATATCACCCCAACCCTCCCACCCCTCCCCCCACGTCTCGGCTTGTGGTGGATCTTATAACCAGACAGGCATGCCAGTCCAGGGTCAACCTCACAGTCTGGCTGAGTCCACGTCTCTGTCATGAGCAACACATCAAGTTCATGAGCTTCCAGCAACAGCTGTATTTCCAGCTTATGCTTAGGCAACGTCCTAACATTTAGAAGCCCACGCACTAAGAAGCCCGGAGCAAAAAAATCTGACAGAGGAAAGGCAGACTCAGCAAAACAAAGGGCCCCTTTACCATTACCCACCATTTCAATAAACCGAAGTTCTGCGCTGGAGTAGCTGAGCACACTATCAGGGCCCAAGTCGGCAGAAAAATGGGCAGCATGGCTGGTGCTGAGCACGTCCTTAGCGCGGACGGGCCTGCCTTTGGCGCTCCTTTGGGGCGCCGCTGGCGCGCCCACTGCGCAAACGCTTCAGCATCAATTTATGGCAGAGCAGGTCCCCGTAGTCTAACTTCCAAGATGGCGGGTCCGCTCGCACGGACGGACCCTGCCAATCGAGGAGAGCAGGACTTGAATTGTACCGTAAGTGCCCAAGCTTACCCTCCCACTACCCAAGTAATAAAGATCCCGACTAAAAGCTTTAAAAAACAAGGAAAAGGCACCGCCGAGCAACCCTCAGCAGCACGTCAATACTGGCCTCTGAGGGGACTCAGAAGTTGGTCAAACGCTGCGCGCTCGCGTTAGCATCAATTTATGGCAGAGTAGGTCCCCGTAGACTAGACCACTAACTTCCAAGATGGAGGGTCCGCTCGCACTTATGGACCCTGCCAATCGAGGAGAGCAGGACTTGACTTGTACCGTAAGTGCCCAAGCTCACCCTCCCACAACCCAAGTAATAGAGATCCCGACTATAAACTTTAAAAAGCAAGGAAAAGGCACCACAAGCAACCCTCAGCAGCACGTCAATACTGGGCTCTGAGGGGACTCAGAAGTTGGTCAAACGCTGCGCGCTCGCGTCAGCATCAATTTATGGCAGAGCAGGTCCCCGTAGACTAGACCACTAACTTCCAAGATGGCGGGTCCGCTCGCACGGACGGGCCCTGCCAATCGAGGAGAGCAGGACTTGACTTGTACCGTAAGTGCCCAAGCTCACCCTCCCACAACCCAAGCAATAGAGATCCCGACTAAAAAGTTTAAAAAGCAAGGAAAAAGGCACCGCCGAGCAACCCTCAGCAGCACGTCAATACCGGCCTCTGAGGGGAATCAGAAGTTGGTATACACCCTGCATGTCTATTGAACATAAAAAGTGGTTGAAAAAGTCGTATTTGCCCTAAAGGGGAGAAGGTCTCAACCTCATAGTGCAACTCCATCTGAGTAGCGGCTAGAGCAGTCGACCTTGAAGCTGGGAAACCAGGTTCTAGTCTCAGCAGGAACGCTCAACATACTTTGATTCCGGGCAAATCACTTATTTTCCCTGTTCCTAACAAATTGAATGTGTCCGTCTGTAACGTAACTAGTTCTCATGTAAAGCACTCTGATACCTTCGGGTCAAGTTCACGCTATATAAAACTCCCCAAAAACTAAAAAAATGTGTAATCTCTGAAGGGTCATTCTGCTCCTTCATAAGATGCGTCACATCCCTGCACCTTGGCAGCTGCATGTGACTGGAAAAAACGTCTCGACCAGTCCTTTCTGCTTTTCAATGCACAATGGCACATATTACCGTGGGTCAGTTAGTGACTGCTGCACGCTAGGGAGCCAGTCCTTGGGTTGGATGTCTCACTTCCTCACTAAAAGGAAAGCTGATGAACATCACACCCTGTTTCTGAACACAAGTACTTAATGCCCCTGTCCTACATAAACGCCAGTCTGTTTTTGAGCACACCAGTTCCAGATGTGGCACAGAGGACAGTACATTAGATGCCATACAGCAGGCATGCAGACAAGTTGCAGCAAACTGTGGGGCATATTATCAAGGCAGGCGAAATGAAATTAACGGCCGCAAAGCAGCGATAATTTCATCGTCCTATTAGCAAGCTGTCGCTAACATCAGTTAGTGACAGCTTTTAGGCGATAGCAACCGGTTTGGGGCCCGCTTCGCATGTCAGCGATATTTATCGCTAATGACATACAAAGTGGGCGTACCCAACCAGTAAGCGACTGTAAGCAGTCGCTAACGTCGCTATCGCCGATTAGCAAGGCAGGCGTAGTGATAAAAAAATGTGCGGTAAGCGCGAATATCGCTAAAAACTAACGCCTGCTCAGACCAGTTCTTAGCCATTATATCCAATGGGAGGTGGATATTCTGCTAAAACCCTATTAGCGATGAAGCGTGAATATCGCTGGTTTTCCAGCGATATTCACGCATTTCGCTGCTATCGCCGGTTATTTTATCGCATTGGAGATAAATATTTCTAATACCACGTTATCTCTGCGATAAAATCCAGCGATGCTTGGCGATAAAAAAAATGTCGCTAAGCTTCTTTAGCGATAAATATCGCTAGTTGTTGATAATATGCCCCTGTGTTTTTCTGGCACAAGCTGCTTGAGTTGAAAAAAAAAGAAGGAACTGAAGAATCCGAGCTGTTGCTCCAATGCCATAGAGTGAAAGAGAAGCAGTTCCGAGTCCACACGATCCAGCTGGAAAATTGGGAATTGATAAGGATTTGCTGCTACCACAGCAGGGGAATGGAGTATGACCACGTATACTATATACCCCGTTGGTCACGGTCATCCCAGACATCAGCCTCGCAAGGCTTTGGATTGATCTGCTTTCGTAAGTTGTTCATTGTCCCGCCACTAGGTGTCATACTATCCGCACGCTGGAAGATACATGGTCGCCAGTTCATTGAGCTATGAAAATGCAACTGTATCCCTGGGAGTGCTCTGGGTTTGAAAAAAAGCGGGTTTCACCAAACTAAAAAGAACTGGGGATAACTGCAGCGTGCAGTAGTAATCCTTTTTGTGAGAAAATCAGGTTCTGTTTTCAGAAAGCGATGCTCTAAATAAATTCTACAATTTTTTGACTTGGCATGCGACGGCTGTAACCTCTTTTTTAGGAAAGAACCGATAACATGAGTAAACCCCATAATTAACTCATTCCTTCTCACGAACTCATAAGCACCAATCACGAAACCTGCAAATCTACATGTCAGGCCAAACTCCATTTTATTTTGCTGTATACTTAATTAATTTAAACAAACTAATTGGCTTTCTTGGGCCCTGTTTGGGGGTCCTAAGGTGGGTGGATAGGTGTTCCTGGACTTTTTATGTTGAAATATGCCAAAATCATCAAAGGGGAGTGGGATCATGTGATCAGGGAGGACCCCTGAAATGAAATCCGTGGGAGCCTCAACAACTACTTGCTGTTAGTGGTATGTTTTCGCCACTCACGTACTGGTAGTTAATAGTGTCATCATTAGGTCTTTTCCTCAACCATGAGGTAATCTCTCTGACTGAAGAGATTCAGTGGCATCCACAACAAGGGTGAAAAAAATCTAAAATGACCTCCTATCTAGGGTTGGTTGATTTATTAAAACCTAGAAGGGGTTAAAATTAAAAACAGCAATAGATGTGTATGGTAATGTATAAGGTATCCCTCACATCTTTCAATTAAAATATGTTTACATGTTTCAGCTTACTTGCGCCCCCAGTACACAGTCCCCTGGTATGTTCTTTCTGTGAATAAAATCATTCTCCTAGAGTGATGGAGAAAGAATGGTTCTCCTCTTCTTTTTTTGGTATATAGGCCCCATAGGATGCGGCCTATATAGGAGGTAATTTTAGATTTAGAAGTAGTTGTTGAGGGTCCCACAGATTTCCTTTCGGGGTCCTCCCAGATCACATGATCCCACTCCCCATTGATAATTTAGTATACACGTGGGGAAGCAAAGTGGGGATCAATAACCTGTGCTCTTTCCTCCCTCTTTTGATATTTAGAGTAAATATGCTGATGCATCTACTAAGTTACAGCAAGGTGAAGCCAGCATGCAACAACATTCAGGAGTGGTGCATGTTCAGCCTCTGGCCCACTGCCCTGCATGTTTGACAATAGTAGTGGTATTTCTGAAAATACCCCCCGGGTTGGAAGTGTTTATCTTCAGGAATAAATTAACAGACACCACATCTCCTTTTAGGCACCAATATACAGTTGTGCCCCTTCCAGCCAATCATCTCGTGAGAGGCAACAGAAGAGGGGCTGTTCTGAGAGTTGAGTGTCCAAATGCTGGACGGATGTCACATGTGAAACCTCACAGTGGCTTTTAGTGGTTGTCTGTGTGCAAGCGAATAGCCACAGTCTGCACGCTGTTATCTACCTACATCTGCACAGCCTGGTATTATGACCTTGATAATTACTGCAACGTTATTTAGAAATGGATGCAGAGGATTTTGTCGCTAACTTGCATGAATCTTGCTTATTAAGAGGAATGCAGTGACCGGTGTGCAGCCCCTTAACCTAACATACAATGTGAGGGGCCGGTGTTGAGTTGACGAGCGAGTAAATACGCAAGGTAGTGAATTATCCTATATTCTTAAGTAGGACAACCTCCCCTTGTTTCATGGTGTGTGAATGAAGAGTTTAGTGTTGAAGTGCAGGAATATTGGCATACATGCAGGTGTGTTAGGGGTAGAATGATTGTCTGCAGCTGACTATTCAGAGCCAAAGACTGGTGTGCCATATCAGACCTAAGGCAGACAACTGCAGTCTGCAAATATTGGAAGGTGTCTAATGTATTTATTTGGAAGACCTGCAAACAGAGTTAAACAGCAGGGGTTAATAATGTTCACACTCTGATAGGAGTGAATGGGAACACAAAACGGCGGCTCATTTGAAGTCTCAATGTAAGAGCCCTAGGTAGACATAGGATGCCCCATTATCTGAGCTTGATGGAGCACAAGGGGGCTACAAGTATGGCACAAACACTATAGAGGGACAAACATGCTTTACTAGTTGCTGCAGATTGTGTGCCCCTACGCAGCTTCATAAGACATCTGTATGGAAGTTGTCAAGCACTTGCTGGTGTGGGGCTATCTCAAGTAGTTGGATACAGGAAGCTTAGAGTACAAGTATAGTAGAACCTTTTGAGATAAGCGCACTATAGCAAGTTCTCCAAAAGGAAAAAGAGACTCTGGCTATTTCGCAGCACTGACAATCCAAGTCTGCTCTCCTTGTTGAGCCTAGGAAAATTCTGAGCACTTCTGCTTGTGATGGACTCAAGTTGAGTTGCTTGTTCCTGGATACCCGGATGAAACAAATACCATGGAGGTAATTTCGATCCTTTCAGGCAGCATAGTGAGGCCAGGCCTAAGATCTCATGACAAATGACCTCCTACCACATTTAGAGATCTCTTCCTGCCTCGATTTCTTTGAAAAACGTGCATCCACTTCATTGTTGGATGCACTTTTGCTAACACTCCGTGTTAGCAGGCCACCATGGTATTTGGGTCAATATACATTTTATTTTGCTTTTCGGAAACATACCCCCTCCCCCCCAGAGAGTAAGTTTCTTTCTGAAGGGTTTTCTCTGTACGCATTGGGCCATTATTTATTTTCCTGCCCAGGCTTGTTGTGCCTGGGCATGGAAAATCAATGTTAATGGACTGCCCAAAAAGAAGGGGCTATAGGTAGGAGGGTCTCCTTGCTATTGGAAATCCAGCAGTTAGCCTACCTTTAATGGAGCACAGGGACTGCAAATTATGCTGGCCTGGCTCTCTGCCATTTTATGGTGGAGCTCCTGCTCCGCCAATTTCTAAATTACCTTCAAAATTTTAATTATTCATTGACATCAGCAGCAGGCAAACTGGCCACAGAGTGCCTAGGTTAGCTGTAATATTATCTTGTCTGTCACTCCCATAGCTTGGATAAAACCTTCAAGGTCCCTTCCTGGTGGGGTTCACATTTAAAAACTGTGGCTTGGCCAGAGATGTAAGAGTCACACAAAAAAACACTGATTAGGATAGTTTGCAACCAGTGCATTTTTAGGTCTCGCCTGGCATTGCAGTGCAAAGCGCGGCTCGCTCGGCGAGAGATATTGTGGATTAGGGGTTTTCAGAAGGGGCCTCGAAGACCCGACCCTCGTTTTTATTGGCTTGTTTCACTGTTTATGCTAAACAGTGGCCTTCCATTGGAAATGGGGTATTTTGGTTGCCGCCCTTTGGCCTTTTCGGCCGGCCTATCCGCACTGGCACCTCTGCTTTGCGGCGGTCGCAAAGCACTTTCTTATCTTTAGGAGGCGTGTTATATAAACAGGCCGTGAGATCCAGTCCGGATGGGCCGTTCCAAAAGGAAACGGGGTGGTAACAAACAACACTGTTTGGAGAGCTTGTTTTATTACTCCAGATGGAACCCCAGATCACCCCGCACTGCTTGGCGCGCCAGGTATCCACCAGAAGCAAGTACTGGCAAAGACAAATGTATTACGGGGGGGACTTGTCATGACCCGCATTGTCCTCATCTGAACCTAACCCCTCTCAGTGATCTCTCCACGGCAATCGCAAGCTCGCCGAGGCTGCAGCTGGTTCACGAGTTTCTGAAGCGCTCGGCTCTAGTTATAAGTTAGGTCACCCCTTAATTAACTCGGTAACAGGCCCATCAGTCCTCTTAGAGACAGCCCGGCCTCCAAGTCTGTGCATGTGATTTGAAACTAGCCTTGACAGGCTGTGGAAGTACCCCTCCTTCAGACTGGGCTGGAAGCACAGCTGGGCCCCCCTCATGCCCCCACTGAAGACCCCCTCAGAGTGCTACACCCCCCGGTCTCTGACACTCACCCACCATAGCTTCAACAAGCAGAAGAGCAGCGGGAGGCAGAGCATGTCGGCTGCCTGGGTCGGTTCGCTCACACCATGTCGATCCACGCCTAGATCTCAACCCAATACCACCCCGCTCAAAGTCGCCTGCTCCGAGCACACTGCCCCTGTCCTAAACTGCTAGACAGTTGCTGCCATTTCACCCCTGCATGCCAATGACTCCTGAACCACGCCGAGACCCAACCCACCCCACCACCCCTCCAAGGTCGGCTGTTCCAAGCATAAGCCCCCCATAGAAACCCTCACATCAGCCACTGTCTGTTTACACCACCCACTGCGCTTCCAAGCCCTAGTCTCCATCCTAAAACTTTACTGTACTTGCGTCGCTTCCTTGCATGAGCGCGTGCTGCTCCTTGAGACTGCACCCCTCAGCCAGGCGAACACCGAACCAAGCTGCTGGCCTTTGTCACCCTCTGCCAGCAAAACCCAGATGTGCTAAGTAGGCCTGAACTCCACTTCTTCAAGCAGTGGATTAAAAGATGAGCGGGATTTCGCGGACACACGTTTAGTGGGTGTACTGGCCGCTTTTAAGATCTATATTTAGGGTCAGCGCCGGTGAAGAGAGGCGCAAAGAGGGGAATGGGGACTACAGATTTGGCTAAACATCTTCGAAACTATGACTACCTACCAACTTTTAAAGTTACTGATGTACTGGACCCTCCCAGCACCCTGTCTTTAACTCTTCTAGAACCCTACCTCGGCCCCTACCTTCCGTCTTTCTCGCCTTGCCATCCATGTCTGCATCCTCTCACCCTCTCACAACCTCCGGGTGCCTCTCCACTCGGGTTCACTCGGCAGCCTCTCTCCCCTGCTTGGGCCTCTCTCTATCTGTCTCATCACTGCCTTCTTCTTTCCACTTCTTCCCTCCATTAACCCCCCCTCTCCTGCTTCTCGTTCTCTTTTTTCCCTCCTTGTGTCTCTCGCCCTTTCACTCCTCGTCTTGACTCTCTCCTTGTTTCCTTTTCTGCCCCCTCCCGAGGCCATCTTTCCTTTCTGTTCACCCCATCTCTAGACTAACAGCTCTGCCATGTGGCCTCATCTGCCCCTACCTTTGCCTCTAAGTCCATCATCGCTTTCACACGCTCTCTCGCGTCACTTACGAGTCCCTCACATGTGCCCCTTCTTCATCTTCCTCCTCTGAGCTCCCAAAGTACACTATTTCTCCCCCCTTCCTCCATCCTCTTCCTCCCGCGCCTCTTCCCCTCCAACCCCTTCCAGTTCCCTCCCACTCACTCTGATCTTACACATCTCCTTCGGTCTCCATCTTCTATCCACTCCTTGCCCCACCCCCCGCCCTCCAGTTCAGTCTCTCCTCTCTCTTGCTTCAGATCTCACTTGCATCTTTACTTTCAACTCTCTCTTTATTCCCTCAGCAGTACCACCCCCCTCCCGTGGTCACGCTCTCTACTTCACCTGCTTACCACGCCTCTCTACCCCCTGCTACTTTTTAACATTTCTTTAGAAAATTATAAGTACACTACCAAAAATAATGCAGTGACTATTTATTACCTGTGCCCCCTTACTTCATTAGTTACCTGCCCCATTGAAATAACAAGCTCTGTGGGATCACCGCGGATCCTATGCAATTAACCAGATATTTACGCTGATGAAAGCTTAATTGTCCCAGTAAAATGAGAAATAGCACCTGGAATTAGATACAGAATTACAGATTCTACCAGTAATTCCTAATTTTTTAAGGCTACACCAAATAAGACATGACAATTCTGCCTTCAGGTGTAACTAATACCCCGGCTATAGGTATATTGGTATATTTGCTGATGTGTTGTAAAAGAATATGGAGTTTCGAGAGAGAATGTATTGTAGTACAAATGCAATGTAATAGATTTCGCCATTACAACAAAGTGAGCTATTGCCATTTTCAATTACACCATTTGATTAATGCTACACAAAGGGGAAAAAAAACAATTACATTTTCAATGCCAATAGCTAACAACAATGTCATTGCGAGACCTATTGCCTTGTAAATGCTTGTTAGTAGTTGTTAGCCCCTAAAGTTACCTGCTTACTCTTTCTTGCAGGCCCTGTCGCTGCCCCTAGTGGTGATTGTGCATGGGAACCAGGATAACAATGCGAAAGCTACAATACTGTGGGATAATGCGTTTGCAGAGGTGGTAAGTAACCATTGGTGCGAAACGAAAAGGTGCACAGTGCCACAGGCTGGAAGTAGGGTCTGGTGACAATATCTCACAGCATCTTTATGTCTCCTCATTCAACCATGGATCAGCACCCAGCGTCCCAGGAGTCACAGGGAGAAATCCTATGGATGAACTCGCTAACGAGACAGTGGAGACGAACTAACCTTAATGGCGACCTGTGTTGCTATATGACTTGCGCACATGCATGGCTGTTATGTTATAATGACTGTAATCTACTTGATTGTATAATCACTACAATAAAAATAATTGTAAACATGGATCAGCAGGTCCAGCAGTCAGACCCGAAGTGGACATGGGCGCCTCAAGTCAGTTTCTGTTCAAGTTGAACAACATTACACACCTAGGAAATGAGGATGGTCCATTTCTGATCTTTTTTCTTCTGGTGCTTTGCGGTTATTGAAACCAGCCACACTTTGGTGTTTTACAGAAGTATATCAGTACATTTGCTAATATGACTTGTGCTCTCATTCTATCTCCTGCAGAAATATTGGAAGGAAACACTGCTCAGAGAAATACCAATACTGCATCTTATATTTATGCCCCATTCAGTTTTACTTCCCTGTTCCGAGGTTCACAGGTCGGAATAAGGAATACCTGCAAAATTGCGCGTATCCCTCTTTCTCACCTGCATTACTTGAAACCGTGGCCGACTTTCCCATCTTAATTCATCCAGGTAAAACTTGGGAGGAATTTGTTCTAGGTAAAATCATCCAAGCCAAACGCAGACTCCCCACTGGGCCTTCTGGTGCCCATATTTGGGTCCTAAAATCCTTGGTGCCCCGCCACTGGAAAATCCAGACCACAACATACAGTACTGACTTCTGAGTCCATCTATAAAAGGCCACCTAAGGTGTGCTTGCACCCTAACCAGCCACTGTTCCCAACAGAGGGCACAGATGAAGCTGGACTCAAAACTCCACTACGGATATTGAATTATTTATTTATTGTTTCAGCTTATTCATATAAAACATTATACCAATAAAATCCTAATTCCAATACATTGATATATCAGAAATAAATATACATCAGAAAATTCATATCAGTACCTATGATTGTGCTCCCCCCCCACTAGGCACCAATCCCAGGACACTAAGTCTTCCCCCTTAGGTGTGGTGCAGCGGCCATAGCTGCTGACTCTGGAAGCAGAGGGTCATGGTTGGCTCCCTGGTGCCAGTTTAGCTCAGCATCATGTGACTCTGGGCAATAGCTTACTTAATCTCCCTGATGGGCCCCAGCGCCTTGAAACCCTTAAGGGTGATATGGCTGTGCTTTACAAATAGGAATCATTATTATTATTATTATTTCTTATTTCTCTTCCCCACCTCACTCCTAAACCCTTCTTGTCTGTGGTTGCCTTTAGGAACGACACCCTTTTAAAGTCTCAGAAAGTGTGGCGTGGCCTAAGATGTGCGAGACTTTGAACCTGAGATTTGTTTCGGAGGTGGGCACCAGCCAGAGTCTCCTGCCTGAACATTTCATCTTTTTGGCCCAGAAAGTCTTCAACGACAACAGTTTGAATGCAGAGGATTTCCAGCATCGCAACGTCTCTTGGTCCCAGTTCAATAAGGTGAGCTTATGTCTCCGAGTCAACGTTAAGGTGACATAGGACAGGATGTTGAATTAAGTAGCAGATAGTGGTCTCGCGCAGGTCAAGCTCCTCTCTAGATACAGGAAAGCTACTGTTTCTATATGCCATGCCAATAAAGCATTCATGCCCTCCAGTTGTAATTCTTGCAGTCCATTGATCTAACTTACAAACAAACAGAATTATATGTTTTTTGGGAGCTGTAATACATTTTAAGTTGGGCGATGTGTTACAAGTGGTGTAAAATGTTCAGTATGTTAACAAGTGTACCCGATTCATTATAAAGGGGGAGAACTTACAAAGCGGTCTTCTTGACAAAATATCCACCAGTTCCGCAAAGAAAAACGTTTACTTTTCATAATTAAAAAAGGATATCTAGACCAACCCACTAATATTTATATTGTAAAAAGTACAGCTAACCCCAAAATGATGGGCTCACAAAGTGCAAGTAAATCACTGGGACCGACCTCTATGCATGAAGAGTGTATGCCAGCCCAACATTTGGCAAAGTAAGCCACTGTCCACTGCCTCTTTCCTGTGCCTCTGAGATCAACCTAGAGTTGGATGATAACTATTCATAACTTGTGCCAGAAGAAGTTTATAGATGGTTGAAGGCCTGGAAAAACTGAGCACTGTAGATTAAACGATTGAGGTTGACTCTTATAGTGTTGAAATGAATGCCCTTCGCTCTTGTCTCTTCACAACCCCCTTTTGGCTCAGAACGTTTAGAATTTAATAGTGATAATGTTCTCCCGAAAGAAGTGACAAATATCAACTCATTGAACTTCATTACGATTTCTCCTGGTATCTATTTCCTACCACCACCTCCATCCCCTGGGAGTTTCTAGCAGCTTTGGGTGCAGACTTACCGAGGATTACAATTGAGATCCTAAGATTCTAATGAGAAAATGAAAAATTTGCGGGGAATCTGGATTACGGCGTCAAATTCCATTGGTAAATTTCCATGCTCCCATGGCGTTTCACCTGGACATTTTGACTGCTTTCATCAACACTTAGTTCTGATAGGGGTGGTTGTGGTATCTCCCTCTTTTGTCCCCCGGCGGCTCCGCGTGTAATGGTGCTGCTCGCGGTGACATCACTTAGAATGTCACCGCGACCAGCGTTCCAAGGCGAGCGCCGGGGACACTGAGGCGGTGACAGCGTGAACAATAGGCTGTGGCTGAGGTCGCAGGTGTAATACTTAACTTTAAATAAAGGCTTCTGTCATTACTCGTGACGGCTCCGTCTTTCTATTGAAGCCGTCACCACACTGGCGACGAGGGTGACCTTCTGCGACCTCAACACGCCAAAGGGGAATTGAAGAAAAACAGCTGGAGAAGAGGAAAGAAAGCGGGCGTTGCTGCGTGATTCCGGGAAAAGCAGAAAGTGGAAGAGAGTGTCCCGAGGTCATCGAGCAGTCGGCAGGGGCGAGCCGTGTGAGGCGTGTCGTGAAGGAAACCGCTTTAATCTACGGAGAAAGTAAGGTGACTCCTGCCTGCTGTTAGCGCGTCCCTTCACAGCACACTGTCAGACCCTCTCACGCAGACACTGCCGGCATCGAAATGTGACAGGAGCATTTTAGTAAATGGGCACAAGCTCCGCTCGAGCCTCGAAGTCACTTGCTGAAGAAAAGACTTTTGCCGCGCGCCGCTTCTAAAGCGCATCTGCATATTTCACGTGTGCGTGGGAGCTTAAACGGACAATAGTGCCGCTTCAATGCGTGTCAACCTTCCGCTTTGTTTCTGAGGAGCACACTGGGGCAGCGCGTTAGTGGAGATTAATGTGTTTAGACTCCCTCCACGTCAGGAGCCTGTGTGAAAAACATCAAGGGGGCTGCGAGGAGTGCCTAATAAGAGTGCTGCGGGGAAACGAGGAACAAACTCGGCAAAGGGAGGTTTAAGAGCAGCACCTCAGAGGGCATCTGGGAAGCGCGACGCATGTAGCAGTGTGAAGCCTTGGAGCTCAGCGTTAATAAGCCTTATAAAGACCCCGCCGTGACCTACACAGCGCAGGAGCAGTTTAGGATTGACATTAGGAAGATTGGCTGTACTTTGTTGTGGAACTTTTTGGAGGGCACTAGAAGAGTGAAAACTTTGACTTTGGAAGAATTCTGTACTGGAGGTGTTCACCCAGTTGCCCAGAGGGATGTTGGACTCTTCACCATAGTCTTTGCCAGACCTTTTTTGAGTTTTAAGCAGAGCAGTACGGTGCACCCTTCAGCCCTAATAGCTAGGGTCTCTACCAATATTGCCAGGCGTAAGCTGAGGGTGTCCACCTCTTTGAGTCCCACGAGGGAAGGGCGGTGCAAACGTAAAGAGTCCTGTCTTGTTCTGAAACTGTTGTGGTTTAAAACATGCAAAGTGTAACCCCTCCACCCTTTTTCTTAACAAACCCAGGTGACCCCACCATCTTATGGAAAAAATGGAAGAAAGTTTTCTTAAATTACGCTACTGTGTGTGGGCCTAACTTAGGGTTAGAAAGAAAAGTTGCTTTGTTAGCTTATTATCTGGGTGCAGAAGGGGAGGAAGTCCTAGACCATCTCCCGGATTTAGGTGCGCAGGAAGCAAGGGGACTGAATGAGTTTGAAATTAGCCTTAAGAAGTTAGATTTGCACTACCTCCCTAAGACTAGCACAATTATGGAGAGGTACCACTTTGGTAAGAGAGCGCAGAAGGAAGGAGAGTCTATAGAGGATTTTGTGTCTGAATTGAGAAAATTGGCCGCCACATGCAAGTTTGGGGGAGCGAGTGAGGAGAGAATCAGGGACCAGTTTGTTTTGACCTGCAGGATGGAACGAGTGCGTGAAGAGCTGTGGCTTAAAGATGACCCGCCGTTAAGAGAAGTTCTCATCATAGCCAAGCAGGTAGAGCACATGTTGCAGTGCGTCAAAGAAATTAAGCAAGATGCAGGGGAGAAGAAGATCGATGACAAGGTGAATGTCAGTGAGGTGGTGTCCGAATGCGAGACTGTGTCTGTTGTTAAAGGTCAGAAGGCAGTGGGCAAGGAGCAGAAGGAAAGCAGACCGGGAGGGTCATACAAAGGTACCTGCTACAGGTGTGGGAAACAAGGGCACCTAGCCAACGACAAGGAGTGTCCTGCCCTCAGGTTCACATGTAATAAGTGTGGTAAGAAGGGCCATTTCAGGCAGTTTTGCAAGAGTGGGCAAGGGGCCAGTAGACAGAATAGAGACAGAACGAATGTGGTGAGCGACAAATTTGTTGTGCAAGTACAAGAGTTGAAGACGCCTGGTCCCAGAAACCCCTTGGGTAAAGAAGTTACAGCACAGGTAGATGAGGAACAAGTTGAAAGTCCTAAAGACACCATAAAAGTTGGGAATGTTGAGTTAGATGCATTGTTTGACTCTTGTTCTCGAATAACTATCATTAATGCCAAGGAGTTCTCACGGGTGTCAAAAGGCAAGATAATCTTGAGGAGGTTAGACCTGAGACCAGGAGGATATGCGGGGCGCCCCATCTCCATGAAAGGGTACTTCCTGAGTAAAATTGAGTACAGAAACAGGTCTACGGTCTCAAAAGTATATGTGTCCACTGTAGGGGACAACATTTTGGGGTGGCGTGCACAAAAGGGGTTAGGGGTGTACCTCAATCCCAACAGCAATCCCCAAATCCTGATACAAGAGATACAGGAAGGTGAGGATGACATCACAAGAGAATTTGAAGGGGTATTTAGGGAAAAGCTTGGGTGTTTGAAGAACTACTGCCACAAAATCAAATTGAAGAAGGATGCCAAGCCCGTTGTGGCTAAAGTCAGAAGACTCCCCATAGCCATTCAGGAGGAGGTCAGAACTGAACTGGAGAAACTGTGCAAGGCTGGAGTTATCGAACCTGTGGAGGCGACCGAATGGTTGGCGCCCATCGTGGCAGCGAAGAAAAAGGATGGGTCGGTCCGGCTCTGCATTGATTTGAGGGCACTCAACAAAGAGGTCGTCGTTGACCGATACCCCTTGCCGAACATCACCCAAATGATGAGCATGCTAGAGGGTGCTAAGGTGTTTTCCACCCTCGATCTCACCTCGGCCTATTTCCAGATAAAACTTCACGAGGAGTCTCAAGAACTCACTGCTTTTGTGACACCCATGGGCGCTTACAAGTTCAAAAGGATGCCTTTCGGCCTAGTCTCGGCGGCTGCCGTCTTCCAAAGAATCATGGGCAACATCCTGAAGGGCATCCCTGGCGTCATGTGTTACCAGGATGACGTGCTGGTGTTTGCAAAGAACCAAGTTGAGCATGATCAGAGACTGAGATGTGTGCTGAGGAGGTTTTTGTCCCAGGGTCTTACCGTGAAGAAGAACAAATGCGTTTTTAGCTGTGCCGAATTGGATTTCCTGGGTCACAAGATTACAGCAGAGGGCATACGTCCCAAGATCGAGCTCCAAAACACCATTGTGAATCTGTCACCTCCCAAGAACAAAGACGAGATCAAATCATTCATGGGGATGTTGGAGTTTTATGGAAAGTTCATCAGAAACTTAGCAGGCAGGACTTACGCCATCAGGCTGCTGCTGAAGAAGGAAAGCGAGTTCAAGTGGAGCCAAGAATGCCAGAGCGAATTCGAGGATGTAAAGAGAGCTCTTGCGGAAGCCCCTAGTTTGAAGTCTTACATGCCCGGACGGACAACGATCCTCACCACTGATGCTAGTGCGAAAGGGTTGGGAGCGGTTCTTACCCAGAAAGGTGCGGAAGGAGAAGAAACCGTGGCCTTTGCCTCAAGGTCACTCCAAAAATCTGAGAACAACTACTCAGTCATTGAAAAGGAGGCATTGGCGGCATCCTGGGCAGTAGGCAAGTTCAGAGACTTCCTGTGGGGTACGCAGTTCACCCTCCGAACCGACCACAAACCGTTGGTAGAAGTGTTCAGCAAGAAGGGTTTGGATGCCATCTCCAGTAGGATAAGGCGTTGGGTGGTCAGTCTCCAGGAGTACACATTCAATGTCGAGTATGTTCCAGGAACGCAAAACCTTGCAGCTGACTGTCTGTCCAGGCTTGTCAGTGATGTAGAAGCAAGTGTAATGCGAGACATAACCGATGAAGATGAAGAAGGATTCATGGTTGAGAATGTCTGCACCATCCAGAAGGCGTTGGGTAAAGAAACGTGGAGAAAGGCACAAGAAGAGGACAAGACCATGGAAGAAGTTTGCAGAAGAGTGAGAGATGGATGGAAGCACGGGGACAAGCGTGATGAAGACCTGCGGCCTTTCCAGGCTGTTAAGGACGAGTTGACCATTGTTGACGGATGCCTGTTCAGGGGAACAAGACTCGTACCACCAGCTTCTGTGAGAGACAACCTGGTCGAGATAGCTCACGAAGGGCACTTAGGTATCACCAAGACCAAACAAAGACTCAGGCAGAGCTATTGGTGGCCGAACATGGACCTGATCACGGAAAGGAGAATCAGGGAGTGCATCCCGTGCTGCAATAGCGACAAGGTCCTGAAGCAGCAGACGCCACCCATGGCGTGCAGGCCGCCCCCGTCAGGACCATGGGACGAGTTGGCTTTAGACATCATAGGCCCGATGTCTGGGGAACTACGGACACCTTACATGCTGGTGCTCATGGACTTGTATTCTCGGTGGCCGGAGATAAAACTCGTCAGTGAAGTCACGACTAAGACTGTCATTGGATTCTTACAGGAGGTATTTATCCGAGAGGGGCTCCCCAGCAACATCCTCACTGACAACGGAGTGCAACTGTGCTCAAAGGAGATGGAAGACTTCCTGGAAGAAAGAGGCATCAGACACAAGCGATGCGCATTATACCACCCAGAAACCAATGGCATGGTCGAACGTTTCAACAAAACCATCAAGGAGAGCATCCAGCTGGCCAAAGCCAGTGGCATAAGTTGGAAAGAAGAAATGTGGAGGCGTCTGGAAGCATACAGGTTCACTCCACATCAGACGACGAGCGTCACCCCGTTCGAATTGCTCCGCGCAAGGACACCCAACACCAAGCTCACTCCGGGGTGGATGGAATGGCACAAGGGGTGGTCAGACCGCACAAAAGAAAAGGATATCCTGAGGAGGCAAGAACTAGCCATGAAATCAAGGAAAGAAGGTTACGACCAACGCAAGGCCACTCGGGAGGTTGAGTTCGTAGTAGGCGATAGTATCAAGATCAAAGCTCCCACAGGGAAGGCAAGCTGGTCAGAGTACAGCAGCCCCACGAAAATCACGAAACTTTTCAAGAATGCAGTCAAAACCCAAGAGGGGAAAATATGGAACCTAGGGAGAGTTGTTAAGTACCACCCTCCTATAGAGGTCCAAGAAGATGCTAAGGGGGGGGAGAAGGGTCCTGGGAGGGATAGCGGTTTCACTGTCAGGAGACCGTCAGGTGTTTCTCATCCGGGCCACAGACCCAGCAGGAGAGTGACCAGGCCTCCCAGGCGTTTTGATCAATATGTAATGATGTGATTTATGCCATTCTACCTATGTACGGTTTTAACCCATTTCTGGTTTCTGCATTTTGTTTATCTTATGTTTTCAATTCCCGCAGGGAAGGGGGATGTGTGGTATCTCCCTCTTTTGTCCCCCGGCGGCTCCGCGTGTAATGGTGCTGCTCGCGGTGACATCACTTAGAATGTCACCGCGACCAGCGTTCCAAGGCGAGCGCCGGGGACACTGAGGCGGTGACAGCGTGAACAATAGGCTGTGGCTGAGGTCGCAGGTGTAATACTTAACTTTAAATAAAGGCTTCTGTCATTACTCGTGACGGCTCCGTCTTTCTATTGAAGCCGTCACCACACTGGTCAAACTGCAGTTTAAGAGTCCTATTGGAGAATGAGAATAGACGTGTATCATCACTGCAAGAGTTACAGGTTGTGCACTCCGGTGTTGTGGAAGAATATATAGGTGGAACTTCTGCCATTTTGGAATGTTGACGTCTTGCGGATATTCCGGGACAGACTGATGATGCAGTGGAAAAGCTGCCTGTGGGGCCCTTTCTCTGGAATCACACAGTCCTGCTGTGGTTTAAGGGTAGTGTGCTGGTTTGGCAGGTCTGTTTTGGGTGCTTCATCTGAAATACCTGGGGTTGCTGCAGCACGCATATGAAGTGTAATGGTGGAACCGGCTGGATCCTCAAACTAGAAATGAATGACTGTAATATGGCGGCACTGTTTCTTTACAGAAGCCGATAAGTGTAGCACTCTTGTTCGAGCTTGATGTAGGTCAGGCTATCTCCAAGTGACAGTGTTCTGATCAGTCTGCTTCCCTGATTGCCTCCTCCGGTTCTTCACTGTCACTCATCTCGCTTTCATTTGTTCACTGACAGGAACTGCTCCCCGGGCGCAGCTTCACCTTTTGGCAGTGGTTTGATGGTGTGGTAGAGCTCAGCAAAAAATGCCTGAAAAGCTACTGGTCAGACAAGTAAGTTAAGAACTTCTTACATCTTAGCCTTCAGGTGTATCTGCGCGTTGTAACTATGTTGAGATGTGTAGGACTTTAACATTACCTAACGTGTATTTGTAAAGCCCAGGTTCACCCAGAAAGGTATCTTGGCGGTCAATAACAGATGTTTATTGATTTTGTGTGGTTCAGTATTTGTGGGAATTGCAAAATCTCCTTTATTTTGCCCCCTTACATAATCATAATGCTGGACACTTGTTGGTGGCTAATTAACAATTTCCACTGGGACTAACGTTTTTACTACAGCCAGAGCAGACAGTAAACACTCTCTAATGAAACAAGCAGTGGCTTCTGCAGGGTAAGCTGACCAATCATTTAGCTCTAAAAAAAGGGCACAAAGTCATAGCAAAGTTCTCCTTCTGAAACTCTGAATGATGTTATGCAGTAATGCTTCACCAGCAAATCAGAATTTGACCCCCACAGCTTTTACCTTGATGCTCCTTGGCCCATTTCAGTCATGTTACATACACTGATTGTTAGCTGGCACTGCTTACCAATTGCACAGATAAGTTTCACTCTTTTAAACAGTCAGTCAAAAAAAATCTTTTATTTGTTTTTTTCATAACCGTAAAGTGCAGTGCATATAATAAAATAAATGCTTTTTGTCACTATTAAAATGTTCTCTTTTCAAAAGTTAAAAGGTACATGTCTTTTCCATAAAATAATTTACATTTTCCCTAAATGTCTTACTTACATATTGAATCACTCTTTTCTATTTTCATGATAAATTCATTACTTTGTAGTTCGTAAAAGCGGTCCCTTTGTGTGGCCCGTTGCTATTGTGAACTCTTTTAAAAAGAAGACCGCAATTAGTAAAAAAAAAATCCTGACCAAGTCCTATTCACATTTCTGAGTGTTCCAGAAGAAACGATCAGTCCACGAATTCTAGCTCGGGGTGCATAATGTGGTTGGTGGCACATATGTCAATGTAATGCCTTTAGGACTGTTAATTGGCAAGGAACCTTTAGAGGATTCAGTGGTGTGCTAAACAAGCTCCCTAAACCAAGTAGTCGGGCCTGTGAGAGGGGAGCAATACATATTGACTGTGAAGAATCAAAGGTGTATATTTTTCAGTCTGTAGGCATGCCCATCTTGAAGAAGTAAAAAACATTTGCTAAATGACTGAAGGACACCCTGACTGAGAGCAGAAGTAGATGACAAAATGAAGACAGGAAGTGTCCAATTCATTGTTGAAGTGGGCCAGCTTTGTAAACAAGAGTTATCCTGATAGCTGACTGCCACTTCACACATAGATACTGGATTGTAGAGCTGACACAGTCGACTCGAAAGTGCTGAGTGATGTTTTCTGTTACACTATGAAGTTAACAAATTCTGAATTATCCCACAGGCTCATTATCGGGTTCATCAGCAAACAGTATGTCCACAAACTCCTCTGCTCGCAGCCAGATGGCACCTTCCTTCTCAGGTTTAGTGATTCGGAAATTGGAGGAATCACTATTGCCCACATCTTGAGGAACCAAGAGGGTAAGCTTAAGCCTTGAATACTCACAGGTTGGACTGTGGGAGGGTGGGAGTGATGGATACATAGATGTCTAGGTAACAGGGGGCACCATTTTTCAAAACTCCTAAATGCTGTTTGGAAGGCTCCACAACATGTAAAAAGTGACTCTAAATGTGCCTAAAGTTTTCAGCGATCTCTAGACGTCTGAAAAAAAAGTACGTATTGAGAAACGTCAACCTGCATGCTTATCCAAGTTCTTTAGATTCTAATATAAAGTCCCTGCAAAACAGTCTAATTTATCATCTTAAATTAATTTCATTTCCTCAGGCCATGGCATACTGTGACTAGTAGCTCAATGGGTCACTGTAAGCAGGATCAGATACCGTTCTAACCCTTTCTCATACTTCCTGTCCACTGGCAAAGGAATGTAGTGGCAAGGATTCCCTTTTTATTTTATTATTTTATGCACCTAGCATCTTTGATTCCTGTAGTGACTGGTAGCCATCTCAGCATTCCATTTCACAAACGTGCACCAACCATGTATGACGTGGAATCTTAGCACACTTGGTCGCATCTGGCATGACAGCTTAGTGAACTAATGCATCCAGTTCAGAGAGCTGTGTGTCTAAGGCCACAGGAACACATCTCTGCTTGTTAACTTATTCTTCTGAGAGCTGTAAAATGAACACAGCATCTGTTATTAGCACTTGGAGACAATTTAGTGTGCTACAGACTCGTGGTCCTTAAACATTAATATCTGATGTATGTCAGCTCATTCCTTGTCTTTCTACCCACTCCATGTTAGTGGACAACAGATGTGGCAGTTATGCGGTGCCCTTACCATCAACCCTAACATACACCCACATGTATTCTTGTACATTATTTAAAAGGGACATTGATAGATTTCACTCAGGATCGAGGGTAGTTATCCCTAAGTTAAGCTTCTTCGGCCTGTGTGCTAGGCATTATGCAAGCCTAACAGAATGCTTACAGCTGCGTTTCAACAAAAGAATGACCCTTGATTTTTTCTTTCAATCAGTTTTCAGACTACGAAATCTCACTGGATTATACTTTCCAGCCAAATCTGTCCATGACACAAACCAAATATAATGCACACATGGTAGCATTTGTCGATCCATTGCTAAATCCTTAACTTGGAAACTCCCTTCCAGCTTGGATCAAAGACATCAAAAGCTATCCCACTTTTAGGAAGAAGGTGAATGGTGTCCAGTTTCAACAATCTTGTTCCCACCAAGAAAGCTGATGTGTACCTCACCAACACTCTGTTTTCTCTCGTCCCGCTTTTTCGGGACTTTCCCAATCACACGGCTATCTTGGTTCAATTATGCCCCGAAACTGCTTTCCTTGTTACACGTGGTTTGTCATACATAAAAGCACAAATTAAATGCATTACGAATCAGAAGCATGTCACTGTGGCTACAGTCCCTCCCAAGGAACACAACCTGAGTATATTTATTCATTCTAACTCACTGTACTGAAACTCCGTTGTCCCTGGTTGTGCCTGCTTAGACCTTTCAACCCTCAAGTTGCCTTCTGTTGTCATTCTGGATAACAACATCAATATACTTGCTAGAGCTCCAATGCTACAAGTGGTCGTTAACTAGAAAATGTGGACATGGGCTGATCTTTCTATCCCTAAAACTGTTCAGGGTCGAGGCTTCTCTGCTCGTAGGTTATGGATGTATATTCACAAAAATGCGAGGTGTAGTTGAAGTGACAACATTACTCACCCTTTGAGACCTGATGACAGCACCGGATGGACACCTGGTACCATTATTAACTTCTTGACAGACATCTTGTTTCCTTCTAGGGAATACAGGAAAGGCAGTGAGTGGAAACTGCTGAAAGTAAACAGGGCTCTTACTTCCCTTCTTACATCTCTTCCTACTTCTGTCGCCATGAGCCCGGAGACGAGAAGCAGAGACAGCAGTGGCTGGTGGAGCAAAAAACAGGCCTACACATGTTTAGCCCCATTGGAGGGTGTTCATGACAATCTCTGATTATCTGAAAGCGTAGGAAACAGGACTTGTGAACACCAACACCCACCTCAACCAAGTGATCCTTCCTCGATTTCAAATCTTGGTCCTTTCTTCTTACCACGGACGAGCTCTGCCTTGCAAAGCCATGATAGTTCAGGGTCTCTGAATATCCTCCTTATTGTGTCTCAGTGACAGCAACTATTTTCAAGTTGTCTGGAGTGTTTTGCCTATCTTGGGACCTCTTCTGGCTTCACCGCTGCTCATGTGAGTGGTCTTGCTCTTCCTTGGGGTGTGTGTGTCAACCGAACAAGATTCTCTCCCACCCTCCATCAGCCACATTTTGGTGTGAGGTGGGGAAGGGGCTGTTCAGTGGAGAGCCAGAGCCTGGATGCATTTATCTGGAGAATCTCAGGGCTTGCTACAGCACTTCTGCAGGAAACAACACCAGTCATTCTGGCACACAATGGGAGTTCGACAGGACGGTGCCATCCGCAAGTGAATGCTTTCGGGTTCCCAACACTCCACGATACTAATATCTGAGTCGGCCTCTATTCCCATCTGAGAGAAAACGGATGGGAAACTCCTGTTACCACAGGAAGCTGCCAAGGAGATTGGGGCTGTTCAAAAAAAGGAAGCATCATCCCTAGGTTGTCAAAAAGCAGCCAAGGAACCCAGAGCAACCAAAACACCCAGACATCAGCGAACAGCCAGGACCCTCTTGCACATGGAATCCTAGAAACCCTTAGCCTGCCTCCACACAGACAAGAGAGCATGGTGGAAGTCAGTTGTGATGGGACTTTCGTTTGAAAAAACACAGCGTGGAAGAGCCTTATACCCTCATATGTCCTCCTCATCCAAGTCCTTACAACGTGAGGCATTCAAACGCTAGTATTTTTTTAAATTTCCATAATATAAGTGGGTCCCACCCACCTCTATGCCTGTTTTTTTCCTGTCCAACACGGCGGTCAGAGCGTTGGTGTTTTTCTGGTCCGTAGGAGTTCCTATGACTGCAGTCTTCCTGCTGCTGGGCTCTGGTGCTGTGAGTTTTTTGTTTTTGTTTTTATGACTATGTTTATTTACTGTATAACGTGGACCACACAGGTGTTCCTGTCGGTCACGTTCCTGCTTCGTTGCTGAAGGTACTCTCCGCGAATGTGCATGGCTGGGGAGCTTTCCTCTGTGTTCTGTCTTCGGGTCATTCCGGTGCTGAAGTTTTCAAGCAGCATCTGGCTCCCGCGGCCATGGTCTTTGTTTCTGTGTCTGTGGGGGAGGCAGCAGAGCTGTCCTTTTTGGCGATTCTAAGTCTTGTAATGGTTGAGACTTGGTTGCCTGGAGACAGTATTTAAAGGAAGTTGTTGGGCACTTCCTGGTTTTCTGTAGGTTCCTGTGGGGTGTTTGTTCTTTCTAGCTTCTGCCATGGGGGATGAAGCTTCCTGTCCAGTGCCTGCGAAATCTCTGTCCAGTAGGAATAATGTACAGGACCTGCAGGAGCATGACCTGTTGCAGATTTCCAGGTCCGATTTGCAGGAATTAATTAATTCTGCTGTGCAGGATGCACTGGTTGAACCCTCTGCAAATAAATCTAAGGTGTAGGAGGATGAGGACATGGACAATTCCTCTAAAGGGAAGTATATCCAGGGAAAGGTTTTTTCATACATGTTGGTCCATATTCGTGAGGTGCTTGGGTTTGATCCTAAGTCGTTGGCTGATGATGGTTTTTACTCCCAGTATAGTACCTCGGTGGTGGATGACCTGCCCTTTCATGATGTCATTAAGGACATTCTGGTTAAGGAATGGCTTGAGGTCGACAAACAGGGGATTTCTCGGTTTTTGGGAAAAGGCTATCGCCTGGCGGAGTTTGGTTTCCAGTTTTGCAACGTGAATCTTTTCAGGATTCACTATGCTGTGCATTATTCCGCCATCTAGTGGTTGGATCTGGAATTGTAGTATTTCTTCTTTTTTTTTCTTTTTTCGTGGCCGGTGGGCGTCGACATACCACCATTTAGTGTCCTTCTGTGACATCGATATGCTTCCTCTGGAAGCTCCTACCTTTGATCGCAATCTTCAGATTCTTTTTTACGCCGTTGGGTCTGGATCGATATGGAAGAAGCTTCAAATATTTGGAGAGAAGAATCGACGAAAAATAACGAAAACACCAAGAAAAGAACTTTATCGACGTACCGGACTTCGAGTCGGTGAACCGGGACACAGCGAAGAGAAAAAAAACCAAAGCTTTGACGTCCTACGGAGAATGTGCAGACAGGGCGCTCTCTGTTGGCGGTAATAGACAAGACACCATTCAAGTTCTGCAACAATTGTCACCACAAGTACGCAAAGAAGGATCAGCGTCCGGTCTGTAACCTTTGCCTGCCGCTGGACCACTGAAGCGAAGATTGCGACGCATGCTCGACGTTCACCCCGAAGACTTTAAGGGTGAGAGAGAGAGACGCAAAGAAGAGTAAATTACAAGATGTAGGGTCAAGGATCAACTCAGTCGCTTCGAGACCTGGGCATCTCCAGCGAAGAAGAGGACCACTTTGCCGAAGGGCCTGAAAGTGAGCAAGGGACCCCCAAACAGTCAGCCGACCCACAAAAGAGTGACTCCAAGTCCTCGAAAGTCCTCGAAAGGAGCCTTGGCATTGAAACATTGGACGACTGCAAGTGTGTCCAAAGACAGACAATCCGTCGGTTCTTTTGACAAGGACTCCGAGGTGGTGAAAACCCTAGAAAAGAAAAAGTTGTCGAAGAGCACTCACGAAAAGGACTCTTCGACGTCGAAAAAAGAAAGAGTTAAACAAGCTTCGACTTCGACAACCTCCAAAAGAAAGGCAGAAAATCTCGATGCGGAAACAAGCGTCGGAGGTGGGAAAGAAAAGGCTCGAAGCCAAAATGACGAGTATCTTGCAACGCCACCACGAGACAAAGAGAGTAAGAGAATGTATCTCACGAGAAGACAGGTGGAACAAAGTGTGGAAATTCAGTGGGCCATCGCAAATTCAAATGGATAATCAATAGACATGCATATCAACACTGGGAGGAAGTAGGTGAACTACTAAAACATCTGCCAGAGCAATTCCAAAAAAGGGCAAGCCACTTAGGGGAAGAAGGGAAGAACATGGCGAACACATGTTTAAAATCAGCCCTAGATGCAGCAGAAACATCTAGCAGACAGATGATGACTGGGGTCACTGAAAGAAGGCACGCCTAGCTAAGAATTTCAGGTTTCAAACCAAAAGTACAAAATAACATATTAAACACTCCATTTAATGGTGAACAACAGTTGTGGGTGAGAAATGTAATCAATTAAAGAAAGAGAATGAGACTGCAAAGTCCATGGGGGCACTACAATTCAGAGGGATTGGTGTCACTACAACGCATGCTTTTACATCGCATGCCTTTACAACGCGGTTTTTACCACGCAGTCCATTACAACGCATAATGCTTTTAGGCGCTGGATAGTGAATTATTTAATTTACTATTCCAACTCCAGTCCCCGTGGATAGCAGGGAAGGTGTTGGATAGTAAATTAAATATATTCCCTATCCTAGAGCGCCCCCCCGCGCAATGCGTTGTAATGGTATGCGTTGTAATGGTTGCGATGTAATGGTAGTGCGTTGTAAAAAATGCGTTGTAAGTGATGTTCCCCATTCAGAGGCATGTGTAGGGGAGCACCATTACGGAGACCAGCAGGCAGAGGTAACCACCACCCGGTAGCCTCACACCAAACTTTTCAGCAAGGTTACCAAGCAGGAAGCCAGGGCAAGCAACAGGGCCAACAACAACAAGGTTAGCAATACCAACATGGAAGACAATCCTTTCAAGGGCGCCCTCGAGGAAGAGGCCAAACGCAAAGAGGGGGATAGCAACCATTCACTGCAAGGCCTATGTACACTCAAACAAAATCTCAGAGAGTGCAACATCAAACTAACATAACAAAAGAACATGTCCCAAAGAACAAACAATTCCTCCAACATATAACACGAGTGGGAGGCAGGAAAAGAAACTTCTTCCAGGAGTGGAAGAAATTACATGCGGCAAATGGATATTAAACATAATAGAATACGGATACTGCATAGAACTTGCAAAACAACATCCAAGGAAAAGACCAAACAACAAGGTTTAATCAGCAGAAGAACTATCTCATTTGCTCGAAAAAGCACAAGAGCTTCTGAACAAAAATGCCATGGAGAAGGTACCATACAAGGAAAGGAACAAAGGCGTGTATTCCACTTACTTCCTCATACCAAAGGTGGATGGAACCTTACGACCTATACTAGACTTAAGGTTCCTAAACAAATTCATAAAGACTCAACAATTCAAAATGACAACCTTACAAGAAGTAATACCTCAGATACAGGAAGGAGACTACATGGCAACTGTAGAATTAAAGGATGCTTACTTGCACATCCCCATGAACAGCAGACACAAAGGGATGTATGACGTTACCACGCATGCTGTTACAACGCCAGTTTTACAACGCAAACCTTTACAACGCATAGTGCTTTGGGGTGCTGGATAGTGAATAGTTTAATTTACTATTCCAACTCCAGTCCCCGTGGACACTAGGGAAGGTGTTGGATAGTAAATTAAATCTATTCCCTATCCTAGAGCGCCCCCCAGCGCAATGCGTTGTAATGGTTTTCGTTGTAAAACCTGCGTTGTAATAGCACTGCGTTGTAAAAGTTTCGTTGTAAAGGATGTTTCCCGACACAAAGGCCTTCTGAGATTTGTGATCAATAAAACACACTACCAATTCACGGTGCTAGCATTTGGACTGAAATCAGCACCAAGAGTCTTCACAAACTGCCTAGCAGCAGCAGTAGCTTCCCATCTAAGAAGGCAAGGGATTCATGTTTATCCATACCTAGATGACTGGTTAGTAGGAGCAAGCTCATACAATCTTTGCAAAAAACACATACAGAAAGCTATAGAGACATTGGTCCAACTCGGTTTCTCAATACACTGGGAAAATCATCAATAGAACCAGAACAAGTAAAGATATTCTTAGGGGCAGAAATCAACACAATACTAGGAAAGGTATTTCCAAGCACGAAGAGAACATTGGCAATACTGAAGGAGACACATCTATACTACAGGGGGCAAGCTCTTACATTGAGGACAGTGGGCAAACTGCTAGGGATGATAGCGTCATGCATTCATCTAGTCCCAAACATTCAGCTACACATGAGACCATTCCAAGAATGGATTCAACAGCAATGGTCACAGGCAACAGGGATTTGGGAGGATCTAGTGGTTGTCACGCAAACAGTTCATCAAGAGATGGCACGGTGAAGCAGAAAGAACATAGCACAGGGGAGACTTCTCACACAATCAACTCCAACAGTAACCATTGTAACAGATGCTTCTTAGCTAGGGTGGGGAGCGCACATGAACAACCTCAAAGTAAGGGGAGTGTGGACACAACAGGATGCAATAAAACACATCAATTTTCTGAAGTTAAAGACAGTGTTCCTAGCCTTAAAAGCCTTTCAGAAACAGCTTTACGGAAAGAGGGTGTTAATCCAAACGGACAATACAACTACCATGTTTTACATCAACAAACAAGGAAGAACACAATCGATAACACTATCAACCTTGGCCCAAGAACTATGGAGATGGGCAATTCCAAGGAAAATACACTTACTAGCAATACATCTTCCAGGGAAGAACAATATAAAAGCAGACAGGCTGAGCAGGCGAGCATCAGCATCCCACAAATGGGAAATGAATCAATCATAAAGATATTCAGAAAATGAGGAACTCCACAAATCAACCTTTTTGCAACACCGCAAAATGCCAACACTTCGCATCCAGGCAACTGCGCAAACAGTTCCTAGGGAATGCGCTATATATAGACTGGTCAGGGACATTTGCTTACGCTTTCCGCCCGATACCACTGCTACACAGGGTACTCAACAAGTGCAAGATCTGCCACATGACATTAATAAACATAGCACCTCAGTGGGCCAGACAAACCTGGTTCTCACAGATAATGGAGATGACTCAAGGGGCAATGCACAAATTCCCCAACAGAAAGGACCTCTTAACAATGCAGACTGGAAAGGTGCTACAACCGGAGAGCCTAAGCCTGGCAGCATGGCTCCTAAGGGCTTAGAATTTGCACACCTCAAACTACCAGAGAGCACAATGGCAGTACTCAGAGAAGCGAGAAGACCTACAACAAGGAAGTGTTACACAGCCAAATGGAATCGATTCTTTCAATGGTGCCTTACAGAAAAACCTTCAAGAAGGATCACAAGAGAATCAACAGTACTAAAATACTTAACATATTTACTACAGAATAAACTAAGCCACACATCTTTAAGGGTACACTTAGCAGCAATCGTAGCGTACACAAGGGGAGAAACAGGATAGAGTTTTTTCACATCCCATGTGGTCAAAAGATTCCGAGAAGGAGCAAAAATAATAGCACCTCCAAGAAAGATGCCACCACCGGCATGGAATCTCAATGTAGTGCTAGCTCAAATGATGAAGGCACCATTCGAACCAATCCACAGAGCAACACTACAAATGCTCACACTAAAGACGATGTTTTTAGTTGCAATTAGATCACTACGTAGAGTAAGTGAATTACAAGCTCTAACAGTGCAAGAGCCCTACTTCAAAATACATAATAACAGAATCATCATGAGAACTGATCCACAATTTATGCCAAAGGTGATATCAAAGATCCACGTAAACCAAACAATACAAATACCACGTTTTTTCCAAAAAACCAAAGACACAAACAGAAAGGGCATTACACACCCTGGACGCCAGAAGGGCAGTCATATACTATATAGAAAGAACCAAGGAATACAGGAAAACAAAACAATTCTTTGTATCATTTGCCAATAGTTTTCTTAGACGGCCAGTCACAAAGAATGCCATTGCAACTTGGATTGCACAAACCATACAATTCTGCCACAAACACACAAGTCAGACATTACAAGGAGCACTGCACGCTCACTCAACAAGAAAGAAAGGAGCAACAGTAGCTTTTCTAGCAAATACGCCTATTCAAGACATTTGCCAAGCAGCAACATGGTCTTCAGTGCACACGTTCACAAAGCACTACTGCATGGATATTCAAATGAATAAAGAAGCACAAGTACGACAAAAGGTCTTAAACATATTTTCACTAACCAACGCTCATCTTCCACCCAACCACCACAAAACTAGCAAAACACTACAAAGTCTACACACAGCATGGTGAATCCAGAAAAGATTCACGCTGCAAAACGTATAGTTTCTTACCTTGTTGGTGTAGTTTTTCAGCTTGAAGAATTTTCTGGATTCATTAGCGAACCCACCCTCCTCCGCCAAAAAGATGAGACAAGAGGAAAAAATAAATGAAACAAGACCGAAAAAAAAAAAGAATCCGAAAATGGCGACCAAAGGTGGGAGCTTCCGCAGGAAGCACGTCGACGTCACAGAAGGACAACAAATGGTGGGTTTTAAATACTATAATTTCTGACCCAACCACTAGATGGCGGAATAATGCACAGCATAGTGGATCCAGAAAAATCTTCAAGCTGCAAAACTACACCGAGAGGTAAGAAACTACAAGTTTCCTCAAGTTCCTAAAGTCAATTCTATTTTGTAATCCACGGCTTCTTCTTCTGCTTTGTCTTCAGAGGAGGCTTCCCTTGCTAACCCGACTGAGCAGAAGGTGGAGTCCGCTCTGAAGCGTTTTTATGCTGCTTCTCATTTTGCGGTTCGGGTTAGCACTTAACCACATCAATGCTAAGGGAATTTTCCCCTGGTGCTCATCATTTTGAAATCCCATTGTTCATGACGAGCTCAGCACACGACCAGTGTACTGCATGACGAGCTGAGCTCGTCATGAGCAGCGAAGGGGTTAATCAGCTTATGCCTCACAGATCTTTATCAAGGATTTCGAGTAGATGTTTGACTGTCTTCAGGATCAGGGGGATCCCACTCCCATCTTGGCACAGATGGAGGTCTTGGCTCAGTTTCTGTCCAATATGACTCGTGATACCCTGTGGGTCTTCTTCTCGGTTGCGGGGGCAGCGGTAGCTGGTTGGAGGTCTCTTTGGCAAACCCTTGGTGTCTTGACGCTGCTCAAAAGGCCTTGATTCATAAACTCATCAAAAGCAAAGGGAATGATGGACGGAGTGTTGAACATTGCAAGCACTCACCCCCAGTCAACTGATCTGGGTTTAATCCATCATCATTCTTTAGCTCACTCCGCCACCCTAGTTCAGACATGGCCATATGCAAATCAATCTCACCCTGTGCCTCATGGGAACAGTTCAGCCCGAACTGCCAAGCCATGTCCTCCCTGGACCGAAAACAAGCATCCTGGGACCGGTTTCGTGTTCATAACCCTCATCAGCCAGACTATCTTGAATCCAGTGGCAAAGTGAGCAAGGGACCCCTGTCTGGGCACACCCTGCCAACTTAGGGCGAACAAAGCAAAACCAAAGGGGATGATGGACGGAGTGTTGAACATTGCAAGCACTCATCTCCAGTTAACTGATCTGGGTTTAATCCATCATCATTCTTTCAGACATGGCCATATGCAAATCAGTCTGACCATGTGCCTCATGGGAACAGTCCAGTTTTGCTTTGTTCACCCTAAGTTGGCAGGGTATGCCCAGACGTGGGTCCTTTGCTCACTTTGCCACTGGATTCAAGCTAGCCTGGCTGATGATGGCTGATTAGCCAGAAACCGGCCCCAGGGTGCTTGTTTCCGGTCCAGGGAAGACATGGCTTGGCAGTTCGGGCTGAACTGTTCCCATGAGGCGCAGGGTCAGACTGTTTGCTACTAAGCTGCCCAGGGTCCATTTTCCTAGAGGTCGGGGGGCTATGGCAGCTGGCCAGTCATGAAGGACGCTTAATATCCCATGATAGAAATATGGGAAAGTAGTCCGACCAGGAGACCGGCAACGGCTTCACAATCAAAATGGGGAAATTTGAGTAGATGGTGTCCAAGGTGTGCCCTCCTTGATAGGTAGGATACCTGACCCATTTGGAGAGATGCGCCAAGTGAAAGGAGTCAAGAAAAGCAGCGGAGTCGGTCGACTCCGTGTGGTCAAGTTGGAGATTGACATCCCCAAGGAGCACATAGTTCGAAAAACGCAATGCTCGCTCTGCCAGTGCGACCCCGCAAGTTTCCAGAAAGACACTAGCTGGTCCAGGCTGCCGATATATCAGGGACCTCCCCCAAGAGTGAAATGAACAGAAAGTTGTAGGCTAAAATCCAGGACCTCACAGTCACCCCAGAGAGTGGATGTTTCACTATAAAGGGTCCAGCATTCCCTGTACAGAATAGCCAAACCACCGCCTCTGCCAACTGGACGATCCACCTGATGAACTCTAAAGCCAACAGGTGTGGCTAAGGCCACGATGGGGTTTGAAAGGCATCAAGCCAGGTCTCAGTGATGAACAATAGATCTAATAGATTGTCCGAGACCAAGTCTGCAACATCTACATAGTGCTTTCTCAGTGATCTGGCATTGATAAGGCAGGTACTGATGCTCTCAAGCATGAATGAATCAACAGACATGTTATTCAGAGAGAGCTCCGGTGTAAATATTTACCCATAATCCACGCAGACAGAATCACTTGTAAGACATACTGAGTTGTCGCTATGTGACGAGCATGACAGAGGTCTGACGGATTTTAAGAACTCACTCGATAACTGGGTGTTATTTCTGGTCCCTGATTCAGGGCAGTATGACTCGCCCTGAGCGCTGACTTAGCGCTGAGGGGTGCAGACGGGCTTGCCATAGGCGCGCCTGCTGCGCGCTCGAACGGAGGCCATTTAAAAAGGGTATGGCTGATACCGGCATGCAGCGTGCAATGACTGCAACGCTGACCGCGATCAGCACGAGTCACGTCCAAGATGGCCGGTAACCGGCAGTAGCCTCCCAAAAGTGCAAATAAAGTTGCGTGGAGTACAACACTCTCCAAGTGAAGTTAAAAAGAGATCACACAAAAGTATAATAATTTCTGCGGTTAAAAAATAGCAGCTAAATTCTTGCAGTATTTATAGAAAACATTCCCCCCAATTCCCCATGCTGTAACAAGCGGGGTAAAAACTTTTACAATAATCAGATTCAAATAGGTGAGCAAGTTAACCTTTCCAAAACCTTACATTACTCAAAATAGAATCAAGGAAGCAGGCAGTGCTATCAGGAATTCAAAGCCTGGCACAGAAAGGAACAGTATTACCAGTTCCACCAGTGCAGAGAGGCTGCAGCTTCTACTCTATAATCTTCTTAGTGACAGCACCAGATTAAAAATACTGGCTGATGTTGAATTTGAAAGCAATGAAAACATTTGTCCTTTACACAACATTCAGGATTCTAAATTTACAGGCCATAAAACCTCTTTTTTCAAAAAGGGAGATTTTATGGCAACTTTGGACTTGCAGGACACGTACTTTCATTTACCGATTCATCCTTGCAGTCAACAATACCTAAGGTTTGCGGTACAACAATATCATTATCATTACAGAGCCCTGCCATTCGGCCTCTCATCATATCTGAGAATATTTACCAAGGTACTGGCACAAGTTGTTGCCTATCTCCAATTACAGGACATACACATGTTTCCCTACTTAGATGACTGACTTATTTGTGGTTCTTCTTTCTTTAAGGCTCAGTCCAGCATCAAAACAGTGTGTATGGCTCTGCAGTCTCTGCGATTGTTGGCAATACTTTAAAATCAAGCACCACAGACTACAAGGAAGAAGAGCTTCACATATGGGGTGCCTCAAGACAGAGTCAGGAATGCTTTCCTGACAGACTCCAGGACAGTCAATCTACAGCAACAGTTGGCAAATTCCTATGGTTACCCAAAGCAATTATGAGCATGTGGTTGAGAGTCCAGGGTTTACTGTCTGCACCAGCAAGGCTAGCTCCATGGACCCGACATCATTTGAAACCTCTGTACTACCACATACTCAGGCACTGGTCTCCCATGACACAGAGTTACGAGAAGTTAATTCCTGACACAAAAGAAATATCGAGCAAGGGGGGGCGGAGCTTGCCGGCGTCAATGGTGGACGCGTGAGTGTTCGGCTCCTCGCCTATGCCCCTGTAATATCCTGGTAATCCATCCTCCACAGTGTCCAGTCTGGCCCTACTTACTCTGATCCCCCCCCCCCCCGGAGGCCTCCGGATCCTTGTGGAGGGGTTCGCGGCTCCGACGGACTGCGTCTCACGGCGAGGGAGAGAGGGCGCAACGGCGGCGGCGGACTGGGCCCGAAGCCGCGACCTGCCCTGGAGCGCGAGCCGAGCGACGTCGCCTGACGTGCGGCCGCAGTGGCGTTCCGCGCGCCGGGGACCTGGTTCCCCCTGGTGTAGCCCGGAACCTCGGAGAACGGGCACCGGCGCCCCCCTCCCTCCCCCCCCCTGGACACACGCGAGTATAGAGACGCTATACCCGGCGACGCTGCTGCTGCTCGCCTACCACTGCAGATGAGAAGGTGATCGTGGGGTACTTTGAGTGCCGGCATTGGCGGGCCGGCCCGGGCCTGGCCTGCGCCAGACAGAGTGCTTGGTGGCGGGGGACTGCACGCGCCAAGCAGGCGCCTGACCGCAGAAGTGCTGCCTGGAGCGAGGTAACACTCGTGGGCAACCCGCAGATACTGCCAGATGCCTGCATCCGTCCGACGATACTACAGTGAGTACACAGCGGGGACATAGTACCCTGATGGAGCATTAACCTGGGACAGAGCTTACTGCGGACCCCCCCCGCTGTGTGATATTTGGTCGAGTGTACGCGGCAGTGAACGACGACCGTGGTGAGAGTGGAGGCAGCCCTCGACAGAGTCCGGTGGTGAACTGCGGGCCTTCACAGTTGCCGCCATTTTGGGTCCCGGCCCTACTGAAAGTGAAGCTCGCTTTGAGGTACTCGCACTCTGCTGCAGCGACTGGCCATGAGTGTGGCTGTATGACGACGCTGGGATGTGTTGCCCTGGGCCCTGGTGGTGATAGACGCGATTGAGATTGCACGCCCCGTCTGAGGCGTCTTGCCCCTGGAGTCTCAGGAAGAAGCGGGTCTCCTGGACTCGAACCATACCGAAGCTAAGCGGACCCCCGGCTTGGAGCAGAGAGGCTGTGTGGCGCAGTATAGGCCTTGTGGGATCTACGTGGCGCGGCCCTTGCTGACGGCTGCTGGGCACCTGTCTGGCGTAACGCACAACGGGATACCAGGCCCTGGCGACCTTATAGCTGGTGACCCCCGCCGGCGTCCAGGGCGTCACCGCGGAAAGTGAGTGGACCCCCGAGTCGCGAGGTGCACCCCTGGACTGCCCTAACTTTGCTCAGGAGTCGACGCGGCGGACTACATTTCTATCAAGCAGATTAGCTATGGGAAAGAAGGACGGAACGCAGGCTAAACTCTCCTTTGAACAGCGACGGACCAAGGGGACAGAGGCGTCCCCGAAGGGGGCTGCAATGGATGGCTCGACGGGCACGGAACTACGAGACCTGCTCGTCTCCATGGAAAAGGGAATACAAGACAGTATAGCCTCCATTGGAACCAAAATTGATGCCTTGTCATATCGTATGGACCGCATGGCGGAACGTGTCGACAAACATGCTGAGCGCCTCGACATGGCGGAAAGACGGCTCACGGAGGCGGAGGAGGCGCAGACAGAATGGGACAAAGACAGAAAGCAGTTTGGTAGACTTCTACAGGTGATCCAAGACAAATCAGAAGACTTGGAAGCGAGGTCACGTAGATCCAACATCCGTATCACGGGAGTGGCGAAGACCACCCAGACCGGTAAAATGGAGCTCTTTGTCGAGAAACTCTTAAAGGTGCTGCTTGGAGAGGATGTCTTTTCGCCCATGTTCATTGTTGAGAGGGCCCACCGCACCCTGGGTCCTAAGCCAAAGCCGGGCGCGCTCCCCCGCCCTATTATAGCGAAACTTCTGAACTATCTTGATAGGGACACAGCGCTGCGCCTGGCCAGGGACAAAGGCAAGCTGCAGTATGAGGGCATGGACAGCTCCCTCTACCCGGATTTCACCGCCAAGGTACAGGAGGAAAGGAGGCAATTCCCTCCTTACAAAAAGCAGCTGCGTGAACTGGGCTTAGACTACGCCATGATGTACCCCGCAAAGCTCCGGATCAACAAGCAGGGCCACTCTCACTTCTTTACGGACCCTAGGGAACTCCAGAAGTCCTTGAAGGAGTGGTCCAGAGAGCACAGGGACGCCCAGAGGAACCGCAGCGACGACACTGATTTCGCCTCGCACATGGATGAGCAAGACTGAACATGCAGCCGTTGTGCGCCACGGAAGACTTTCTGTTCGGTTTGGTACATTCCCATTTGGAGGGTCCATGCAGCACGGGGGCGGTAAGGGACAGCTTTGACTTGTATTGGCGGCACCCAATGAACCACATGCCGGAGGAGCCCAACGGACACACTGTTGGGTGACGATCTACTGTTTTGTCTCTGCGTTAGGCGTAGATGGGAGGAATCATAGCCTCGGGCCGACACTCCGTGTGGATGATCATATGACATGAAGGGGTGGCCAGAGAGACGAGGGACCCCGGGGAGACCTGCTTATGGCACTGAACTACTGGCTGGGGCTAGGCGAAGGAGCAAGCTAGCTTTGTGTAGCTGTGCAGTTGGGGAACTGCTTCTGACTGGCAATCGCTGCCCCGGCGTTTTTGGCTGTTAGGCTCCGCTGTGAGCCAGTTTTAGGACTACTTTGAGTCCGTTATTTTTGGGATGCTGGGGGGGTGGTTTTGGGTTCTGTCTGACCTGGTTGGGGGTGGTCGGCTGTGGGTGGGTTAGAGTTTGGATGGCCGAGTTGGGGGAGGCCTGCCATAAACGGGGAGGGCTCTGTGTTGAGGAATGTACTTACTGTTTTTCTTGTGGGGATTTGAAAATGATGCCATGCAATGTGTTGCCTGAAGTTGTGTCAAGCATGGGAAAATGCAAAGACAGTACTGCTATCTGCTGCCTATGTTGTTTACTGTTGGGATGACTAGCGCTACCGGAGGGAACACTGCACACACCCCGCTGGAATTATAGATGTTGACTTGGAATGTGTGGGGCCTGAATGATTACCGTAAACTGCGTAAGGTCCTCAGCTACTTGCACAGACATCATGTCGACCTAGCTCTTCTACAGGAGACGCACCTACCACTCAATAGCAGGATGTTGCAGGCTCGGGGGCTCGTGAGACACACTGTGGCTGCAGGGTTCACGACACACTCCAGAGGGGTACGTACCTGGGTCAGCCCTACCTCCCAACTAAAACTATTCGCACTGGTATCTGACTCTGAGGGTCGGTTTGTAATTGCTAGGTGTGTGGGTAAGGGTCTTGATCTATTGGTTATCAATGTCTAATGACCAAATTACGATAACCCTGACTTCTACACGAATCTATCGGCACAATGTAGATCGCATGCCACCGCTAGAGTACTGTGGGGAGGTGACTTTAACTTTGTCTTTGACCCTGCCCTGGATAGATCCTCCGGGCCTGTCCAAAGGCCTGTTGCCTCGGCTGCACACATGAAGGCGGAATTAATCAAATTAGACCTGGTGGATGTGTGGAGAAGTAAGCACCCCACGAAAGGTGGCTTCACTCACTATTCTGCCTTTCACAATATTCATACCAGAATTGACTACTGGCTAGTATCGCAGTCTATAATAGATAGTATTCGAAGATGCCAGGTGCTCCCCCGCACTCTCTCGGATCACTCCCCCATACTGCTGCACATGGCCACCCCTAAGAGAACTATCCCCCCCTTTACCTGGAGGTTCCCCCCCTATTCCCTGCTGGATGACGCTTTTCGGGGTGAACTGGCTGACGACATTGACACATTTTTTGAAAAAAATCTGGGTACGGTAGACAGCTTTCAGACTTTGTGGGACGCGTTTAAGACCTACATAAGAGGCATAGCTATGTCCAAACACTCGAGTTTGCTGAGGTCTATTAGGCGGGATCTGGCGGCGCTTGAATCTCAACTGTCGGACTTGGAGGGGCAGCAAATGGGTGACCCTGAGTCCAACACTGACTCCCAACTTAAACTCCTGCTGACCGAATTTCATGAGCTAGCCGACAGGGAGGTACTTCACATGGGCAAATATGCGACGGCGCAAACTTACGGGGAGGGGGATAGACCGGGAGCCCTCCTGGCTGGAATGGTACGTGGTACCAGAAGACCTCTTGTTGTGGACGATCTACACACGCCGGAGGGAGAAGTAATCACGGACGAGGAGGAGATCCTCCTAACCTTTCGGCAGTAACTATGCTGAGTTGTACAAGTCCAGAACGCTGTGTGTAGAAGACGAGATAGATGAATACCTCGACCATATTGCCATGCCCTTTTTACCAAACTCAGACAGAGAATTCTTGATGTCCCCCATACAGGAGGGCGAGGTCCTCGAGGCACTGTCTGGCATGCGATCGGGCAGTGCACCGGGCTCTGACGGTCTGACCGTGGTCTTTTATAAATCATTTAAAGACAAGCTGGTCCCGCACCTGATTACCCTCTTCGATGATATCTGCGAGGAGGGCACTATGCCCCTCACAATGAGGGAGGCCCTGCTCGTTACCATTTTAAAGCCAGGGAAGTCCCCGGAGTCCTGCAGCTCATACAGACCCCTCAGCCTGTTAAACGTGGACGCCAAGATCTATGCCAAAGTGCTGGCCAACCGCTTGGCGCTCTTGGTTCCTGACCTGGTTGCCCCTGAGCAGTCAGGCTTCGTCCCCAACAGGAACCTGACATATAACATTCGCACAGTGCTAGGGACAATGCAGCATGTCCGCCAGGAAAACACCGCCCTTACAGTTTTCCTCGATATGGCAAAGGCCTTTGACTCTGTGGAGTGGCCTTTCATGATCAGAGTCCTCAGGAAACTGGGCCTGGGAGAGCCGTTCTTACAGATGCTGGGTGCCAACCCTCGGCGAGGCTGAAAATAGGGGATAGAGTGACGGACCCGTTTGACATCAGCAGAGGTACCAGGCAGGGATGCCCCCTCTCGCCCCTGCTATATGCTCTTGTTGCGGAGCCATTAGCTTGTGCAATAAGGGAGTATCACAGTCTGGAGGGTATCAGCTTTCCTACATATAAAATAGGCATCTCAACGTATGCTGATGATACCCTACTATACGTCCGTGACCCGGAGTCGAACCTTTCCGCCGTCCTACGGGAGGTCGTCCGCTTTGGTTCGCTCTCTGGGCTGCAACTGAACTGGGACAAATCTATTGCTTTCCCGCTGACGCCTGTGACGCAGCCCTTCGACATGGAGTACCCCCTGAAATGGTCCTCAGATTCTGTCAGATACCTAGGCATACAACTGCACACTGACCCGGAAGTCTTGGTCAGGGACAACTATGGCGTAGCCTACAATAAACTTGTTGAAGACGTTGAAGCCTGGTGTAAACTTCCACTATCTCTCATGGGCAGAATAGCCATCATGAAAATGATAGTGCTGCCGAGGTTCCTTTTCCTCTTTACCAATATCCCTGTGGTCCTGTCAAAAGCCTTCTTCAAACAACTTACACAAGTTCTAATCAGATTGGCGTGGGGAGGCAAACAACCTAGAGTCCAATGGGCGACGCTGATGCTCCCTTGTGAATTGGGGGGTCTGGGGGCCCCTAACATGGAAAGATACTACCGCATTGCGCAGGCGTCGCATTTACACTCGTGGATCCATGGGGACCCACGCATACCGCATGTGATCCTGGAGCGCCTGTTTGCGGAACCACTCCCCCTTCCGGCCACAGTCTGCCTTCCAGAGGATCGCTCCATCTGCCAATTGGACTCCCTTAAGTCAACCAATCATGCATGGCACGCGCTGACCCGTGCACGTAGCTGTTAAATTATGTATTCCCCGCTAATGCAGATTGACTGGGCGTTGTGGCTGGACCCCCTTGGGGAAAGGGGTGTAACGGAGGCACTTCGTTCGCTGGGGCTCGTGAAGATGGAGGATCTGTTTGCAGTGGGTATTTTGAAGACATGGGATCAGCTCCCACCCACTCCCTCGGGTACCTCGCTGCTGCAGCGGTTCCAGTTCCACAGACTCCGGTCTGCGTTCAAGGAAGTACTGGGCCCGACAATGGAGGAACCCACGGAGGTCCCAAAGCTCACTTACGTCCTTAAAAACAAGTCCCCTAGTAAACTAATCTCTAACATCAATAAGCTGGGTATTACACACCAGCAGCTCCAGTACTCCAAGGCCAGAGAGGCGTGGCAAGGTGATCTGCAGTCGCCAATTGACGACGACATGTGGAGGTATTGCTGCACCAGCACGCGTAGACTCTCCCTCAATGGTAGGCACAGGCTAGTGCATTTTAAGTTTCTTCAGCGGGTATACTACACCCCGGAGAGACTCCACCGGTATGGCCTACGGCAGTCGGTGGAGTGTGAACGTTGCCACACGCCAGTTGCAGACTTTATCCATATGGCATGGTACTGCCCGGGCATTCAGAAATTCTGGGCGGAGGTCTTCTCAGAGATCAGTGAGATCCTAAGCTCGGAGCTACCTAGCAACCCAGAGCTGGCCCTGTTGGGTTATTCTAAGCCACTCCCTGCCTCCCAGCGTCGTCTAGTCGATATGGCCCTGCTGATAGCTCGGAGAGTGGTGGCACAGTGCTGGATGAGGGGGCCTCTCCCCACCAAGAAAAGGTGGGCGGGTGACCTACTCTACTGCGGCACTCAGTCAGAACTCTATAGTGAACTACTCCCCCCTAGAAGCAGGCCAAACATTTTTTGGGGTCTTTATCAGGAATACATGCAGCGGGGGGTCGAGGAGGGCTCGGATGGCGCGGAGGCGCTGGACCTCCCGGATTCCACGGAGGACTAGGTGCCGCGGTTGACATAGGGTTCCTTTGAGGGGGGCTTCAGGGGGAGGTGTGGAGGGGATCAGAGACAGTACGAGCAGGGTCCCGTCCAGGTGGATTGGAGTGGGGAGAAGGGTTCTCCGGGATGACGAATGTAGGTAGAATAATATTAGCACACTGTCACACATAATTGGAGTTAGCACTCGGGGACATTATTGCAGGCACTCGGGAGGGGGGGTGGGGGATTGTTGGGTTAGTTAATTCGTTTCTGGACTTTCTTTGTTTTCCTAAGACCTTAGATACGAGCGAATTTCAGATGCTTGCTAGTGACTATGGCCCACTATACACTGCTGAAGGGTTGTGAACACACACTGTTAGCTATGACGGATTGCTGCCTTGTACGCCGCCGGGCCCCCGGGATGCCGGCCAAATGGCTGTGTTCAAAATTACGAAGCTCAGCGATCCAGTTACACTGTTACTACAAAATATGTGAACATATGTGTTGTGTAACGCAAGCTATGATTCATGAAAATAAAGGTCTTTAAATAAAAAAAATAAAAACATTTAAAAAAAGAAATATCGAGCAAGCTATTCATTGTTTTCCAACATCCAGCATCTGTCTCGTTTCACCTTAGTATGAAGGCATTCAGGTTGGTGGTAGATTGGTTTGGTATGCTGTGGCTGGATGTTTTTGCATCCCAGGCCAATGCTTTGCTACCCTAGTACTGTTTGGAACGATGGTACCCGGATTTGTAGACAGTTGATGCCCTCTCAATTCAGTGGCCGAAATGGTTGCTTTATGCTTTCCATCCAGTACAATTCAACGATAAAGGGTTGCAGAATATCCAAGCAGAGAACGTGGAAGTTACTGTGATAGCACCATTCTGGCCGTTGGCCATGGTTTCACTGAGGCTCTCAATAGTTTAAGCCTTATAAACTCCCAAACAAATCTCCATTCCTAACACAAAAACAATTGTGCAATTTTTATCTTACAGCTTGGAAATCGAGAGGACGGCTTTAAAAAATCTAAGGTGATCAACGGAGATAGCCCTTGATATTCAAGCCTCAGTGAAGGCATCTACACTCAAGGCATATTCGAAACATTGGTTAAATTTTCCGAAATTGTGCACAGCTAAAGCCTTAGATCCTAAAACCTGTGATCAGTTCCAAATTTTGGGATTCCTTAGGTATGGATTCCTTCTGAGTTTAGCTCCTGCGACATTGCCAGCCCAGTGACCATTAAAGCCTTTAGGAAGCTTTGTCAGATATCTTGTAGATTATCCCTTTAGTAACAACATCGTTAAAAAGTTTCTGGTTGAGAAACCCAGTTGTCCCAAATCTGATTGCGAGTGGGATTTGTCAGTTGTGTTGAAATGTTTACAAGAGCCCCAGTTTGAACCATTGAAGTCAGTCAATTTCTCATGGGCATCGTCAAAACTTGCTATTTCAATTCCAATCACTTTGCCAGACGATTGGGTGGAATTTTCTCGTTAGTTATTATTTACCCATATTTAAAATTCTTACCTGACAGGGTAGTTCTTATGTCAGATCCAAAATGTAGGCCCAAAATACATACGAAATTCCATCTCTCACAGGAAGTATTACCAGTCCCCATCATGGAGCCTTCAGACCACCTTCCAGGTACACTGGGTGTTAAAAGAGCTCTCTAAATCTATACACAAAGAACAAAAGATTTTAGTGCTCTTTTGATATCCTATGGAGTAGTTAAGTAAGGGAATGAAGTATCAACTTCTGCAATAAGCAGATGGGTTAGACGCGCTTTATCGCAAGCCTACTTGTCTGCAGGAGTCGAACTGCCACACTCAATCCAAGACGGATCAAAAAGAGCAGTTGCCACTTCATGGGCACAGTTTGTGAGAATTTCACTACAAGAGATTTGCAAGGGTGCTACATGGTCCACTCCAAACACTTTCATACCCCATTATCGTTTGGATTTAGGGAAAGATGAGTCTGTTTATTGTGCATCAGGTATTCTTGAGGCTGCGATGAAGTAATTGTAAGCATTATTAAATAACCTTATGGCATTAATGGAGATTGTGGTGTGATTTCTGCTTTTGTATATCCTCAATCAGTATTGACCGGGAGGAGGGTGCTTATGAGGGGGCAATGATTCTTTAATTACCTGTAAACTTCATTACCCCGAGTTACGGTGCTCTGAGTCCGACCCTCCCAAACTCATGGCACTCGCAATATGAAAAAGCTTGTAACAGACAGGAAGCCAAGAATGAGGGAGGGGCCATTAATATGCTTAAATAAAAATAGATAAAGGACTCTATAAAGCACTATGGGGAGATGGGACCACATCAGTCAGTAACAACTGGGACAAGTAGCACCGTAACTCGGGGTAATAAAGTTTACCGGTAAGGAATTCATTCATTATTGCCAGGGGTTCCGAACATGCAGGGTGAGCTGCAATTTTGTGGAGATCAAAATAAAATATAGCACGGAATAACAGTGCCATATTTCAAAAGATATTTTAAAGGAATATCGAAATAATATATTTACATGTTTGACTACAAGTTGTAAGAAATATAACATTTTCGAAGTAAAATGACACCTGGTCAAATAACACAGCAAAAACAAATATTTACAGCAGGTTCTGTGAGTGGCCTTTGCTAGTGAACACTGTGTGCCTTCAATCCCATTAAGAGATTCAGGTACAAACCCTCTAGTGCCAGACCTTGGGTGGCAAGTTTTAAGTGTGGCATTTACAAAAATAAGATTATATTCACATTAAATTAAATTTAGTAAAAACCAATATATTGAAATTAATTTTGGTATTTATTATTTATAGAGCTAGCTGTATCAAATGAGCAGGTATTTTTATTTAGAGCACAGTGATTTGTCAATGTTTGCTTAATGGTATCAAAATGATTGATCCTTACCGGTCTCTGAGTTAGCCCGCTTACATCAATGTCCATTTATAATGTTTCTCTTCGTCATCATATCCTCATCTATCACCGCCAGGCGCTCCCCAGATCCAGAATATCCAACCATTCTCTGCCCATGACTTGGGCATCCGCACATTGGGCGATCGCATCCGGGATTTGACACAACTGAAGTATTTGTACAAACAGAAGCCGAAAGATGAAGCCTTCCAGAAACACTACACAAGTGAGTATGCAGGCGTGTGTCATCATACATTGTGAGAACACCATTCACTTCTCACTGTCCAATAGGAAAACACTATTCTCTGCTGATCACCATGCTTCTGTGGCACCAATTTTCGTTCAGTATGCACACATCAAACTTCAAGTTACCCTTCAGATGTTCACCTTGACTATGCAGCCAAGATGCCCAGGGTCAATGAAATTATGTGGCAGTTGAAGACCAAATTATGTGGCGGGCTGACTAAGTTATGTATCAAGCAAAGGCAAATTATGTGGCATCACAAATTGCATTCTGGAGGAACAAATATCATGCTGTTTTGTCATTGTATCACACATTGAGACAAAATAACTCCCAAAAATTTGCTAAATACACAGATTTCTCAAAAAAGACAAGTATGGACACCCACCATATCCTATTGAAAATGGTATTCCCCAACCTGTAATGTTTTTGAATCTCAGGAAGGCTCAGGAACATTAACATATGAATACCATCCATTGCTAACGCTAATAGTAAAATAGAGAGTGTTACACCTAAATGTGCACAAGTAAACTTGATTTCTGTTGTGTGCAGCATTGTTGTTGTGCTCAGCAGAAACTAAGTCTACCAGCACACCTTTCTTGTAATACAAGCTTTTGCCTCTTTTATTGTGCTTATACCTGTTGTGTTGGGAGACTGTTTTTGATGTGTAGGTTTACTCTGTCTCTATATTATGGGCCTTTAGAAGCACCCCTTTCCTTTAAGCAGGTGTTATGCAGATGTGTATTTTACATGTTGTGCACCCAAATAAAGTGTCTCGCTAGGCACAGTAATATTTAGGATACCATACCTTAAAAAGGTAAATAACGTGTGTGGATTGTCTGTTCTCTGCATGCCCCCTTGAACTAACAGCAGCTTCAGTAATTGCTTTTATCGGCCCCATCAGAATTAAGTGGCCACTCGTATTGACAGCCATAGAGCTACTTCTCTGTTCTTATCTGCATTATGAGGAAAATGTGTAAGGACAGTGGCAGGATAAAGATGGGCAGTAAGTAATCACTCACATAAACCCAGGAGTCCAGGCCAAACTAGATCTACTGTCTACAGATGATGGTGTGAAGAAATCTTACTCAGAAAAGTATAAGTGCAGATTGTAACTGTTTATCATCTTTTCTTTCCCTTTTATGATCATTCCCTCTCCTTTGCTTCCCATGCTCTTTCTTCTTCCTTCTCCTGCAAATTCACCATTTTTTGTTACATGCTCCCTTTGCTCTATTGCTCTCCCACTCCTCCCTAACTCTTTATTACCATCTGTTTTCTCTGATCACCCTCCTCTTTATACACCCTGTTGATCTGAATACTTCTGCTGGGTGTCTCTCTTCTCTGTTTTGCTTTTTATCTCCTACTGCTCTATCTTTATATCTTTGTCTATCTGCATCTGCAATTTTTTCTCACCTTTCCTGCTTTTGATTTTCTTCTATTTCCACCTTTCTTTTCTTTCCCCTCTTTGCTTGATTCTCTTTTCATCTCCCTATACTTCTGTATTAATTTCTTTCTGTTGCTTGCTCTTTCCCTATCTCCCTTCTATTTGCTCTCCCACCCTCTTAACCTTAGAAGAACAACCTACAACGAAGGCTGATGGATACACGCCAGCATCAATCAGGATGGAAGTCAGCAAGTATGTACTAAACATTTTACTTAACATTTAAGAGATGGAATGACTGCAGTTACACCCTCCATATTAAAGCCAGTAATATTCTGAAAGAGACATCTAATTGCAGATAATTTACCTCAGACTATTCCCCAGGCGCTAGGCTGGATCTGGAAAATTTTGAGCAGTGCCTCTGCTCGTTGTTATGTGGCCCGACAGATCCATGTCTTCAGGTGGCGGTGGTGCAGGCTCTCTTCCAAGAATGAGAAGAAACTTAGCGCGATCTATTCGCCACCGCAGAGAACACGCAGTGTAAGCACTACTGCAAGTTGGATTTTCCAAAGTACCTCTCACTCGGAGAGGCATTCTGCTTAGAGCGTACCCCGGGACTCCTGTACGCCTTCCTGTCGATACCACCCGGCCCCAAGTTCTCAAAAAAAAAGGGATCAACTGGGCCCAAGTCATCCTATTGGTTCCAGACTGGGCACAGAGAGCCTGGTTTCCCGAACTCCTGGACATGAGAATCTGCACTCCGATTAGACTGCCTGTTAGGGAGGATCTCCTGGTGCAGCAGCAGTGCAGGGTCCTACATACAAACTTGTGCATGCTCCATCTTCATGCTTGGAGATTATGCAGTGAAACCTGGGTGTTTTCAATCTTTCTCCCGAGATAGTTGATATCATTCCGACAGCCAGGCACCCCTCAACGAAATCTGTAGACGCTTGCCGTTGGGAAAAGTTTGTGATTTAGGCTACAGCCAAGCATGTATATCCACTTCATCCTAAGCAGTCTGAGCTGTTAATGTTTGTATTGCCATTGACCCAGCAAAGCGTAGCTCTGGGAAGTGTTCGGGGGTATTTGTCTGCTATCTCGACTTTTCTTTTTTTTATTTTTTTTATTAAATGTCTTTATTTGTTTTCCCCAAACAGTTAACCACTCCCCCAACCCCACCCTCCAGGTCAGACAAGCGAAAATACATTTACATACTTGTACATTCTCATAATTTCATCATTTCATAAACAATTTACATTTTACATTACATTACCCCAGCAGTAAGTCATACTGAGAAAAAAAATGCCATACAGTGAAATATTCTTCATCATAGATCACTAGGTATTGCTTTGGGATGGACACCAATCAGTTAAAGGAGACCAGATTCTCAGCCCCCTTTTATGCCTTTTCCTACCTTTCCTTTTGTAGATAGCAGCTTCCAGATTAAGGATTGCTAGTAGCCTAGCTAGCCACTGATGAAGGACGGTGCAATAGGATCCAGCCAAGCCGTGGTAATACAAATTCTTAACCCTGCCATAGCAATAAAAATGAGTTCATGCCCAATTCTGGGAGTGCTTGGATCTGTGACCCCTAATAGGATAACTTCGTTAGACTGAGTTATATCTCTTTTTAATACGGCGGACAGGAATTCCTCAATGTCGTGTTTTAAAGAAATTAATCCATCACAGGTAGAGAAGATATGTACACAATCGGCATTGAATAACTTACATCTAGGGCAGCATGTCCCCTTGCCACCCCATTTGGCAATTTTATCTGGAGTGTAGTATAGGAAAAAGCATGTTTTATAGAACTGTGCTTGGAGTTTTGTGGACATAAGAAGTGTTTGAGACATTGAGTAGGCATTGTTAAATTCATCCAAAGTTATACCGATTTTCCCCCGCCACTTCTGCGCGGTTTTCTCCAGATCATCCGTAAACATCATTTTTACTTTGCTGTGGTAGCCGGATCAGTCCGCCTAATTTGAGTCACCTGTTGTGATTCGTTTTTTGAAAGGTTTGCAACATGTTTCCACCTTTCCGTTTGATTATGCCCCAGTGGGATGTACATTTTGTATTAAACTATCAGATTAGTTCTTCTTTTGAACCCATGCACAGCTGTCGTCATAGACTTCAGACTCTTAAGACGGTATTCCTCGTTGCCTTTACACCAGCACGGAGGGTGAACGAGCTACAGGCTCTTTCTATTCACGCGCTGTATACCAGCTTCCACCTGAACAAACTGATTCTTCTGACTTGTTCTTCCTCTCTTTAGAAAGTAGTGACCCCCCCCTTTGCCGTCAGTCTGTCAGTCCATCACCCTCCAGTCATTCTTTGCTCCCCCTCTCCTCTCTAAGGAAGAGGAGAGTCTCCATTGCTTGTATCCAAAGAGAGATCTTGGGGCATATTACCAAGCATAAGCGATAATTATCGCTATGCTTGGTTAGCGGCTGTTATTTTAATGCCGTGCATCGCCTATTTTTATCGCTTAGGAGCCTTGCTATTATCAAGGTTTATCTCCTAAGTGATAAAAATCGGCCGAAATGCATGAATATCGCTGAAAAGTCTGCGATATTCATGCATTACCGAGCTAATGCTCTTAGCCATGTTATCCACCTACCATTGGATAACATGGCTAAGAACTGCTCTGGCTAGGCGTTAGCTTTTGGAAATATTCGCACTTAGCGCGAACATTTCCAAAAGTTGGTAATAGGAGATAGCGATGTTAGCGACTGTTTCCAGTCGCTAACATCTTGGCACGCCCACTTTGCAAGACATTAGCGATAATTATCGCTGACATGCAAACTGGGCCCCAAGATGATCTCTATCTCCTACTAGCTGTCACTAACTGGTGTTAGCGACTGCTTGGTAATAGGGCGATAAAATTATCGCCGCTACAGCAGGAAAAATTCCAGCTAAAGCGGCGATAAGGCCCTTGGTAATATGCCCCCTTATTTTTTATATTGATCGCACCAATGAACACAGGCTGGTCAATCATCTTTCCAATGGATTCAGTGGAGCAAATAAGGGAAAGGCAGTGCAGAAAAGGAACATCTCTCAATGGATTGTACTTTGAATTACCATCTGCCACATATTAGTGAAAATGTAGCCTCCAGAATGCTTGAGGGATCAATCCACCAGTGCCAAGGCTGTTACTACTGTGTTGGCATGCAAGGTGTTTATCCTGGACATATGCCAGACAGCTCCTGGGTGTGTGTTAATATGTTCACAAAGTACTTTTGTCTGAACAGTCAGGTCTGTCGACATGGGCATTTTGCCTGCTTGGTCCTGCAAGACTTTTTTGATCGGATGATCGGAGTCAATTTGCAGTCCCTCCTCCAGGAGGTTATTGCTATGGTACATATTGGAAGGTAACAAATCTGCGCTTAGAAGAACAAGTTATGTACCTTTGGTAACACCTTTTCTGGTAGAGGCTTTATTTAACCATAGATTCCTTACCAGCCCTCCTTCCTTCCCCCTCTGCGAACTGGGCGGTTTCTTCTGAAGGTCCTTCTTAGATTTTGCACAGTGGTCATAACCATTCTGACGAGGCTCATGTCTATGAGTGCAGAATATGTCACAAAAGAAAAAGAGTAAAGTTATAGGGACCCCCTCTCGAGCAATCAATGTGAGGACAGGGATCAGAGGGGAATAACAATCTAACATACAAAAAACAACTCCCCCACAGCCTCTTATTATTTTCACAGGATTTACCTTAAATTACATGGGCATAACCAATCAATAATCACATACATCATTTTTAATTTTTCATTGCTTTTTTATTAAAGCTATTTTTTTCCATTCCTTTTTTTTATATAAAGTATAGAATGATTATTTTCATAGCATTTTTTCAATATTAAAAGCAATTCATTTCTTTACATAATCCATTATAATCAGAACATCATGATTATTGATTGGTTATGCCCATGTAATTTAAGGTAAATCCTGTGAAAATAATAAGAGGCCGTGGGGGAGTTGTTTTTTGTACAAAAGAAACTGAGGTCAGCGTACAGGGGTGGCGCCTACGTAGGCACTAGTCACATTTTACACGGACCACATTAATGCTGAGCCGATGGCTCCACCTATTTCCACTCAGAGACACTGCTCAAGAGTTTCCCGATCCAGTTTGACGCCTGGGGAATATTCTAAGGTAAGCACTCTGTGGTTAGCTAGAGTTTCTACAGAAAAGCTATTACTGAAGGTAAATATCTTGTTCTACTATCCATATTTTATGAATTTATTTGCTTGTCATTAAGTTCAACTTTTCTGCTGGTAACATTGCACTCAAGAACAAACATCTAGTACCTCAGCATTCAGTTTATTCGCACATGTAGCTCTGCCTCAGGACTAATGTATTATTTTGCATTGCTTATTATAATCTGTATTTGGCTTGAACCTCTTGGAACTATCTGTTTCAGCAATATAAAAAAAGGTATCTGGGCCTCAGCAAGTCTCTTGCTGACCCTGTTAGTTGCATGTGAGTAGAACTTACAGGGATGTACTATTAATAATATTGTTTTTGAGTTATCTTTATGAAGTAATTCTCAAACGTTCCTTGCATATCACTTAACTCGAGCATGCATGCAAACCAGCTGGCAAGAGTAATGCCTAAAACACTCCATTAGATCCATGCACAGCCTACACAATAAAAGACTGATTTGCAACACTTTCCCCAAAGAGTTCAATATCATAAATGCCTTTGGTCAACAAAGAGTGGTCCCTGGGGCTCTGAAAGGGGACACAACGTTTACAACGCAGTCATCACATCACATCGCACTACATTTACAACGCAGTCATTACATTGCAACATCCTTTACAACTCATGTCACTACAAAGCAGCCATTACATTGCATGTCACTACAACGCATGACACTACAATGCATGTCACTACAACGCAGGAATTACATTGCATGTCATTAAAACGCATACCATTACAACCCATAGTACCCCTACACTATCCAATAGTTACCCTTCTTTTGCACCCCCTGTAGTTAGAATAGTAATGTTTACCCCTACACTATCCAACACTTACCTTAAATGCAATGTAATGGTGCGCATTGTATGGTATGCGTTGTAAAGGTATAATGCGATGGAATGGAATGCGTTGTAAATGTAGTTTTAAAAAATGTGCTTTAATGGCATGCAATGTAAATGTATGCGTTGTAAGTTATGTTGTGGTGTAAAAACGGCGTTGTAAAGGCATGCGTTGTAAATGTATGCGTTGTAACATCATACATTCCTCTGAAACACACTATAATCACTTTATTGCTGCAAAAAAACTCTGGCCAAGCCACCGAAACCTGTGAAGTACAGTCCCATCTCCAGCCACCCTTTATTAGCAAGGACCTGGGTAACATAACTATGACTTCATGGAATCATATTTGATTTATGCCATTATGAGAGGAAAGGAAACCACAAGACATCAAGAAATATCTGCTGTCCTCCTTGGATGAAGATTCCTCAATTAACTTGATCCTCTTTAATCTGCCACTTATGTCATAATGGACAACAAAACGTTTTTCAAGTGCTTGGAGAAACAGACTTATATATTTTATGTGAAACTAAAGGGAGCAAATCAGAACTGGCTCTTCATTGTCAGTGGCAAACTGAATCTTACGTGAAGTCCCACAGCTATCCCAGTGTTCTGGTCTTTTTTTTTTCAAATGGCAAACAACTGTGCCAACAATATCAACTACAGTTCCAAATGTATGCTGAGGACATCCAGCTTCATATCCTTGTGGGCACTCACAAGTATCCCACTACCTGCTTGAAACATGTTCATCATTGAATAAAGGGGAGAATTTCTTTCTGAACGGTATAGAAACAGAAATCCTAAAAGTCAGAGGCACATTGTGTGACAGCTTTACTCTCGTGTGGCCAGAGTAATACGATACTTCAGTGATTCTTTTCAGAGAAGCAAAAAACCTCAGAGCATGGCAGAACTAAAACCTGTTGTTAAATTATCAACTCACAGCAGTAACTGAATTTCATGCTGCAGAGAATGATCCACCAGGTAATACTGGTGCCCCACTGCATTAAAATTACTAGAGCCTTGGTGTGATTGAGCCTGGAATACTGTAGTGTTGTTTACGCTGCAGCACCAAGGAAAGAGATATTGACATTTTAGAGTCTAGAATTCTGGGCTGCCTTACTAATTCATCCCAATAGAATCTTCCCACATCGCACATCCCTCAGAGAACTACATTGGCTTCTAGTAGCCAATACAATTATGTTCAACATTCTCTGTACTCACATATTCATATTTCATATTTTATTTATTTGTTTGATTAATTAAAATCTTACAAAAAGGCAGATAAAACTTTACCAAATTAAAAATTATAAAACAATTGGATTTTCAATCAGTTTTCAAAAGTTAGATATATATTATACACATAAAAAAGAAAAAGAGCTGCATTGTATAAAGTCCATATTCACGTAGACTATTGTTTGGTCAATCAAAAACATCTGCACTCTATTTTCAAAGCCCTGAGGGACTTCTTGCACAATATCTTCAGTCGCTCTTCCTGAACTAAATATTCAATCATAGCCTGAGATACTGCAATTCAACTATACGTGTTCAAGCCAGGTTTAATCGAAAGCCTGTAAATGGGAAATCAGTCCACTCTTTTAGAGCTCAGCTCTTGAATGCTCATAACCCAAATCTTAGGATTAAACTAACCTTTCAACTTTTAAAAAAAAAAACTGAAGCCCATTGAGACTACCCAACTATCCTCTCCGAAGGGACGGGACCTCTCAGAACAACGTTTGTCCACCACTGAAGATAGAAGCTGAAATGGCTGATTTTTGATCGTCCTTTACTTTAAAAGGTGTTCTTGATAGAAGGCGTGATCACTACAGCTATTGTTTATTTCAATACCTGTGCTACAATTTGTCAATTCATTACAAGGCAGCACATTACAAAAGATACAAGCCAGCACATAAGAAAACAAGTAAATAAAGTATAAACACCATAAATAATTTGCCTGTTTTAAATTGCTCAGCTTACTCACAAGCCCTTAAAAGAAATGTCTGAAAGTCACCCTTGCACACGTAATTTTGCACATAAGCAAATCTAACCGGTAACAATATATTAACTCCACAGTACAACAGGTTCCCGCAGGCATGGAATATCTTCGGATGCCAGCACCATGCCCCTGTTCATTTGGTCATATCTCATGTTGGTTGGTTGGTAGTGTGTCAATTCATTCAATATCTGTTGTGAATAAACAACCCTCATGAATGAATAATAATCTTCTCTTGTAAGTAGTGTATTGTTTACACTGTACTCGCAGAACAATCCCAAAACTGAACTGAAGTCAGATACTCTTCCTAGTCGGCCATCTCAATACGACTGATAGCATAATATCAGGCATCTAAAACAGCATAAACATCCCTCCAGTTTTCTATGATATTGCTCCCAAATGCACATGTCGTTAAATTCTGCCACAAGCAACCACACAACAGAATACATTAGACAGAATAACAGTCATACATTGGACCCAGCAAAAATGTGCTCTATAGTTGTTTAGTACGGTGGTCCAAACAGCTCTTGCCATCTTGATGTGCCATACATAAATTCCAGCAAAACATCTAAGTTGCACCCCACACAGCAGGGATATACCACATCCCTCCCAGCATTACTATCATAATGTGCTGCACACAGCGTAACATACTATTCTCTCATTAATTTAAAAAGAAGAACACACATGCCAAAACATTTTCACAAGTATCCAAAAGGGCAGGCAAACCAGGTAGAGCGCTCTACATCAATTCTTTCTACACTACTCACTTGAGGCACCACCACAAATTAATTAAAGCACATTAGACGGAAAGGCCCACTTACGTTTGCTGATGACACAACACAAACAATCCAGCATCACCAACCCTCTGTTCTGTCATATGGATACTTCGCTACATATATTGCGTTAAGTTAGCACAAGTGTATTACATGTTTAAACAGCCTTTTTTCCTTCGGCTTTAGTTTTGCACACGACACCTACTTGTTGTTGTCGCTTTCAACCTAGAAGCGGTGATGTGATTTATTTGAGAATAATATGTTATTACTATGCTATCAGCTTTGCCTGGTACACTTGGTACAACTGTCTGCACACTGAGAGCTGCACACTCTTGGAATAACCTAACACAAGGTTGCTGGGAGGCCTGATCCTCGCACCACATTAGACATAACACAAATAATGTTGATGCCAACAATTTGGGCTCTACGCGGGTTTAAGATAGAGTTACAGGGGGGAGGAGCCAAGATGGCGACCTGAGCGGACGTGCAGCCTTCGGCTCCGCCGGCCCCGGATTCCCGCACCACGATCCTGCTTGCATTGCTCTCCAGTTTTCATCCTGAAAGGTGCGGGCAACGGAACTGATGCTACCGGTGTTCCGCCGGCCCCTCCACCCGCCCGGATTCCGAAGCTGTGGACGGTCGCGCCCTGGCCCGGGACCCAGCTTGCTTCGCAACGCTCTGCGGACCTCACGTCCCCTTCTGCGGTTGCCCAGCTGCGGGGGTGGTGCGACTGGACGGCGCTTCCTGGTGGGGTTTCGGCCTGGGCGCTGCCTGCCGACGGCATCCACTGTGCACGCCCTGGACTGAAGCGGTGACGGAGGACAGAGGCGCCGGACCAGCGGGTCCTTTGTTCCTGGCCGCCATGTTCCTGCTCCGTCCCACACGTCCTTTTGGCCGATGACGACGCGCCCTACCCGGCTCTGAGTGCCTCGCAACGAAATTGTCGACCATCCAACATTGTTTTAGATCGGGCTGAAGAACGCTAGCCTGGGGACTGCTGATGGCTGCCTGATCGCGCCCCGCCGCTTCCCTCGATCTCCCCCCCGCAATATCTCGTAAGGAAGGGGACAAGATGGCGATGCCGGTGGTTTGCTACTGAAAGGAAAACGACGTATCCCCCTTGGGAAGCAGCTAGCTCCCCGGCGCGAAAGGGGTCGGAGCATAATCTTTCTACAGGATTGCTACCATGGGGACTTCACAGCCTGAATTCACCCTCGCAGACGTGATGGCAGCCCTGGGTGAGTTAAGATCAGCGATGAAGAGTGGCTGTAGTGCGCTGGGGACACGACTCGATGTATGTGCCCAATCTTCCAGCCAGGAGCGAGGGGAATGTCTCCTACAAAATTCCGGTCAGGAGTTCTCGCAGCCTACCACCGCAACATTGTCTCAGCGAGAAGCAGTGGAAGATACAGTAACTATTGCTGTGGCTGGTAGTGGAGTGTTGCCATCTAATAGTAAAGTCACTGATACAGTGTTTCCCCCTTGCTCCATGTTTGACTGTGTGCAATTCTTCGAGATGACGGTGATTTGGCTACCAGCGTCCTGCCCTCCTGCTTCAGTACCAGCATACTTGTTTTGGACTTTGGCCGCATTGCTTCGTGACTTTACCGGCTGGACTATGCCAGATATGACCGAGACCGGGGGGGATTCCTTTTCTGGGACCGGACGCCATTCTTTCTTCGTGTATGCACCTCCCCCCTCCTCCGAGCGGGCATTTTCTCTTGTTCTCCCGAGTCCCAGATCTGGCCAGGGCTAGGAAATTTTCTTTGTTTGGTACCCGGGCGGGTGGGTGGAGGTGGGGTGGACCTCGGATTTGGCCTGTTTTGCCACGGACTGTACATTGACTCTCCCCAACTGATTGCTTATTGTTGCTCACCTTGATGTTGCTACTGGGGAGGGGAATGCTTATTGGGCCGGCGGAGTTCGTAAGTGTGTTTATTTGATCCTCCTCCCGGATCTTTCCTTGTGGGGGTTCAGGGACGGATTTCTGTTCCTACTCCCTAAGTCATTGGATTATACTCTTTATTTTTACTTACTCTTTCACTTTTTCTTCTTCCTCTTTTCTCTTCTCTTACTATATTTCGGGTTTATGGGGCGACAGACACTCTGCTAGGGGGGGGGCAGGCCATAGCCTCTGCATGTGTGTAGGGTGGGGGGTTACCTTTTAGTTCGAGGTTTTTTTCTATGGTGCCTTTCTTTGCTCTTTTATGATTTTTCCCTTCTTCTTAGGCCCGTGTTAGGCATACTGGGGGATGGGTGGCGGTGCATATGCAGATGGGTTGTTGAGGCAGCTTCTTGTGGACTGACTATTTTGTGGCCATCCTCTGGTTGGGACTTGCATGTTGTGAATCGAATTGCCTATAATGATGTTTTTTGTCAAGTCCCACCTACATGGACCTTGCTCTCTTTTTTCATTGTTTAAGTACGTAATATCATGACCTGATCTTAATGCTCGCACATAAACTTTAAAATTAACCTACATTGCTCCTGTGCCTGGGTACCGCGGCACTTTCCAGTCTGTTCTAGTACCGTAACCTTTGCCAAGCCGCGTTACCTTGTCGCCGTATTGCATGCACTAGTGCTACGCGAGAGTTTGTGGCCGGCCGGATGGTTGTGGGCCCGTATTTGTACTGTTTATGTGCACAATAAAGGTTTTCAAAAATTAAAAAAAAAAAAAAAAGATAGAGTTACAGGGAATGAACAACACACTTGGTGCTGCGCATGAAGAGAGCTGGTAGCTGTTGATGTGATCTACTCCTACTGACATTTAGAGGTATGGGTTCGCCCTGCTAAAACCCGAATGAGACCTTCTTAGATATAAAATAATATGCTAAATAGGGTGCGCGAAATATAGGTGATATAGATTTCTATAGATTTTGCATTATAACATGCTATCACCTTTTGCTTACTATGGATTAGTGACCATGCTGCTAACTCTGATTTTTATAATCTGCATTTTGGTATTATACAAGATACTGCGTTTGAGAACCTTGCATTGAATAATAAATATTTCAAACTTGCACGTGTGTTCTTTGACTCTCAGTTTTGGTTTGAAATGATTATATAACGAAAGAGTGTTCATGTGTTCCACGATTCCTGAGGTATTCTAAAGATCATGTTCTGGTTTGTCTAAGACATGGATCATTCCATAATGATCCATGAGACACTGTAGCTAGCTAGGTAAGGGGATTTCTGACACTGAGATGAGTTTTGGATCATCCTAACTCACTGAGGTTCTAGATCTCTATGCACAGTTCTGTGGGAGAACGGAAACCCTGCTACATGGCGCCCGTACGTTGTTGGCCTTATATCATGACACTCGAGTAGTATATTATTCAAACCTTGACACCTTCATTCCCGTTTCCGGTAAACGGTGGTGTCGGAAAAACCTACCTATTTTTTAAATAGGTCTTTTCAAGCTTGAATTCTTCTAAAAACGGTTTCTTTGAATTACTACCCAGTTGTGCTACAAAGTGTTCTTTGTCTTTTTTCTCTTCCTGTGCTACCATGGCCGTGGACATACCGCAGCATAGCCGCATCGCGGTTCGCGACCACTTGCGGGCATATAATGTCCCTGTGGAAGGCTTGGCTGTGGTTCTAGTGGTGAGTGCGGAACATGCGTACCCGTACGAATTGTTTTATTCCTGGGTGACATTTCCGGAAGTGGACGCTAATTCGGGTGTCTTCCATTCATACACTGCCTCGGCTGTTCCGGCGGCTTATGCTCCGTACAGGGCACTGGAAGTACCTATCGATGCTTGGCAGCACGGAGTTTGGTTTGGTGGCGCCCTACCCCATTCTTTAACGGCTCCGAGGTTGGGTCCTTTGTCCATTCCGGGCACAAATTGGCCCGCTTTGGGTGGATTTACTCCTCACCCTAATCGCGCCACTTGTAATGTGGCTGACCTGCGGCGTCTTCATGAAGTCGCGGTTGGAGTGATTAGGGCGCTTGTTCATTACATTAGTCGTAATGTTCATGGCGCAGCCCCCGCAGGTGCGCAGCTTCGAGCGGAACAGGCTGGTTTGAAAATCAGTCCTGTCATGGTGAATTCCGTTATGGGCAGAAAGCCAGAGGATAAGGATGATTTTCCTTTCTGGCTTGCCGAGAAATTCGACCAGCTGGAGGCTGTGTTTCCTAATAAGACTCCTGGTGAAAAACACCGGATTCTTACGCTCAGTTTACCGAAAGATTTAGCCCCTGAACTTGCTGACTGTGAAATATGGGGTAAGACTTTTGCAGCGGTTTACTCGAGGTGCTATGGCACCCCGACTGTATCCAACCTTTCTGCGGTCCTTAAACGTGTTCAAGATGATCACGGACCGGAGTCGGCGGTTGAATTGGGTATGCGCCTGTGTGGCTCGTTTGAGACAGTTTGCGATCTTATCCTTGCGAATGTCAAGGGGGATGCAGTGAACTTTCAGGTGGCCAATCGTCTGGCGTTAGTTCCCGATGCCGATAAACCCCGTCAGTTGGCAAGGATTATTGTGGCGGCTTATAAAATGGTTGGCCGCACTTCTAAGGGTGTAAAGGCTTTTTCTGAAAAGGAGAAGAAACAGCCCCAGGGACAGTCTTCGGAAACGGGTGGACAACCCAAGTCCAAAAAACAAAATTGGCCTAAAAAGCAGAATCAGGGTAAGCAACAACAACAACAACAGACACAGGTTTCTAGTCCTGCGCCTTCACAACCTGCGCAGTCAGATCGAGTTTATGATTTGCGCGATCGCGCGACGATTAAATCGCCTGAAAGATTTCAGGCTTCTGACCAACGCTCTCCTCGTTCCTTTCAGGACTCATCGGCTCCGTCAACCGGTGGTGGAGGGGGCGGCAGGGGCAGGGGTGGCCAGCAAGGACGTGGTCAGCCCCGCCCGCGAAGTGAAGGGGATCAGCGGGACGACTCTACGCCCAAGAGACCGCAGTTTGCCAAGAAGAAAGTCGCAGCCTTAACGGCGCATCGATATGCCCCAGATAGTGAGAACGCGGCTTCGGAATCTGACTTGGGCTCTGACCTTGCTGGACAGCGCGGCGGAGATTACCATAGTGAGAGAGGCCCTCCGTCCACTGTTGAAGGTGACAGCGACTGACATTTATGTTGTGATTGAAACGGCTGATACACATGTTGCTCCCCCTGAACAACTTTTTGAAATTGTCCTGTTAATAGAAGGTGACATGCAGCGAACTGTAAAAGGGGTATTTTGGGAAAATCTTTCGTCTACGTATGACATTTTGCTTTCGGAGGCTGACTGGCCCCCACCTTTTGTTCTCGCAGCTCCGCGAGGGGAGGAGGTGATCCTCCCCAGTTTCGCGCACACTGTATCGAGAGTGGAAGCGCTGCATTTTGCAGAAGAGTGGGCTCTGGCGCTTGCGCCGGCTGTGTACCGAAATCAGTGTGGCTGGGATAAATTGTCCCCTAGCCATGAGATTCCTTTACGGTCACAGCCGCAGCCACAACCTCTGTATCCCATACGGCGTGAAGCTAAAGCTTCTGTCGCGGCTATCCTTGAACAATTGGAATATCAAGGTGTAATTGAAACGTGTGTGTCACCAATGAATAATCCCCTTTTTACTGTGAACAAGCCGGACGGCTCATATCGTCTGGTTTTGGATTACCGGCATTTGAACTCGCATTGCCGTAACTGTGCAGTACAGAATACTCACGGCTCTGCCCTAGTGAATAGTCTTGAGCGTAAACGGTTCAAAACCACGCTTGACATTTCCAATGGTTTTTATGCACACAGATTAGATGGTCTAAGTTCCCAATGGACCAGTTTTACGTGCGGCGGCGTACAAAAAATGTTTAAACGACTCCCAATGGGCTATAAGAATAGTCCTGGAGTGTTTTCCGCCCGCATAGTCTCTCTTTTGGAGAGCTTCGATCCAGTTGCTTGTTCTTATGTGGATGACATTTATCTCACAGACGACGACCTTTGGGAGCATCTGTGTCGAGTAAACAGCATAATTTGTAACTTTGCAGACATGGGTTACAAGTTTAACTTTGCAAAATCACACATTGCGGAGTACACAGTGTTGTTTCTGGGTTATGAACTTAACCACGAAGGAAAGGGGTTGGCTCCTCACTTCCTGGAGAAGTGCGCGCAGTTGCGCTCTCCGACAATGCTGAAAAAATTACAGTCTTTACTGGGTTTTTAAAATTTCGGAAGGACATACATTCCGGAATATGCCCAGCGTATCAAGCCTTTGTATGCCTTGATACAACCATCTTTTTCCAAATCATGCTGGCTGCCTGAGCATTCAGCCATTCTGCAGTCTTTGCAGGCTGATTTGCTCGCTTCTGGCTACTTACAGACTCGTGATAACCAGACCAACCTGGTGATAAGAATTATCCCTGGGACGGTGGGTTTCACGTACCGGACTTTTAATGAGGGGGATACTGTACCTATTGCTTACAAGTCGCATTTATACACTTCGGCTGAACTGCGTTTTTCCACTGTGGAGAAAGTTTTAACAGCAGTACAGATGGCTATTCTTAAGGAACGTGCCCTGTCACAGGGAAAACGCATGTTGGTGGTTACCCCGTGTCCTGCCTTGGAGGCAGTCACGAAAGCCAGTGTACCTAATTCTAAAGCTTTGCACCCTCGGTGGATTCAGTGGGCTACATCCTTGACATCCCAGGATGTCACGTTTATCTTTGACGCCGCTTTACGGTCGCAGGAGTATTTACAGTATGAATTTGTTCATCCTGCTCCTTTAGCGATGCGGCCGTTGGAGGATTTCCATTGTATCATTTACACTGATGGTTCGGCGCAGGTTGCGCATGGCTCTAAACATGCCTACGTTTCCGCATGCGCCATTGTGGTCGGTGCCATGGTGAACGATGAGTTCAAGTCCAGTGTCGTGCACTCGCAAACACTAGGGGACTGCACCGCACAATTAGCAGAGCTTCGTGCTCTTATGCTCGCATTGGAGTACGCTGATCCTTGTGTGACGACTTTAATCGTAAGTGATTCTTATTACTGTGTCCAGTCTTACAATGAGAACTTATTCTTTTGGATTCAGAATGATTTTCGTGATTCCAAAGGTAGCACAATAAAACATAAAATGATCTGGGTCCGAGTGGCTGAACTTAAAGAAAAGCTGCCGCTCGTGTTTGTGATTCATACTCTCGGCCACCAGCGCGTGGGGGTCCACGCTGTTGGTAATTCGCTTGCTGATGAGGCGGCGAAGTCTGCGGTATCAAAATACTTAGTTGCAGCGGTCACGAGGTCCAAAAGCAAAATAGATGATGACATCTTGGCGGCTGTTGCTGCCACGGAGAAGGGAGGTAAATATCCTGCGGGGTTCCCTTCGAAGTACACATACCACTTAAGTCCCGATAAGGTTCCTTATGTGAAAATTCCTGAAGTTGGTGAACGTCTAATTCCCAACTCGGATCGCAGAGCTTCTCTGATTACAGCGGCTCATGAAGGTGTGGCGTCTGCGCATGCGGGCGTCTCAGCCACTGTAACTCAGCTACAACAAAGGTTCTGGTGGCGGGGACTGTACAAACAGACGCGCGATTATGTCCTTATGTGTGACATTTGTCAGCAGATTAAGCCTTCTACTGCTGCGCGTCCGCCTCAGACACAGTTGTACATCTCTAATAAACCGCTTGGTTGCGTTTATTTGGATCACTGCGGTCCTTTTTCCTCTGATACTGCGTATAAATACATCTTAGTAGCAGTTGACTCATGCACACGCTTTGTGTGGGTATGGCCGCATCGAAGCGCTGATTCGCGGACTGTCATTAAGGATTTGCGTGTCTTTGTGGCAATCTTTGCCTGTGGTGCTTTCCATTCGGACCAGGGTCCGGCTTTCGCCTCTAAGGCGTATAAGGATGCTATGGTTTCGTTGGGAGTCCAAGTCAAGTTTTCAAGTCCCTACAGGCCTGAGGGCAATAGTGTAGTAGAACGAATGAACCGCGACTTAAAGCAATCTTTGACAGCCCGGGTTATAGGCACTGGTAGAAACTGGCTGACCCACCTCTATGGCGTGCAGCGTGCGCTTAATAATCTCCCTAGAAGGTCTCTGGGTGGGCGGACCCCATACGAAATGCTCTTTGGTATCAAGATGTACGTCCCTGACCTCGATGGTGCAGACTGCCAGGCCCCGGCCGCGGCCTTTGACGTAGATGAACATTGCAATGTTTTACAGAATCTACAAAAGACCAGAGACAGTCTTGCTAAGGAACACTTGCCCTCCACGTCGGATGATGCGTTGCAGATCCCGGTAGTTGGCTGGCTACCCCAAGTTGGAGAACTGGTTCGCGAGAAGATCGATAACAAGAAAGAATTTGGTCCCTCATATCGAGTGCCGGTTCGAGTTCTTGGAGTGAAGGGCACAAGAACAGTCATTTTACCACCACTTCCAGGTCGTAAAGAAAACAGATTTATTTCTATTGACAATGTCAAGACACACAGGGTGGCCGATTCTTCATAGCATGACACCGGCTGTATCCTGTCCTTCCATGGTGAGGCACTCTGTGCTGGCTATTACATCTGGTGCAGAACAGGAGGTGTCCCTCGAGATGCCTGCTATATCCAGTCCTTTATTAAATACTATTCCTGTTACTAACATTGATGAGCTGACCTATGCATATCCGAATTATGTTGTGGGTTATTAATTGGTGTGGCTTATGTGGTAACTGTATCAGAGCGTGTGGTGTGTTGCAAGAATGTTCCATACCCACCCACGCATGGGTCTTCAGATGTCTCCATCTGGCCACGGATTCCAACCTTGGAAGCGAAGTTCAATGGTTTAAGCAGAATAAGGGCCCTTTTGTCTCAAAAACAAGTGACCCTGAGTTCGGCCCGGGAAACTTATGTCCTTCACATAGCTAACACACGCACAGAGGTGCAGGCACTTTTAAATACTGACTTGCCGTTTCATTTCTGTGAGCTGGTGCACCAGATCTTTAATGCATCTTCCACGACTGGGCTCGCACATTTTTTTAAATTAGTTAGCAGTGGCCTCGTGACTACATTTGAGAAAATCTTTGGTATCATTCCCACGTTTTTTCATTCTATTTTTTCAAGTTTGTTTGGTGGACTTCCTGTTTTACTGGCTGTGGCTGCGGGCTTTTTGTTGTTGTTTTTCTTTATAAAACATGGATGCCCATCCTGCGCAAGAAGCCGTTCAACGCCTCCTGACACTGTGCCGTAATCGGATGCTCAATTACTATGGAACATTGCCGCTTGCAGCATTAAGCACGGCTTATAGATTGTCATTTCGGTTCACCGACTTCACGTGTGTCCAACCTGTGTTTCACTGCCTGAGCTGCGAGTTCGATTGGGCCATTGATTTGTGTCTATGCTTGAGGACTGCTCCTGACGTCGATTTTGATCAGCTAATGCGTCCCGTAGTGGCTCACGAGCGGATTTGTTCTGGCGAAAGAGTTATGGCCTTGGCAGCAATAAATGGAGTACTGGGCCAATGGGAGATCTCTGCAGCGGCGCATGCCTTTCTGACACACAGCGATCTGGTGAACCCACCGAGTTGTCCTCTGACGTTACAGGAGGATCCGATGCTGGAGGAGCACGTATGTTCTTTCCCATTGCTGAATTGGATTGCTGAACTATTTTCGGATGATGGCAGTGATTTCATACTGGAGGCTGTTGCAACTTTCTTTGCATATACTGTCCAATCGTGAGATGCCTGGGAGAAGTGCTTTGTTATGAAATATGACTTTCCCCTTGCTACATTGGAGGGATGGACTGCGTTCAGATGAGGGAGATTTCAATCCTATGATGTCGCTGAGAATGACGTCAATGTGGCACATGACTTTGGATATCGGATAAGTGCCTTGTTTTTCTCTTACAGACATTTGAATTAATGCGACCTGGTCCTACATTTCATATTTTTGAGACCTGGCGGATAACTTTTGGTTCGAAAGTTTTGTTTTTCTTTTTAGATTTGAGGCCACTGTAGGCATTCTTACATATTCATTCATACATATTTTTTTAGCTTATTTTAGCTCAAAATTATTGAACTTTGCTTTCATTTTATGTATCTGATTTAGTATTGCCTTTTCCCTTATGTTTGACGGTGCTCGGATCAATGGGGGGGTGTCATATGGATACTTCGTTACATATATTGCGTTAAGTTAGCACGAGTGTATTACATGTTTAAACAGCCTTTTTTCCTTCGGCTTTAGTTTTGCACACGACACCTACTTGTTGTTGTCGCTTTCAACCTAGAAGCGGTGATGTGATTTATTTGAGAATAATATGTTATTACTATGCTATCAGCTTTGCCTGGTACACTTGGTACAACTGTCTGCACACTGAGAGCTGCACACTCTTGGAATAACCTAACACAAGGTTGCTGGGAGGCCTGATCCTCGCACCACATTAGACATAACACAAATAATGTTGATGCCAACATTTTGGGCTCTACGCGGGTTTAAGATAGAGTTACAGGGAATGAACAACACACTTGGTGCTGCGCATGAAGAGAGCTGGTAGCTGTTGATGTGATCTACTCCTACTGACATTTAGAGGTATGGGTTCGCCCTGCTAAAACCCGAATGAGACCTTCTTAGATATAAAATAATATGCTAAATAGGGTGCGCGAAATATAGGTGATATAGATTTCTATAGATTTTGCATTATAACATGCTATCACCTTTTGCTTACTATGGATTAGTGACCATGCTGCTAACTCTGATTTTTATAATCTGCATTTTGGTATTATACAAGATACTGCGTTTGAGAACCTTGCATTGAATAATAAATATTTCAAACTTGCACGTGTGTTCTTTGACTCTCAGTTTTGGTTTGAAATGATTATATAACGAAAGAGTGTTCATGTGTTCCACGATTCCTGAGGTATTCTAAAGATCATGTTCTGGTTTGTCTAAGACATGGATCATTCCATAATGATCCATGAGACACTGTAGCTAGCTAGGTAAGGGGATTTCTGACACTGAGATGAGTTTTGGATCATCCTAACTCACTGAGGTTCTAGATCTCTATGCACAGTTCTGTGGGAGAACGGAAACCCTGCTACAGTTCAGGCCTGAAAAGCGCTTTATAATTTATAATTACCAATGAAAGAAGCGATCTTTGAAGTTTTGTTTTAGATGTTTCAATGTTATGTGACGTACCTGGCATACTCATGTCATATGACCGCCAGTGTAAAGCTCAATGAGTCTGAGGGGAATGGGTGAAGTTGAAGGAGACTGGGTCGCATGCAAGAGTGAAGAATCTAAAACGTCTGTCACTCGAACCTCGATCAAAGACCAGTACGGCCTGCGGAAAAGGGCGGTCTGCTGGACATAGAGAACCAGGATATGTAGTATAAAGGCCATGTCCAAAACTCACCAGAGTCTGACAAACCTCTGACTGTGGCCTGATAGCAGGGCTGTAGCTAGAAATTTTCAGAATGCATCACCAAACAATAAACCTTACCTACACCCTGCCTAACTCCCCTTCCTTGACATCCCGTCTGCCTCATCTGCTGACCAATTTTCCTAGGGACTTGGAATATGTAGATTTTCATCAGCTTTAGTGTTCAGAAAATCTGGATTTTATTAAAGACACAGAGGCTAATATTATTGCAATCTCCTTTAATGCTGCACACACAGCAGACACTTTAAGAAATAGAATACAAAACATAGAGAATTCCAAAACAATAAAACCACGGAACTCCCAACAACCTTCCTTGTTTTTGAGACTTGCATTTAACATGAACAAAACACATTTCTATTGTTCAGTCCTATTTAAACAAAGTCCAAACTCTTAAGATCCACGAAGTCCTTGCAAACGAAGACGACCCTCCACGAATGCCTCCCCTCATAGTCATCCTTCATCCTTATTGCTGAGCACGAGCTGCAACAAAAACAAAATATTAAACCGGGCTGGGACCCTAGGTGAGATAATATTAGCCTCTGTGTCGTAAATAAAATCCAGATTTTCTGAACAACAAAGCTGATAAAAATCTACATTTTACGGCAAGACTGGAGGCTAACATTATTGCAAGTTTAAAGTGTCTCCGCAAGACAAGAAGCCACACTCTTGACTGGCTTAAAATAACGTTTTCTAAAAACAGTATAATTCGACCAATCTGCACATCTCAAAATGTCCTGTAACAAACCCCCAAGCAGAAAAGCCTTTGATGCAGAAACTCCTCTTACTGAATGTGCTCCAAAAACATTAATATCCACACCTGAACTCTTCAAAACCTAGTTCACCCAACAAGCAAGAGTAGAAGACACTCCTTTATATGGTGTTTTAAAAGAAAAAAGCAACTGATTCTCATCTATCGGTCACAAAACAGCTGTTCTTCTCGCATACTCCTTCACCCCACGCACCATAGACAAGTTAACGTGATCACCAAAGTAAGGTTAAAAAATGGAAAAATAATTTGTTTTAGTCCTTTTTCCTAAATTAAAACAAACACCTTCTGGAGTTAGAATCCTGCTTGCTATATCCAAAGCCCTCACATCCGATACCCTTCTGAATGAATGTAAACACAACAAAACTGTCACCTTCTGCGACAGGACTTTTAAACTCAAATTTTGCAGCATAGACGTCTTCTAGATTCACATACTGTACATATTCGGCCATCTAGTGGTTGGAGTCGGAATGTGCTTTTTGTTTTCTTTTTTTTTTTGGGAGGTTGTGAAGCCTGATCCCCTTGGTCAGGCTACAACCCCCTTTGTGTGTCTGCAAGCTCTCAGATAATTTTTTCCACCATGGAGTTCGGAGGTGCACTGAAGACGTCTGAGAAACTACAGCAGCAGACGCAGGCAACAGAGAAAGGCCACCTCTATCCGTACCCAGCAGCGATGGGTAGGCGTAAGATACAGACACAGGCAATATGAACCTTATTTACTATGGTTTCTCCCCTGATGTCAGACCTGCCGGGTACTGTTGACACCTATTAACTTTAACTACTAGGCAAGAGCAGGTGTTAAACAGGTAGTACAACTTGTGTGCTTTTTGTAAACTGACACTTTCCATAGGTCATGTTTCTGTAGATAGTAGTTCTGAATTATATTAGGTCCTGAAGAATCACATGTCAATGAACTTTAAGCGAGAAACATGTTGACCACACCTTTCACCCTTTAGTACTGTCCCGCTCTTGAAAACTTAAGTTCCAGCGAGTACAGACTAATTCTTATTTTAATTGCGGCAGAGGACCACCAGAATAAAATTTCTTTCTGGTACCTTGTGCCTCATTTTATCCTCCCCCACACTGTCTACCTTGTTCTGGCCCCTCACCCACACTTCACCCATAGAGAGTTGGATAAAAAGATCTCCGATAAAGAGCCCCTCTGTGGAGTGTGCCCGTTGGGTATTGCACCCCCTACCCAACGAGGAGCATTGCCTATGATGAAGCATGACACTCGCAAGGGTGTGTGAGGCCATTATATCCAACACAATGGATACCCAGGGTTAGCTCTCCAACGAGCACTACCCCTTACACCCCAGTGACCGTCCCATTCTCCTTTTAGGAACAGCCCAGCCTCCTTTTGTTGTCCAACAGAGAAAGGCCACCAGAAACTCCGAAGAGAGAGGTGGTACCAAGGAAGGTTGCATGAGTGGGAAATCTTTGAGCAAAGCAGTTTGTTTACCGCTTCCTCATGCACCAGGGCAAGTACATTGTTCGCTGGCAGAACACAGTCTCCAGGTATTTGGGGGGGAGTTTCTGCCTGTAGCTTATGCTTTGTCCTGAAACAAGGTAAGAAGTTGCTCTTTATTATTTAATATATGAGCAGGAGCATGGGCGAAATGAACCATGTAATATTGGAGCAAGAGCACGGGTGAATTGCTCCACATACTATCAGGAAATTTTAAATAGTGCAGTACGGCCGTGGGTTTTTGAACCAAGTTGAAAAATTGAAGCACGTCTACCAGGCTGCGCTTACAGCAAGTGTGTCAATGTGCTGTTTGCACACTTTTAATACGGTGTTTAAAGTATTTAAACATACGTTCATACGAGGGGACCTTTTGCATCGCTCAGGACTGTTGCTTGAATGCGTGCATGTTTTGCATTGGTGTGTATTGCACGTTTGGTGTTTCCCTTGCGGGAGCGAGCATCGGCGCCATCTGTTAGCAATTATAGCGCCTGCTGCTGCTCGCCCCGTAAGGTAAACCCTTTTCTTTCAGCGCTTGTTTTCCTTTTGAAGGTGTTCTGTCTTCTGTACTTGCGCTTGTCTTTATATTCGTACTTGCTGTTACTTGTGTGCTTCTTCAAATACATGTACTTGCTCTGGCATCTGTGGCTGTCCTTAAACCTGTGCTTCCTCTAATATCGTTTTTTTTTCTAATGAGCTTTATCTTTCACAGCCGAGCAGCGCGTGTGCGCGCGCACCACTCGTTTTTTCATACAGTCGAGAACACACAAGGGAATGCAGCGCGCGCGCACCACTCGCCAGCTTTTTTAGCAGAGCTAGCGAATAAAACGTCTTTGAAGTGACCCTGCTGCTGGAAGTGAGGCCCGGTCCCCTGAGTGGAAGAACAATTACCAACATGTCTCTGAAAGCTGCGTGCTGGCTAAATTCCATCGAGTTTGGAGGCAGCTCTTGCCTGTGCTGTCTGTCTGTCTGGCAGGTCTCGGTTATTGCTTCCCGCTTCCTGAGAGCCTCCTTGGGAGGAGGCAGGGAGAGGGGAGAGAGGCTCTGGCAAATGAAAGCTGGACTTCGCTCTTCACGTACAAGTTCACCCACAGGTGTATGGGAGCGCTGCAGTAGCCGGGACGGGCCTCTCAGCCGGCAGAGCTAGACACCAATGCCAGAGGATAGCTATGGGGTTGGCGGTGTCCACATCCGCCCGCAGGGTAAGGACAGCAGGACCAGGCTGGCTTTTAAATCCCAGGGGGGGGGGCACTGGGCAAGCAGGCATGGTTTGCTCCAGGGAACACCCCCACCTCCCTGGCTCCCGTGCTGCAAAGGAAAATAGAGGGCGCAGGGTGGGGAGGTTAGAGGAGAGTCTAGGGGAGAAGGGATAATGTGACCTGGAGTTTTGTTAGGGTGACCACCACCCTTCAGGTCATTATGAACACTGTTTCATGCCCTGGGCATTTTGGGTAATGGCCCGATGCAGTCTGGGAGTTGTAGTGTTGGTTTGCATTGCACTGCAATGGAGAGTTTCTGGTACATACCAAAGCTTAAACAGCGGCGTCTTCTACACCCAGAGGCTGGAGTGGGAGTATCTTCCCCAGCCGAGTGATGGAGTGCTCTTATTCCATAGAAGCAGGGATTGGAGTGATGTACATATTTTACAAGTCACATTACCTACAGAGAATAGTCTCTACATGTGAGGACCGGCGTGGTGGCGTCCTCTATGCATGAAGTTGTAGTGGTTAATATTCTCAGCAGATAAGTGCCTGGGTGGGGATATTCTGCAGGTGAGGGCAAGAACTGCAGTATCGCTCACAAGTGCAGTTTGGAGTGCTGAGGGATGGCATTGCAATATCCTCTGCACAGCAGGGCAGATGTGGGCTCATCCCCGAGAGAGGAAGCTGGGTAAGCAGAATCATCTAACAGCTGAGACGGGAATGCTGTTTTCCTCTAGAGACTGATGGCAGGAGGGTTAGCGTGTTCTAACAAATTATGCTTGTGGAATGCTGGGACAGAGTATGGCTAGAGAGTTGCTATCTTCCTAATCTTCAGATTCCATGCTAGTTGAAATTATCCCCTTATGCACAAAGAAAATGGGCATTTTAAAGATCTGCCAATCTTCAATTGACGAGAACTGACGGAATGCAATTTTGACCAGACCAATGAAGACAAATTATGTGAGCCTCACTTGTGACCAATGTTCCCTCTAATTATTTTCCTCTGTGTGCGGCAGAGTAAGGTCTCTGTGCGCTGCAGCCAAGGCTATGTGCGCCAAGAACCTGACCGCGCTTGTAGACCAGGGTTTTGAGTGGGATGAAAATACTTGGGGATCTTTCAAAGGGGCGTAACCAATGCAATTAAGGGTGTGGCTTCAAAGCAATTAAGCTAAAATAGAGTGCATCATATAGTGTGCCACCCTACTGATATTTTGCTGCTTCTGTCATTGCCTTCCCTCACTCACCCCTTGGATGCGATTGCATCAGAGAAGCCAGCGCGTGAGCAGCGTTCTGAATGGGCTCCGATCTCACCCCAGAGAGGCCAAAGAGTGAATGTGTGGCTCCATTTGCTCCAGTTATCGAGCTCCCGGCAAAATAAGTGGGGGGTTGCCATCCACCCGCGTGGTACCCTGACTCGAGCCCTAGCCAAGACAATTGGCTTTATCAATAGTTGTTTTTTGAATCAAGTTGTATATAATAATGAAAATGCTTCCGCACTTGTGGTTGGGGTTGTGGCTTAATGCTTGAGCTGTCGATTTTGGAGATGGGTTTTTAGTCTCGGGTCAGCATAAAATCCTGTGATTCTGGGCAAATCAATTAATCTCCCCATGCATACAAAAAATATATAATAATAAATCATGTAAAGCGCTGCAATACTTTTTCGTTTGAGTTCGCACTATATAAAAACTTGCTGCATTTCTTTTCTCCTTGTTGTGTGGTGCAAACAAGACCCAAAACCCCTTCATAAATATACTCCTAAGTATCTCTCATTACTTTTTCACTCGAGGGCTTACTAGCATAAAAAAATTATGTGAGAGACCAGCGAGCACAGCGCAAGTGATTTCTCCCTGCATGCATAATTTACCTAAACTAGAATAATACAACATTTTGAAAACTTTAGTAAATTTTGCACAATGTTGGATGAAAAAACTTCAGACATTTTGGCAGGTCTCAATAAAGTTTCACCCGGGACTACTTTTGTTACATTTTTGATAATAACTGCTGCATCTTCTTTCAAAATAATGACTAGAATTACTTGGAGTATGACAAATACCGCTATCTTTGAGTATGATAAGCTTTGCCTCTAGAATTGGTTAATGGGATATACTGTCTTTTTCAAATAAATATAAAACATGTTCCTTAAGTACTCTGATACCAAGAGATGAAATACATTTCAAGAGAAAACAATACAGTACAAATAAAATATATCACATAAAGGGAAACTGCCGATAGTAATTCAATTTGAAAGGACAGCTTCTGTGCCAGTGTAATTTGGTAACATGTCTAACGGCAGAACGATTCTTAGCCTTCATAGGGATGACAAAGAAATTTCTGCAAATGACTGCCTTACGGCTTGCATTTACTTATTTATCCTTTCGAAGTGGCCAGTCAGCAATCCTGGCCCGAACTCCCATCTTAGGAACACCCGGGGTGGCAGAAATATGATGGGAACTTTCACTACATGGCGGCCCAACAGGAGACATTGCTGAAGACCCTAAAGTGCCATTCTGTGACCTGAAACGTCTCATAAAAATGATCGGAGCGGGCTTTGGAAGATACATCTGCACCAATAGCCTGTGCCACACTAGCAACTGCTCTATCAGTCTGGGACCGCTTTAGGCTGGTCATGATGTGAAAACGTGCTTGGTGCTAGTGTGCTGCAGCAGAAAACTGAGTTGTTTTGGCTTCCCCAATGCCCAATCCCCTTTTGGAGAAAAGCCTCCGGCAAACAAAACGGTAGCATGGGAGCTCAGAAGTGTTCATCTAGCATAGATTAAAATGTTGCACTCATGTCTGTGCACGCTAGGTTTGTAAATGGGTACTGCCCAGAAGTCTCTTTAACTTCTTCATGGCTGCTGAAGCGCCACGTTCCAAAGTGCGAGGAAAGGCCTGGCATCACCTGTCCTGTACAAATGTTGTTCGATGTATTGCTGGACCTGTTTGGAGATTTAGACAGGAGTCATCCTAGGTCTTGTGCAATGGTTGTCCTCTGCAAACTCCTCAAAGTCTCATGTGTGGGCTTTCATATTTATACGCTTGTTGTAACCGTACTGGATGCTCGCCTACGTCTGATGGCAGGCTGCAGACTCCTACACATCATGCCTTGTTTCACTTTGTTTTGCGTGTCAATCCAAACAGTTCCCAGGTGTGACGACGGGTGGCACCGTGGGGCGGGGTTGTTCCTGCTTGTTCCAGTGGGTGTGACGAGGCTGCTCCTGTGTTCCCGAGTTTGGAAGGGTGTGGGTGGTTAGAAGGGGGTTTGGGCTGCAGCTGGAGCCCGTCCAGCCGTAGGGTGTGTTTATGTGTGTGGGGGCTGTAGTGTTACTGCTCTGCATCTCCTCAACACAGCTGTGGTACCGGGGGTCCTCAGCCCCTCTCTCCCCGATGCTCCAGGCCGGTGAACAGGGCCTTGCTGCCCTCAAGTGCCCCCCCTACTTTACAAATGCCCTCAATCAGCCCGCAGCCTCTCTCTATTCAGAAAAGCCACGCATCAATTCCAAAAGCATTACGTGTGCTTTACACGTCATGTTTTTGGACTTGCTGCATTTCTTTTCTAAATAGAGCGCAGCTGGGTGCTGATTGCGGGCCGTTGTGAAAGTATTGCTGTTAATTGCAGCACATGAGAGTGCTGCAATTAACAGCAATATTAACGCTTTTGGAATTGATGCGTGGCTTTTCTGAATAGAGAGAGGCTGCGGGCTGATTGAGGGTATTTGTAAGGCCTCAGGCAACCAGTAAATTGCCGTTTTTCGCCGCTCGCGTTGTGAAAGCGGGCGGCTGCCAGAACGTGTACGCGCTTCACAAGAGGCACTGCGTGCTCGGTGCCTTAAAGGTGCGCGGGCGCCCAGGCGCGCGGGTTAGAGGGAACACTGCTTGTGAGTAACTTTACCCATTTTTATTGTGGAACTCAAGTGTCAAACTAATTGTTTGACTTTGAGTGAGAATATTGAATATGCTCTCCTTGCAAAAATGTCCTGTGGACCGTATTCTTTGGCGTTATGTGTGTAGTCTTGTTTTACAGAAGGGACTCCATAGCCTCTGCAATGCAGAAGGCAGGTCAGATGCTTCACAGCATTACCTCACTTGTATAGAGGCTTGCCAGTCCAACTGAGACAAAGACTTTGCCTTCGTGAATGCTGTTTGCCATTGAAGTATGAACATGATCAACAATACTGTAAAAAGGACACTGCTGGATGTGTGCCACATTCAATAGAGTTCACTTTTGGAAGGAACACAGTTGGTTCACATGTTGCACATGCTTCAAGGGTGGGATTCCGACCCCTTCCAAAAGCAGAGGCCATGAAGTTAGCATCTTCACATGAGCAGCCAACTGCTCTTACTGGTCAATCAGGACCCCTTATAATGTTATGTGCTATCTGCAGGCAACCAAAGAGAAGTGGGTCGCCTGCTGCACCATGTGTTGTGGCGAAACACTCTTCTGCACATGAACATAAAGTGTCACATTTGCTGTCTTTTTAAAATACCTCATCTACCCAAACTGCATTATGTTGCTGACGTATAGGTGCAAGAATGTTGCATTGATATTCGTGTATGCAAATGATGGTGCCTGTCTCTGAGGGGCAGATTAATACTATGGATAATGTGCTGCATGGCTAAACACTTATGAGGTCCCAAAGGCGAGACCTATTGGCTATGCCAATGCTTGTTTTGTATTATGTTGAAAACGCACATAAGGTGCCTCTTCCATATGCCGCAGGAGTCCGGGAAAAAGAAATATTCCTAACATAGCTAAAGGCTCCGATAGCGGGCAGGTTACCAGAGGGGTGGCTTAAAAGGAGATTCTAGAAATCTCTTAAACAAGATGCACACCTTCAGAAGGTTCTACTTCACAAATGTTTAGCATTGCAACAGAAAATACACTCACTAAGCCATCAGATAACGCTACGGCTGGTCGCAAAACAAAGCCCCTATTTCCTTCCCAGGCATTAAATGGCTGGGCACAACACTTATAATGCGGCACCAAATGTAGTTCAAATTTACAAGGTTTATGCAAAGTGCACGGAAATGTCATAAACTCCCTCCTCCCCACCCCACTCCCTTCCAGGACAGACGCAAGAGACTGTAAGGATTATAAAATGGCCTACAGATCAAACATCTGGTGCTTATCTCCAACAAGCACATTCCTTAGCTGCCCTCTAAGCAGACACAGGAAGGCAGGTTTACGGTTCCAGAAACATAAAAGAGAACAGAATTGTGTTGTACAAAATCCAGTAAAAGAAAATGAGCTCATCTTCTATAAGCACATACGTTGTTTTGTTGGAAATCCCCAAGCCTATGCTATATAACATATAGTATCCACAACCCATGTGCTTAAAAGCGCAATAACAGAGATTTAAATTGCAACAATTTTAAAATTACTACAGCCCCCACACAAAATAATTTAATGCAGGGGCATTTAGCTTTTAAAGAGCAACAGTGCATTTGCCTAACATGTGCAAGAGCAGCAGTTAGCACAGTCACTGGGTAGCATGATCGCCTGGCAATCATTTTGCATATGCAATAAATAAACTGGATTTTCATAAAAACGAATAGTACATGCACACAGGCGACTGGTTCAAGGAGCCACAGCTAATTTATAAACAAATGATGCTAAAAATTATCTTTTACTGCATACCATTTGCAACATGCAATAGGATAACAGAACATCAGACTACAAGTACTAATACGCACACAAGTGCAGCGTTACCTCTGAGCCACTAAAAAATATAATGTTGCAAGGGTAGGTTACTTTTATGGATCAATTCTCTCATATAAAAATACCACGTATCACCCAGATACACTGTTTAAAAAATGAATGCAGTTTATCTCACACCTATAAAGACACGGGCTAGACCTATCTGTTCACAAGTACACAGGGCCATATGCATATCCCAAAATTACCCCTCAATAGGCAGGGTAATACAGATATGTGTGTATATCTATTCTACACCCAACAAGCAAATGTGTAGCTATTGCAGGTCAAATATAGGGGTATATCCCCACATAGAAATGCTCAATAAAGCAAAAGATCACGGGATAGTTATAGATATTTGAATACATATATATGCTTGTTATGTAGAGGTAGTTATATGCATTTATAAAATATAACTATTTCAATATACATCCAAGGGTTTTTTTCTTAGTCATGTCTATAAATAATTAGCACACTCACAAATGCAAATATGCATAACGGTGTATATATGTGTATACTTTCATAAAAGGACAGCTATATGCATACCTACCAGGTACACAGAACAGGAGAACACAGATTCTCTCAAAAAAAACAAGTGGTACAGTACACCGTTTTTGTTTTTTATCATTTTGTGGGGATTAACTACAGTTCACTCCCTCCCTCCTTCACACTCGCTAAATGCCGCTACAATATCTATGAACAGTATGTGAATCTAGAAGACGTCTATGCTGCAAAACGAAACTAGTTACTTACCTGTAAGAATAGTTTTGCACCCTAGACTTTTCTAGATTCCCATATGACCCTCCCTCCTCCCCTGTGGAGGAGTAAAAAATAATAATGGATACATTAATTATAAAAAAAGGAGACAAGACCTAGGGCCCGATGTAGGTAGGCCGTTACCGATCGGTAAATCGTCCAAATCGGTATATTTACCGATTCGGAATGGCTACCGAATCGGAAATAATCCGATTCGGAAATACCCCGAATCGGAAAGAAAACGAATCGGTAACATACCGATTCGTTAAAAATACCGATTCGGTACATGTACCGAATCGGTAGTGACACCAATTCGGAAAATAAACCGATTCGGTCCATGTATCGAATCGGTAGAGACAGCGAATCGGAAAAATGCCGAATCGGCTAACCTACCGATTCGGTTGAGTTACCGATTCGGCAAATCTCCGATTCGGACAGAGAGAGAGATGTAGGGAAGCATAGAAATACCGATTTTGGCTCAAAATCGGTATTTCAAAATCGGTATTTACCATGGATTACAATCAGGTGGTAACCAACTTCAACCTATAAAAATAGACCCAAAATGCATTGCAACTTGCAGGATGGCTGCTTTTTATGTCATTGCAAGGCGGCTACGGCTACAGCAGGAAGGAGAGAGGGAATGGCAAAGAGAGGAACAGGTCTACAGACAGAGGATCACCCTGTTCATGCTCACAGAGGCAGAGATCCTACAGAGGTACAGGCTGGACTCAGACACCATTCTGGAGCTCATCAGGGACCTCAAACCACTGTTGGACCACCCCACCCCAAGGGCACACGCCATCCCAGCGCCCGTGCAGGTGCAATGCAGCCTACACCTGCTTGCGTCTGGCAGCTATCAAAGTGGAGTAGCAGCGGTAGGAGGGGTGACCCAGAGCAGCCTGTCAAGGTTTTTCCACAAATTCCTTGACGCCATGATACACAGGATGGACCAATACATCTCTTTCCCTGCAACCCACGCGGAACTGGTACAAACAAAAGCTGACTTTTACCAGATGGCACAATTTCCCCAAATCATTGGCTGCATAGATGGCACGCACATTCCGATTTGGCCCCCTGCTGACACAGAATACATATACCGCAATCGGAAGTCTACGCACACCATCAATGTTCAGGTGATCTGCAATGCGAAGTGCACCATCACAGACCTGGTTGCAAAATTCCCAGGGAGTACCCACGACTCCTACATTTTTCAACAGAGCGGCATCTATGCACGGCTGACGGCTGGCGAATTTGGTGAAGGATGCCTCCTAGGTGAGACACATCATCAGACCCCCATAACACAAAGTAGCTAAGTGAAATACATGTATGCATGTGAGTAATGTTACCCCTTTTCCTTCTAGGCGACAGTGCATATGCCCTCCGCTCATTCATACTCACCCCCTACCTCAACCCCTCCACACCCAGCCAAAGGAGGTATAACCGGGCCCACAAAAGCACCAGGAATGTAGTTGAACGGACCTTTTGCATCTGGAAAAGCAGATTCAGATGCTTGCACAAGAGTGGAGGTGCAAGGCAGTATACCCCCATCACCTGCTGCAAGATCATAGCTGTCTGTGCAATGTTGCACATCCTTGCGGTGAAGAAGGGCACTGAGGTGGAGTTGTCAGACTACGAGGACCATGACGACGACGTTGCTGTGCCACAAACACAACCTGCAGGGGTGTCTACGCCAAGTGATGGCAGATACAGACGTGAGGAGATTACAGAAAACTATTTCTGAGTGAGTACAGATGCACAGACAGGTCAATGGTTGTAAGGAAATGAAATTTTTAATAATGTTGCAACACCATTACTGCACTGATGTGCAACAAAAGAAAATTTTAACAAAAAGTGGTTCAATGTCAATAGTCCGGGTTGCTTCATCCGCCCTGGCAAGCTTATTTTTTGCTGCGCTTAGCAGCCCCACTGGGATGTGCCTCTCCCCCTTCTGCATGTCCAGCAGCTTCAGCAGAGCGCATGCGGCTCCGACACTGCGCTGGCCGGGCTGCTGCGGCTGCTGCTGTCCCCAGCCTCGCCCAGGTCCAGGGCTGGATTGACCACAGTGTTTGAAATTATAAGTGCCTCCATGGCGGTCGTAATGCGGGCCATGCCCCTGGTGACCTCTGCGGTGTTCTGGGTCAGGCTGGCCTCCATATTTGCCCCACGTTGGCATAGCTGTGCGGTAGCAGCAGCAAGGCGGTTTATTGACCTATTGTGCATGCGGGCATCCCTGCGGCGAGAGTGCTCGTGCTCGTCCAGTTTAGTACATAGCTGCGTGATGGCTGTGGTCATATGGTCAAGACCTGTAGCAATTTCCTTATTGGTTTCCACAAATGTCTTAAAGCCCTGCGCCATCTCTCCCATTTGCAGGTTATGCTGCCGCAGCTGGCGCTGGCAGGCCAAGATGGATTTTGCCTGCATCCGCTGTATCTTAACCATGCTGTTCTCCAGCCCTTGAAAGACGCTGCCCTCCCGTGCTGGAAGTGCAGTGCTGGATGTTGTACGCCCCCGGGGATTGCTGCTGCCCTGCTGTGTGGGCTGGGGTGCCACAGGTGCAACTGTGTTCGTAGCTGGGGCCTGACTTGCTGCTCCATCGATGGGGTTCAATGGAGCTACAACAATACTCCTGGCAGGAGATGTGGCAGGTGCAGGGTGGCTCGGGGTTGGTGAGTTCTCTGGGGAGAACAGCAATGGGGGCGTGCCAGATATTCGGGGGGAGTGTAGGAATGTGAAGGATTGTCAAATGTCTTCCTCATTTCCCTGGCCACTGGTGTTCTCCTCCTCCTCCTCCTCCAGGGCAGCTTGACTAGTGCTTGGCCCTGCCACCGCACTGGAAGAAGTTGCTGGTGCTGGTGCCTCAGTTGCTCCTGCTTCTCCGCCTGATGGTGCCCCTAGGTATAAAGAAGCATTTGTGAATTGAGTGCTGATGTATTACAGTCACTACAATTAAAGCATTGCACATATCATTACTATTTCTTTGATTCAGTTCCACTGTTCTATTAATTATGCTTCTGCACTGGCATTTTTGCCTACTTCTGCTGACTACATTTACCATGATGCTTTTCTCTTGTCTGTTGGTAGCAGTACTGGGCTGGGGTTTGGCTGTGCATTGTGTCTAAAGGGGAGGTGTCTGGTAGGGTGTGTCATGATGCGCATGCTTCTTACCTTTAGCTGTAGCTCTGGCTGAGCTTTCCAGGTTCCCAACTCCAACCACACTCTCCCTCTCGATGGTAGTCGCCACTAGTTCCTCCAGCTCAGTGAGGGGTGGCGCCGGGTTCCTGCCTCCACCAGTCAGTCCAGCTTGCCTCTGCAGCTCTGCCAATTTCCGCTTTGTTAGGCTTCGGATATCATAGAACTTCTTTTTGAGGTCATCAAGGCTCCTGGGGGTAACACCAACTGAGTTAACTTTCTCCCCAATATCGCTCCACAGCCTCCTCTTTGTGCTCTCAGGTACAGTGAGGGACAGCCTCCCAAACAGCTGCCTGTGTACCCTCACCACCTCCTCCAACAACACTTGCAGCTCCATGGTGCTGAATTTAGGTTTTCTCTTGTGCCCAGCCTTCTGGCTCTCACTGCTGCTAGCCATCTTTCACAGTGCTCTGGATCCTGCCTCCACTGCTGCTCACTATGAATGCTCAGCTCAGGCTGCCTCTCCAGAAAGTTCTTAATGAGCTGCACCTGCCTGGGTAGCCACTCCCTGCTTGGGTGGGGGAGGGTGGATCCACCTCATTGGCTGTTGTCTCTGGTTTCAGTTTCACTAGCTTGCCGAATCGGATTTTACCGAATCGGATTTTACTGAATCGGATTTTACCGATTCGGAATTTCCCGATTCGGTATTTGCAATGCCGTCCTATGGGCCTTTTGGCCATGGGGGTGTATGGCGATTACCGAATCGGTATTTGCCGAATCGGTTGTAGCCGATTCAGTAAATTCCGATTCGGTGGATGCTGATTCGGTACGTATCGAATCACAATACCGATTACGACCGAATCGGTATTTTTCCGATTTTTTTTCCCTACATCTCATTTTCCGATTTCAAAATACCGATTCGGTGCAATTCGGTATTTTGAAATCGGAAAATGCGTTTTACCTACATCGGGCCCCAGGTCCCTAAATAAACATAGTACATAAATACTTATAAGGGCTAACTAATAGCAAAAAGCTATACATCTCCTCTTTCAGTATTACATACGTAATATATAAGAACTAAACCATAGCAAATATGCTACATCTGCCCTATTAAAACAGCAAGTGACCCTTTTTGGAAAAGGTCACACCAAGCTACCTGCATAGCTCATAATCAAACAATTAAATAATAAAATTGTAAAAGGGCATAACATATAAGCTATTATGCCTTTCATAATCAGCTATATACAGCAACGTTATTTAAAACCGGTATAGCTAATTAAAAAGGAACATATATATACACATATATATATATATATATATATATATATATATATATATATATATATATCGCCTTTTAAAGGTCAACAAGTGTCCCTGCTCTCAGCTCTATAAACAATCAATATTATACGTATTCAACAAACAGACACAATCACAAAACAAACAACAGGAAAAAATAATCTGAGAGCTTGCACACACACAAAATGGGTTGTAGCCTAACCTAGGGGATCATGTCTCACAACCAGTAACTAGTTTCGGTATCATTATTACCTAGATTTTTTTTAAACAATTTAAAACATTAGATGCATCCCAAACCGAATTATATCTAGCAATAGGAGGTCTTGATATCCTAATACTTAATATTCTCCTAACCAAAACTTCCTTACCAACTGTAATTCCATTCCATAAAACATGTCCTGCAGCAATAGCCGACCTATGAACATTAGTCGTTCGGTATGATAAACCACTCTCAAACAATCCAGACAAATAATTCACTGCTTCAACTACATCCACTAAAACGGGATCAAACCCCCTCTCCATGCACCAGCAATCCCTTTCTGCCATACCAGTCTATACATTTTCCTTGTATCCAGAGCCCAGGACTCTCTATTAAGATTTGTAGCTGCCTGTGAAAGTCCAGGCACCTCCCAATACACGCCTAAAATTTTCCATGCTACCAATCTAAACTTCACTGATATTACCAATTTGGGCCTTTCTCGACTAGGATTCAACAGAATACAGAATATCCTTAAACAATGGGAGTAGAATCGGAAAATCCACCGATAATTCTAGAAGTACAGGATACCAGACCTTGTGGCCTCCATAGGGCTGTCACCAGAACCAAAGTCTCCTTCTGTTTGCATAGAAAACTTGTCATCCTCAAAGTCATCGAAAACAGAGGAAAAGCATGCAGCCTCATTCCCCTCCAGTTCTGATTAAATGTATCCAACAACATCTCCTCCGAGTCTGGATGCCAACTGAAAACTTTGTCAACTAGGCATTCAGCCTGTTTGAAAATAAGTCTATCTTGCATGGACCTCTGAGAACCATCAACTCCATAAAAATCTTCCTGTCGAACATCCAGTCGCTCTAATCCTTGCAATTCCTTTTGCAACAATCCTCCTCTACATTCTATAACCCTTGAATGAGTTGCGCCTGCATAGTTGTATTCATGTTTAATTGTAGGCATGTAGGTATTGTTTGCTAATACTGTTAATTTTTGTCACTGTTGTCACTATTTTTGCGCTTTTTCCCTCTGCTGCACCACTTGGCCCCTCCACCTGCTGCTCACGCTCCCGCTTCCCAGCTGAGCTTTCCCTCCCTCCTCCCTATTTAATGGTGGCCACTGCTGGGATGAGCGAGCAAGACCTCTCACCTCTGGTCAGGGACCTGCTCTCTCCCCCAGTAGCTCCACCATTGTGCTGCCACCGCTGATAGGGATCTGGTAGGGTTCGAGCCTGCCTCTGCTGCCACCTGCCTTGGTGTGCCCGTTTTTCTTCCTATTTCATCCTTCTTGTTTAATTGTAGACGTGTAGGTATTCTTTTGCTAATACTGTAATTTTTGTCACAGTTTTTGCAAGTTTTCCCGCTGCTGCTCCCCCGCGGCCCCTGCTGCTCACACTCCCGCCTTCCAGCTGACCTTTCCCTCCCTCCTCCCCTATTTAATGGCAGCCGCTGCACGGCGGACTCGTGCAGCGGGCGCACCTCTGGCGCACTGAAGGCACACCTAAGGCAAGTCTTTCTGTGCCCGTCCTCTACCCAACCAGCACCCGGGACCCTGGATCGCCAACCATCCACCACTATGACCCAGCTACGCTCTCAATCCCGGAGGAGCAACAACTGCCAGCTGTCCACGCCTAGCACCACCCACAACAGTTGTCACTGCCGCCAAACCTTCAACACCACCTGCACACCCATGACCACCAACACCCTCGCCCCGAACGCCAACACTTCCTAAACCCTGAAGTGCATCCTCCTCAACGTGCACTCCCTGCACAGATACGCCATAGAGATCTGGGAGCTCCGCAACACTGTCTCGCCAGACATTGCCTTCTTTACAGAAACATGGACCATCTCCTCCACCGCCCCCGACACCGCCATTCCCGACGGATCTAAGATCCAGAGGAAGGACCGCACCAACCGCCCAGGAAGAGGACTCGCCACCGCACACAAGAGCTCCCTCCGACTCTCCACCTCCACCACAAGTGACTCCTTCTGCACCACCGAACACCTCCACTTCCACTTCCAGATCCAGACGAGCCCCAGAAACACACTTCGATGTACCCTCGCCTACAAACCCCCGGACCTCACACCCCGTTTGCCACTATCATCGCCGACTTCATCGCACCCCACGCCATTGCCTCCATGAGCTACATACTCATCGGAGACCTGAACTTCCACCTCAACAACCCCAGCGACCCCAACTCCACCACCCTCCTGGACAACCACTCCAACATCTGCCTGAAACAGACCACACCCACCTACAAGGCAGGACACACCCTCTACGCCTTCTTCGCAGGAGGTAAAAACATCCAATTCAGCCACACAACGCAACCCCCATGGACAGACCCCACTGCATACACTTCCACATCCTAAAAGCCACGCAGCCCAAACCTGCACTGCGCCCTCCACGAAGGAATTGGAGCAAAATCACTGAGGAGCAGCTCATTTCCACCCTCAACCGAGACGCCCTGACCAACGCCAACCTCGCAGCCAAAGAACTCCACGGATGGATCTCCAACTGCGCAGACAAACTCGCACCCCTACTGAACTCCAACAGACAGCGCCCCAGGTGGGCCACGTAGTTCACCACAAACCTCCAAGAAGCCAGATGCACCGTCAGACTTCTCAAGAAGAACTGGAGAAACAGCAAAACATCAGAAGACCGCTCCACCTACAAGAACGCAACAACAGATTACCCCCAACTCATCTGATCCACCAAAAGGACCTTCATCCAAAACAAGATCAACCCCAACGCCAGTAACTCCAAAGAACTCTTCAGCATCATCCAGGAATTCACCAAACACCTCAGCGAAACCACGGACATCACCCCCTCTCAGGACCTCTGCAACAAACTCTGATCCAACTTCCACCTGAAAATCAAGGGACTGTTCGACCACTTCAATGACCAGATACCTGACGCCACCCAGCCCACCATCTACTCCCGGATCCCAGTCACCACCGAAGACACCATTTCGACCATGAAAGGCATACACGCAGGAGCCCCCATGAACCCCTACCCGCCGCACATCTTCCACAGAGCCGCCACCACCATCGCTCCAGAGCTACGACACACCATCAACGCCACCTTCAAGACCGGCACCTTCCCCGATGACTGGAAATGTGCAGAAGTCAGACCCCTGCTCAAGAAGCCCTCAGAAGACCCCACAGACCTCAATACCTACCGACCCATTTCCCTCCTCCCCTTCACAGCCAAAGTCACAGAGAAGACCGTCAATGCCCACCTAACAAAATGAATTGGAAAAAACTCCATCCTCGACCCCTCCCAATCCAGATTCCACAGCAACCACAGCACCGAGACCGCTCTTCTTGCCGCCACAAATGATATCCGCACCCTCCTCGACCAAGGACACACCATGGCCCTCATCCTGCTAGACCTCTCTGCAGCGTTCAACACAGTCTCCTACTGCATACTCACCACCAGACTCCCCGACGCCGGCATACAGGGAACCGCCCTAGACTGGATCCACTCCTTCCTCACCGGCAGAACTCAAAGAATCAGACTGCCACCCTTCCTCTCCGAACCCACGGAAATCAACTGCGGAGTACCCCAAGGATCGTCGCTCTGCCCCATGCTCTTCATCATCTACATGGCCCCTCTCACCGCCATTGTCAGACAGCACAAACTCAGCATAGTATCCTACGCCGATGACACCCAGCTCATTCTCTCCCTCACCAAGGACCCCACCACCACCAGACTCTTTTTCCAGGAAAGATGTCGCATCCTGGATGAGCAAGAGCTGACTGAAGCTCAACTCGGAAAAGACGTAAGTCCTCGTCCTCGGACCCTTCCCCTCGGCATGGGACAACACCTGGTGGCCTACCGCCCTCAGCAGCCCTCCCACCGACCACACCTGTAACCTCTGCATCGTACTCGACTCCTCCCTCTCCCTTACTCAACAGGTCAACACCGTCGCCTCCAGCTGCTTCAACACCCTCCGCATCCTCTGAAAGACCTTCAAATGGATCCCCACAAATCAAGAAAGACCGTCACCCACACACTCATAACCAGCAGACTGGACCACGCAAACGCCTCTACACCAGGATCAACCAGTGTCTGCTCCGAAAACTCCAGACCATACAGAATACCGCAGCCAGACTCGTCCTCTGCATCCCTCGACACAAACACATCACCGAACCCCTGCGGAACCTCCACTGGCTCCCCGTTGAGAAGAGAGTCACTTTCAAGATACTCACCTACGCCTACAAATGCCTTCACAACACCTGTCCCCAAAACTTCAACAAGAGAATCTCCTTCCATGTATACAAGAGGAACATCCGATACGTTGCCCTCGCCGAAACCCCACGCATTCGCAGAGCCAGAACATGTGGAAGAGCCTTCTCCTACATTGCGCCCAAGACCAGGAACGAACTCCTGATCGACATCAGACACGCCCCCTCCCTGAACATCTTCAGGAAGACACTCAAGACCTTGCTTTTCAACTGAACCGAGCTGCTTACCCCCCTGCCGCTCCAGCACCTTGAGACCCTCATGGGTGAGTAGCGCGCTTACTAAGCGCCTGATTGATTGATTGACTTACCTGTGTTTCTGAACCGTCTATCTCCACGTCCATATGTTCCTCTATTCCTCTGTGTTTGAGGGTAGAATCCCTCTGACTTATATGAGGTCTGAAAAGTACTGGGTCTAAATGAGGCTGTAGTAATGCCTGGTCCTGGCGAGGGAACTGATCCCGGCCACTTCAAAAATATGTTTATCAAAAACTTTTTTAATCTCTCTTTATTATTTTTTAAAGAGCTAAAAGCTCCCACATATTTAGACATATCCTTTATAAAATCGTCACCAAACAGCAACCCATTTGCTGAAATGACCGCCTTTGTTATTTGCTAGTTCCACCAACTTTGGATCAATTTTTAGCAAAATACTCTTCCTATGTTCGACTGATAAAGCAGTATTTGCATTACCTAATAGACAGACAGTTCTTTGGATCCATTGTCTCAACTATTCTATATCCAAGCTCTTATTACCCACGTATGCTTCCTCAACCATATACAAAATCTTAGTAATAGGACCTGTCAAATCCAATAAACGGTCCAGACACATTATTAGGCCCTTATGCAAGTCTTTCCTAGGACCCCTGATGCCTTTGCCTATGAAGACAATTATCTTTGCAACCAGGTCTGGTGTCACCATTAGTCTATTGGCCAGACTGGGTCTTGAACATTCCGATCTCAAGCAAAGTCTTGCATCTTTCGGAATCTGTTTCTTCAACCAATTCTCCATGTACTTTGCTACATGAGCAATTGGAGTCCATGCTGCTGGCGAAGGATGCTTAATCAATAAGGGATCAAACCTATACCCTCCCAAGGGATCCATCAGAGCCTTCTGCTCTCTGTTATTTTCTTCCAAGACTACAGACTCCCTAGTATGTTCTCTTAACTCTTTCTCTAACTCAAAATCAGAGGAACAACTTATTTCCACCTCTGCACTCCCAGAGGATTCATCATAGCAAACCGAGGAATGTTTCCTTGTTTCATTAGTCTGCTTCCCAGACTTCTCTGGACCTTAACTTGGTCCCCTTGTATGCACTTAACACTGCCAAATTTCCATTCACCTCCAAATCCCTTATCATGACTCCCTTTCTTAAACTTCTTTTCTACTCCCCGATTTTCCTCAAGATGTTTGTGCTCCATATTGACAACATCACGCGTTCCTAAAATGGCCGCCACGCGTACATGACAGCAAAACCAGTCCTACCTTTAATTCAATACTTTTACCTGGAAGCACTGTTCTTAATCTTCCGACTCTGTGTGTTCAATTTCATCGCGCTACACAAACCCCGAGCACCTTCCTAATCTCGAGTCGCACACTTTTTAAACTTCACTGAATTGCACACAAAATCCCGCGTGCACCACAGTGCCCTCTTGCCAAGTAAGGACCTACACAACCAGGCGCGGTGCGTCCATTGGGGCGTGGGGGCGTGGGGGCGTAGCCCACCCGCCCGCTGCTCCCTCTGCATCTCTGAACTGAAGTAAACTGAATCAGGTGACTTAACTTCAAAGACGCCGAGGGAGAACTGACAATCATGTCAGTCAGCATGACGTCGGACCGCCCACCCCCTTCAGAGACTGAAGGAGGTGGGCGGTCCAGCGTCATGTTGACTGTCATGATTGTCACCAGGGGCAGGCAGCAGCGCAACACAAGTGCGCATGAGTGGGGACGGAGGGCGAATTTTCGCACTGTGCCTTCTCATGCGCACTTGTGGTTTTCCTTGTTAGCGCATGCCCATTAGGAGCCCCTTGGACTCCTAATGGGCGTGCTGCGGGCGAAAATTAGCCGTGCCCTAAGCCACACCTGACGCTGCTGGCAGCGCCAGGATTGCTGATAGGGGTGCCTGCCAGTCCATTCCACTGCCGTTGTGAAGGCGCCAAGGGGAGCAGCAGAGGCGGCGCAGACCGGCGGTCAGGTAAGTGTACTTTTATATGTTTAATTCCCTGTCTCTCCCCCCCACCCCCCACCGAGAGTCGCAAGCCCCCCACCCCCCTCCCACCTCCCAAAGCCACGACTGTTGGCAGTAGTGCAGGTTCCATTGCCGAACGTTACAGAGAGAGAGTGAGTTTTTTCCCCCGGTGTGAGTGGGCTGATGCTGATGCGATGCCCTTCACCCGGGCTCGTGCTAGCACCACCTAACGGCACTTCTACCGTCCTGCCTCTATTGCCATCTGCCTTCCCTCCCCTGCGTTACTCCGCCATTGCCCCTGTCCCTGCAGGCACTTGTAAAAGCAGGAAAAAAATTAGACATAAATAGCTTCACCCTCCTGCAGCCCTGTAGATAGAGCCATGGTCGTGTCGCTTATGTTATTGCCTTACTGTTATGAGAATATTAGCATTGCTGGTGTTGTTATTGTTAACACTGCTTTCAAGAACAAGAGAAAGAGATTGTCACACGCACATAGGTCAGAAGCAAAGAAAACAAGCACTGGCGTTGCCAATAGGTTTCGCATTTGGAAAGTTGGAGCTATTGGTTTTGTAAATGACATTTTATATTTATATATTGTTATTGACAATGCCAATAACGATATATAAATATAAAATGTCATTTACAAAACCAATAGCTCCAACTTTCCAAATGCGAAACCTATTGGCAACGCGAGTGCTTGTTTCATTTAGATCTTTGTAATCGCAGTGGGGAAAAAGAAAAAAAAAAGGAATGGAGGAGAGGACAAGCAAGGTGACCGGCAGCGGGAAGGGGCAGGGGGAGTGGGGGGCAGGGGGTAGGGAAGGAGCCGGTAACATCCCATGACGGTTGAAGAGGCACGGGAAAGCAACCACAGGGGCGCGGGAGGGGACAAGTGACAGCGGGAAGAGGGTGATTGGGGTACAGGAAGGTGCTGGATTCTAAGCATTAAAACGTTGGTGGGAGAGATGGGGCTTGCAGCCATGGGGGCGCAGGAGATACCAAGAACCAGTGAGAGCAGAGTGACTGGAGGACGAAACAAGAAAAAAATGCAGTGGGGAGAGCAATTTCAAACACATGCAAGCGCTATGGCTGAAGCAGCAGGCGGGGGAGGGAATGGGAGGAGGGAAGAACAAATAGTATCTCAATCACTTGGGGAGCAGCGGACGGTCACGGATTAAGTTGAATAAATCAGTGCTTGGTCCCTGCTGCATCGGAAGTGACGTTTCAGCTGCACTTATCAATGAAGGTGGCTGCAAAGAAGAGTGACGCAGAAGCAGACAAACATGGTTAAAGTGAATTGGCTTCAAAGCGCCTCTGTAGCCGTTGTGAATGGGTAGCATGCCGGAGGGAAGCCGGATGGGGGCGGGAGAGCCTGGTGGGGGGGCGGGAATGCGAGCGAGGGGGGGGGGGGGGGGGAGAAGTGTGGCAGGCGGATTAGGGAGATGCGTGGAGGGAAGCCGGATGGGGGCGGGAGAGCCTGGTGGGGGGGCGGGAATGCGAGCGAGGGGAGGAGAAGTGTGGCAGGCGGATTAGGGAGATGTGTGTGCTTGTGTGGTCACGTGACCCGCTTTTGTGGTCACGTGACTCACATGCACTGTGAAAAAAACGCAGTGGTTTCACGAGTCGATGGAGCACTTGAATTCTCGCCTATTACATTCGCAAGCAAATGATAATAGGCGAAACCTAAAAAAAAAACTTAACACTACAAGTGCAAGAATCACATGAGTCTTTCATTACGTTTTAACAAGCGTTGCTTTCGCTTTTCACAGCGCTCCACACACTACAAGCAAAACACACACTCAAAAGACACATTCACACTAAATGCGCAGCTCGTGCACACAAGTAAGAGATACGCAGACCTGACAAACAGACAAACACACAACGGCACAATCACACAAAATACCACACACATTCCTTGACACCAGCCACCAGCAGGCTGACATGTTGTAACAATCAATATACTTCATTTGTGAGAAATACCTAGTTTCAGTGTTATCATTTCACTGCAAGAAGGAGACACTCACGTGCACACTGGGGCAGGGTGACAATCAGACAATTACTAGGACATGGGGAGGCAGGACAAACTGAGGCAACACGCTGAGACTGACCGAGCACTGGGATAGGAAATGCTGACACAACGCACCAAAGCAGAAGACACTGACACAACAAGCACAGACACTTATGTGGCTCAACACACTGCTTTCTTCTTCCCCCCCATGGCAGCAGTGCCACATAATTGAAATGCTATTCAGCTGCATTTATCCTCGTGTGCTTCATGGCGTGAAATAGTTCTTCAGTGTGCTGCGGGGACAAAGAGTTAAAGACAGGCTTTCAAAGCCAGTGCAGCAGGTGGGAACGTGTGCTCCTCTGCACTTATGACCATTCTCTCTCTAAGCAAGCGGGAGTACTAGGCACAGACTGTGCTTTTTAAATGCATGCCGAAGGTGCTGTTCTTGTTTGATTCATCTGACCCTGACAGTATTTCTATGAACTCAGAGATACTCGTGTAGATGTTACATTGCCTCATTTCATTGGCTTAGCATCTTCTCAACAGTAAACCATTTGTTTCTGTGTCATTTCCCCCCGTTAAATGTGATTTTTAGTATGTGTTTTTGTTCCTGTGTGAAGTGATTTATGCCCGACTACGGGTGGCACTCTTTTGCAAACTGTAGTGGACTGTGCAGTGCACACTGTGACACAGACTATAATTACAGCAGGGTCCTTTTGTGTATTACTATTACTTTCCTCCTGAGTTAGACCACCCCTGCTGTGGGGGGGAGGGGGGGGGCTCCTTTCATCCTGACAGCAGAAGGAGGTGTGTATGCTAACTTGGCATTGTTATCTTCAGTCTGTTGTGAAGTTCTGTGGTTATACTGAATAAGCAGCTACCTACATCATTATGAAGTTTCTTTTTTGTTGATGTCATTACTACACTTTCACAATTCCTTTATCAACCTTCTTGCTTTCTCTAATTTGCTTCAAAACAGACTATTTGTCCACTCTTTTTTCAGATTTTTTTCGGGGTGGGAAACGCCGCAAGTCACCCTTATGACAGTCATGCTTGCTCGCTACTCTCACTCGCCACCGAGAACTCAACCAGAACTTTTACGCCTCACCACTTACAAATGTCACCAGCCGCCACTGTACACAACTTGCCCGTTACACGCTCCACACTTCATTTCAAACAACACAACATAATTACAGGCATGCTAACATGGTCGCATCTCGGAAAATATTTTGAACGCTTACACTGTTTACAATTCCTGAAATCTCCAGAACCCATATCTCTCATATTTTATATTTTCTTCGAACCAAACATTGATAAATACATGTAAACGTTCCTTTTCTTTAAATATTTAAATTCACCCCACTCAAACCCTGAATGGTTTACAAAACACTTCCCCAAGAATAATTTTTAACAAAAACTCATCATAACAGTCAATCATAATCATTTATACTCGGAGCTGCCATAGATTACTTATCTGATTCAGCAGCAGCAAAAAGGAAGGAAGGCTGTTGGGAGTTCCATGGTTTTATAGTGTTGGATTTCTCTATGTTTTGTATTCTATTTGTCAAAGGGGCTGCTGTGTGTACAGCATTAAAGAAGATTGCAATAATGTAAACCTCCGGTCTTGCCATAAAATCAACAGTCTTGTTAACTCTCCTTTTTAGAAAGGGTCACAATCACGGTATTTTTGGCCGTCATAAACTCGAGCTGAGCTTTACATTGGCAAAAGTCCTTCTACAGCGACTCACCCGGTTCCATCTTCAGTACACCTCGTTCACACAGGCATAGGAATGTGACCAGAGAGTTGAAAGGTACCTTTTAATCCAAATTGTAGGCCTGTGTGTGCAGTTGCACACCCTGCATTTTGCCACACCGATAGGATTGCCGAATCTTAAAATTCTTTCAGACCTATTTCTCCAAATTGACCATGGCAAATCTCCAGTTGAGGAACTCTGGGGCATATTATCAAGGGGGTTTATCTCCGCTTTTTTGGCTTTAAAAGCCAAGAAAGCGGAGATAAAATTATCTCCCTATTACCTAGCTGTCGCTAACACCAGTTAGCGACAGCTAGAAGGAGATACCGACCATCTTGGGCCCCACTTTGCATGTCAGTGATATTTATCACTAATGACATGCAAAGTGGGCGTGCCAAGATGTTAGCGACTGAAAACAGTCACTAACATCGCTATCTCCTATTACCAACTTTTGGAGATATGCGCGCTAAGCTGAAAAGTGAGCTAATGCTCTTAGCCATGTTATCCACCTCCCATTGGATAACATGGCTAAGAACCTGCTCAGGGCAGGTGTTAGCTTTTCGTTGTTCCGACTTGCGGAGTAATGGTATGCGGAATCACAACGCGGTCGTGATAACGACCGCGTTGTAATTCCATGCAGGAAGAAAGACTGCGGGAAAAAAAGGTATATTCATCTGGAACAGTTAAGAGGATGTGGCACTGGTAGTAATGCTAGTGTTCTATCAAACAGTATAATCTGCGTGTTAATTTTGGAGAGTTCAATGTAATCATCAGATGAAGTACGCATCACAGTGCAGGCGTGGACCATTAAATGTGTGACAGTGTGCATATGGATTTTAGAATGTAAAGGGTTGTATGCATGTGATAGACGTTGGATGTATTTGCTGTGGTTGTGTACTTGTGTAACTCTGTTACAATTTAGAGGAGTTTAAACGTGTTTGTGTGCAGAAGTTGATGTGTGAACTTTTCTGTCTCAGTGTAGATGTGATATTTATGTGAGTACTTATGTGAGCGTTTTGGTATAGAGAAATGTGACTGTGTCATCTATGTGGCCCTCTATTGAACTTGGAGAGGGGAAGACCTCTGCTTTGAAAATAATGCAGGTGGCCCTAAAGCTTGAAGTAGTGTCCATGCTTTTTAGTTAAGCGTTCGTACCATCAATGTTATAAATAAGAGGCTGTGTCCATGGTTTTGAAGGTGGCTGTGGAGTAGAACACTACAGTGTGCACTTCCCTTTTTCCACTGAACCCAAGAAATCCCATTGACCAAGAGCAGGTCAGAATGCAGCTATGAGGTTGTCTGTTAGTCTGTCAGTTTGTTCGCACAGAAGCTTTACTGCCTCTTGCAACTCACGGCTCCCTATCATGACCCAAACTTCTAGGTACAAGGGAGTTAGTAAGCTTGAGTCAAAGAAATCCACTCCTAATATCTGAAAGAGACACATTAGTGATACATTCCTTACCTTAAAATATCCCCAGACGTCACGGAGACTACTTAGGCGCCAACCATGCGCGCCAACGTCAGTTCTTTCTTTTTCCTCGCCAGTAAGCGCAGAGTCGGTTAGACCACGTACCCTAGTCACCTTTGACTATTCTTTTTGGGACTTTTGTCTCCTGTTGGTCTTCTCTGGTGCGTAGGGATGCCCGATTTAAGTCCTGGTGATTCTGCCGTTGCAACATGTCAGTGGCGGACCCCCACGACATTTGTCTCTACTGTCTGGAGCGTGACCACAACTCCTGCTCTTGTCTCGACTGTCGGGCCATGGCCCTGAAGGCCTTGAGGGAGCAACGCTGGAAGTTGCTTGAAGTTCGGCACTTGTGCAACAGTTTCTTGCTGCCATGGACCGCCTGTTTAGGCTTCGGGCTCCCGCCGGTGCGCCTTTGGGCCTCGCGGTCCCGTGTCAGGATCATGCTGGGCCGTCGACACCACCAACGGCTCCGGCACCGGTGCCGGCTCCTGTGCTATCGGCTCCGGCGCCAAGAGTTACTACGCTGCCGGCTCCGGCCCCAGCGCCGCCCTCGGCTCCGCCTGTTGCGCCGCAGTGAATGCCTTTGGTTCCGCCACTCCCCCGGTTCCCAGACGGTTTTGTTCCCGACTGGGATCCAAATTGGGATATGGCGCCGGTTTGACCCCGATCGGCGCCGTTCCCTCAACGCCGTGTGTTCCTCCTCCGACCCCTGCCCCACCACCGCGGTCTGTACCACCCGCGGCGGAGGCCGAGGACGGCTGGGAGGGGTCCGAGGACCCTCTTGCTCGCCAGTGCGACTCTGAGCAGGATTGGGCAGGCGACTTGGAGGAGGCCAGCGGCCTTGACGTCTCCTCTGACCCGGGGTTTGCCCCACCCCCTTCCACTATGGAGGAGGGTGCCTCATATATGATGGTGCTCCGTCGGGCAGCTGAGGTCCTTCACCTTGATCTCCCTACGGTGGCACTGAAAACTAATCTCCTCACTGAAGTGCTCCTGTCGGCGTCCACTTCATCAGAGCCACTGCTACCGTTCAATGGCGCCCTCACTGATGTCTTGTTGGGCACTTGGTCGCGGCCGGCCACAGGGACACCTGTGATAAGAACGTCGCCAGGCGTCATCGCCCGGTGCCGGGTGATCCTGCCTTTCTGACCATTCATCCTACACCCGAAAGTCTGGTCATTCAAGCTTCGACATCCCAGAGTGCCTTTCCCAAGGCGCTGCCGGATAAGGACTCTAAGAAGCTGTAGCAGTTTGGCAAGCGGTTGTTCTTGTCGGCCAGCCTGGGGCTGAGTGTGATGAGCACCACGTGTCTTTTCCGCCGCTATTCCCAAGCGGTGTGCGATACGGTTGCAGAGGTGTTGCCCCAGTGTCCTGAAGAGGTCCAGGCTGGACTGTCTCAGGCGGTGGCCAAGGGTAAGGACGCGGCTAAATTTGCCATTCGGTGTCGCTTGGATACCGCAGACTCTCTCGGTAGGGCGATTTCCACGACTGTGGCACTTCATCGCCATGCCTGGTTGAGGTCTACCGGGTACTCCCCGGATGTCTAGAGTTCGCTCATGGACATGTCCTTTGATGGCACTCGCCTGTTTGGTGATAAGGCCGACAGTGCCATGGAGCGTCTTAAAGACTCATGAGCTACTGCCCAGTCCTTGGCCCTTTCTGCCACGCGCCTGGCCATGTCTACTTTTCATTCTTTTTGTGTCCAGGGAAGGGGTGCGCCTGCCCGTTCGTTTAGTCAAAAGCCTGCGCAGAACTAAACTCAGCGTTGCCATGGGCGTGGAGGCAACCGTGGCAGCTCCGGGGGGCGGCGTGCGGGCCAGTCCACCTCCACCCCCAAGGTATCCGCCTCGGAGCCTTCCTAGTCTGAGCTTCGGGGCACACCCCACGCCGGTGGGTGGCAGGATTCGTTATCACCTTCTCCATTGGCGTTCTGTCACTTTCAACAGGTGGGTGCTGCAACTCGTCCAGAGGGGTTACTCCTTTTCCTTCTAGTCTAGCCCACCCCCCCGGCCATGCCTCCACAGTTCCACCGCATGTCAGGGGATCCCCTAGCACTTCTCCCGCAGGAAGTCATGGCTCTCTTGGCTAAGGGGGCCATCAAGCGCATTCCTGGGCCAGAAGTATGGTGTGGTTGTTAGTCCCACTACTTTCTAGTCCCCAAGAAGGACAAGGGGGGATTGCGCCCCATCTTGGACCTCAGAAACGTCAATCGCTTCCTCCAGAAGGAGAAGTTCAAGATGCTGACTCTGGCTCAGGTCTTGGCTGCCCTCGACCCTGGAGACTGGATGGTAGCATTGGACTTGCAGGACGCCTTTTTGCGCATCCCCGTTCTGCGGCCCACCGGCGTTACCTGCGGTTCATGGTAGGCCAGGAGCATTTTCAATTTGCCGTGCTCATCCTTCGGCCTTACCAGTGGCCCTTAGGTGTTCACAAAAGTGTGGGCGGTGGTCGCAGATCATCTGCGCAGGTCAGGGGTGTCAGTCTTCCCCTACCTCGACGACTGGCTGTTGAAGGCTGGCTCGCCCCAGGCAGTTGTCACCCACTTCCAGACTACGGCCGACCTCCTGCATCTGCTGGGGTTCTCTATCAACGTGCCGAAGTCACACCTGAGTCCCTCTCAGAAGCTCCCCTTCATCGGAGCGGTTCTGGATTCGACGCAGTTTCGGGTTTATCCTCCCGAGCATCGAGTCCAGGATATTCAGGTTATGATTCCGATCTTTCAGCCTCTATCCTGGGTTTCAGTCAGGATGACCCTCCGGCTCCTTTGCCTGATGGCCTCCTGCATCCTGCTAGTGCAACCTGCTATATGGCACATGCAGGATCTGCAGTGGGACATGAAGTTCCAGTGGGCGCTTAGCATCAGGGCAACCCGTCCGATCACGTCCAGATCTCGATGGGCTTGCTCGACAATTGTAGTGGTGGCTCACAAATCATGATTGGGTCAATGGCAGATCCATCTCCCTTCACCAACCGGAACACAAAGTGATGATGGATGCGTCCCTCCTTGGGTGGGGTGGCCACTTGGGAGAGATGGAGATCAGAGGCCTCTGCTCTCCAGCGGAGTCCCGACTCCATATCAATCTTTTGGAACTTCGGGCGATTCGACTTGCACTGAAGGCATTCCTTCCCTCTGTCGGGGGAAGTGTGGTACAGGTGTTCACGGACAACACCACCGCCATGTGGTACTGCAACAAACAGGGCGGGGTGGGGTCCTGCACCCTATATCAGGAGGCTCTGCGCCTCTGGACATGGAACATCAGGGCATTTCCTTGGTGGTTCAACACCTGGCAGGTTCTCTGAACGCCAGGGCGGAACTACTCAGCCGCCGGTGCTTGATGGATCATGAATGGCGTCTAAACTCGGACGTGGCGCAAGGTCTTTTTCTGCAGTGGGGAGAGCCTTGGTTACATCTGTTCGCCACCGAAGAGAACGCACAATGTCATCAGTTCTGCGCATTAGAATTTCCAAGGAGGTACTTGCTCGGTTACGCTTTTCATCTCGAGTGGAGCTGCGGTTTGTTTTACGCCTATACCACTTCTGCCCAGAGTGCTGAAGAAGATTTGGCGCGACCGGGCCCAAGTCATCCTTGTGGCTCCGGATTGGGCACGAAGATACTGGTATCCCGAGCTACTTAACATGGCGATTGATCCCCTGATCCGACTGCCTCTTCGGGAGGATCTTCTGTCGCAGCATCAGGGGACGGTCCTCCACCCGAACCTGTCCAGACTCCATCTCCATGCGTGGAGATTGAGTGGCAACAGTTGACAGCTTTCGATCTTCCTCCCGAAGTCTGTGATGTCATTCTGGCAGTCAGGCGTCCCTCCACTAAGACAGTATACGCCTGCAGGTGGAACAAATTTGTGGCATGGTGCACAGCAAAAGCTGTGGATTCCCTTTCTGCCCCTCTTTTAGAGGTCCTTCTGTTCCTTCTCTCTTTGGCCCAGCAGGGCTATGGTCTGGGCACTATCAAAGGTTATTTTTCGGCCATCTCCGCCTTTCTAAGGCTTCCAGATCAGCCTTCTCTTTTTAAGTCCCTGATTGTTAACTGGTTCCTGAAAGGCATTACTCACATGTTTCCTCCCGTGCCTTTCATAATGCCTCAATGGGACTTAAATCTTACCTTAACCTATCTGATGTGCGCTCCCTTTGAGCCCCTTCATAACTTTCCTTTACGTCTTCTCACTCTCAAGACAGATTTCCTGGAGGCTATCATCTCTGCCAGAAGAGTGAGTGAGCTCCAGGCTCTTTATTCTAAACCTCTTTACCTTTCTGTTCATCCGGACAAGGTGGTTTTAAGGACCCGTCCTTCTTTCTTGCCAAAGGTTGTCATGCCCTTCCACATCGGGCAGACCATCACTTTGCCTACCTTCTATCCTTCAAAAGAGGAAGAGAGGCTCCAGCGTCTGGACCCAAAACGTGCGCTCTCGTTCTATCTGAAGCGCACTCAACAGTTCTGGGTGGATGACCAACTCTTTTTTGACTAAGTGGGCGCCAAGAAAGGTTGGGCCGTGCACAAACGGACCATTTCTCGGTGGGTCATTCTCTGCATCAAGGCCTGTTACTCGTTGGCTACGAAGGAGCCTCCTGTGGGGCTGTATGCCCATTCCACCAGGGCAACTGCAGCAACTACTGTCTTGGGACGCGGCATTCCCTTGCAAGACATTTGTCAGGGAGCTACGTGGGCCTCTCTGCACACGTTTACCAAGCATTACTGCCTTGTCAGTCAAGTCCGGAGAGACGGCTTCTTTGACCGGTCTGTACTCCGTGACTTTCTGGTGTCATCTTATTCACAGACCCTCCACCGGGGTTGGTATTGCTGGGGTATCTATTCTAAGGTAAGGAATCTGTCACTAACCTGTCTCTTTCAGATGCACAAGTTACTACTTGTGTAACAATATATTTGTAAGAGACATTAGTTAGTGATAGATTCCTTACCGCCCCACCCATCCTTCCCGTTCTGTGGACTGATTACTAGGGTTAAGACCATCAGTTTTAGGGCCCTAGTTTCATGGCACCAGTAGTCAGTTTCTTGCATGGCTCTGCGTTCCTGGCGCGGAAAGTCGTGTATAGAACTGACGTCAGCGCATGGGTGGCGCATAAGTAGTCTCCGTGACGTCAACTTGGCGCATACAATGCGAGCGACAGACGCGGAGCCGCACAACGCCACCTACTGACATGCAGGGGTCCTGCTAGCAAAACTTTCCAGATCCAGTCTGACGCCTGGGGATATTCTAAGGTAAGGAATCTATCATTAACTAATATCTCTTACAGATATATCGTTACACAAGTAGTAACTTGTGCTTTATGTCTTACACATGCCCAGTCTCCACTCCAACCAAAGGAATCACAAACATGGCTGTAAAGCCAAGCACCACCAGGCAGGGACCTAGCTAATGATCCACATAGGAAAGTGCTTTATTGTGTTCTTTATGTATTTCTGGTTCTTTATCGTTAAATGTTTCTACTTGCAGTGCTCAGAGCCAGTCGAAGCCCAGTGACACAAGCATTATGCCAAAACTTGAAATCGGAGCCCACCAACAGGATTATCCCCTGGCACAGTAAGACTTAAATATTAACAGTGCTTCCCAATCACCTACCAAATCACTTCATTTTTCTACTTCCTTTTAACTCTCAATTGCCCTTAATCTCAGTCCTTGTACTATTATGTTTTTCTTTGATTTCCCTACCCTGTCATCTATTGCCTAGTCATCTCTGTTACATTCAAAATGTTTTTGAATCTTTTTTTCTTTTTCTAGTGCAGTATGTTCCACTTTCCTTAAGTTTAGAAACCCTTCATTAGAAATGTCTCTCTCTTTCTCTCTCTCTCTTTGTCTGTTTCATTTTCAGTAATTAACACCTTCTTCACCTGTAATTGGTCAGGAAGCTCAAAGGATATTTTCACTGGTGTGTTGGTCTTAGTCATCTTCACTATATTTCTGCACCCATGCATCGATTGTTCCCCCACCTAAAAGTCTGTAAATTCAAGCTCAACGACTAATCTTGCTCTTTAATGCATTTTTTCTGTCTATTGTTATATTTGGCACCTATTTTTAAAGCATTTTTGCAGGATCACCAGAGCGTTATAAACTGCATTACAGTTGCCTTTTGCAGCATTTTGGTTTGGCTGTGACTAAGAGAGATATTGTCAGACCCTCACTGAATGATTCTTTACATTATAGAAGTAATAGTGATGCCAAGTGATTTTCAAAAGAGTAACGTAAGTTGTTGTCCCACCTGTGGAACTGTAATATGGGAGAACAGATTTGCTATGGTCATTATAGACACTGGGTTAAATAATTCTTTGGTTCGAGGCATGTGTGGCTATAGATACACATGCTTTGCATACTGCTACCATCTAGTTTTGGGTCTGGATGTGTGCAAGTTGTTTTTCTTCAAGGAAGTCTTTCGAGTCACGAGGTATAGTGACTCCTCCTCCTGGTAATAATGCGCATGGGCATCGACTCCATTGTTCAATTGTTTTTTTTCTGCCGTCGGTTTCGAATGTGTATTACTGTGATCCAGTTTGAGACCGTTTTGGACTCCTTTCTGTTCGCAATCCACCCATACACTCGTCGGTATTGTTATTGAACGCGTTCCCATCTTTGTGTTTCAAATCTCTGGAAGACTATCGCCTGTCGGCTCGACGTGCTACACCTGTAGCCTTCGGGCTTCGCCCTTCCGGGATTATCTTTATATCTCATCAACTTTGCCTTATAATGCCCAGCTAATTAAACAGACTTCATTCCGTTTCCTCCCTAGTACCTGCGGACCGACCAACCATCAGGATTGCAACCTCTGCTTGTCTCCTGATCACAGGGAAGAAGATTGAAGGCCTGTCGTTCTTTTCGGTTGAAGAAAACCTTATGGAACCGAAGGGCACATTACAAGGAGATGCAGCGTAGGCAGGTCAACGAAACATTTGACAGTTTCGGTCAACAGGATGTTGAGGAGGAGAAACTCCGAGAGGCCTCTACTGCCGGAAAAGAGGCGTTTTCCGTAGAAGATTCCAGCTCTGACATAGAGATCGACAAGCACTTACAGTACCTCCCACTGGGTCAGTGTACTGTGAGTACTAATGTCCCAGTCCCGCCAACAAAAAAGAATTCGGCTCCGACCGAACTTAAGGCTCCCGGGCCACCACTTCCAGCAGGCCATGATGGGCACCGAACATCTGCTACAGATGCCTCACCCTTGGGCTCAGCTCAGAAAGCACAGCCAAAGCCACTGGCTTCCGCCTTGAGCCAACCCTCTTCATCTTTGGCTCCAACCACTTTGGCACCGAAACAACTTTTGGCACTGAAATTTGACCATCAAAATTGGCTCCCAGTACTCCATTTGAACCGATCTGCCAGCCACTGCAGGAACGGCTTAATCCACACCAAAAATAGCTATACATACAGCCTCAGACTGTCCACATCTTAGCCAAGACAGTGGTGACGGTGCCACCTCCATCAAAGCGCCAACTTTTCTTTGGAGAAGCCGTAGGCTTTCGGGTGCCTGTTATAAAAGACGAAGACAGGCAAGGCTACTATTCCCTTGCACACTCTTCCACCTAATTCGCCACCACCACCTCCTCCTCCACCCTTCATTACACCACCTCCTCCCTCTCCACCTCATTCACAGGGTGATCTTCTTAGATATAACTCCACAGAGATCCCCAAAGGTGGCCATTGGGGGGGGAGGGGGTGGTGGAGGGGTGATTTTTATGATGCACCACAGACCCCTGGCCAGATTATGACATTGATCTGCCGGGGGACACTGATCCAGACCTGTGCCCTACTAAACCATCCCCTCCTGATGACACCACCTCATAGCAGGAGCTCATCAGCAGAGCTGCAGCGTTCAACCAGGTCCTGCTCTTGTTCTGGTCGGTTGACCTTTTGTACATGGCACCTTAGTCGCAGCACTGGCTCTACATATCTGTGTTGGCGTATTGTTCTTGCTTACTTGACGACAATTAGAGAAGACGTGCCTGTCTGTCTCGCTTGCTATATATGCCTGCTACTTAATTGCTGTATTGAAATGCCTACTTTCGCTCTTAACACCAATAAAACAAATTTGAAATTAAAGAGCCTATACGTGAGGATTTCCTCTTTTCAACCCTACCCAGTACACATAGGGCTCCCTATGTTAAATGACATGATGCGTCACACTGATGACATCTTTAAAGACCCTGCCCAAACATGCATTATCACTCCCAGGGTCGACAAAAAATACAAAGCTGCTCCTTCAGACCCTAATTCCATCTGAGGGCAACTTCCCCCAATTCATTGGTTGTGTCCAATGCCTGTGAGAGGGCTGATTTACAAACCAGAGCTGACGCTGCACCTCCTGATGAAGAATCTAAGCTAATTGATGCTTCAGGGAAGCGAGTAGCGTTGCAGTCTGCTAACCACTGGCAAATTGCAAATATACAAGGTCTGTTCGCCAGGTATGATCGTGTCCAAGGGATGAAATGGAGGACCTCCTCCAGTACCTCCCAGAGGAACATAAAAAAGGGGGCAGGAAATGGTACAGGAGGGCACTTATTTCTAATACCATTAGGTGTGCCCCTGATTCCGCTGATACAGATGCCAAGGGTATAAATACCAGTGTGTTGCTCCACAGACATGCTTGGTTGCGTATATCTGGCTTCAAGCCAGAAGTTTAACAAAGACTCTTAAATATCCCCTTTGACAAGGAACACCTGTTTGGTCCATAAGTTGATCAAGCATTAAAAAAGATGAAAAAGGACACAGAGGTTGCTAAATCCATGAGTGCACTCCAAGCACCCACTACCTGTGGCTCCTTTCGCTGCTTCTCATATAGAGCAGGCTCAAAATCAGCATCTTCTAATGCCTCTTCTTTATCATATCGACCATAAACTCACAGTTCCCCTTCACAAGGCTATTACAGGGGCACATACAGGGGTAACAACTCCAAAAGTTGTGGCAAAGGTGCTTCCTCACGTGGTGCCTCATCCATCACTAAGCAGTGACTCCCTTGCTTTTCCCCCCGATCATTTAACACCTGTCGGAGGTCGTTTAAAAATATGTCTCCCCACCTGGCAATCCAAAACATCGTATCAGTGGGTGTTGGACATTATCCAACATGATTATTGTCTGGAGCTCATCACCAAACACCCAAACATTCCACCTCAGACACACAAACTCTCTTGCTCAAAGGAGCTATTGAGCCCGTTACTTTCCAACATCAAGGATCAGGGGTATACTTCCCTGTACTTTCTCATTCCCAAAAGGATGGCTCACATAGCCCATCTTAGATCTCAGGCCCTTACATTATTATATCCTGTCAGGCCATTTCCATGTGGTCACCCTCCAAGACGTGATCCTATTCTCCAGCAAGGCGCTTTGTCAGCAGTAGACTTAAAGGATGCCTACTTTCAGATCCAATGCATCCAGCACACCCCAAATACTGCACGTTTGTCTTAGCAGGCAAACATTTTTAGTTCAAAGTCCTCCTATTCGGGGTAACTACTGCACCCCAGGTGTTCACCAACTGCTAAGCAGTGGTATTAGCACATCTCCACAGACAAAACATCCATGTCTTCCCATATCTGGCCAACTGGCTTATCAAACCATTATTCTTTTTCTGTGTCACCAACACACTCAGGTCACTATAGATCTGCTCGATCAGTGTACAAAAATCCCATCTTCAACCTTTTCAGGTTCAGTTGTATCTGGGCCTATTCTCAACACACAAGTGAGATAAGCAAATGCAATGCAACAAAGATTCTAAATTTCCTGCTACCACAATTTAAAGCCAATCAACAACTAACAGAACAGTTACGGGTCTGCTGGGTATGATGGCCTCATGCATTACCATAGTGCCTTATGCACGATTTCACATGTGTCCACTACAAGAATGTCTAGCACTCCAGTGGTCTCAGTCAGTGTCAGTTGGAAGATCTAGTGTTGATAGACAGATGCACTCATCGCTCTCTGCAGTGGTGGATTGCACAAAACATGCTAAAAGGGTGAACATTCATTGACCCTGTTCCACAAATTGTTCTCACAGTAGACACATACCTTGCAGGATGGTTTATTCACCTGCCGGATCTCACAGTTTCGAGTCTCTGGGATACCAATCACCAGGCTTTCCATATTAACTACCTCAAGCTTCAAGCTGTTCTCCTAGCATTGAAAGCATTCCTACCTCACTAAAAGGCAAAGTTATCTTATTCCGGACAGACAATATTACAGCCATGTGGATGTATGACGGTACCATGCGTACTTTGACAACGCGTACCGTTACAACGCTACTTTTACCACGCAAGTCGTTACAACGACTTGCGTGGAGGGGTGCTGGATAGTAAATTATTTAATTTACTATTCCAACTCCAGTCCCCGTGGACTCTAGGGAAAGGAGTTGGATAGTAAATTAAAGTATTTACTATCCTGGAGCGCCCCCCAGCGCATTTCGTTGTAACGACCTGCGTGGTAAAAGTAGCGTTCTAACGGTACCGCGTTGTAAAATATGCGTGGTAACCGTTGCATACCCAGCCATGTGCTATGTAAAAAAACTAGGGGTGGGGGGCACTGTCTACAGTTATCAGACGTATCTCAGATCATTTGGCGCTGGGCATTACATCAAAATATCTATCTGTTAGCAGAGCAACGCCCAAGAACAGACATCTACTTTGCCGACCTACTCAGCTTTATTCGGCAACAAGTCCACAAGTGGGAACTCCACCCCCCTAAGTCCTCCTCCCATACTTCCACAAGTGCGGGTTTCACAGATAGACCCGTTTCCAACCCCAGACAACACAAAATGGCCAAACCTCGTCTCCAGGTTCCCACACCACACCCATTATCCAAGGGCGATGCTCTATGGATGAACTGGTCAGGTATATTTGTCTACGCTTTTCCGCCTCTCCCTCTTCTTCCATTTCTGGTTCGGAGGCCCAGGCAGATGTCTCTCACCCTCATTCTAATAGCTTCCACTTGGGCTTGTCAACCAAGGTTCACCACACTACTTGAACCCTCTGTAGTTCCCCAAGAGAAGCTTCACCTCAACTCAGACCTTCTCACTCAGAACATGGAGAAATAAGGTCTCCAAATCCAAAGGAACTCAACCTTGTGGTTTGGCTCTCGAGGTCAGAGAATTTTTTTACTTAAGTAGCATTCCTAAAGCAGGCCTACAACTAGAGCCTGTTATGCACCTAGATGGAAAAGATTTGTCTTTTACTGCCGTAATATTCACGTTGATCCATTTAATGCAACTGTGCAAAATATTGTTGGCTACCTTCTTTATTTACAACTCTCTGGCTTTACCTACACTTCAATACGCTTACAATCAGCTGCAGTGGCTGCCTATCTACAAAACAGGCAACACTTACCTCTGTTCAAAGTGGCAGTTATTAAGGCTTTTATGGAAGGCCTTAAAAGGGTAATTCCACCCAGAATTCCACCCGCAACCACATGGAAACTCAATATTGTTCTCATCAGACTTATGCGTCCACCATTTGAACCACTACATAATTGTCCCCTCCAATTTCTCTCTTGGAAGGTCGCCTTTTTGATTGCTATTACTTCACTTAGGCGTGTCAGTGAGCTCTATGCACTAGCCATAGAAGAACCTTTCTTGCAACTACACATGGATAAGGTGGTCCTTCGCACCAACCTAAAATTCCTTCCAACGGTGATTTCCCCTTTCCACCTTAACAAATCAGTTGAATTACCTGTGTTCCTTCCCAAACCAGAATCAGTTTCAGAAAGAGCTCTTCATACACTAGATGTTAAAACTCTTTGTTGCCTTTTCGTTCCCTCACAAAGGAAAACCCATATCGAAATCAGGAATTTCTAGATGGATAATTAAATATATTCAGACATGTTACATCAAAGCCAAAAGGACTTTAACCCCACCCTGTGAGAATACTACTCATAAAATAGAGGCTTCTATGGCTTTCTTGGGCAATACTCCAATAGCTGACATGTGTAAGGCAGCTACATGGTCTACGCCACACACTTTCAGTAATCATTATGGTGTGGATGTTGTAGCACACCAACAAGCTAATGTAGGTCAGGCAGTGCTACGTACACTTTTTCACACAACTACAACACCCACAGGTTAGCCACTGCTTTTGGAGGGAACTGCTTTACAGTCTGTGCAAAGCATGTGTATCTACAGCCACACATGCCTCAAACGCATTATGTTACTTACCCTGTAAGCATCTTTTCTTGGCATGTAGTGCTGTAGATCCACATGCGCCCATCCTCCTCCCTGGACGACTCTGCTAGTTGCAGTTCCTTTCATATGCATGGACATCTCTTTACTGATGCTTATTCACACTCCATTCTCACCCGCCTGTTTGAAAACAATCTAACAATGGAGTTGATGCCCAGACGCATTATCACCAAGAGAAGGAGTCACTCTACCTTGTGACTCGAAAGACCTCTTTAAAGAAAAACAACTTGCACACATCCGGACCCAACAATCGATGGCAGGAATATGCAAATCTTCCGAATCTACAGCACTACATGCCTAGAACAGACGCTTTCAGGATAAGTAACACAATCCTTTCTCTCACTTTTGGTGCAAAGCCTTATCTGGGGTTGCCACAGCAGTCAGAAGTGCTTGGGCATTAACTGCAACAATATCATAGTCCACTATACTGTAGAATTCCAGCTGGATGATAAAAAATACTTCATTTTATTCTAAGGGTAGTTGGGTCAAGCAGTCAAGACTTTCTGCTGTAGACACTGAGATCAGTAAAACTAAAACAAATAGCTTCATTGTCTAAACAGACCCTATATTTCCCAAAAAAAAGACTGTTTGCGGTATGTGTCGTTCTTGATCGCATTGTGTGCACTATCCTGCCATCTAGTGTGGACTTAGAATATTCAAAATATTTTAATTCAAGATTTAAGTTTCGGTTTTGAGAATAACTGGTTATGTTCAACACTTAAACTGTACCTCAGAAACTACTGATAAGTGTAGAGATTTTGTGATGGAAGATGGTAATTTAGGACCCCAGGCCAGTGGTCAAAGTTGAGATTCTTCAGGACTTCCATAGGACATCACAGGAGGTAAGAACAGTCACCCACGGACACTAGAAGGAGAAAGAGACAAAGCAGACTCACCTTTCTTGATATTTGAAGGCAGTGCGCTGTTTTATCGGCCAAGATATTATCATGCATAGCGTCACTTCTTTTGAACATCTGGATTGAGCAACCTCTTTTCTCTGGGGCCATCTCAGCCTGTTGAGGTTCATCCCAGGCAGATCCTTTCAACAGCTGGGCCACAGTGGTCTTTGAGGAAGATCACAGCATCCTGGCGAGGGCACTTCAGCTCTTCGGCAGGGAGGTGTGCCTTCCATTCACCACAGCTCCAACTAGGCAGACCCATATGTTCTTCATAGACTTAGGCTCAGTGTGGGGGGTTTCCATTGTCTTCTCCTCTGGGGCTGGTGCAGAAGCCCTTAGTTTCACAGTTGAAATTTTGACTATAGTACTGGCTGGAGAGCTCATTACTAATTTTCCAGTAATAGCCAGCCCTGGGCAATCTGGCTGTCTGCATTTTTTGAATTTCCAAGGTCCTCTCCAGTCCCTTGGAGATGAGGCATGACCTGGCATTATCACCTTATATCCTGGTTTTACATCAAATGATCTTTAAATGTACTTGTTGATTAGAAATTGCTAGTGATCAATGTATGTCCACTCAAGCCTGTTTGTGTCCTTTGACGTGAAGCAGGGTACTTGCAGAACTCGCTATTTCAAGGCATTTTGATTTTTTTTAATGTTCCCTTTGGGGATATAGCAACAGTATTACCTACAAAATAAATTCAAGTAGTAAATATGAAAACTTGCAAATGTTGAGATGGCAAGAGAAACATCATCACATGCAGATAGCTCAGACATTTTTCAGGAAAGCTACGATGATGAAATTCAATGCAATTTGCAGCTCCTTTGGGCGCTCAGCAGGTGGGGAAAGCAGCCACTCGCATGCTTTCCAGGTCAGAGACAGAGTCCAGTAATGTATAATATACAGATTGCTAGCAGTCTAAATCCACAAAACCAGAGTTGCAGTAGCATTTGTTTCACTCCTTCTGATTTTTTGTGCCTTCAGCTAATACAGTTCCAGCCAGCCAAAACATGTTTTGTCATGGTTAGTGTTAACTGTCAATCTCATCAGGGCTTCAATTCCTTATTGGTGTATCCAGGATTGCTAATAGTGTTCCCATCACTCTGTAGTAATAGGTGTCTGGGGAATGGTATCCCACTACCAATGCATTGTCCCGTGCCTCGTGTCTGTCGTGTCTGTGAATAGAACACTATGGGATAAACCAATATGGAATTGAAGCCCTGAGGAAGAAAATGGTTAATACCTACTATGACAAACCAAGTGTTGGCTTGCGGGCATTGTATTATCTGAAGGTACAAATAAACAGAAGAACACAATTAAATACTGTTGCAAATCTTTTTTTTGAGAATTTGAGTACCAGCAACCTTCATTTTAATCTTACAAACGTTTTCTTTCTGAATCAATTTTCTTCATCTAATAGATTTATGTTTAATTTACTTTACATTGGACTGGGTCTCTTAGTCTCGTGTTGAGTGAATTTAGCCTACAAAGACAGTTTACAGTCTGTCAGGCACAAATTAATAGAAATTTTCTGTCACCAAAAAAATCACACCTCCATTTCCTCAACTATACAGTTATACACACCTTACTTATTCAAACATATTCTAACACATATTTACTCTCTTATACAATCCCTGATACAAGCTCACAATGATCCATACAGCCTCTCACACATTCACTGGCTCTTATCCACAGTTATTTATATATGTCAACTCTCACATGTACTGTGTTTACATATGTACTTACTTGCACATGTAGCACCGAGATATCCATTCACTCACCAACACAACCATGCACAGTCAACCGCCCATATAGCTGTTTCCACATGCACTCTTGAACTCATACACCTAGTGAATCAACTACTTACACATCTATGCACAGAGTCACACACCTCCCAGCCACCCACACACACACTCAGCCTCCCATTCAAATACTTGGGCAACCAATCAATAACCCATATAGCCACTCATATAGCTACTGATCAACACATGCAGCAGTTTACAGAACAACAGACATAATGATGCACAAATTAAGACAGTTTAGTCACTTACCCATGCACTCAGTGAGACACATTTAATCACTCACTCATACAGTCCGTCATGCACCTACTAAATCCTTCATCCAGACACTTATACATCCACTCATTCTTCAATATGTAAGACATATTTTAACTCTACAGAAACATACAGTCACTGGATGTTGTCATCAGTGATGTCGTCATCAGTGATGTCACTGACCATGTCATGAATGATGCAATATGTGACATGATCAGCAGTGGATTGCGGGTGCGCGATATATAGTTAGTGCAACTAACTATATATGCGAATTTCAATGGTTTTGTGCGAGTAAAATAAGGTTTTGTAAATGCTAATCCCTAACTATATATGGTCTATAACCTATGGTTTTTTCAGTGAATTTTCAAGGTTTTGTAAATGCTAATTCCTAACTATATATGGTCTATAACCTATGGTTTTTTCAGTGAATTTCAATGGTTTTTTAATAGCAAATATCAAAAGCTGTAAAATGTATTCTTATTCTAATTCAAAAATATATTTTATATTTTTGTCATATAATTTTTTTATTTATATATTTTTTTTTTTTTTTTTTTTGTTTCGCTGCCGGTCCGCGAACCGGGCAGCTTCCCGTTAGCTTCATTTTGTTCCGCGACCCGGTCCGCGAACCGGTAAACGTTCCGTTAGCGCAACTACCGCGTTAGAAAGCAACATCGTGACGTGTCGCGTAAGCGCGACGTATCACGTTACCGCGTAATGCGTCTTATGACGCGCCGCGTTAGCGCACCCGGAAGCGCTCCGGAACGCGAACCGAGGCGCGCAGCGCCCCGGAAGCGATCCAGGGCGCCGCGCGGAGCGCGTAACGTAAGCATAACAGGTCATGTGACTTGTTTATAAAACTTTTCATTGGTTCGTTTTACTTTTGGTTTCTTAATGATGGAAGGCTTGGTCATATGACCTAAAAATAACACTTTTCATTGGTTTAAAACATTTTTTTTCCCAAATGATGAAAGCCCCACCTTTTTTCCTCACTCTGACTTTCATTTTTATGAGAGAAAGACCTTTTTTGAATATCATAGAAATGGCTTCATTGATTGCTGCAGCTGGTGGACCCCCACCACCACCACAACCTCCTAGGAAGAGAGGACCACCTTCTCAGGTCATCCTACAACAAGAGGAGGAAGAAGAGGAAGAGGAGCAAGGGACAGGGAGTTTTTTACCTGAAGAGCCAAGGAGGTCCCATGTTAAAGAGAGTTATATTTGGCAATTTTTTTCAATACCCCGGAACAAAAAAAGGTAAATGCCCGGTATGTTACCTGCCTGATTTGTAAAGATGAACTGTCCAGAGGAACAGAAAAGAAATACAGTTATGGTAATTATACCATGCATCGCCATATGGAAAGGTGGCACCCTATAAATTACAGTGCTGCCAACTACGTGATCTGGTGGATAACCCCCGACCTGTGGCCAGTACATCCACCAATGAAGAGGCAGTGACGGGACCAGAGGCGAGGGAGATGGTCCCAAATATTCAAATGAAATTTGGCAATCTGAAGCATGTATGCATTTTTTGTGGCCAACTCATTTGCTTCAGAGAGAGCAGCATAAACTTGATTAATAAAGCAATTGACAATCACAAATGTGCAAAACGCCCCAGGAAATAAATTATCTTTTTTTTTTGTTGCTCCTGTTGAGCCCTTCATAATGAATCATTTTTGTTTCTCCCCCCCCCATCAAAAAAAACCAAAAAAAATATAAAACCGTTCAAAAAATACAAAAAAAAATGTTCAGAAAAATAATAAAAAAAATATAAAACAACAAAAATAATTTTTAAAAAAGTTCTTTTCAGAACTACCTCCCCTTTATAAGAAATTGCAAGAATGTTTAGCACTCTGACAACCTCTATTTCTTTTGGTTCGCTTCCCGGTTCGCGCGCCGGTACGCAAAAAATTTTTTTTAAAAAAAAAAGAAGAGTAAGTAAACTGAGAGTAATGTTAAAAGACAGTTAGAGGGAGTAACACAGAGATACTGTTTAAAGAGGGACTGAGAACAGGAGTGGAAAGAGTAGAGTAAAAAAAGTAATAGAAAAAGGAATGAGGGAAGTAGCAAAGGCAGGAAACTGAGGGTTAAAGAAATGCAGCAGTGGAACTAATAAAAGTTAAATGTAAAAGAGATGTAAAGGAATGAGTACTAAACACTTACCTTATAGTTATTGTTAACTTAGTCACGTGTTATTTTTATACTTTCAATCTGTGAATGAGAGAACAAAAATTTTAAAATTGATAGAAAGTAGTAAAAGATGAGTGAGCATGAGACAAGATGAGTACATATTAAAAATCAATATTCAAAGTACAGAATTAATTATACATATTAAATGGTTTATTTTTGCTGTTCTCAGAATATATCAAATTTCACTGAAAACAGTGAGTTGAAGGTATTCATCATATAACAGCGGGGAAAAAAAAACAATCAAAATGATTGTGTTTAAAAAAACAATATAATATAATCAATCAGAAATCAGAACTCCTCAAAAGTAACTTACTTTCCATGACGTCAAAGGATGTCCTATGAACAGCTTATACTCTGTTGTGCTGTTATTATTTTCTGCCCGCCACTTTCTGAAAGATAAGCTCTATCGTTTTAAGAAAAATGAGACATACAAAGCAATTTAAAACAGCACACTAAATTACAACAACACCTAGAATCATTATAATCCAGTTACCTACCCTAAATTCTCACTTCTGAAAACAAGTCAAAAGGCAACATTGCTTCATAGTCAAATTCTAATCATTGCCGAAAGACCAGCCTTTTTAAAATTTCGAATAAGCTGTGTAATATCTTGAAGTTGTTAAAGGACCATCATGTCATATAATAGCTGCAGTTACAAATGTTCTTCCTGAAATCGACGACTGTGCAGCCAAAACATTTTTAATTAGACTTGAGAACTTATTTTCATCCAGTTTATGTAGTTGAAATTGTAAAATGACATTTCACCCATTAGTTTCTATAAAAAATGTGGACAGCATTGCAGACTTACATTTCCTCTACTCCTTGTTTTGATCTGCTGCTTGAATTAGCTTATAAACACAAAGAGTTTTCGCTCTGTACTACACTTATCCACAAGGGCATATAGAGTAGGAGCCATAAGAACCTCTTGAAATTCCTCTGAACAAATCCAGAGATTCCTTCCCTAAAATTTTGGTTGTAAGAACACCAGGTAAGAATTTTGAAGGTGGAAAGGCAATCTTTTTTTGAACGTTAAAACAGAATCATTGCAGAATGACCAGCCGTTTCCAGATTTTAAATAAGCTGTGTAATGTCCTGAAGTTGTTGAAGGACCGTCATGATATATAATTGCTGTAGTTACAAAAGTCCTTCCTGATATTGACAACTGCGAAGCCACAAAATTTTTAATTAAAGTTGTCAATTTAGATCCATCAGACCTACATCGTTGGAACATTAAAATGACATACTGGCCATAACTTCGTATAATTAACGTGGACAGCATTGCAGACTTACATTGGCTACACTCCATGTTTTGATCGGCTGCTTTTACTAGCTTATTGAAGGATACTGATTTACTGTCAGGCAAAGTTAAATATATAAATCTTTCTGAGTCTACACTAGTAGTACTTGATAGCCTACAGTTCTCGCAATCATTCTGCCATTGATAAGAAAGGCCAAACAGATAATCTACATCTACACCTTCATCTTGCAATACATCAAGCATATACATTAAAAACTCCTGACAATCCTGCTGAATATTTTGAGAGAATTGCGTTTGACCTGAACATTTGTCTAACAGATTACGAATTTCAGACACACTTTCTACTCTTGTTCTATCAGCGCTACATTTCTCTAACACAGAATTCAACAAACAGCATAAACTTTGTTCCGAATTGATCACAATCTGTTCTTTTAAAGTGTCTAGTGAAAAGACAACATTAACCACTACATTAGCATAGCAGTTGACACCAGAACTATTTTCAAATTGAAAACCAACAACATCTTCAACAGAATTCATTTTCTTTCTGCTTACAATTTTCGGTTCATCAACTTTTGGTCTTTTTGCTACAACCTCCTAACTATTACTGATATTTCTTCGTTTCCGGCCTACCACACGTTTCTCAAACAAAGGATATTGAGGCAAATGTGGCGCATACTCTCTTCTTAACCTATTGTATTCCTTAACACAATCTAGATCCGCACAAATGTTTGTGACATCACAGTCAATCAAGTACAATCCTGATAAAGTTCTGACTCGTGACAATGCTACATAAGCCATACCCTCTTTGAACACAGAACTGCCAATATTCCCTAAAGCAGTGTCTACACTTAAACCTTGCGATTTATGGATTGTCACCGCATATGCCAAGCAAACAGGAAACTGCTTACGGCGAACATATGAGTCTTTTACAAGCAACAACCTAGCTGTGCAACGACCAATTAGCTGTACTTCCTCAATGCCATCAAATTTAATTTTTAAAAATTCAATTCCATCTCTATTTCTGTATTTCTCAAAATCAACAACATTACCCATTGATCCATTTACCAGACCTCTTTCAACATGTAAATTCCTTCGCAAAATGATACGGCAATTTAAGCACACATTCAGAGTCTTTTCAAAACCAGCAGTTTTAGATATAGTCTTCTCTAATGAATCCAAATTAGATTTCAAATTCAAAGACAAAATAATTGTTGCTCCCATATGCTCTATTCTGTCAATAGCTTCCAGTTTCACAATCTCTTGGTTCTCTAAATTCAACATTTTGTTGTTGAAGATGGAACATTCTGCAAGAGTTGGCATCAAACATATTCCAGATTTCTTCTCAGTAATTTTCTGAAAAATATCCTCTGGCAGAACGTCTTCTTCTGGATACAAATTTGACAGTAATTGTGCATGTAAAGCTCCTTTCCCACGCTCGGTCACTTTCCCGATTCTAACATCTTGTAGAATATTCTTGTAATCTTCATCCTTCGCCTGACGCATATTTTCACGCAGCTCAGCATAATTGAAGTTTAACCATATGTTAACGTTGCCAATGCTCCCTAGGCACTTTCTGGTATCTTCATGCGTAAGCAGTTTAAACACTGGTTGTCCTTTCACTGGTGTCAGCTGCAGAAGATCACCGAAAACAATGATGTGTTTGCCACCAAATAACACATCATACTCTGTTTTAAGAACTTCCTGCATTCTCAGATGCACAAAGGCAAGCATGACATTGGAAACCATGCTTACTTCGTCAATGATAAGAAGTTTCATCTTCTTCAGGACTCTAGATACTTCACAACAAGCATCTCCAGATAACTTGTGGTATTGTAATTTGTTATCATGCTCCACTGGCAGCATCAGTAGCCGATGCAAAGTAATACCTTTAATGTTATGTGCTGCCAGTCCAGTTGGAGCGGTGACAACACAAGACAGCGATGACTCAGTCCTTTTCTGCAGATAACATGAAATTGTTTTAATGAGGAAACTTTTTCCAGTTCCTGCTTCTCCACTCACGTACAGTCTGACAGGCTTCAACGACGTACATGAGCACTCTTTCTTCTCATGACTTAATCCATGCTCAATTTGTTTGGTAACTTCGTCATATATTTTCCTCTGCTCAACGTTGAGTTGTCTTTCCAAATCTTCTAAGTTAACCGCAGCCTCCTGAGCATGTGCCATGGCTCTTTCCACTTCAATCATGGCAGTGGCATCTTCATTTTCGATAACTGGTTCTCCTAGTGGATCCTGACTCAATGAAACAGAACTCTGACTGTCCTGAGAACTGTTTCTAGCAATCTCAGCTGCAATTGTTGCTTCCTGCTCGATTTCTACATTCAACATTTCTAGATATTTTGGAAAAACAGGACATTCTATGGACTCCTTGGCTGCATTGAAAGAGTCTTCGTAACAGAGGAAATCTCCAAGCAGTTCCTCTTCTGCACGCCAAGGCTTGAAAAGTTGCAAAAGAGCTAAATAGAAAAACTCTTTTCTTTCTGGAGATTCGCAATTCAATTTTCGATGATTTACCAATTGACATTTTTTTTGCTTGACCAGACATCCCTCACTTCCAATTACAGCATACACTCCTTTATCAATATCTTCTTTGATGTTCCTCTTGAAAATGTAATTTTGTAGAACCTCATACAGACAAACATTCTCCAGGTGACTGCTTCTATTTGGATAATATGTATCCAACATGTTGGTCTTCAAAATATCTGTACTGCTTGGCTCCTTCTCCGCCAAATACTCAATTTCCCGTACAGGTTTCAGAACTCGATTACGCGTTGCAGCAGACCAAGACTCACCCAAATGATACTCCTAGATTTGGCATAGAGACTTGCTGAAGATAACCGGTCAGAACATTCGTAAGCTCCGATTTCTCGATGCGACAACATCTTCAGACTGAAACTGTACAACTTCTTACTGAGGCTCTTTTCATGGGAAATATCCTCCCACATATCCTTCAGTTCTGTCTTTTCTTTTTTTGTGATATAAGACGTCACATACCGAGCCACAGCCATACAGTTGTCAGCCACAAACTGTATATCCATGTTAGCATTCCACATGGACAAAATCACTGGGTGGTAGTCGTTGATGTACTTGGACTCTTCGTTTCTTTTCAAATTTTATGTGTTTTTGGGTGATTTCCTCGTCACATTATGTCGCAGTGAAGACATCAAATTGTTCACTCTTCCTTTAGATATCACTGATCGTGGAAATGCAAAACGACATTTGGTGTAGTACTTGCCCTTGTTTCTGAATTTATGACGACAGTACTTTCCACAACGATGGCTTTGAAACCGTAAAACTTGTTCTCTTAGACTTTTATCTTCCTTTGTCTTTGGAACAGCACATGTAGAATACTGTTCTATGAAACTCATCACTAAGTCATCCGGATCTGTTCCAAATTTGGGTGCATCTTTGATCCATAGCAGCATATGTATATGAGGAGCACCTCTTGCTTGATACTCCTTTCTCCAGAAGAAATCCAACACCTCTCCAAGAGGTGGATTTTTCTTGTTCGTGATGAAAGACATCATAGCTTCAAATCTATGATTGAAGTACCTGCATACATTCACTGGATCCAAAGAGCACAGTTCTCCGGGTGTCTTGAATTCAATATTTTCAATGTTTCCATTTGCCTCTCGTAGAAATTCAAGTAAGTCTTCCCAGCCATACTCAGCACAGCTGAGAGTGAGGAACCAAGTAGGAGTTCCTAAGTTCCTCAGCATACATTTTAAGTCACCATGACGACGGAACCAATACTCATTTGTTCCACGCTGACATGACATGCCATGAGATTAATCAGGTGAGAATCCAAAATACTGTCTTGCACATTGACTTTATCCATAAAGTCCCTTGCCGAGATATTTCGCAGTTGTACACCACTTTTCAAGATGTGGTTCACTGCATAAGACAGTCCAGACAGATCACTTTCAAACAGTAGATGAAATAAATAGGGAATGCATTGACGAAACCTAGGATCTTCTGCATACAATCGTAAAGTACGGTATTCTGAAGCAGGAATTTGATCAGGTCGCTCATCGTATCGTCCTCCTCGACCTGTGGGAAATAACTGTGGGAAACACCGAGCTTCCAAACTTTCCTCCCAAACACTAATGGGACTCCCTTTGGCTTGTTTCATTTGAAACAACTCAATAGCATTCCCCATGACTTCCTTGGAATGCAAAGGATGAACACTATAATGTTCATATATTTCTTCATTTTTAGAGGCTTCTACTTTCTCAATTTGCCCAGCACACAAATCGCTGTCCTCTTCTTCAGTTACTTCCTCTTCTGCAGCACATACATTCTTGTAGTACTCATTATTTTTTATCAAATACAATGTTGCCTTTTTGACTTTCCTAACATCCACTAAATCTTGCCAGATTTTTTTACTCTTTGTCGGAACCCCATTAACTAGGATAACTAGAGGTTCCTCTTCCACTTTCTCTACTCCAATTGTATTAATGTTTTTCTTCAAATCTAAAGGCAAATAAACAACTCTTCCCTTTAATCCTCTCTGTAAATCTGATGGAGGCAATTTCCCTGTCTTTGGCTCCATTCGTACAATAGCCTGAAAGGGATGGACACTTTGAATCAAAATAGATTCATAAGTATTTAAATCCTTCAATTCAGAAGGAATGTCAACCAATTCCAGATTATTATGAATCGCTCTAGCAGGCATCCGGTTTTGGTTTAATTTGTTAACACAATAAGTACACATACGTTGGTCCGATCCCAAATCAAAACAATTTTCTACCATCAAGTATGTGGCAAAATCCTTCCATTCACTATTGTTTTCCATTTCACTTTTTGCATATAAATCCACTAACTTAGTCTGATTCTTATAATAAGTCCATCGACAACACACACAAGTGAAATTAGGACTCTCACTTGATTTCACCTGAAAGTTGAAAATTTCCTTGTGAAACTTATCTATATTAGAAATCAGTACACTCTCTTCCACATTACCTTCCTCTGCTGGGTCAATTTCAACATTGTTCTCTTCTCCAGCAAAATAACAGAACTCAATTTCTTCACAAATATTCTTCACATCTACTTCAGAACCATGCAAAAGAGCAGTGCTTAATTGTTTAAGCATAATTGCTGGACTCTTAGCATAATACAACATTCTAACTAATTTCCTCACTTTATTATGATGCACTGCTAGCATCCTGAAATGATGAAAAACACTCTGGCATACTCTCCTGGAAAGACAAGCAAATAATTGACCACGCAAACCTGTCACTTCTCTCACTCTGCAAGGATCTAATTCTTGCAACAACTTTATTTTTTGTTTTAAACTTTTCTTATTAACTGTCCGTACAAAATCACAAAACAAATTGATGGAATCCTGTCGCACACTGCAAATAGAACTACACTTCCAGGTGTACACTGGTCCCTTAGGACGTCTCCCTAAAACCTCATCACTTAACACCTCTTCTGCATCTGCAGACACAAGTTTTTCTTTTTCAACCGGACAACCATCTTTTACCTCATATGCTCGACCACTGGTGTCAACTGCATGCACCAAATCATTGTCCTGGAAGTAACTTTCCTCATTGAAAAATGCCTCACAACTTGAACTATGCATCCATTCTCCTGAGAAAACTTCACAAAAATTACTATGATTAACTACTCTCTTCCATCTACTATTTGATTTGAAATCATAAATTACCTTGTTTAGTTTCCTAATTCTATTGATTACCAAAATAAATAACCTTCGCTTAATTTCGAAAGCCTGATCAATAATTTTCTCTACATTTTTCTTTCTCTTATAAAAAGCCACTTTCTGTTGACCTTTCTTAAAATTTTTTAACAAATTGCCAATTATCCTGTTGCGGAACATTCGTCTACGAATGTCTCTAAACAGATTTTTCCTTCTACTACCATGCACAGAGTTATCTCCTGTTCTAGCAGTTACATTTTTGAGGGGCCTTTCCTTCCCGTTTAAATTGGCTCGCTTCTTCTGAACTAAAACATGTTCTCTAGTGATACTTTTTCGTCTGCAAATGTTTCTTAAAAAAGATTTTGTTGTCTTACCCGGAATTTTTTTGGTGACTTCACAACTTTTAATTCTAGAGGACTGCTGCAAAGGTCCATTATCTCAATTTTTACCAAGGTGGGGTGTAAGTCGCTTTGCTTCTTTTTTTTTTCTTTGCCTTGAGGGCATGTTTGATTTTTTAAGAATATCTTGAGTTGAATCTGTTGAAAATTTATTAAAAAAATGTTATTAAATACTATTACCAAACAGTAAATCAATAACAGTAAGCAAACAATTGAATGGAAGGATTTTGCAACATACTTCATGGTAGAAAATAGCAATGGAATGGAATGCTTCTACATATGACCTGTGCTCTGTTATATGTTAATCTCAACTAATTTCAAGACTCTATTTCTATTTAGAGATTGTTCCAGAACAGACATTGTTGATGTTATTATTATTGACTTAAAATTGCCAAGCACACATGAAGGCATATTTACTAGACCCTTGCACCAGGGGGAAGTGAATTAAAATTGCCAAGCACACATGAAGGCGTATTTACAAGGCCCTTGCACCAGGGGGAAGTGACTTGAAATGGCCAAGCACACATGGGGGCGTATTTACAAGGCCCTTGCACCAGGGGGAAGTGACTTAAAATTGCCAAGCACACATGGGGGCGTATTTACAAGGCCCTTGCACCAGGGGGAAGTGACTTGAAATGGCCAAGCACACATGGGGGCGTATTTACAAGGCCCTTGCACCAGGGGAAAGTGACTTGAAATGGTCAAGCACACATGACGGCGTATTTACAAGGAACTTCCACCAGGGGGAAATGACTTAAAATTGCCAAGCACACATGGAGGCGTATTTATAAGGCCCTTGCACCACTTATGCATCGCTTTTAACATTCACACTGTGGAGCACCATGGGGCAAAAACAGGACAGATGCATTATGCATCTATTCCACAAAAGCGACGCATTGCAGGAGTCACATCGCAAGTAAATAAATTCTTATAAATTTAGAAAGCATTCCTTTTCCTTAAAAACGATTTTCTGATCATAATTTGAAAACACAGCACAGCTCCTATGTACAAGCACACCTTGTCAGTACTAATACTTCACATTATCTACAATTACACTTTGTAAAAGAATGCAAAATCTTCTTGGAAAACATAATGCAAACACTTGACACAAAAAAACATTTTAAATGCACAGCTGGCTTCCTTATTTTCTCCAAAAAGCATACTAGTCTCTACCAAATTAGTCTCCCAGATTCATCGGAGAAGTGACTTAAAATTGTCTAGCACACATAGGGGCGTATTTACAAGGCACATGCACCAGGGGAAAATGACGGCCAAACACACATGAGGGCGTATTTACAAGGCCCTTGCACCAGGGGGTAGTGACTTGAAATGGCCAAGCACACATGGGGGCGTATTTACAAGGCCCTTGCACCAGGGGGAAGTGACTTGAAATGGCCAAGCACACATGGGGGCGTATTTACAAGGCCCTTGCACCAGGGGGAAGTGATTTGAAATGTGCAAGCACACATGACGGCGTATTTACAAGGAACTTGCACCAGGGGTAAGTGATTTAAAATTGCCAAGCACACATGAGGGCATATTTAGAAGGCCCTTGCACCAGGGGTAAGTGACTTAAAATGGCCATGCACACACAGGGGTGTATTTAAAAGGCCCTTGCACCACTTATGCATCGCTTTTAACATTTACAATGTGGAGCACCATGGGGCAAAAACAGCACAGATGCATCATGCATCTATTCAACAAAAGCGACGCATTGCAAGAGTCACATCGCAAGTAAATTAATTCTTATAAATTTAAAAAGCATTCCTTTTCCTTAAAAACGATTTTCTGATCATAATTTGAAAACACAGCACAGCTCCTATGTAGAAGCACACCTTGTCAGTACTAATACTTCACATTATCAGCAATTACAATTTGTAAAAGAATGCATCTTCTTGGAAAACATAATGCAAACACTTGACACAAAACATCATTTTAAATGCACTGCTGGCTTCCTTATTTTCTCCAAAAAGCATACTAGTCTCTTTCTAAAATAAAGGAACCATATTTCACCTTAGCAAATGCATTTTGAATTTCAAAACAGTCTCAGAGGCCCTTGCACCAGGGGGAAGTGACTTGAAATGGCCAAGCACACATGGGGGCGTATTTACAAGGCCCTTGCACCAGGGAGAAGTGATTTGAAATGTGCAAGCACACATGACGGCGTATTTACAAGGAACATGCACCAGGGGTAAGTGATTTAAATGTGCCAAGCACACATGAGGGCATATTTAGAAGGCCCTTGCACCAGGGGTAAGTGACTTAAAATGGCCATGCACACACAGGGGTGTATTTAAAAGGCCCTTGCACCACTTATGCATCGCTTTTAACATTTACAATGTGGAGCACCATGGGGCAAAAACAGCACAGATGCATCATGCATCTATTCAACAAAAGCGACGCATTGCAAGAGTCACATCGCAAGTAAATAAATTCTTATAAATTTAAAAAGCATTCCTTTTCCTTAAAAACGATTTTCTGATCATAATTTGAAAACACAGCACAGCTCCTATGTAGAAGCACACCTTGTCAGTACTAATACTTCACATTATCAGCAATTATAATTTGTAAAAGAATGCAAAATCTTCTTGGTAAACATAATGCAAACACTTGACACAAAACATCATTTTAAATGCACAGCTGGCTTCCTTATTTTCTCCAAAAAGCATACTAGTCTCTTTCTAAAATAAAGGAACCATATCTTACCTTAGCAAATGCTTTTTGAATTTCAAAACAGTCTCAGAAACACACCAATTTTTCTTTAGCAGAGCAAAAGGTATGCACTCCAGAGGCTGCAACCAAGAAAGGCACAAAAATGCTGATATTCATCACACATATCTCTCATGTCACCCAATCAAAACTCTTCCCTCACTTTTTTTCAAATCAACACCCTTCCCCCCTCTGCCCTTTCTGCCCTTTTTCCATAGCAACTACCTCCTGACAGACCTCTCATGTTTACAAGTTCACACAACAATGTTTCAAATGAACTCTGAACTCTCAGTACACCTGCTAATCCACTGCAATCTTTCTTAAAATTATTTTTTTTAACCATTCAAATTACATCTTTCAAAGAACACATCCATGCACCCTAACTTTCTGTTTTCAGCAATGGAAATCCACCAATCACTGCTAATGAACCATTAGCACTGAAACTCCACAGTTTTTTTTCTTTACAAACTCCTACTTTTTCAACTGCCATTTCATTCCCACACTTCATCTGACTGCAACAGAACCTCCTCTCACCATGTTTTCTGTCTGGATTCTTGGACATAGCTACATCCACTGGGCTCACAGGTATGCTGATAACAGAAATTTACACAACCTCAATTTACAAAATGTGGAAATCAAATGGATTGGGCAAAGAGGATTGAGATGTCACCAATTGATACCATTGGTGAAAACCTTTTTGCATTTGCCAAACCCTGACCTCATAATAGTGCACTGTGGAGGAAATGATTTGGGCACTTTGACTGGGGTAGGTCTGGAAATGCTCTTAAAGGACACCTTTGAGCAATTAATGGCACTTTTTCCTCAAACTGCCTTGGTATATTCCAATATATGCCAAAGACAGAAATGGAGGTGGTCCAATCAATTTTGTCCACAAATTGAGAAAGCGAGGAAGCATGTAAATAAGTCTGTTTCAGCTTATATGAGAGACCATGGAATGGGCGCCATCTACAACAATAACTTGCGTTACTACATGCAAGATATCTACAGAGGAGATGGTGTGCACTTCTCAGATGAGGGCAACAGAGTTTTCATACAAAATTTAAGACTGTGTATTGGTACCTACTTATAAGTACCTAGAACTTACACAGAACACAAAAGCTCTTTTCAGAGCTACCTTAACTATAATTACTTTTTTAAAATTTCGAATGTACCTTTTTTCACTAATTTACACTTATGTTCGCTTCCCGGTTCGCTACCCGGTTCGCGTACCGGCAGCTAACCACGCGAAAAATTCAATTTTTTTTTATTCCAACATATATGAGCCTCCTCAGCCACACTCAGAAAACCTAGGGGGTCAGGATACGTCTCCCGTGCCCCCTTATACCCATTTCCCACATTGTTTTTCCTCCATCTTGTGATTAAATTCCACCGAAACACAAAATGGCGAACTCCCGTTACGCTACCGGTGAGCGACCCGGTTCGCGTACCAGGAAGCGCTTCTACCGCGAAAAATCGATTTTTTTTATTTGCCCCACGGGACCCTTTAATAACCCCAACATCATTCCTAGGGGGTCAAGAGGGGTCTACCTTGCCCCCTTTCATTAAATTCCCCCTTCGTTTTTCTCCTCCTCTTGTCTCTCGATCCTACCGAGAGACAAGATGGCGGCCGGTCCGGGCTGTTTAGAATGTTGACAGACACCGGAGAGCCAATCAGCTTCGCTTCGCGAAGTTCCGTTACGCGTCAGGTACGTGAACCGGGGCGCTAACCGGAGCGCTGTCACAGATACATCGTTTTTTTAAAACGTTAATTTCTCAAAATCCACTGGAGCACATATATTGAGACATAGCAAAGGCACGTTGGGCAAACCATATCTACAATTTTGCCAAGTTTTGTGTAAATCCATTCAGCCGTTCGAGCTAAAAGTGAGTCCAACCGCCCTATGGAAAACTCAATGTTAAAAACACGTTTTGGGAACCCCCCTTTTTTCTCGGCCCCCCCTTGACAAACCCCCCCCCCCCCCCAAATTTTCAGGGGCTGCTCAGAAACAAAATGTGCTATTTTCCTGAAAATTTCAGCCAATTCCGTCCACAAACGCCAAAGTTATTCGACATAGAATTTTCAGAAATACCATAGGAAAAAAATCCTAACTATATATACCTACTGGCGACCGCCAGTAGGTTATTTATATATATATATATATATATATATATATATATATATATATATATATATATATATATATATATATATATATATATTCACTGAAAAAAACATATGTTTCAGGCATGTTATAGTTAGAATTTAGCATTTAAAAAACCTTAGATATTCACTGAAAAAAACATAGGTTTCAGGGGCATTATACTTAGTTGGACATTTCACTCGTACAAAGCCAGAGAAATTCCCCGTTATAGTTAGTTCAGCTAACTATAACTCGCGCCTCCGCAATGCACTGCTGATGACGTCACATATTGCATCACTCATGACATGGTCAGTGACATCACTCATGACATCTCAAATTACATCACTGATGACATCATCCAGTGACTGTGTGTTTCTGTAAAGTTTAAATATGTTTAATATATATAGGGAAAGGCGTATTGAAGAATGAGTGGGTGTATAAGTGTCTGAATGGATGATTTAGTAGGTGCGTGACTGGCTCTATAAGTGAGTGATTAAACGTACCTTACTGAATGCATGAGTTAGTGACTAAACTGTGTAAATGTCTGTATCCGTCTGTCTGTTGGTGTGTAAGCTGCTGCATGGGTTTGTTAATAGCTACATGAGTGTCTATATGGGTTATTGATTGGTTGACTGAGTATCTGTATGGGTGCCTGAGTATTTGTGTGGGTAACTCTGCATAGATGTGTGAGTGGGTGATTCACTGGGTACATGGTTTCAAGAGTGCATCTCTGATGGACTGTATGGGTGGGTGAGTGTGTGTATGGGTGTGTTAGTGAGTGAATGTATATCTTAGTGGTACATGTGCGAGTAACTACCTACTCTACATATGTGAAAAGCTGTATATATGTGTGTTGGAGCATATAAATGTCTATAAGTGAGAGGGTGTGATTGTGAGAGTGGCTGTATGGATGAGTGTGTGCTTGTATTAGTGATTGTATAAGAGCGTAAGAATGTGCTAGTATTTGTATGAGTAAGTGAGCTGGTGGGTTTATAACTGTATAGGTGAGTAAATGGCAGTGTGATTAATTATTTGCATGACTGACTAGGTGTGTGAGTACCTCTATGGATGAGTGGTGGTGTGTGAGTGTCTATATAGGTGTATGAGTGCATATCATAGTCCTGTACTGAGTGACCATAAGTATGAGTGACTGTACGGATGAGTGAGTGTATGTGTGTGTGTAAACCTAAGAACTAGTGAGTGGGTATGTAGTTATAGGTGTTGGAGTGCCTATGGTTTTGAGAATGGCAGTCTGTAATTTAGAGTGGGTATATCAAAGGTTATATTAGGGTGTGAGAAGATGCATCAAATTATCACATGGATGATGTCATGAGTGATGTCATCAGTGATGTCACTGACCATGTCATGAGTGATGTAATATGTGAAGTCATTAGCGGTGCATTGCGGGAGCGCGAGTTATAGTTAGCTGAACTAACTATGACGTGGGAATTTCTCTGGTTTTGTATGAGTGAAATTTCCAAATAATGCCCCTAAAACCTATGTTTTTTTCAGTGAATATCTAAGGTTTTTTAAATGCTAATTTCTAACTATAACGTGCCTGAAACCTATGCTTTTTTCAGTGAATTTCAAAGGTTTTTTAAATGCTAATTTCTAACTATAACATGCCTGAAACCTACGGTTTTTTAAGTGAATTTCAAAGGTTTTTAAATGCTAGTTTCTAACTATGCTTAATGAGGTAGGACATGTGAAGAAAGAAGAAAAAACGCACAGAGAGAAGCAACAAAAGTCCACAGAGACTCACAAAAGTGCAGGAAGAAACAAGACAGGTGCAGGAAGAACCAACAGAGGAGCAGAAAGAGGCCTTGTTGTAAAATCATCCCTTGCCCACAACTTTTTCAGACGGCAACTGATGGTAACTGACTCTGACTAACCAGGCCTAGAGCCAGCGCTATGCTAAAAGACACTTAGAATACAGTGCAAACACCTACATACACTAGGGAACACTATGCTTTGATTAGCATGACCTCCTCTGTAAGACCCTAGTACAAAACAGGGCAGGGGGGTTAAATCTACCTCAGTCAGAGGTACAGAAATATGCTACTTTAACTAGTAGTCGCGTTTGCAGAGTGGTGGAGAAAGGGTGCTGGGCGTCCAACCAACGCTCAGGAATCCCGCTGCGTAGGACTTACAAGAGGTACCAGGAGGGATTCTTGGCCCCCAAACTCCCTCAGGAGTAAATTGGACTTCATCCCCATCCCGTAGTCTGCCACAATTCACGTTTGCAGAGTGGTATAGAAAGGGGGCCATGGCCTCCGAAGACTTCTTAGCAATCCCACTGTGTGGGACTTACTGGAGGTAAGAAGAGGGGTAGTTGGCCCCCAAGGACATCCTTGGGGGCCAACTTCCCAAACTATTACCTCCAGTTAGTCCCACACAGCAGCATTGGTAAGTACTCGTACCAGGCCATGCCCACTTTGCCCACCACTCTACAAAAGCGCTCCCTGGCATGCTCTTGGATGGGGATTGAAGTCACCTTCACTGCTGGGGGTCATTTAGGGGCCAACTAGCCTACCTTTTACCTCCAGTAAGCCCCACACAGTGGGATTGGTGAGAGGTAGACAAAGGCCATGCCCCCTTTCTCCACCACCCTGCAAACGCGCCCCCTGGTGCGTTGTAAGTTGGAGGATTAAGTTCCCTTGAATCCTAAGGGTCCCTTGGGTCCAACGAGCCCACCAGGTACCTCCAGTAAGCACCACAGAGCTGCGTTGCCGAGAGGTGTAAAAAGGGGCGTGGCCTGGGCCACCTCTCTGCAACGCAGGATTGAAAGAGAATTAATACCCCAACTTAAAACGCGCCACAGGGCGTGTTTGCACACGTCACCTCAGGCCCCTCCCTACACCACTGTGAAAACACGCACTGTTACACGTTTTAAGTTGGGAATTAATTCCCTTTGAATCCTGAGAGTCCCTGGGGTACAACTAGCCCACCAGGTACCTCCAGTAAGCGCCACAGAGCTGCATTGCAGAGAGGTGTAAAAAGGGGCGTGGCCTGGGCCTCCTCTCTGCAGCGCAGGGGCGCTTACTGGAGGTACCTGGTGGGCTAGTTGTCCCCCAGGCACCCTCAGGATTGAAGAGGAATTTATTCCCCAACTTAAAATGTGCCACAGGGCGTGTTGGCACACATGTCACCTCAGGCTCCGCCCCCTCCCTTCACCACTGTGCAAACGTGTCCCGTGCCGCGTTTTAAGTTGGGGGATTAATTCTCCTTGAATCCTGATGGTCCCTGGGGTCCAACTAGCCCACCAGGTACCTCCAGTAAGCGCCACAGAGCTGTGTTGCAGAGAGGTGTAAAAAGGGGCGTGGCCTCTAAACATCTCTCTGCAACGCAGCTCCCTGGCGCATACTGGAGATACCTGGTGGGCTAGTTGGCCCCCAGGGACCCTCAGTAGTATTTAAGGGGAATTAATTCCCCAACATACAACGCGCCAGGGGGCACGTTTGCTGAGTGCTGCAGGGAGGGGGCGGGGCCTACCCGAAATGCAGCTATTTTAAAAAAAAAAAAAATTTAAGAAAGGGTGCTGTGTGTCCCCCCTCCTCTTTCCTTTTTTTGGGCCCTGGGGACCCCTTTCCTCAGGGCTTTGCCCTTTTTAAAAAAAAAATGTAAACGGGAAGGGGCCGCGTAGCCCCCTCCCGAGGCTAATTTGAGCCCCAGGGACCCCATGCCCCGGAGCATGGCCATACATTTTTTTTTTAATTCCTATTATTATTTAAATCTAGGACGGGGCTGCGTGACCCCCTCCTGAGGCCGCTATTATTAGCCCCGGGGACTCCATCTTCCGGAGCTGTGCCTCTTTTATTTTGTTTTCTTTGCTGGAGCGGGGCCGCATGGCCCCCCTCCTAAGCCACTTCTGGCCCGGGGACCCCGTCCCCCGGGCCTGGCCTCTTTGTTGGGGACCGTGGGGGGAGCCCTAATGCCCCCACGGTCCCTGCTGGCTCCCCGCGTCCTGGTGGAGCCGGCATTGCTTTTCCACATGGGAACCTGCTGACATGCAGCTCCCTGTGTGGAAAAGCAATGTGGTTTGATTTTTGAAAGTTAGAGCAGGTTTCCTGCTCTCGCTTTCAAAACCCAAACCACAGTTTGCTATGACAGGGCGGGAGCCACACGGCTACCGCCCTGCCATAGCAAACAGCAGTGTCCCGTGGGTGGGCACCCCGGGACACTGCAGGAGCCTGCCCTGAGGGTGGGGGTCCCCAGAGCCATCAAGGGCTCCAAGAGTGAGGCCATGCGGCCCCCCTCCCAACATTTGCACAGCCCCAGGGAGTTGGTGGTCCCCAGGGCTCGGGGTCCGTAACGGAGCCCTGCATTTGAATATTAGTGCCCCGGGGAGGTGGCGGTCCCCGGGGCAGTGGGGGCGTGTGCCCCGCAAAATAATCAATAAAAGCCCCAAGGGGTGGTGGTCCCCAGGGCTTGGGGGTGCCTTGGAGGCCCACCCATTAAAAAAAGAAGCCCCAGGGGTGGCGGTCCCCGGAGCTGCGGTGGGCAACTCTTTAATCAAGCCCCGGGGAGGTTCGGTCTCGGGGCAGTGTGGGGAGATTCTGGCCCCCACACATTCTTTTCACTGCCCCCGGGACCTGGCCCACCCTGGGGCTTCAATACAACGAAGTGCGGGAGCCCGCGTTTCTTTTTTTTCTCGGCCGTATTCGCGCACCCAGCACGAATTCGGGCAATTGTTTTTGTTTTTTTTTTAAATGCTTTTTTGGGACCCCCTGAGCAGGCCTAGGCAGTCAGGGTGTTTCTACCCTGCTCCCTTTTCTTGTTTTTCCCGTTTCTTTTTCTCTTTTCTTGTAACTCGGTTCTACCGAGTCACAAGATGGCTGCCAACACTTCCTGGTTTGGAGTGTTGACAGCCAATTAGAATAAAGCTTGTGGTCGTGAGGGTGCGCGGATCCACCTCGCCTCTATATATCGAAACTTTTATGTTCAAGGCATGTGGGCTGCTGAATTCATATCTTAACCATTAAAGAAATGGGGTAACCCAAAATGTACTGGACCTGGGTATTACATCGATATTAAACAACAATGGTCCGAGACCTCTATATTTACAAGCAAATTGAATTGATCAATCAAGATTCACAAATTAGCACCTTTTCCCCTTTGATCAGCTCCACTCAATTAATGAAAAACACATGAATAAGGCAACAGCATCCATTTCCAAAAACAGGTACAATATTTTAATCTATTGTATCAATTTCAACCAAGAATATAAAATTCAAAGCTTCAATTTGCAAATCAATACAAAAATATATACATTGCCCTATATAGAACGTGCAGCATAGCAAAGGGTGTCAAGAAATGTGAAAGTGATTAAAGAAGAAACGAAAGGAGAAATCAAAAAAAGTGAAATACAATTCCAATAATTTTAAATTTTGTCGAACAGTATCAGGCCTGTAAATGCCGGACCTGCACAACCTATCCACTTAAATTAATTAATCCACACTCTCTCTATTATTGACTTCAGACAGAATTATATGTCATTAATATCTGCACATAATCTCTCCCCACAAATTATTGGAATTGTATTTCACTTTTTAGGATTTCTCCTTTCGTTTCTTCTTTAATCACTTTCACATTTCTTGACACCCTTTGCTATGCTGCACGTTCTATACAGGGCAATATATATATTTTTGTATTGATTTGCAAATTGAAGCTTTGAATTTTATATTCTTGGTTGAAATTGATACAATAGATTAAAATATTGTACCTGTTTTTGGAAATGGATGCTGTTGCCTTATTCATGTGTTTTTCATTAATTGAGTGGAGCTGATCAATAGGTACATGCTCCTAATTTGTGAATCTTGATTGATCAATTCAATTTGCTTGTAAATATAGAGGTCTCGGACCATTGTTGTTTAATATCGAATTCATATCTTAGCATAGATCGCCGCCTAGTGTTGGGTCCGGATGATTGCACCTTGTTGTCCTGGAAGAGTCTTCGAAGTATCACGAGATAGGTGACTCCTCCCCTGGACTACAGTGCGCATGGGCATCTTCTCCATCCTTAGATTGTTTTTTTCCGCCATTGGGTTCGGATGTTATTCCTCTACTCCAACTTCGGAACCGAAACTAAACTACTTTCTAACGCCAAAAGGCCTTCTACCTCGACGGTATTGTTCTCGTTCGGTACTTCTTGACTCGACCAAACTTTCCATCTCTATCCGGTCCTCGAAGCGGGCGGTTGGGCCTTTCGACGCCACGTGGACCTGCTGTCGCTGGAAAGGAGCCCGTTCAAAAGGTGCCCACAATGCCACTCCAAATTCCCGCATACTGACAAACATACAGTATGATACAAGTGCTTATCACCGGAGCAGAAGACCATCCGGAATCGACGGGCCGCTAGGCAAGAGATGCAGCGACCGGCACCAGAACTGGAGAACATCTTGGATGATGAATACGACCTCCCAGAAGTGGCGGACTCAGATCTAGAAATCGTCACCGTTGAGGACCAGTCGGACTCCGATGACCAAATAACGCTGGGGCAAACAGTGAGTACCCAGCCCCCGACACCGCTTATCCCAAAAGATAAGGCTCCGGTCGAAGCATCGCCTAAAGGCCTTAGCCGAGATCGACAAGCTCCTTCAGAAGCCCCGCCTTCCGGCTCGGCTCCGAAGCCAAAAACCAGGCCTTCTGATAGCCCAGGACCGAGTACCATTCTCCCCAAGAAGGTTGTTGACCCCAAGAGGGTTGTCGAACCGAAGGTCGTTGATCCGAAAAAGTTTGTCGAACCAAAGGTCGTCGAACCGAGGAAGATTGTCGAACCAAAGGTCGTCGGACCGAGGAAGATTGTCGAATCAAAGGTCGTCGAACCGAAGAAGGTGGTCGAACCAAAGAAGGTCGCCCAACCCAAAAAGGTTATCGAGTCGAAAGCTATCGAGCCAAAGAAGAGCCTCGAACCAAAACGGGTCCTCGATCCAAAAAGAACACCCGACCCAAAAAAGGCCGTCGATCCTTAAAAGAGTGTTGATCAACAAAAGCAGAATCACACCACAAAGCCAGTCGAGCCGAAAAAAGGCATTGACTCGACCAAAAACCTTGAGCCGAAAAAAGCCGTCGGGCATTAAAAACGTATGGAACCAAAAGCTCCGGTCGACCTGAAACAGGTCGTCGACCCAAACAAAGTCGCCGAACCGAAAAAGACTGTTAAACCAAGAAAGGACATCGAACCAAAAAAGATTGCTGACCCCAAAGCAACAGTCGAGCCGAAAAAAACTCCACAACCAAAGGCCCTCGAGCCAAAAGGTCACAAACAAGTCAGTAAGCCAAAAACATCTGCGCCAAAGCCACGGACAGTTGAGGAAGAACTCTTCCATCCTGATCCAGTAACTGAGGAACAACCTAAACTGTATATAGACCCTGAAACAGGACACGTTACAGTTTATCACCGGAAAAAGAGACCATTGGATATGGACACTCCTTCCCCTGTTCCTCCAAAGAAAAAAGACTTCGGGACATCTCCCTCAAGGCCTTTTACTCCTCCTCCTTTCTATCCTAATATGCCTTTTGTGCCCTACTCTCCTGCAAATTCAGATTATAATAATGGGGATAAAATGGGGGAAGATCCTCAGGATGATTTTAATGAACCTGAGGATCCTCATGCACAGGATGACACATGGGAGGACCAGAATGATCCATATGACACACAACCCATCCCAGACACCTCCCAATACCCTACAAAGCCATTGCCTACTGACGACACCATTGTTTTTAACCAACTGCTAGATAGGGCAGCAAAATACCACAAGGTCGACATGCACACTGACTGAGCCAATAGAAAAACGACCGGACACTTCCTATGTTAAAAGGGGTACTAAAACACGCGCCAGACATATTCAAAGATCCAGCCAGAGCATGTGTACTCAATCCCAGTATTGAGAAGAAATATAAGGCGGCCCCTACAGACCCTACTTATATTAAATCCCTGTTGCCTCTAGACTCACTAGTAGTAGCAAACGCTCGAAAGAGAGCTAACTCACAAACAACAGGAGATACTCCCCCTCCTAATAAAGAGTCTAAAATATTAGAAGCCTCAGGCAAGAGAGTAGCCTCACAATTCATGGAGGATTGCAAACACACAAGCTCTACTGGCATGCTATGATAGAGCACATTACGATCAACTTGAAGGTTTACTGCAACACCTGCCAGAACCTTTCAAAGCTCAGTCTAACGACCTCATACAGGAAGGAAAATGTATAACTAATGCTTCCATTACATGTGCCCTTGACGCAGCTGACACATCAGCCAGGTCCATTAAAACTAGCGTATTACTACGCAGACACGCGTGGCTACGCATCTCTGGTTTTAAAAACGAGGTGCAATCCACCATCCTCAATCAACCAGTTAACCAAGACTTCCTGTTTGGCCCTGCCGTAGATACCATCTTAGACAAAATGAAAAATGATACAGAAACTGCTAAATCTATGGGCGTACTGCAGTTTCAACAACATAGAGGTTCCTTTCATCGCTCCTTCTACAGAGGCTCCGCAAAAGGCAACACATCACAGACTTCCTCTAAATACCAAAGCAACACCCAAAGTTCCTTTAATAAAGGTTCCAACAGAGGAGGTTATAGGGGCACCAATCACAAAGGCAGAGGACGTGGCAGCAATAACACCAGAGCCCCCACTGCCGCAAAACAGTGACTTCATCACACTCCCTCCAGACCATCTAACACCAGTCGGAGGCAGAGTCAAACAATTCCTACCAGTCTGGAACTCCATTACCACAGACAGGTGGGTTAGACAAATTATCCAGTGTGGTTATTGCCTGGAACTCACTTCTTCCCCTCCCAACATACCACCCAAACACCGTCCTATGTCCAAAGAACACATCACATTGTTACAACAAGAGGTCGCGTCCATGCTACAAAAAGGTGCAATAGAACAAGTCCCTTTTCAACACCAAGGAACAGGGGTATACTCTCTATACTTCCTAATTCCCAAAAAGGATGGATCCCTCAGACCTATACTAGACCTCAGACCGCTAAATCAATACATACTCTCAGAGCATTTCCATATGATTACTCTACAACAAGTACTCCCGTTACTCCAGCAGGGCGACTTCCTCGCTACATTTGACCTCAAAGATGCATATTTTCACATACCTATTAATCCAGCTCACAGGAAATATCTCAGGTTCACAATAGAAGGTCAACATTATCAATTCAAAGTTCTCCCCTTCGGGGTGACTACAGCCCCAAGAGTTTTCACGAAATGTTTAGCGATAGTAGCAGCACACCTCAGAAGGCAACACATCCACGTGTTTCCATACCTGGACGATTGGTTCATAAAAGCCAACTCGTACACGCAGTGTGCAAGCCATACGTCTCAGACACTCCAGCTGCTGCACAGTCTGGATTTTTCCATAAATTACCCAAAATCACATCTACAGCCCTCCCACATACAGCAATATCTGGGGGCTACAATAAATACCTCAGTAGCAAAGGCATATCCAAATCCAGCCAGGATAGCCAACATGCAGACTCTCATTCAAAAGTTTCAGCCACAACACTCTTTGCCAGCTCAAGTGTTTTTGCAGCTCATAGGCATGATGGCCTCCTGCATATTCATTGTCCCTCATTCCCGACTTCAAATGCGTCCACTGTAAGAATGCCTAGCACGGCAGTGGAACCAAGCTCAAGGACAACTAAAAGACCTAGGGCCAGATGTAGGTCGGCAAATACCGGTCGGTAACGGCCGATTTCAGCCGTTACCGACCGGTATTTGCAAATGGAGATGTAGGGGCCTTCAAATATACAGAATCTGTAAATTTACCGATTCAGTAAATTTACAGATTCTGTAAAATACTGAATCGGTAAATATACCGAATTGGTAAATCCAGATGTAGGTGGCACTGAAAACAGTGCCACAGGCCATTACCGATTCGTTATTTACCATGTAATTCTATTGCATGGTAAATAACGAATACCTGTGTACATGCACATCTGTGCATGTACACCTGTGCCATGTGACACACATACATGCCATAAGGGCATGTATGTGTGTCACATGGCACACAAGCCAAAATCAGGGGTGCAACAGGGTGTCAAAGTGACACCCTGTCACCCTTGCAAAATCGGTCATTTTACCGAATCGGTATTTACCGATTCGGTAATTGAGATTGATTCCTATGTTTACCGATTCGGTAATTGAGATTGATTCCTATGAGCAATTACCGAATCGGTAAATACCGATTCAGTAATTACCGAATCATACAGATTCGGTAAAAATTACCGAATATTTACCTACATCTGATTTACCGAATCTAGAATACCGAATGGGTAAAATTCGGTAAATCAGATTTACCTACATCTGGGCCCTAGTGTTGGTAGACAGTCGCGCTTACAACTCTCTGCAGTGGTGGAACCCACAAAACTTTTCCAAGGGGCGACTGTTCAAAGAGCCGGTTCCACAAGTAGTACTAACAGGGGACGCATCACTGACAAGTTGGGGAGCCCACTTACTTCAAAACACAGTCCAAGGGCTCTGGACAATCAAACAAAAGACACTGCATATCAACCACTTAAAGTTGCTAGCAATATTTCTGGCACTAAAAGCATTCCAGAAATACTTGTACAACAAGGCTTTGTTGATCCGGACGGACAACATGACAGCCATGTATTACATCCAGAAACAAGGAGCGACACACTCTCCACAGCTGTCTCACCTAGCACAGAGCATATGGAGGTGGGCAATTCCCAAAAACATTTTTCTCCTAGCAGAACACCTGCCAGGGAAAGACAATCAAATAGCGGATCTGTTAAGCAGACACAGCCAACAGCTACACGAATGGGAGATTCACCCTCAAGTTCTCCAACCATTCTTCCAAAAATGGGGGCATCCAGAGATAGATCTGTTTGCCACAAACGAAAATTCAAAATTCCAGTACTTTGCCGCCAGGTTCCCACATTCATTGTCACAGGGCAATGAGATATGGATGAACTGGTCAGGCAAATTTGCGTACGCTTTTCCACCAGCCCCACCGATTCCGCTGGTGGCACGCAAACTACGCCAGCAGTCACTCACAATGATCCTGGTTGCTCCCACATGGGCAAGACAGCCATGGTACACAACGGTCCTAGAACTTTCAGTAGTTCCCCACCAAAGACTGCGCCTCTCGCCCCATCTTTTAACTCAGAACCATGGAGAAATCAGGCACCCAGATCCCAATCAGATGAACCTAGCGATCTGGCTCCTGAAGTCTTAGAGTTCAGATACCTTAACTTGCCTCCTGATTGCATGAACATTATCAAGGAGGCAAGACGGCCAACTACTAGAGCATGATATGCAGCTAAATGTAAAAGATTTGTAATTTATTGCAACAATAACCAAATCAATCCATTAGTTGCTTCCATCCAAAACATTATCTGTTACCTCTTGCATCTTCAAAGATGCAATCTAGCATTCTCTTCTATAAGGCTACATCTTGCTGCTGTAGCAGCATATCTCCAGAACAGACAACACCTTTCCCTGTTTAAGGTTCTCCCAATCAAAGCTTTTATGGAAGGTGTTAAAAGGATAATCCCTCCAAAGCACCCACCTTCACCAGTCTGGAACTTAAATATAGTACTTACCAGACTTATGGGACCTCCTTTCGAACCACTCCATTCATGTGAATTACAATTTCTAACATGGAAGGTGGCATTCTTAATTGCCATTACCTCCCTCAGGTGATTGAGTGATCTACAGGCTCTAACCATTCAAGAACCCTTCATGCAAATACATGCAAATAAGGTAGTACTTCGAACTAACCCTAAGTTTATGCCAAAAGTCATATCCACTTTCCATATCAATCAATCAATAGAATTGCCAGCTTTCTTCCAAAACCCACAGTCAGTAGCTGAAAGAGCCCTACACACACTAGATGTAAGGAGAGCCGTGCTATATTATGTTGACAGGACTAAATCATTTAGGAAAACAAAGCAACTGTTTGTTGCATTTTCACCACAACATAAAGGTAATCCCATCTCAAAATCAGGAATAGCAAGGTGGATAGTTAAATGCATTCAAATATGCTATCAAAAAGCTAAACGCACTTTAACAGTTCCCCCAATAGCACACTCTACGCGTAAAATGGGGGCATCCATGGCTTTCCTAGGGAATATTCCCCTTGAAGACATATGTAGGGCAGCTACATGGTCTACCATACACACTTTCACTAAACACTATTGTGTAGACGTGCAAACAAAGCAGCAAGCTGCTGTAGGCCAGGCTGTCCTTAAAACTCTTTTTCAGACTGCTGCAGCTGGTACAGGTGACCACCGCTAGAGGAGATACTGCTATACAGTCTATGCTATTACTTTACTATACTCCATCTTTGTCACAATGGTGAAAAACAATCTGAGGATGGAGAAGATGCCCATGCACACTGTAGTCCAGGGGAGGAGTCACCTATCTCGTGATACTTCGAAGACTCTTCCAGGACAACAAGATGCAATCATCCGGACCCAACACTAGGCGGCGATCTATGCTAAGATATGAATTCAGCAGCCCACATGCCTCGAACATAAAAGTTTCGATATATAGAGGCGAGGTGGATCCGCGCACCCTCACGACCACAAGCTTTTGTACCGAAGATATGAATGTCAGCAGCCCTACATGCCAAGAACAGATGCATACTGGTAAGTAGCATTTTCCTTTTTGATTTACTGAGCAACTACTGAACGGATTTACACCATTTAAAAAAGGGTGCTTTCTGAAGCAAGCACTACTTTTTTGCCAAATTTGGTGTAATTCCGTTCAGCAGTTCCAGTTCAGCAGTTCCAGCTGTGGCCGTGTCTAAAGTTTCCTATGGGAAATTCTTTTCTCAAACTCTTTTTTCTTAATTTCTCAGGAACTACTGAACGGATTTACACCATTTAACAAAAAGAGTTCTTTCTGAAACAAGAGCCACCTTTTTGCCAAATTTGGTGTAATTCCATTGAGCAGTTCGGGCTGTAGCCGTGTCTAAAGTTTCCTATGGAAATTAACATGGAGAAAACACGTTTTGGGACCACCCCTTTTTTCTCTGCCCCTGCTTGCCGAATCACCCCGAAACTTTCAGAATAGGAGCTGACCGGAGGGACCCACGAGTTTTGAAAATTTCACGAAGATTCGTCATCCGGCGCCAAAGTTATTGGGAAAACAAAAAACGCTTTACCTATGGAAACTAGGTCCCAACTTTAACTTTCTATTGGCGACCGCCAGCAGATGATATAAATATATATGTATGTATATATACCTATATTTTCCCAAATATATGAGCAAATGAGCAGCCTCATCAAATTGACTGCCTAGGGATTTTTAGAAACTGGTCCAACATTTGCCAGATCCTGAAGATCCAGGGATGGTTGCTTAAAGAGAGTGGTCACAAAAATACATTTTAATGATGATAATGTTAAGTTAATATTACCGAAAGGTCACAGGAAGAAATTACTGCTTCCTTCAGAGCCTCATTCGTCTGAAGCCCCTTGGCATTGTCCTATAGGGATTGAAGAGTGTATGATATCAGTAAGCCTTAGAACGCAGCTACGTTTTGATCTTTAATCTGAACTTGGTAGTACATGAAATTTCAGGAATGTGGTTCGGTAGGGATTGTCATGGATGTGCTGCAAAAATTGTAAAAGGTCTGCCATCCTCCTCTACGTCTAGAAGCTTTAGGGATAGCTTGGTGATTGGAGGTGGCTGATGGGACCTCTCTAGAGGGAGTGTATTTAAATAATCATTTTTTAAGAAGCGAGGAAAGGGGCCATGTACGGCTCTCTTACCTATAAAGAGCGTTTAAACTGAATACGCTCTCTAATTTGAAGCCAGTGCAGGTAGCGTCGGAGGGGGCAGGCATGGTTAAACCTAAGAGCACCCCAGATGTGCAGCTGTGTTCTGGATGCAGATGTTGTGTAGGGTAATTGAAGAGCCTATGGTGAAGTGAATATGCATAATCCAGTGATGTTGGCAACAAGTGCCCATTTTTTGCTTTATCATTGAGGAAGGGGTGAGTTTCTTGAAGTGTTTAAGGTGATAAGTACAGAATGAAATAAAAGAGGATATCTACCGGACCAGAGATTGGTTGCAGTCAGTCATGCCTCCCAGAGTATTTAAATACTTTAGTGGGGGGTGGGAGATACTCCATTTCTACGGGGCAGGAGCCTTCCCACCGCAGGTTGGCCGGGTGGCGGATTGACTGTTTAAATAGCTGCCACACCTTCCACTCGTTTATCTTCTGGCTTGTCGTGTATAAATATTCATTAACCCAAAGATTTCTGGTAAGTCTGTATCCAATAACCATGTTTTTGTGTGAATGGTGCTGCATCCATGTCATTGCATAAGATAGGTGATTTAACCTCAGTACCATGTTTTATTACTTCATGAGGGTTAAGTGATCTTTGCTGCATGGGCTTTGTTTATGGATAGCATTAGATTCTAGAAGGGAAACAAGGTTACAATTGTAAATTCAGCATTTCTTTAATTCATTTGTTACGATGTTGCTAGTAGAGCAGGAGGATGGATGTAAGGATCTTAAAAAAACTGATGAATGCCTGGTAGAAACTTCATATTGGCAGGCCCCTTGTTCTGTTCGGGTGCAGATAGCCTTGCCATTGATGTACTAGTAGCAAGTCGCTGTGCGCATGTGCATTAGGCCCACTTTTATGATTGGATCGGCACTTGTTGCAAGTAACAACTCCAGAGCTAGACTGTATTAATGGTAGGAACCACTTCCTTTGCCTTCTTCTTCAAAGAGGGATAAGGAGGGTGACCTCCCTCAGATGTCTCACCAATGTCCTCCAGATTCACTGAGAGAAAGGTGAATAACCACCAAGAAAGTTGTGCAAGATGGCAGAGGCAAAATAGAGGTATCTAAGAATGGAAAGAGCAAACAACTTACAGAAAAAAACTCTCAGCAATACACATGCAAAATTAGAATACGAGAAACAAGAATGTTAACTAGAACATGGTTAGCAGAAGTTAGGGAATGAGGTGCAGTTGAAGAAGAACGCCACAAAGACAGATGCCTGGACGCTGAGACGCATGAAGGGCAACATTTTGATCCCTTGTATAAGAAACTAATGCTAGTGCCTCTTCCAGTGACCCTGGAAACAGAATACCACTATTTTATATTTACAAGACACATAGAATAAAAGTATACTTCCTGTTACCGAGAATCATGTTGTTGTGTCCTCCAACCACTAGATGTTCCAGACCTTATAAATACTCCAGTATTCAGTTGTTCAAAGACGCGTGGCCTCAATAAGCAGGCGTGTCACCTGCAGGTAAATGTACCTCTTTTCCCCCAAAGTCTTGTATTTGTTCTCAGTGTTTCTAGGAGGCATGTGGAATCCATGGATGCCACTGCTCAAGGCAACTGAGTGGGGTCAGCAAAGACTCACAGTTCCAGTCTTCATTTGACCAGGTTTGCAAATACTTGCGGTTCTTGTTCCGCAGTGCATAATGGACCACCAACCTCCAGAGACTGAGTCCAAAATGGCCACTATGAAAGGGGTCAGCATTGGCCCCTTTCGACATGGCCATTGGGGTTCAGAAAATCACCTGGAGTGGAGCAGTGCCTAGATACGTAGGGGTGAGACTGTATCACTCTCCCAAAGACCTGTATGAAGGGAATCACTGCAAGGCGCTAGCGGGAATAAGAACAGCGGTGGGCTTTTGGAAAACATTACCTCTAGCCCAATTGGGTGAGTAGCCCTCGCCAAAGTGACCATAGTCCCACGACTACTCTATCACTTTACCAACCTTCCGGTAATACCCCCGTGCCCCTTCTTCCGGGAATTAGATACAGTGCTCGCCTCCCTCATCTGGGGAGAGGGTCGCCATAGGGTAGCCCTAAGCACTCTGTACCTGCCAACAGATCAAGGGGGACTGGGAACACCATCCTTTGAGGCATACTTTTTGGCAGCGAGGCTGCAGTGGTTATCGCACTAGACAGCAGAGTGCCACATAGGGGAAACATTTACTGACGAAGGGCGGATACCTCTCCCGGCATTCCGTTGAATGCTAATGCCCAGCAGAAAACCGATGCGTACTCACCCCATGCAAGTATCAATAGCCCACACGTGCATGCTGAGAATACTTGCATGTCAAGAGAGAGGCTTCTATATTCCCCACTACTTCCATTTGCAGGGTTCCCTCGAAAGGACAAATACTATACTACTTGAGCCGTTCAAGTATGGACCGAGCACTCAATAACCGAGATGGAATCATTATTTGAGGACAGACAGCTATAGACTTATGACCAATTAGTGGAGGAGTATACCCTTCCTCCGGGTCAATTCCTCCTACACAGGCAACTCTTAGACAGCAGTCGTCAATATTGGGATTTGACCGAGGGGGAACCACCGACACATCCGGTAAAACACATGATCCTGTTTATGGGAGCGGGTAGACACCTAATTACCTGGCTTTATAAGGCTATCCGGAAACTGATTCTTAAGCGTCTGCACTCAATAAGACAGATATGGGAAGACGAAGTGAGGAGGGCATTCAATGATAAGGAATGGGAAAAAACTCTGGAATATCCCAAAAAGGGGTCCAGAAACGCAGGATTCAAAAACATACCATTCAACATTCTCCACAGAGCATATCTTACACTAAAACACCTCCATCGTTTCTACCCAGTCTTGCACTTTGTATATCCCCGTTGTCAGACCCCTGAGGTCGGATTCAAACATATGTTCTGGGATTGCCCCACTATCCAGCAGAACTGGGATAACATACACCAGGCAATCCGAGCAACGACAAACATCACAAACATATCTACATGGAAGGCTTGTGCTATCAGGGTCTTCAGCAGGAGAAAATCCGATTAAGTACAGAGCTGTTTCGCAATCCTAGCTATTCACCTGGCGAAGAGAGGGTTGGCCATGTATTGGCGAGCATCGGAGGGACCCCCAGAAGAAGCCTGGGTGGGTGTGGTGACAAACTGGGGTGCAGCAGAAGAAGAGGTACTGAGAGACGAGGGAGTGAGGGGAATACGCAAGCACCACTTATCTATGGAATGGGCACAGCTACTACACCAATTCAAGCAAGAAACCGCACCTGCGGAATCTCCGAGGCATCATAGCCCCAGACGCCACACCTTTCCCCAACGGAACGCTAGAAGCACATAATAGGACAAGCCAAATAACCAGAGACAAGCATAATGCAGAGGTCATACCCGTTAGTCCGGCACGCCAAGCCATAGTCGCCTGTAGTGATCCCCCCACGCAACCAAACCATGAAAACACACTATAACCAACCACACAGCAGTTTTCAGTGACACACATTCCCGCCATCCCCTAATAACTACCTCAGTTCAACCCCAACATTAGCAGTTATTACTCTCAGCTGGCAGTTTCGAAGCCGGTGATAATTAAAAGGGAACACACCCCACACAACATTGCATTGTACCTATAAACAAATAAGGGGACAGACATAGCTCCGAAACCACGGGAAGGTTAACCCAGCCATATTACTGAAAGCACTTTGACAAGGTAAATGGATTTACCCATAAGGCAGCAACCAGAATGTAACAATGATACTGTACAAAAAGCTATTGTAAAATTAGAACACATACAGTTATTTGCAAATGCATGTTGATATTTTATATCTGAAATATGCCAATTTGTTTTGTGGAATGCTAAAACCCAAAAAACAAATTGAAACAAAAAGAAATAAGAGGGGTCAGCATAAGAAGTGTAAAGCAGCAAAATATGAAAATGAAGAAGCCTTCCAAACCAACCTATGTAGTACCTCTAATCACTTGGGATTCTCTGAGGATCTACCACTGCATCAGAATTGATATTCGATACAGGTATAATAAATAGATGGCTCCCCAGCAATAAAGTAAACATGTAAAATGTCCCCAGTTTAGAAAAAAAAAACTTTTGAAAACCAACCAGACAAACAGCAATAAAATTCATGGATAAAAAGGGCAGACTAAATTACGGCCGTTTTACAGGTCTCCTTTTATGGTCAACACAGTAAATGCTGCAAGCACCACGTTCAGTGCAAGACCGCCGACCTGCAGAACCGTAATCCAAAATGGCCACCATAAAAGAGGTTGACAAAGAAAGTGCGAACTTGCAATATATTAAAATGAAAAACTTCCAAACCATCTTAAGTAGCATCTCTAATGACTTGGAAATGTGAGAGAATAAACCACAGCATAAGAGGAGAGTTGACCTTTCAACACAAGTGTGATAGATGGCTCCCGCAATAAAGTAGCAGTTAAACATGCAATCAATGGTAAAAAGTGATTTACAAAACAATCAGACAAACAGCAATGCAATTCATAGATCCAGAGTGTGGGCCAACTTATAGCCTCACATTGTGTCTGCCACACTGGCACTTGCTCCTCTGCTAAGGTGGAGGAGCGTCGCCCTACTGGTTTTCAGCAGTGCAAAAAAAGGAGAAATAAAATGATAATAACACAATGTTAACATCATTTTATTTTTCTGTGCTGAAACCAGTTTTGGTGCAGGGCGGGTGAGGCTTGGCTGTCGTCACAGCCAGCAGAGTGAGGAGTGGTTGGTGCACTTAACTCCTTGCGTGCGTTCGTCGACCAACGGCCGTCACGAGCACTACCTCGGTAGTGGTGCACGTCGATTGGCCGACGCTGCCCCACCCTCGCAATGGAACGCCCTCACCGCAGCGGAATTGCCGCCGCGGTAAAAGGGTTAAGTGTGAATGACCTTTTGGCTGGCCGTATTGGGCTGGCCAAACAGTCATGCACACTTAGCATGTTCTCCACCTGACTATATTGCACAGCCTGGGTGGAGATCATACACAGGCTCCCACTCCCTGTATGAGCGTTGAACCAGGCCTCTCAGACCAATCATGACACTGCTGCCATGTTGGTAACAGCAATTTCATGATTGGCTAAGGGAGTCTGGGAGCCTGTGTGCTTCCGGTTGATAGATGAGGATGGAGTAGAGGCGGTGGCCAGCAGCCACGTAAATGAAACTTTTGTTTCTTTTTTTCTTTACAACCCCCCCCCCCCCCCACCCCCACCCCCTCCCCCGCCTCCTACCTATCACTACTGCCCTGGAGCAGCTGCCACTGCACATGCTCCGAGTAGCAGCTTCAGAGCTAGAACACTCACCTGCAGAGTTGGAGCCCAGAATAAGTGGTCAGCATATTAAGTACAAAGCAGCAATATATTGAAATGAAAAAGCCTTTCAAACCATCCTAGATATTACCTCTTATCAGTTGGAATTTCCAGAGGAACAACCACAGAATAAAAAGAGAATTGGCCTTCAAATACAAATGTGGTAAAGGCCCCCACCCCCTCCAGCAGAACTGTATAGAATTGCAGGAGGCATAGATCAAAGAGGGGGACCTGACTGACGACTGTCTACAAGCTATACCCATGTGGCGAGAAAAGGGAACTGAAAGTACATCGCTGCCAGGAGTGGAAGGTTCATCATCTCGGTCAAGGATGGTTTGTCCTGGCAGGTGAATGTAGTCTGATTCCGGTGAATGTCAATAGACTTTTTGTGAAAAAAGATTGGATTGACATCAGCTCACAAAGAGTAACAAAAGGAGTGATAGTTTTAGTAACATAATTGTAAACATTACAGTGATCCATTACAGGCATCAGTGCTGAGTATTATCCAGTACTATTTGCATGTGCAGAAACCGGTTTAGCTTACTCTTTCATGTCAATTCATTTAGCCGCAGTAACAGCTTAGTTGCAAAATAGAGAGTCCCAGTCTTTTCTGAGCCTTCCAGTTATGAATGCTTATTTGGTAGATGTGAAATTCACCGACGTATGGCACACCTTTTAAACCAATGCATTCAATCTCTCTCTGCAGGTTGTTGTTACCCAGAGTTTTTTTGTTTTAAACTTTGAGTTATGGCAAGGACCCGAAGACACTGAAGGAAATATGTTTGCAGAAGGTGCTGCTGTAGATTAACACGCTTTACACAGTCTTGGCAACTTGTGTTGTACCAACACTAGATGGCTGATTGTGCAAAATATGTGACTCGACGGCACTTTAGGTGCAAACTGATTGTTACGGGCAAGTAGCATTTTCCTTACCTGTACTCCTATATATTCTTAGTGATCATTATCGTTGTATGTATAGCTGGCTGCCACTTTTCCCCCATCTATGTTGGTGAAGCGACTCCTATCCCATCAAGGTGCTCCAAATAGCATTTAGTAGTATGAAGAGCACACCTTTGCCAGGGTTACAGGTTACCATACTTGCATAAAAATGTTGCACTTTCACAATTTGCACCTTTGTCAGCATATTTGTTTATTAAAGAAAGCAAAGAACATTTTCAGTTTTGGATATCAAAGTATAATACTTTAAAAGTACTGTGGGATCCTGTTCAGGCCACATTGAAATTCTAACAAGTTTTGTGTTATGAACAAGATCCGACGAGAGAGAATAACCACTTTACAGTCCTATGCATAGATCGGGATGTGTCCGCCAACCAGTCAGTTATACATGGAAAGTTATTGACTGCCAAAAATCAGGTTACGTGTTTCAGTTGACATTTTCTGTAGTGTATAATTAATATCGCCCAGGAAGAGGTGGGATGGTTAAAGTTAATGGAATAATAGAAACGTCTAGTTTAATTTGTGAGCATGACAGGAACAAGCCTACGCTGTTTGTTCTATGGTAAGAACGTTGGTGTTAAGGACAGTGAGCTATGAGGTGAATAGAAGCACAAGAATAACCACTGTGGCAAGGATGCAGGAAATGAATATATTTCCATGCTGTCCATTTAGTCTGATGTAGATCTGTGAGAGTGTGCTCAGGCAGGCAAGACTCAAACTCCTCAAACTCACCTCCTACATGGAAACAGACTATCACACTCTCTCTCTCTCTCTCTCTCTCTCTCTATATATATATATATATATATATATATACTTAATTTTAGGCCTCGCCTGAGCCAGCGTGCATGCGCTGCTCTGCGAGGCATTGAGTAGGGGCTTTTGAGCTCTGAACACACGCTTGTGCGTGCTCTTTTTTTTTTTTAAGCCAGCAATTGGCTTGTGCATGTGTCTTTTTTAAAAACACAGGACGCAATTGGTGCAAGGTGGATGACTGTCCCACCTTGTTTGTTGGATGACCTAGGATCCTCGGGCACGAGCTTCAATCCCATCTGTCTCCAATTATCGCGTTGGCGGTAATTGGAAACAGATGGTGCTTGCGGTAATTGGAAACAGATGGTGCTTGCGTTTTTTAGGTCGAGCCGAGCGTGCACGCCCACACCACTCCCGCTGCAGCTGCTTTCACTTTTGCCGCCACTTGTTATGGGAAAGCCTCAGTTGAACAGTTTGTTATTTCCGGCGGTTCCTCGGTCTGTCCATCTGTGCCTTCTCGTGGTGTGTGTGTTTTAAGTCGAGCTTACCCTGTGACTAAACTTCTAGGAGGAAGGCTCGGGACACTCCAGGTGTCAGACGTGGGCTTCATGAAGGGTAATGTAAATATTAGCATTTTCTCTGGAGCAGGCCATCCTAAGAGGAAAATGTTACAAGCACCCCCAGCACGTTATTAACTAATTTTCACAGTCAGTACAGGATTCAGACCAGCAGAGGAAAACATTGCTTGGTAAGCACAACCTTAATAAACTATTATTGTCTTAAAGCCACAACCTCTTATTTGTGCTCACCGAAGTGTGGCCAAACAAGTGCAGTTCTTAGTTGGAGGCAAAACAATTACAAATACATTTCACTGTTATGTCTCACATTTCACTGTTCTGTCTCACATTTCACACGAGCGCACGCGCACCTCGCAGCTCGCATGTTGGTGACTTGTTTTCCCTTACAGCACGCGTGCTTACCACTCGCGGGACACTGGTCTTTCATTGACTAGACAAGGCTTTCCCCAGGTGGTGTTACTACTGCAGTAATATATTTAGTGGAACCACTGTGTTCTTTTTTTGAGCACTTTTTCGTTGTTAGCACTGCGAGTACCAAAGCTCCTACCTCTCTAATCTGTGTTCCGAATCTGCATTGTACAAGTTACCCCTACATGTCCTATACATTTTCACTGCAGCACATTTCAGCCAGCACCACAGTTGCTAACGTTTTACGGGAAACCACCTCCGACAGTGTAGCGGCTTGTATTGTGCCTGACACCGGAGGGACGAGCAGCGCGTGTCACTCTCTCACTTCAAGAAGTCGCAGGAACGGTGGGAGCACAATGCCATCTCCACAGGCGTCCCTGTGCCAACAGTGGCTGCCGCATGTATCGCACTCACAGGACTGGAGTGCTTCACCTTGAAATGCCCCCTCTCCCGTCCCCCGCCTCATGTCGTGCAAACTCCCTCCCTACCCTCTCCCCGCGTGTGCAGCATACACCGTATGTGTGAATGAAGCAGCACGAGAAGCCTGGCTTTTAAGGGGTGTCAACTCATTCACATCCTTGTGAATTACAGAGGTAATTGAGTTGAACCTGCAAGCTCATAATGACACCATTTGCCAAACGAGCGCAAGGCTGTGAATGAACTATTTGGGTGGGGTCTCATCAAACTCCACTCTCGTTTCAACATGTTTTGACCTTTTTAACAGAACTCATAGGTCTCATTGTCTGGTTTTCAAACGATGTCCTTGACTTTACATTCACACCTAGGGTGCAGTCTATCCATGTGGATGGTATTTTGCAGTTCGAGGCACACAACATATGGCCAAACACACACCGAGGCTTCCAATGCATCACTGATCTCCTAAAGGAAGAGCAAACACAAACCGTGCACGTTTGCGCCCTCCTCCCCAACATTTTTAATGAACTGGCTCAGTTTGAACATGGTTAGTGTGCTTTGGTATTACTCTGGACAGCGAGGCAAAGCGCGTCTTTCTATGTCCCGAACAAGGAAAGAGATTGCAAAACCCACTGCCAAAGGCTTCCGAAAGGAGGCGCAGACGCGAAGCAGGATGAGAGAAATGAGGAGAAAGCGTGCTGTTGCGGTAGCTCTGATATGTGCCCTTTGTTTGCTTGTTTGTTTGTTAGGGGCTGCACCCCGGAACCCCAGCTCCAGTGCACCTGCATATGACACCGGTGAAGTCTTACTGAGAGAGAGGATTATAGTTTTTGGTTTTTTATAATGGGGTGGAAATTTTTGCACAATGGCTCTTCAATTAACAACACAATTAGTCAATTACGTTGAAGCTCTGAAACCTCTTAGAGGAGGACATCTTCAGGTCTGAGATCAATCTGGTGTGTTCCCTTTGAGAGTCTATTGTTCAGAGATCAATCACCACCTTACGCTTAATGTCTGCAATTATTCAGTTTATTAGGAGAACCTCTCCCGTATTAATAAAAAAAAGTAGAAATTGTTGAGCATTGAACCAAATCTGTTAGCACCAATGACCTTGTAAAGGTGAACCGTAATCAGGTGGCTTGTTGACAACATTTGATAATGAAATATTCAAGGCCACAGTACGAAATTATGACAGCATTGTTTGAGAGCTGAAATGTAGGGTTGCACCTGCAGAAAAAGTTACACTTAGTTCTCAATACTATTCAACTGAAGATCTAATTAGGGCGACGTTAAATTACAATGCCCACCATAGAGTTTTGATGCCCTTAGCGTCAATTCCATTCCTTTTATTTACTCTAACTATTCCCCTGCAGCGCTTTGATTGCGCTCCGCACCCGTTGATGGATGTGCGGACCCAGATCTGCTGATTCCAGGAATATGCTGCAGAAGGCGAAATAGGATTCTTGTCATTAACCCGCCCACGCATTGGGCCATTTGTCAGGCCTCCATGAAGCTGTTTCTTCTCTAGCGATACTGTAGATATCAAAGAAGTCTCGTAGACAGCTCTTATTGATGGTATTTTATTCATTAAGTAACAGCTTAATAAGTTCCAATGTAAGTCTTAATATAGGCCCCACCAGGAGCAGCCTCCTGGCTGCTCAGCCCATCTTCTCCAACTGCTCCCCCTTCAAGTACAAACATCCATAACATTCCAAATGACATCATATAGCCAGAGCATCAGGCAGAGAACCAGGGCAAGGGAGATGCATTACATAAGAAGCAGATTACTACACATACCCCACATAATTACACTCTACTCAATGCAACATAGATACACTCCACATACCACTCGGTACCATATAATTACACGCCACATAATTACACTACTCAATGCAACATAAATACACTACACATAATACCACTCAGTGCCACATAATTACACGCCACATAATTACTCTCCACATAATACCACTCAGTGCCACATAACTATATGCTACATAATTACACTGCACTCAATGCAACATACACTCCAAATAATACCACTCAGTGCCACATAATTACACGCCACATAATTGCACTCTATTGAGTGCAACATACACTTCACATAATACCACTCAGTGTCACATAATTACACGCCACATAATTACACTCTACTCAATACAACATAAATACACACCACATAATACCACTCAGTGCCATGTAAGAACAAGCCACATAATTACACTCTGCTCAATGTAATATAAATAGACTCCACATAATACCACTCAGTACCTCATAATTACACACCACGTAATTACACTCTACTCAATGCAACATAAATACACTCCACATAATACCACTCAGTACCACATAATTTTATGTTTAAATCTTTTTTTAATCAGGTTGTTCAGTTGTATATAATGCCGTTTTGGTTTGTTTAACCCCTTCGCTGCGGCGGGAATTCTGCCGCAGCGCTAAGGGGGCGGGGAGGTTGAGCGGCGCTCGCATGCTCGTGATGGAGCCGCTCCGTCACTAGCCGCAGTTGAGCTGTGCTCGTGACGGAGCCCGCTCAATGGAACGCTCAGCACAGGCGCGAAATTCGCGCCGCGCAGGCGCGCCAAGCGGGCCATGACGGAACCGCTCCGTCATGAGCACAGCTCAACCGAGGCTCATGACGGAGCGGCTCCGTCATGAGCATAGAACGTGTTAAAGGTAACAAAAATGCTTAACACTTTATATTATAACTTTTCAACATGATGCACAGCAGCCACAATGCTCTACAACATAGCCAAAAGTTCTGGCTAAACACATAAGGTCCCAAAGGCGAGACCTATTGGCTATGCCAATGCTTGTTTTTATATAAAGAGCGCTACCTTAAATAGGGGGGTGGTCTGATGTCCTTCCTCCGATGTCCCCTCCTCCCTTGGCCACTGCAGTGAGTTTTTCAAAGGCTGTGCCAGAGAGGACACAGCAGTCAGAAAATCAATAGTCCGTTTAACTCAGAATAGAGTAGGCGAACCAAAGGTTGGGTCACAGGGACTACCCTGTCTCCCAAACTCTAAATCGTTTACTAAGACTTAAACTCGATTTGTGGATATGCAACCAAATCAAAACTTTTATGGATATGTACCCTTCGTCTTCTTGTTCTGTGTAAACCTGGAGTGAAAATCATTAGTCATATTTTACAGGGGTGTTGAGATTGAAATGTTGGTGATTATCTTTCTGTAAGGCAATTTGTTTTTCTCTACAGCTCCCCTGTATATCCGTCATCACTGGTTTGTTCCCAGAACCCCAACATTGTGATGGGATCGCAAGTGCATCCGGGAAATTTGCACTTACCTTTCCCAGGGTGAGTACCTATTGGCAAGGGGTCTTGCGCAAGAAACAATAAAAGGATGTTGCTTACGTGTGTAAAACAAGCATTGGCAAAAACAACAAGATCGTGCCTTTGGAAAATATTGGCTTTGCCATTGCCTTTTAGAGATGCTGTACACCATGGGCCAGATGCTGTGCAGCATGGCCCAGAAAAACAAAAGGCAAAAAATGTAAAGTAGAGATTACACAGCTGTGTAATTTTATAGTCGTCTGCACCACCCCTTTTGTATCATTAGCATGTGCTCCTACACAATGACATGGGCACCATATTGGTAAATAAAAACATGAAAAAACTGGTTCTTAAGGCGGTCCTTGCCTAAAAATAAAAAATATAGTATTTAAAAACAAAAAACAAGATGATGGCCATTGGGGCACGGGTGGACAGGGTGGGGAAGGCAGGCAATGCGGGGGGCGGGGAGTGAAAAAGCAGCAGAAAACGGGGAGCAAAAGGGGCGGGATGAGAAGCACACAAGTGAGAAAGCAACATCGAGCGGTGGAAGGAAGATTGGCAGAGGAGAAGGATACAAGAGAGAGCTTGCAGCACTAGAGAGACTGCAACATGGAGCACAGGCAGGTATTTGACCAGGGTGAAGCCCGTGATGGAGAGAACTGAGAAACACATGCACTCTCATGGAGTGCTTAAGCAAAAAAAAAGTAGTTCCTTAAAAGTTAGCAGTGGAAGGATAGAAGCCAGCCAGTCAGACACATGGTAAAGAGGCAATGCTCCAGGGGTGGGGAAAACACAAGATGCACAAGCTGTGCCAAGGAGAGCTGTTGAATAAGAAGTACGCAAATGAGAGTGATAATAAAGTCAACCAAGCAGCAGAGAGGCTGTTAGTCCCTGTATATACTTGGAAAGCTCCCAGTAGAATGTTTGCAAACATACAGCTTGCACTGTCTGGTATCCTTGAAGTAAAGAGAGTGTAGCTTAATTTGGAAATGCATTCCCCATCAGCCAAACATTCCATAGCGCTACTGAGGAGCAGCAGTTATTCCTTGGTGCTGAAGAGATATATTTTAGTCAGGTTGTAGCATTGGGAGTGGCAGAGATAAGGACGGAGAAGACAAGCAGGGATACAGAAGCAACAGCTATTGTCTCGACAAAGGCATTGTCATAGATTTGGGAGAGAGCAAACACATATTGGTACAACAGTGAAATCTTGTGGCCATTTAGGATGGCAATGTTTGAGTGAGCGAGCATCTTCTGGTGTAAACATGGCTCTTTTTGACCATTCAGAATATGGTAATGGATTGGGTCTTTGACAGAGTTTGGAAAGGAAAGTCCCCAATTGATGCAGAACTCAGTGATTGGAAAGCCAGAGTTTAGAATTGGGTGAAAGACTGATGGGAATTGGCTGATACTGGTAGAACAGTGGCACCCAGAGGCCAGGTAATGGCAGACAACCAGCCTAGAAAGAAAGCATACCTTGGTTGATAGTTGTCAATTAAGGCTGCCCTTCCTATATTCAAAGCCTTGAAATAATATTTGGCCACCAGAGCGGACCTCTGAGAAAACATATTTAATCTTAACATTTCCGTTCCTCTCTAACAGTATCTTTTTTGTTTCCATGTCTAGAAACATTACTATAGACTAAAAAAAATATGTTTTTAAAATGTTGTGTACCTTTACTTTTCGTTTTTAAAGTCTGGGAAAGTGTTACCACCATTTGCATAACTGGTATTCCCTCTTTGTAATAGTGGGTGACATGTCTGACTTTATTTGAGCATGTGCTGCCCTGCTGCGAATCCTGCAGCAGTCATTTTAGAGTAGCGAGATGTTACATTCAGATGGCACGGTTATACTGGTAGCAGCCACTTCAATGAGGAATTCCACACCTGCCAGCGAGGTCTAGCAATTGTTGTGGGAGAGACAAGACAACATAAGAGGAGTTGGTCACCTCTGCAATGTAAAATGTAATGAAGGTAATCATCACGACACACACAATCACACACACACTGACCCTGAAGTAAGTACATAAAGCATGCAACCTAAGCTGAAGGCCACTGTTCAATTAATCCACTACTATCTGCTTATATGTGAAGGATGCATCAGATATTAAAACATTGGTAACAGATTTAAATTAGTTTAAGTTATTCTAGAAAATTGATTCAAATCCACCCCTAAAGGGAAGACTGTAGTTTTAAGGGATTGCCTTAGTACTTGAAATCAAAATAATTCTGTGCAAGGAGTGGCATTCAAAGGCATGAAACTACTCAGTACCAAAATTAAATAAATCTATAGTGACTGGTGGACTGTATATAGGAAAACACATTAATCGGTGCCAAGCAGCAGTCTAGCTCCCTTAGTAATGTTAACAAGCAAATCCAAGCACTCCAAATGTTTGTCATAAATACAGTAATCCTGAGGTAGTAGGCCACCTTAATCCAAATTCTCAGTTCGAGCCCAGGAGGTGTAATCCAAAATCTTCACACAGGGCTAATGGTGATTTCCAATGCCAGTTCATATTTCAAAGAAGAAATAATCCAATATAGAGCTTTTCAAAACGAAAGGCAAATAGTATAATCGACATAGAACCTGTCAGCCAACATGTGTTTCGCCGATAGGTCGGTAACTCCTGGACTTCTTCAGGGCTAATAAGTAGATGAGTAGGTATTCAGCCATATAATGAATATCAAGTAAGAGTGGCACAGTGGTGCCAGAATCCAGTCAGATGTCAAGGGTATTGAAAGTCTGTTATCCAACTAAATATCCCAATAAGGAGAGTGCTCCTCGTGCTCTTGTAACATGGACCACCCTTAGTAGTTCAGTAATGAAGCAATCTCTTTGGCTATTACAATATGAAGCAGGGATTAGGGACCCTTTTCTGAACATACTGTATTAGCAGATATAAGCTGTACCCTCAAATGATAATGCCATGAAAATGAGTCAGAAGATGAAGTGTGGATAAAAGGTGTAAACCTAAAAGGCATATACTGCAAAATATTCTATAGTAGATACTTTTGACAAAGGGACAATATTTTTTGTTGGAATCTTTAAGAAAGCTTGTGTTATTACATCTGCATACTATGTAAACAAACAAGATGTAAATCTAATAACATGTTAACATGACCAAAAACGTACAAAAAATGAACCAACAAGGGTAATTAGTGACTAGCGTTTTCTTTATGACAGGCTAAGGCAACCAAACGGCATGCACCTTCAAAGCAAAAAAAACATAAATCAGCAATTGCAAGGTTTTGTCTGCAAAGTAAACGCATCAAAAGATACACATTGTATCTCATTTACAACCTACATATCACACCACTTTTTCTGCCCAACATAAAGACTGTACCTACACTCTCTATAATCCTTTATCTGTACTTTTTTATAGAATTGTTTATATGAGATCTTATAGACAGTTAAACTTTTATGCAGATAAACATATAAAAGAAACAGCAAAAAACCTTTTAAACAGGGTGAAATAATGCTGCTTTCAAGAAAATTGCAGATTAAAATGAAAGCTTCTGCTTTTGGTCCTATGCCAGCTAAAAAAAAGCACTGAGGCAAAATGGTCGCTTTGAAACTTTGAGAAATGTTTGTACATGTGGAAAGAGGTCATCTTTTTAAAGAAGAGGCTTTATTTTCGTGAATAGCATGCATTTTGTTTCTGACGTGCAGAGTAGTGGCTTAAATTAATTTAAGTTTATGAATCCGGGGAAGACCCTTTGCTGGCAAATTATGGCCTATTTTGTCTACTAATTCACGTCCAGTGGAGCACTAATTAAAAGGCAATTGAAGGAAATCAAAACTATCACAAGAGAACAAGAGCTGAAAATGAGCTGCTGTAAGCTTATAAGATTTCAGTATGCAGAACCCACATTTATTCTGAAACATGGTATACATTTATTGAGGGAAGCACTCAGGAGGTACTATAGGGTGATCTGTGAATCTTTGGTAAATAATTTCTGTAGTATCTTGCATGAAGTATTCAAGCAAACATTTTCCCGCATGTATTGGTAATTAAATGCCGGAAAATTAGTTACCAAGATTTCTCGCTCAAATATAGCATTACCAGAGGAGGTTTGGTGTGATTACATAAAAGGCCTATGTGCACCTAACACTCCTGATCAGAAAGTAGTTTAAAAACTCCCATAGAGCTCAATATAGGTGGTGAAACATCCAGGCTGAAGAAAATCATGACACTTATAAATGTCACCAGAATTTCAAATGTTCAAGGAGCAGCAGAGACCCCCATCCTGATCTTGAAAAATATTACTTATAGCTGGAATAGCTTTTTAGTCCCCACATTTTATGGAAAGCTATATATCTAATGCTACGATCCTAGAGAGAAAGGGTTTTTTTTATTGTCAAACAAAAGAGGCTAAAGTGGATTAAAAAATTGTTGTCAGGTAGCCCTCCTGGATGATAAACTTGATTGCGGAATACTTTCAGATATTGGTCATAGAAAGTTACCGCTAGACCAGGCATGAATTCGTTTGAAACACTCTTGTCTAGATAATTTTACAGTACTTAGAATTACATTGTATAATTAGGTAGAAGCTAAAAGGTCTTCAAGTTTTTAAGTTCAATTCCTGGATTATTCTAAAGCCTTTGATCTGGTTGGTACACTGGTTGGACTAAAGGAGAAGCCAATTTGAACAGTCATAGGATAGACAAAAGGGACCAGCAGAGTTATGCTTCAGCCTAATAACCAAAGTCTCTACAGAAGTGGGCCCAGGAATGCCAAGCCTTGACCGCACCTAATAGATGGGTTCTTGGTATGTAAAGAAAAATATGGCAACAAGATAAGTGCATGGTTCACACCATAGGCTAGTTCTTTGTAATCCAAAAATTTGCACGAACATGTTTTTGGGGCATGGAGATGATCCGTTTAAGATTTCTGGTGTTTTTTCAGGTCTTACCCTGAGAGCCAAGTGCCGGTGGCCCACATGACTTCTCCCAGTCACTTACCAGGGACCTGCGACACCATGATAAGGTGAGAAATTTATCCTTGAAGGTCAGGAAATGTTTGCACTCTCAGACAAAAGTGAGATGTGAATGCTGGAGGTCCGGAAACTGAAACTTACAACACCAGTGTGTAACTTCTGCCACTGTATATACTGTCTGGGTAGTTCTATGTCCAGATCATTTAACATTACACCACTCCAGTCCAGTTTTGTACTAACGTTTGCACTATAGTTCAGTGAAAAAGCATAATGTTGTGTTTTACTAATTGGCCTATACGAATTGTAGGGAAATGTTGTACTGTCCCAAGATAAGTGTACAATATTTTATTTACCCTGGCCCAATGTTAATGTTCTTTCTCGTTTTACCATGCAGCAATAAGTACATGGTATAATGGGACAAATCAGGCTACTTCTTTTGCTCTGATCATCAATCAATCAATCAATCAATCAGGGGAGATGTAAGCGTGCTACTCACCCGTAAGGGTCTCACAGCCTTTGGGGGGGGAGGTTAGATTTGCAGCTCCGTTCAGTCAAAGAGCTAGGTCTTAAGTGTCTTCTTGAAGATGTTCAGGGAGGGGGCGTGTCTGATGTAGATTGGGAGCTCATTCCAGGTCTTGGCCACAATGTGGGAGAAATCCCTTCCACCTGTCCTGGCATTGCAGATACACGAGGTTTCAGCGAGGATGGCGGATCGGAGGTTTCTCTTGGGTACGTGGAAGGAGAACCTCTTGTTGAGGTATTTGGGTCTGGTATTGTGGAGGCATTTGTAGGTGTGGGTGAGTATCTTGAAAGTGACTCTCTTCTCTACGGGGAGCCAGTGGAGGTTGCAAAGGTGTTGGGTGACGTGTTCGTGTTGAGGGATGCCGAGGATGAGTCTGTCTGCGGTGTTCTGTATGGTCTGGAGTTTATGGAGCAGAGATGTGTAGATCCCGGTGTAGAGGGCGTTTCCGTAGTGCAGTCTGCTGGTTATGAGTGTGTGGGTGACGGTATTCCTTGATTCGGGGCGGGATGCATTTGAAGGTCTTTCGGAGGATGCGGAAGGTGTTGAAGCAGCTGGAGGGGCCGGCGTTCACATGTCAGGTCATGGTGAGGGAGGAGTTGAGTACGATGCAGAGGTTTCAGGCGTGGTCCATAGGGGTGGAGGACTGCTGAAGGGGGTGGGCCACCAGGTGTTTTCCCATGCGGAGGGGGAGGGTCCGAGGACGAGGACCACTATCTTCTCTGAGTTGAGCTTCGGACATCTGCTGCTCATCCAGGATGTGACGTCCTTCATTGCTTCCTGGAAGTTGAGTCTGGTGGTGACTGGGTCTTTGGTGAAGGAGAGTATGAGCTGGGTGTCGTTGGCGTAGGATACTATGCTGAGTCTGTGTTGTCTGACAAAGGCTGTGAGTGGGGCCATGTAGATGTTGAACAGCGTGGGGCTGAGCGACGATCCTTGGGGCACTCCGCAGTTGATTTCCGTGGGTTCAGAGAGAAAGGGTGGCAGTCTGATTCTTTCAGTTCTGACAGTGAGGAAGGAGCGGATCCTTTCGAGGAGTGTTCCCTGTATTCCGGCTTTGGGGAGTCTGGTGGTGAGTGTGTGGTGAGAGACGGTGTCGAATGCTGCAGAGAGGTCGAGTAGGATCAGGGCCGTGATGTGTCCCTGGTCAAGGAAGGGTGCGGATGTCGTCTATGGTGGCGTGGAAGGCGGTCTCAGTGCTTTGGTTGCTTCGGAATTTGGATTGGGAGGGGTCGAGGATGGAGTTTTCTTCATTGAATATTGTTAGCTGGGCATTGACTATATTCTCTTTGAATTTGGCCGCAAAGGGGAGGAGGGAGATGGGTCAGTAGTTCTTGAGGTCCGTGGAGTCTGCTGACGGCTTCTTGACCAGGGTCGGACTTGTGCGCGCTGCCAGTTATCTGGAAAGGTGCTGCCTTGAAGGTGGTGTTGATGGTGCGTCGTAGTTCGGGGGTGATGTCGATGGCGGCTCTGTGGTAGATGTGCGGTGGGCAGGGGTCTGTGGGGGCCCCTGAGTGGATGTCTTTCATGATAAGTGTCCTCGGTGGTGACTGGGGTCTAGGATGAGACATCTGGCATTGCTGGAGATGGAGGTGGTTTCGGCGTCAGGTGACTGGTCATTGAAGTGGTTGTAGAGGCCTTTGATTTTCAGATGGAAGTAGGATCTGAGCGTGTAGTAGAGATCCTGGGAGGTGGTGATGTCCATGGTTTCGCTGGGGGGTTTGGTGAAATCCTGGATGACGCTGAAATGTTCCTTGGAGTTGCTGGAGATGGTGATAATCTTGTTTCGGATGAATGTCCTTTTGGTCTGATCATGAGTCGAGTGGAGTGCTGGCCCCAGGTGAGATGAGGCTCTGAACAATCACAAATAGCCTAGAGTTCCCACACTGTCATTTACCAGGTGCAGGAACACCGGGCCAGATTTTACCAGCCAGAAAATCTGTCTGGGAAAATCACATGACAGTCAGGCAGGTGCTGTGGCACAAATGCTGCTCAGCCCCACCTGACTATCTTGTAGGGCAGAGGGGGCAAATAGTCATCCTTGCGAGCCCAAAGCCAGCCATGCCCTGTTCACTGACACCCTTCCCAGCCCCCACCCTGTATGCACCACCTGGTTACCCCAATCCCAATTAACATCTAAGCCTTAATGAACTGGGAGCAAGATTGTCTCTGGAACAGGGACTCCACATGTGCAAAAGGAAAACATAAACATAATTTTGGGCCTGCTTCCTATTCCAGGGACAAAATCTTGTAATTGAAGAATGCATGGCAGTACTTAATTTGTGTCAGTGGCTGCAGTAAATTTTGGAGACCCTCGCTCATTTATCCTTATCTTACTCTGACCCAGAGCATAAGAGAAAAACACAAAATGAGTAAGGAAGAGAAAGATGGAAAAACGTGACAAAGAATGAGAGCAGGGATTAAAAAGAATCTGAGAGAGTGACAAAACACAGTGAGCATCTAATGGGGAAAGAAAAAGGCATGAAGTGGAATCAAGACTACAAAACCTTGGTATTCAGCACCCTCGGCCTTTAATAGTGCTGGTCGTTGGCTTCTGTGTGAAACTTTCAGCCTCTGTACTTATTCTTTCACAAATGAAGTACTGGTGTAGGGCTGCAGTTACCGATTGGAATCAGTGATTCTGAACCAGGTAATTTAAGCACTTCCTCACTATACAACTTGTAATCGGAGCATTTTTGGGGAATTCAGTACCGCGAGGATGCCCTGAGTATCACAGACTGAAGTAAGCACTAGCACACAAGCAGGTTTATCAATCCTTCCCTACCGCAAGCACCCAAAACCCTGCCTGGAGACTTACACATCTATTTTACCATCCTGCTGTGGGATAAACTGGCTGCAAAACCTGTCTGTGGCCTCAGTTCACTCACTCTTGAGCCGAAGCATTCACTGGGTAAGACAGGGCAAGCATGGCAGGCACTAATGTCGGGGGTAAAAAGCTACTTTATAGAGAGCAGGTCATAATACCTAAGAAATTCAGTCCTGGCATATTGCCTCACAACTACTAAATCCCCACCACACTATATTATCATAATTGATAAATACCCCCTCAGCCTTAGCCCTACCTTCTTCCATTGTTATGAACCCGTCAAAAACACATACCTGCCCTCTTTACCTCTGCCTATCCTTACCCTTTTTCAAAGAACTTTCCTCTTCCTAAATCTTACAGACACTCAGGGCTTACAGAACATGCCCCCACTTACACCACCACAAGAGCTGGCTCATCCTTCTCCAATAGTGACGACAGTCCGGGTTAAAAGCTAGACCTCTCCCAACCAGTGGCAAATCAGTGACTGCCGCTGCGCCTAACATTAACGGCCCATTTGCGAGAAAAATTGCATTACCTTCTCATCTTCTTCCTCGTCCCATCCTTAGCATTATGTCTTTCTTTCTGCCTAAGAATAAAAAGAAAAAACAAATTAGCTTATTGCTTTATATGTATTTCTATTTCAGTAATTTTATTATTTGAGTCTGAAATTATATATATTGTGAGACAACATTTTGGGCTTTTCTGAAGTCATCTATTTAAGGACCATTGGGTATATTCACAAGAGCGTGTGATAGCTACCGCAAGAGTAGCGTAACGCAACTTTCAACATTGCAGCCTATTGCCGGAAAATAACCCTGTGTCAATGTGGAATTCACAACAAGGCGGTAGCATGCGATAGACACCAGATACCGCTGCAAATGTCCGCATGAAAATCAACGCCACGCCGCTAAAATGCGATACGCGAATGCTAAAAATCATGCGATGAGGCCAAACGCGGTACAAAAAGTTGCAAAAATCAGCCACATGCCTGTAATTCCCACGTGTCTGGCGGGACAATGCAGCATAAAAACAACAGAAAAAATAAAGCAGAAACAAGCCAAAGCACGTAGCAACATGGATGCACCCTGACCAAGTGCAGAGGCCAACTCCAACCCCACAACCCCCACAGACTACCAGCAAGGAACAACGGGGTTGGGGCAGGCCAAGGAGAAGAGGGAGAGGAAGACGAGGTGCATACCGCAGGAAAACAAGACCAGCATCACAGAGGTGACAGAACACTTACCAGCAACTGACCCACTAGCACACCACCTGGATTGCTTGTCGGAATGTCGAGGATGCCAATCCAGGAGGCCAATAGGCGCCAGCATGATGTGACTACCTAAACCAGACTTCAAACCGCTGCCAACAGGAAGGCAGCAATGTAGATAGGAGGTGGCAGTCCAGGGTCCCCGGAGGAGTTGGAGGAAACCCAGACCACAGTCATCAGTGTGGAGACGGAGTAAGGAGTACGGGCACAGCTCGAGAGGACCTGACACAACATCAACAGGCAGTGCCATTAACAGGGACTGGGGGGACGGGGGAGATGGGCACAATGACATACATGCACAACGAGGCATAGCACACTGCACACCTACAAACACCCAGGATCATGTCCCAGAGCCCCTTGGCACACTGCAGCGCACACACATAGCACGAACAGCACAGCCACATTGACGACAACGTGGAACAATGCGCATAGTCGACACTGCAGAACAGAGGACACATCTGGCTCCGAAACATGCCCACTACATCTGAGTGCCGGAAACAGTGAAATGAAAATGTGCGCGTACTTCCTCACATCCGTCATGTAATCAAAATGTACAATGTCCCGCAGAAGAATCCTGCGCCCCCAAACAGTCACAATTTACATTGCCATACAGTCTGCATGCAAACCAGCACATTGCGCCAACACATATGTCAACACAAATGCCACATGCACCTCCCCTTCACATCGCAGAGGGGCACACACCTCCAGCAGAGCACAGAACACAACACATCAGTATTGCCAGAAAGGACCACCACACCGTCAACACCAATGCCCTACAAAAGCCCATTGATATCTCAGCAACCCCCCACCAGGACCCGGCCAGCCAAGCTACTCAGGGGTGAACACCGGGCCTGCAACAGACCACACAGCAGGAAGCACTCGCAAACACAGCTGGCTCACAACACTTCACCCACCCACACATGGCACCCCAATGCCATGTGTCAGCACGCCAAAGGGAGGTGGCCCAACAGGTGTGGGTGGGGGCCGAACCAATGGAATGCGAACCAGGACACATACGTAGGGGTCTATCACCCTTCAGGGCCCACCCACACCCCACTAAGGAGACCCACAGTGCCATAGAGACACATGCAGATGCACATTCACAGCACAGAATCACGTCCAGGGGCGCGCAAATAGCAGTCGCACACCCATGTTGGCTGTGCGTGCAACAGCCCTGGCCACTCCCCTAACGAATTGAGTGGGTGATGACAAAGCTACATGTCGAAGCTCCAACCCACTGCCTGCGGTGATATGTCTGCATTCGATGTACACAGCACAATGTAATGTCGTAGGGCCCAGGGCCCAGGGCCCATATGCATGCTACAAGACCACAAGGACACACACAGATATCATTTTAAACTGGCTACAGGCACATGCGCTGGGCCCCTTTATTGGCAGGACCACATGTACAGTGATGCCTGTGCTAGATGTGTGTGGGGCAAGTGTAAGCCATTCCGCACGGAATGACTGGTGTTGGCAATGACTTGAACATTGGACACAAGTGCAACTTAAACAGAAAACACATGCAATACAGAGTCAGCTGCTGAGCAACATGGAGTGAGCCGGAGAAAGTCCAGAGGACAGCCAACATGCAAACAGAAGTATCCGTGAGTTGTAGTGCACTGGGCTTTGGACACTAGAGATGAGCGTGCTCATGTGAAGAAAAAGTCTTGGATTGTGTCCTTTCGATATACTCCTGATGCAGATGCAGTGGTGTGTGTTAGACCTGCATCATCTTCCCCACCAATGTCTTTGAGGTGACATGCCTGTGCAACTTTTCCACAGCACAAAACACAATCAGCAATGGACAATGGCATGTGGTGCACTGAATCACTGGCTGCATAGAACAGAAATACCCTGCCAGGGTGGATAGCTAGGTCCCAAGGGGCGGATCCTAAAGATAATGGGGGTGGTGACAACGAGCTACATATCAGAGACAACAGTACTTCACACAAATTCAGTGCATCTTTGTTATGAAAATAGGATATGTTTATTCATAAAGCAGTGGCTCAGACATGAGTCCATGTGCAAAATTCAGGGCAAATGTGAAAAAGTAGATAAAACATTAGATATAAAACAAGTCAAAAATTGATCTTCACAGAGAACAATCCAAGGTTCATGTCCCACACACTTCCACAGACATTCATTCAACAGACACTCACTTTCATGCTACCTCACTATAATCAAGCACTCATACACATTGGATCATCGGGGTACATATGGGCCTGCAGGGAATACGTTTAAAAGCTGCTAGGACTGGAGTAACATGGAGGCTGAACAATGTGGGCAGGATGTTTTTACAGCAACTACACTAGAGGCCATCCATGTAGATCACTGAATCACTGGCACCTGGAGTGCTGAGCAGGATATCAGGTCGATGATGGCATCCACAACAGGCCTGAGCAACTTCTAATTATGTCAGGACCACCGCTTCAATTCTGGCAGATGGCGTTTGGAGGTGGTCCTTGCGGTGGTGGCATGATGTGTCGTCCGTCTGGACTCGCTTTGATGTGTGAGCCCTGGTGGGACGCTTTGTGCCCGGAGGATGCATACAGCGCAAGGCCACAGAGTCATGGTGTTGATGAGCCCAAGGCCTATGCCTCAGGGGAGAGCCAATGTCTCTGGAGAAGGGGTCCCGGACAGGACCAGCACAGAGTTAGTGGCCCTGGATGCACTGCGGCCAGCACAGGCAAGCAGCCATGGGACGGTGACTTGTGGTGCAGTCAGATGGGCCATGCGACCTGAGTGGGTCACCATCACTGTCCAAGGTGTATGTTTCGGGGGACAGTGGAAGGTGTCCTCCAGGGCAAGACGCCGAAAGGTTTGATTTTATCCGGAAGCAGCAAATGAAGGAGTGGAATGCGAGAGCCCAGTTGCCATCACCAATTCGGTATCAAATACATGAGGATGAAAACTGCCCCCTAGTCTATAGGCTCAGGCGCCACCACAGTTCGACCAGAGAGTGTCCATGAATGTCGGGGCACGGAGTTAGTGGCACCTGGGCTGTGTGGGTGTGCAGTCTGCGATGATGCCGGTACACTGATATGAACTCCGCCATTGCTGAATCATGACTCTGTGACCTACTGGACCACAGTGTAGGCCGGAGGCAGCGGTCCAGCAGTGGGCCACAGCCACGTGTCGTTGGCTCGCAAATCACAGCGCAAGTGACACCAGGGCAGTTGTCGGTAGTATACGAACACCTCCGTAACGATGATCCTTTTATCTCCGCCAAGATGCAAGGCGTCAACCTCTTACGCCTCTCCTTGCGTGCAATGATATGTAATTAGCCTTTGCATACTCTTATGTTCAGTTCCGATTCTGTGACCTACTCGAACGCAGCCTAGGCCGAGAGCAGTGTAGGCTGGAGGCAGCAATCAGCACAGGGCATTGGCCGAGTGTCGCCGGCATAGGTTGGTGGCCCCACCAGCCTGCATAGTTCAGTTTCAGTGGCACCACGTATTTTGTCATCTCTGTGACTGTGACCCGGCTTTCGTCCGAACTGAGCCACATTTTCCTCTTACTCCTCTCCGTGCGACCACTGGTGTGGACCCTGCCATTCGTGAATCGCGACTAGGTGCTGGATGTGAGACCTACTGGTCCGCAGGGTAGTCCTGGTCCCTCATCCATGTGTCGCCAGCTGGCGTTGAACAGGGTTTGTGGCGGCATGTGTCACAAGATGTGCATATGAAACTATGCCTCATGGATCAAAGGGAGTCTGGTGCTGTGGCCGCTTTCCCAGATTTGGGGTCCCTGCCATTCAGGAGCCAGGACACAGTTTCCCATATGGGACCCACTGGGCCGCAGAGGACACCGGTAGAATATGTCAACGAGGAAGAAGTAATGTGGGCCAGCTTCGGGGAGACAGCGGTGGTCTGAAAGGCTGGCCGGATCGTGGGCCTCAGGCTTGGTGCTTACACAGTCATGTGGTGGGCCCTCGTTGACAAACGCTGGCTTCAGATGCTGATCAGTGTGGCCTGGCTGCGTAGGGTCAGGACTGACGGGTTTGTGGTCCAGTGGGCCGGGGTATGGCAGGCGCACAGAATCTCAGGCAACTCCGCTAACGAGGACGGCGTCTGCCTCGTGGCAGGGTGGGAGGCGCCGCCCTGGCTGAGATGTTTGGGCTTTCTGGAAGAGGACCATGCCAAGGGCTACGTGTTTTTTATTCACACCCCTACGATGGCCTGGCGTACGCCGGGCCATCCCACACTGCTCACGCTTACGGGGGGCGTAATAGGTAACATGTCCGCAAGGTCCCCCACTAGCTGGGGTGACGTGGTTGCGTCCACAGTCCACTACACTCCATACACCAGAGGTGTATGTCGCCGTGGATATGGGTATGTTCTGGATACTGAGGTCTGTCCAGCACTTCGTCACCACTCTTGGCATTGTGTACTTTCCCTAACATGGTTCTACTGCATCCTTCACACATGCCTGGTTGCCTCCTCACCCCACATTCGTCTATTGTGTGGCTGAGGTGCCATGCCGTTGATTGGTCATGTTCACGGCTTGCTCAGGTTACCATTGTAAGGTGTTCTAATCTGTCTGGTGGGTGGTAATGTTTTTGTGCATGTTGGTTGTGAACTTGTGACGTGTGCATTGCCAGAGTTGTGGATTACATGGTTGTGGAGTTGAGGTGAGTGGGGTGTTAATTAAGAACTTGCCAATTGGCTGTGCATTTCCCTTGGTCCTATCCTGGGAAGGCTGGTTGCTGATGGACTGTCGAAGGGTTAAGGAGGATCATGCACACTGGCTGTGTATTTGGAGGCGACATTGGTGTAGGTCCCACGGATTCTGATGTTGCCTGCACATTGATGTGTGACGTGTGCTTCCTGTTGCGCTGATTGTGTGCTATGTCACCTGGGGGCACAGGTGGGACGTGTACAGTGGTTTCCCCCCAACACGTGCGTGCATCCGGCTATGGCGTATGGTCCTTGCTTGGTCTCCAGCGGTTCCTGTGCATTGTTTTGGCCGTACAGGACCTGGGGTGCCAGCGTGATGTGATGTCCAGGACAGGTGTGGGGGACTTGGATGTGGCTGACTGTGAGACTCCGCAGACTCTGGCGGGTCTTGGTTGGGGTGTGCCAGGGGCCAACAGGTGCAGCACAGCCAGCAGCTTGGTGTGTGGTGGGATGTTGGTTGTCCGCTGTGTTGGTGCCGTTGGCCTGTTGGGCGAGGACGGCCAGGATGCGTAGGATGGTTGTCCCTTTCAGCCTGTAGTGGACAGGGACATTGTCAGATGTGCCTGTGAAGCAGGTGCGTTTTTTGGGGGGGACATCTGTCTTTGTTTGTGCTGCCTTTGTGGTGGTCTGGTGGGGGGGTGCCGGGTGTGTGTTGTGGCCCTCTTGGGTGTCTGGGCTGCATGTTCAGTTGCTCCATGGCATATATTGCCCTTCCGACGATGCCCTGGGCTGGGCTTCCTACTGTGGCGCAGGCTGCCATCTGACTTTACACCAGGTCAGAGCAGGTGTAAATTTCCTGCTGCACGCGCCTTATCGCATGTTTTGTGTTCTTATCGCCTATCTGTCTGGTCGTTGTGAATGTTGAGGTGTAGTGTTGTCACGACTTTGTGCACGGGAACGCCTACTCTGCATCTCATTAGCGATAGTTGCTGGGGTCCTCTCTCTGTGGCGATGTTTTTTGCAGCTGCTATTGCGGGAAAACTGGTGCTGTGGGCTGGTAGCACCTGCATGTGAATGGTGAGGTAAATTTATCATGACTTTGGCTGCGATAAAGTGCCGTTAATTCGGTGATAGCTCCTTGTGAATATGCCCCCATGTGTCCTTACTTAATCCTTTTCTGAGGTTTTTTTCTCAGTTTGTGTTGGGCATCCGTGGTGATATGTAGAAATGTATAGACTGCCTTAAACTTATATGCCCCAGCAAGACTGCAATGAGGAAGCATACCCAACCAAAATCTAAAACCCTAATGCTCCCCCCTTCCCACTCATTCAGGCAACAAAGTGTTCCTAGTGGCTACTCACAAGTGTATGGACTATGTACCATTCTGTCCAAGAGGGACCAGCAAGTGTTATCGTCCCAGACTATGCACCTCCCCACCCCAAAGCCCCCCTGCCTCCCTGGAACCCTACACCCCCACCGTCCCCCAGCCCTGCAACCCCGTGGCAAAACACAAAACACAGATACACTCTAACGGGCGACTGCAGCCGCCTACTGAGAAGCCTCTTGCGCACCGCTCAGGGTGTCGATAGCGCCAGACTCCACTTCATTGTCTACTCCCCCTACCGCACTCTCCGTTTCACCATCTCTGCGGAGCCTATAGGCATTATATAATCCCCAGAAGCTTTTTGGTCTGCTCTTAGGCAGGAGAAGCTCACTGTAGTGTTCCGACTGCATACAGCAGTACAACATGTCGTGGGACCATTGCTGGAGTGTCGGAACTGGACCCATCAACCAACACATCACCAGGCTCCGCTTGGCCACAAGTAACCCCATATCCACCATCCTTCGCAACGCCTTAGGTAATTTCTGAGAGTATCCCAGTAGCGCCACCATAGGGTCAGGTTTGAGATCTGTCTCCACCACCCTCCCCAGCTCTCTGAAAATTGTTAACCAAAAGGCATATATTCCCGGGCAGTGCCAGGCTAGGTGCAGAAAATCCGCCGTCTGAGCTTGGCATCTCTCGCATGTCACGTCTGCCCGGAGTCCATACCGGCAAAGTCTCTCCACTGTGTAATAGATCCTATTGAGGTACTTGAAGTGAACAAGCCTGTGCCGACCATGAAGCGAAATGTTTCTAGTGTTCGTACAACAGTAAGTCCACCGGGAGTCATTGATCGTAACCTGCAAGTCACGCTGCCAAGTAAGCCTAGCCGCAGTGTATCTATTTTCTTGTGCGCAATGGCTAATTTGTATATAGCAGTTGTCATTTTGCTTGGGGACTTTGTCTTAATCACATAGGACAATTCCCGGACTTCAGGGGGTTCGGCAAGATCTTCCCCTAGCATGGCTCGCAAGGGCCCGCGAACCCTGTGATACTGGAATCTACACAGCAAATTATTTGCGCCCCCTGCACCTTCCACCTGCTCCCATGTCTTAACCACTCCGTCTTGAAAAAGATTTCCATTCTCTACTATCAACAGAGAGCGCAACAGCTGTACCACTCCCCTATCTCTACATGGCCCTAGCCAACGCATCCAATCAATAGGCATTGCAGGAGAATTCAATAGAACTCCGTCTTGCTGCTGCAATATATTGTACCAGGCGTGTCTGGTAGAGTTTATAGAGTCTAAGATGCCACTTCTATGGTCCAATGGCTCAAATATCATAGCCGGCAGTGGGAGTGGTTCCGCAAAGATTCTCTCCATACGGAAGAAAGGTACGTCAGCCTCCCCGTGTATCCAGGAGTGTGCATGGACCGCCTGCGCTACCCTGTAATATAATTCGAAATCCGGCGCCCCTGGACCACCCAAGTACTATGGCAAAGTGAGGACATTCCACTGTACTCTCCCTTGTTTACCAGCCCAGGTCAACTTTATCATGGACTGACGTAGTCTTAAAAAGAAGGAACGAGGCAACACTATTGGTATGTTCGTGAATAAAAACAGTAGCCTAGGCAGGACAACCATTTTCATAATCGAAATTCTACCCATCAGGGATAAGGGGAGGCGGGTCCACAGCTCCACATTGTCTTCTAGCCTGTCTATAGCTGTCCCATAATTTTCCCAAAACACAATCTCTAAGTCAGTATGCAGCACAATGCCTAAGTACCTAATAGAGTCCATAGACCATTGCAGTGGATAGTCCATTTCAAACTCCACAGTAGCTGGAGTGAGAGGGAACACTATCGATTTTGCCCAGTTAACCTTCAGCCCCGACAGCTCGTCAAAGTGGACAACCTCCCTAATGATGGAGGACAGGTTGTTTTCAGGGTCCTGCACATATAAAAGGGTATTGTCTGCATAGGTCGACACCACTATCCGGTACGCCGGGAAGCCAATCCCCTCATTGCCATGATACTCCAGTAGCGCACATGCCAGTGGCTCCGCCACCAGGGTGTAAAACAGTGGCGACAGAGGACAGCCCTGCCTGGTTCCTCTAGTTATGGGGAAGGGGTCAGTGACCATGTCACCCAGACGGACATATCAACTGTAAGAAGACCATCCCCAATCCCATTCTCATCAGTACCTGTCTCATGAATGCCCATTCCACTGAATCAAAGGCTTTTTCCATGTCTAGGAAAACCGCAATCGCCTTATTTTCCTGTCTCTCATGTTGAATTGTGCCGAACACAGTGCGAATGTTATATGTAAGGCTCCTATTAGGCATAAATCCAGCCTGCTCCGGGGCAACAAGAATGTTTGTCATAAGGGCGAGTCGATTGGCTAAGGCTTTAGCGAATATCTTAGTATCCACGTTAAGCAACGAGAGGGGGCGGTATGAGCTGCACTCATCCGGGGGGCTTTCCTGGTTTGGGAATGGCAACCAGGAGAGCCTCCCTCATCGTCTGAGGTAGTGTGGCCGTAACACCATGTCCTCAAAGAGGGTGGCCAAGTGAGGAAGCAGCAGATCTATAAAAGCCTTGTAGAAGGTAACCGTTAGGCCATCCGTTCCCGGGGCGCTGTTGGATCTCATACCCGCCAGGGCCTCTGTGATCTCTTCTTTCTCAATAGGATGCATTAGAAGTTCTCTGTGCGTGTCTGGGAGTAATGGTAATTTAATGTGTTCAAGATAATCCAATATTTGCTCCTCAACTCCATCGGATTTGGAGGTATACAAGTCAGAGTAAAATTGTTTAAAGCGATCCGCAATTTCCGTCTCCTCAGTCAGAAGCGCCCCAGACATTGACCTGATCTGCGGAATCTGCGTCTTATCCCGCCTCGCCTGCATCAACCGTGCCAAGCCGGAACCCGGTCTGTCACCTTCTCCGTAAGATCTGGCCGTTGCATATTTGCCCATATGCTTCACTTCGCTGTCTGCAGCGTCGTGATATTCCTCTATCAGTGTTTTAATTTCCGTCTTCAGCTCCTCTCCCCCCCAGCAACCAATCGTTGCTCCAAATGCTTCAACTGTAGTTCCAAATCCGCTAACCTTTTCCATATGGCCTTAAGCACCCCGAGTGTTTGGACATTGCAATGCCTCTAATACTTTAAATTTTTCCCAGACTGTCTGAAAGTTATGAACTGAGCCAATGTTAGTGGCAAAGAAGGTTTCAATGGCTTCAGCGAGCTCCTCCTTAAACAGCGGGTCCAACAGGGAGTAGGGGGGAAGCACCATGTGAACAGGGGCTAAGTTTTTTTTGGGTCAGCGAGCACCAACAGAAGCAGAGAATGATCAGAGAGAGTGCGGGGCAATACTACGCATTGACGCACCTGGTCTAGAAGCGAGAAGGAGGCAAGCCAGTAGTCTATACGCATGTGAATATTGTGAAATGCTGAGTAGTGTGTGTAGCCACACTTATCACTGTGGCGAGCCCGCCACACGTCACGCAGGTCCAAGCTGAGCATAACACCGTCCAACCGTCTCGCCGCCGCCGCCGGTTTTCTAAGAGGGCCTGCCGACCTGTCTAAATCTGGATTCCGCACTAAATTGAAATCGCTCCCCCACAGTACCCGTGCATTTCTATATGGTTTGGTAACAGAAGCTAACGTCTCAAAAAACTCAGAACTGTCGTAATTGGGACCATAAACATTAACTATAATCAAATCGAAGCCCCGGCCGTGGCAACTAGATATGACATATCGACCATCCGCGTTCGCATGCAACTGCGTGATAGTGCATGACGTTTTGGGATTAACCCAGGTCAGCACCCCTCTAGTATGTGATGTGAATTCCGCTGAGTTGATATTACCTAACAGTCCCCTACTGCGCAGCATAGGGCTCAGTTGCGGCAGGTGGGTCTCCTGCAACAGCGAAATATCCATGTGATGTCTATGTAGGTAACTGAGCACTTTCCGGAGTTTGCGGTGGTCGTTAAGACCCCTGACATTCCAGGAAACCCCCGCATACATTCTATCGAGTCACCAGAATAGAGTGTGCTATGTGACATCATCACAGTAGTCTGCTTTCATCTTGTCTATTTCCGTGCCCGTTCGCACGCAATGTACCATTGACAGACAGAGTGACTAAAAGAAGGGGTGAAAACACAACAAACACCTAATTTACAAGTAAATGGTCTTTTAAAGTCCTGTTAAGTACTCGGGTGAGGCTGCAATTAGATGGTCGCCAGCCTGACACACACAACGGGGGGGGGGCTGTGGGCTGAAGCCCCGTGAGCCCAATGGGTGTTGCGCGCCTGGTGCTCACCACCTGCAAACACCGGCACATTTTAAGCACAGGAGATCAGAGGACAGTTTGTATCCTAGAATCTTACCAGGACACAATAACGTCTTGGACTTCAGAATGGTGGTTGTGGTTTGCTGACCAGGGCCCGGCAGGATCCATTAAAGACTTGCACTTCCGGGGTTGTAGTTCAATCAGTGGCCCCGAAAGTTGGGGACAGATTGTTCCCACTGGCATCTTCCTTTGCCCTTTTGAGTGACACCTGGGTGCCCTCAAGACCCCAGATCTACTGAAGTAAACGTGCTGTTCTCATCGAGTTAAGTGCAGGAGGCAGAATCCTGGAATCGGCCTCCCATCACCGGAGGGAGCTAAGGGGAACATAGCGCCTAGCAGCAGCGCTTCACAGCGACTAGAAATGTATTCTGGGAGATCGCATGTCTGTTTATTATGTCTAGCACATACAATGCTGGCATACCCAGCTTCTAGGTGCTAAAAAAATCGCCTTTCAAAACAAAAAATTTAAAACAGTGGGCCGCAATTCCCGGAGTATGGTAATAAAAAACAAACTACGGTGCATTAAACGAAAAAACCTATATAAACTCTAAAACTACAGAGCCTGCAAAGTGAGAAAGAAATGAACTGGTACTACAACACATATCTTTGTAATTAGAAACAAGACGGGCAGAGAAAGCGGAGACACAGAGTAGAGGCGCTGAGAGGGAGAGCTTTGCCGTGAAATGGATCCCAAAAGAAAGCTCGAGAGTGGTGCGCACGCCACTGCGAGCATAGGTCTTCAATTATCGCGCCATGTCTGGCCGCGATAATTGAAGACATATGAGCTTTGGTGCACGTAACAGAAACCAATAGGCCATAGTTGGAACTACGTGACCGCCTATGGCCTATTGCGTGTTCTGTTAAAAAGACAGCACGCACGCAAAGCCCAATCAAAATGGACCTTGAAATGCACACGCACGAGCTGGGTGGAATTTCCAGGTCCATTTTTGAAACCCTACCAAAAGGGCTTTTCGCTACGCTTCGCTTGCGAGCCCTAAAAACTTGGCGGACCACCGAAAAGGGGTCACTATGCAACAGTGGTTATTGGTAGCCTTATGTCTAAAGAGAAATCCATTATTAAAATATATTGATGGAATAGTGTATGATCATCCTTCATGTGCTATGTCCTTTTTAAATAACAGGCTTTTAGGCTCTTCTGTCAGTAGTGTGTCTGGGATCTAGGATCTCGCTGGCAAGCAGAGCTTCTGTGTTTGTCTAATTGAAGGAAAAGTTGCTTACCTGTAATTCAATGTTCGAGGCATGTGTAGCTGTAGATACACATGCTCTATTTCCAAATTTCACCTGCTCTGGTCTATTTACAGGACTCTCTTTTAGGAGAGAAAGTTAGTGTGAAGTTGACATTGATTGGTTTGTGAAGAGGGAAACAAGGAGTTGTAATTGGTGTAGTGTTGTGTCACAAGTTGTTGTGCAGTGAGAAGTGGGCAAATGGGATTGGGTTAGTAGCTGGTATGTGTATAAGGAATGTAAAGGCTTCTGAGATTGGGGGGGTCTATAAGGATACACTGGAGGTGTATTGGTACACAGGGCGGGGTACAATTAATTATTGGTTGCAAATTGCGAGCAGTATTTTGCAAGCAGTAAATAGTACATCTGGCCATTAGTTCCTAACCCTGAGAACTAATAAGTATTGCACTTGTACGTCTAACCCCTCTGGTGTTTATGGGTTGTAAATCAGTTCTAATGGGTATTAATAGAACTACAGCAAAGGAAAGAGGGTCACAAATAGGGAGGAACATTTAAAAAAAATTATCTTCAAATCGCGTACCCCATGTGCCAACTCTTATCATTCAAATTCATCTGTTTTATTCTGCAGCGGATCACTTTCCCCCGCTTACTCTCCTGTGAACAGCATGAACCCCAATACTGCATCCCTGGTCTGCTCACAATATCAGGATTTGATGCAGGTGGATCCACCACAATTCCAGCCGCACATGATGGGTCTGGAGAGGGTGTTCAATGGCATGCCTCCCTCGGATTCCATAAGGTGAGTCAAATACACTTTCCCAAACCTTACATCCAGAATGCTTTTCTTCCACCAACTAAAGCAGAGCTATAATATGTGTGGTTACTGCTGTCTGAAAAGTGTACATATATCTTTATTGTTGCGTTACTGCTCCTACTCTTACACCTACGGTCTGCATATTATTAGAAACCTCTGGGTACTGGCATCATTCATTGATGGGGTTGCAAACTAAAGCTTTGCGCACCCGGCACCAATGTATCATGTATATGGATGAGCATCATAACTAGGATTGCCATTTCCTCACAGGGATGTTCACCCTCTCCAGTTGCCTTCTTAAACAAAGAGACTTTCCAGATGTTGTTTTCTTCCAAGGGCTAAGGGATCCTAGGCGGATTTTGACAATGCAGGAGAGAGTGACTAAAGCCTAGGAGTAGCAATCTCACCATGAAGCAGGAGTCTCCAACCTTTTGTATAGAAAGAACTACTTATGTTCAGTGACAATCTTGCCAAACTTCTGACAAATGTTATTGGTCTTGCTGTTATGACCACATCCAACAAAACTGGATTAGTCAACACTTCACATAGGATTAACAGCAGTGACCACTTGAGTGCATCAAGCAGAGCAATCAGCAGATATGTCAAAAAGCTGTTGCAGTATTAAACCCTTCTACATGAGTAATAACATAGCAATGACCTCTAGTAACAAGAGATAAGATTACAAGTTTATCATTCAACTATTAGATTAAATATATGTTGGAAACTGAACACCTTAGCTAGTCTCGAAACATCAGTTTACTAGTTTGTAAAAAGGCACCAATTTTACTCTCAAATACTCTCTTTTCAGTTTGCCGAAAACATGCATAATTCAACCAGAGAAACAAATGCTTATATCCGTTTTCATTTTTAGTGAGCACATTTGATCTCCAAATTTCAAGTTGGCATTTTCATCGTTTACTCCATATAAAATTGCGGCAGACTGAGCGTTTTCGCCTCATCTTGCTGTCTCATGCCAGGGATGCCCAGTATGACGCCATTTATGCAGACAATATAGAATTAGATTGGATTTTTATTAAATATAAACATAAGGCTTTGAATGGAGTCTGTAGCTGGTGCAGGTGACAAGTTATACATTAAGATTTCGATTTCAGATGTCGTTCAGAAGGCCTCCGGACGGGTACCTGAGCGTGCAAATCTGATTCGGAGTCTATGTTACCCCCGTTCCGTACGACCAAGTATGATGCAAAGATCTCGTCCACGCTGACCAAATAGTTTCCAAAATCCGATCCTGTCCGTCCGACTCGTTCGCAGATGTATTGTGCCGCGCAATGGGGCCTGATTCCGAAAAAGCGAGTACCATGCATGATTCAGACAGCCGTATTGACTTGGTCTAAGCAAGACGAAATGGCTGTAGGAATCAGTCTTTGGGGGGCCGTAACAGGCCTCCCTTCACTCAGGGCCCTCCGAATCGGTCACGGGGGGGGGTGTACCCCAGATCCAAGCATTCACAGTGTGCCCGCCACAGGATGTACACTTTTCCCCTCCCACCCCTTTTGTGCTATGGGAGCCTGAAACATGCATTGGCATACAGGCTCCCATAGAGTTCAATTAGTGTCTGAGCGAACTGAGTCCGTCAGCATACGGCTGCATTGTACTCGTTCGGTCGAACTCGCACAGAGATCGATTCGCTAGGAAAGCCCTCCGGATCTGAGTCGTACAGAGGGCTTTCCTAGCTAGATGGGCTGTGTAATTTACGCTGTTCCTGTATGCCAGCTACAGCCTGAGCAGAGTCAATGTCCTTTTTGGCCTATTCACTGAGGAACATACCATTTCTAATGTCACACACTTTCCACTCTTAAATATTATGTACTACCTTTGAGCAGTAAGGTGCGGCTAGAGGTGACTAATTTAATGTTTAAATCTGGTTTTCCTATTAGTCAAAAGTGATGATTTTGTTAGGTCTATGAAGTAGGGTTCAAGCTGTTGTAGTCAGGCCAACAAGTTAGGCCTGAAGCCATGTCTTTACTGCCACTATAATGGATGGCACTATAATGTAATGTAATGCGTCTTTAATACCGCGCTACTGTCGCTCCAAGGAGCATCTAGGCGCCCATGAGTGACCCAAAGATGTATGAGACGGTCAGACTGCTTATGTTAACTAGTCCAACTATCACACTAGTGCTCTAACGCTGGTGTCCTGTAGCTTAAAGATCCAGGTTTTCAGTTCCTTTCTGAATTCCTTTTCCCTCTCTATTGCCCGAAGGTGAGGGGGAAGCGTATTCCAGGCTTTTGATCCTAGTACTGGTAATGATTTACCCCCTCTCGTGCTTAGTCTGAAGGCTGGAACAGACAGCAGATTAGCATTTGAGGAACATAGGGTACGTGTTGGGTGATACCTAGAAAACTTCTTCCGTGGGTACTTTGGCCCTAAGGAATGGATGGCTCTGAAGGTGATGATCAATATCTTAAAAAGGACCCTTTTGATTATAGGTAACCAGTGCAAGGTGTTTAATGCGGCAGATGCTGAAGATCTCTTCGGCCATTTCAAACCAATCTGGCTGCTGCGTTTTGCACCATCTGGAGTTTGTGGGTAACCACTTAGTTAGTCCCTGCATATAGACTATTACAGTAGTCTATCCTTGATGTAACAAGGGCAACTGTGACCGTTTTTCTAGCCTCCAATGGAAGCAGATCGAAAAACTTCCTTAGTCCCTTGATGATGCCGAAACATGTCCCAGCTACTTTCAGTGCCTGTTGCTTAAAAGACAGGGCAGTGTCAAAATGTATTCCCAAGTTCCGGGCCAAGTCAGTGGTGTGAGGCGATATTTCTGCCTTCTCTGGCCACCATAGTTTGGGCACAAACTCATTTTGTGGGCACATTTGCATGATCTCAGTCTTGCCCGTATTACATTTCAGGTGGTTTGTCCTCATCCAATCGAATGTAGCCGTCAGGCAGCATTTGAGATTTTCTTCCCAGTCCTGAGTGTCTTTATCAAGGACCAGGATCAGTTGGGTATCATCGGCATATGCCACCACATCGATGCCAAATGATGATATCAGCCTGATCAGAGGGTAGTATAGACATTAAACAATGTCGGGCTCAGACTGGACCCTTGCGGCACTCCCGTCGTTAGGAGTTTCTCCTTTGAGCAAAATTCACCCAGAGTGACCACTTGTCTCCTGCCACTCAAGAAGTTCTTAATCCATTCCAGGACTGTGCCAGTAATGCCAGATGTTATTAGCCGGTCAATCAGGATGGCATGCGAGGCCGTATCGAAGGCCGCCGACAGATCCAATAAGATCAGGGCGGCCTTCCTACCCTGGTCCAGAGCCATGCTGATGGTATCGGTGGTGAACAGGAGAGCTGACTCGGTAAAGTGCTGTGCTCTAAAAGCTGATTGATTGGGGTGCCACGCCTCGCTATCCTCCAGAAACTTGGTAATCTGTTTGTTAGCAAAAGACTCTGTGATCTTACACAGTACAGATAGTAATGAGATTGGTCGGAGGTTGGATAATGTGGTGGGGTCGGGCAGTTGTTTTTTCTGCAGCGGTTTAACCGCCTCTAGTTTCCATTCTGGAGGTATGTTGGCTGTGGCCAATGAAATGTTTACAATTTCATTGATCACTGGGTTAGCTACCTCCACAATCAAGTGTAGGAGCATAGGGGGCATGGGTCAAATGGTGAACCAGAATTGGCCGCCAGTATTGCCCGATGAGTCTCCTCCAAACTGGTCGCCAGCTGGTCCGCTGCATGGTTCCCCTCACGGCTACCATCTCCTGACTCTAGGACAGGGACTGCGAAATCCTTCGTAAGTTCCTGTACTTTCTCCTCAAAGAAATCTGCAATGGTATTACAGCGACTCTCTGAGGGCGGGATTTCTTGCACTGATATTTTGGGCTTATTAAAGCAATTTACAATCTTAAAAATAGCTTTTTGTTTGTTACTGGAAGTCTCTATCGCTGCTGTATAAAACTTCATTTTAGCTTGTTTGATCAATGCATGATATGCGCTCCTAGCTGTTTTATATTTCCCGCGCTACTCATCACAGTAGCTTTTCCGCCATCTACGCTCAGCTTTCCGTACCTCCCCTTGTTTTGCTTTAAGCAGCCGGTCAAACCACGGAGCTGATTGTCTCTTTTGGCCAGTCCTATTTCTACATCTTGCCGGGCCTGCTTTGTCTTTAAGTTCGGACATCCATTCCCTAAAAGTGTTGTTATCGGCGTCCGGACGTCCTATCAGCTGAGGCCTACAATCCCTGGCCAACTCATCCAGTTCCGGGTGTCCCATAACGGCTTTCCATTCCTCCTGCCTAACCTGAGTGTTTTTTCCATACAGCTTGCCTTTCCTAGACCCTTCTAGTGATAGAGTGAAGGGTACCAGCGCATGATCTGTCCATGTTTGGGCCATAGGATGTTTGGCCTTAAGTGCAGTTAAATTGGTAGAAATGCAGTCAATAGTGGGGCCTGCCTCATGAGTGGGCTATGTGGTACGAATATCTAGCCCTGGGACGTCCAAGGTGTCCCTAAAAGAGATTGGTGATGCATCTGTGGGGGACTCCAGATGGATGTTAACGTCCCAGAGTATCATGAAACTAGAGAACCGGAGTGCCAGGGTGCTCAAAGCCTCCCCAATGCTCTCCAGGAAGCCCTTACACGGGCCCGGGGGCCAATAGATCAAGGCACCCGCAAACGTGAAAGTGTCATTGATCTTGATGAGAAAGCCCATACCTTCGGTCTCCTTAAGATCTGGTAGTTCAACCACAGTGCAGTTGAGTGAACCCCTATAAATAATGGCCACTCCTCCCCCCCGGTTTCCCCTCTGTCCGCTCTTTGTATACAATATCCCGGTGGTAGGGCTTGGGGTGCACCATGATTTAAGCCACGTTTCCGTGACAAAAAGACAGTCTAAGTTTTCTGCCATTAGTAAATCATAATTATGGAGTGCATGTTTGGGCAGGGATCTAGCATTTATTAACCCCCCCATTAAAACATTTTTCCTCGCTGTAAGAGCGGCAATTCGCGTCCAGGGGAAGGTTTTCTGACATCCTCGGCAACTCACCAGACCCTTCCATAATGATACATCCAGTTGATGCCTGCAGATGTGGGGGCCAGACTTTAGTCATAGGAGCTCCTCCCTACTGAATTTCTTAGGTTCGAGGCATGTGGGCTGCTGAATTCATATATGTGCATAGATCGCCGCCTAGTGTTGGGTCCGGATGATTGCACATTGTTGTCCTGGAAGAGTCTTCGAAGTATCACAAGATAGGGGCTCCTCCCCTGGACTACAGTGCGCATGGACATCCACTCCATCCACAGATTGTTTTTTTCCGCCATTGGGTTTGGATGCATATTTATTAACTCAAGTTCGGAATCTATAAAAAACTTTCCTTTTGGCCAAAAGGCCTTTAGTCATCGTCGGTATTGTCTTTGCGATCGGTGCCGAGTACTTGTTCCACTTTGTTCCCGAGCCAGACATCCAGAGGAGCCGAGTGGCTTTTCGGCACTGAAGGCCCGGTCGACGCCAGAGGCCTAATCGACGATCCATAGCTCAAGCGAGGAGCTAGGCCCAACCGTTGTTACGGGGGCGGCGACCAATACACTCGATAAGGCTCAGGTCGAAGGATCGCCACATGGCCTTACCCGAGATCGTACACTTGGTTCTACAGCCTCGCCTCATGGCCCGGCTATGGACATTTCTAACGAACCATCGGTTGACCGATCGAAACCGAAAGCATCGGTGTCTACGCAACCGAAAGCACTGGACGCAAAATCGAAACCAAAAGTGCGTATTGCTTTGGTCGACTCGAAGACCTCTGAACTGTCGGCTCCAACAAAGCAGAAGAGTGTTATCGACCTGGTGAGGTCGCTAAAGGGTGTTGAGCCGAAGACCGGGGCACCGGAGAAACTGGTCAAGGACGTCGACCCAAGGAAGTCGGCGCCGAAAGCCGTCGACACAGACAAGGGACTCGGAGCTCAGAAGGTTCTCGATCCTAAGCGTCGACCAGACAAGGCTAAAGGCGGTACAGACCTCGAGTCCACACCTGGCGGTGGCTCGAAGGACCCCGTCGAGTCAACACAGCCGTCCGCCTCCTTTTCGAAGCAGGTGTCGACTCGCTGAAACGCATTAAAAAGAAGGCTACTACTGTCGGACCGAAGGCTACTCCACCACCAAAGCCGGTCAGTAAACCTCCAAAATCGTCGGCACCCATCCAGTTCACGCTGCCGCCGAAAGTAGTACCCAAGGCCTTTGCCCCTAGGACGGCCGTCGAAGACAGCAAGAAGGTGTCCACGGGGCCGAAGCCTACAACTGCGGAGGTGGTCACTAAGCATCGACAGCCTCCGCTTGTAGATCAATGGAGGCAATTCATCGACGCCGAGACGGGTAGACTTTCTATTTACAAGCGAAAGATCGCCCCTGAATAGCCTATGGAGTCATATAAAATTCCATTAAAAAAGAAGAGGGGAGGGGAGGAGCCAAGATGGCGACTGGTGAAGACGTGTAGGCTCCCGGCTCCGTCTACTACCTTTCCTCCGCACCACTATCCTGACTCCTATCCTGATTATTTCGACAGCGGAAGGTGCGCTACGCTGTGGTGACTTGACTCATCTTTCCCGGACCCCTCAGCTCACCCGGCAGCCGGAGATACGCGATACACGGATTTGAGCCCTGGCCCCAGAACCACGCCGCTGACCGTCCCCGAGTCTGGGAGGCTGAGGGGCGGCCGTTTCAACCGCGATCCACCGACTTTGGAAGGGTGGATTCTCCCCCCGAGTTGAGCTCCTGGCTGGGCTGCCCGCGTTGGAACGCTGCGATCGGAGCCCTATGGACTGATTGCCCCACAAGGCGCCTCGCCAGCAACGCGGCTTTGTCTGCGGCGGGTGGCGAGAGATAAGGAGTGCACGGCCATGATTGTGGAGCGTTGGAAGTTTACTACCCTGTCTCGGCTCGGCTACTTGTGGCGCTGCAGTTCCCATCCTCTACGGCCCGACCTTCACTATTTCTCGGGCTTGGAGCCCTGTGCTGCTGACTGTTCGTGTAACATTTGAATTACAGCTTACTTTGTGTCTCGCACATCGGAATGGGGTCTACCGCCTCAGAGGCTTGGGGGGTGCGCACATCCCTGTCTGCGGACTGCGTCCCCCGACGAGCACTGGGGGCCAGTCTGCTCGCTCCTTTTCGAGATCACGAACACGGAAGGCTCCAACCGCCGCTCTCCTACAAGACTATCCTGATTGCCCTGTCTGATTTTAGAACGGAGATGCGTGCGAGCTTTGAAGCGCTGGGGGATTGCATTGATAAAATGGCGGCTGATGTGCGCGGAGATCGTGCTGTGGAGGACCAACTCAATCTGGCTTTCTCTTCGGCCGAACCGACGGGGGATGCAGTGCCTTCCATCTCTGACAGTGAAGTTGTGATTGTCTCTGCCTCTACGGATGCCTGCCACGGGCCGGGAAGTGTTTTTGCCTGTGCTACTTTGTTTCCCTTGTCTCCGGGACTTGTCGATCTGCAGCCTGCAACAGTGTTACTGCCTCATGCCCGTGTCTTACAGCAGCTGGCCCCCACGGTGGATTTCCCATTGCTGCCTTTACCCTGCGCCCCGGAAACCCCATGTTTCCCAGATGGCCCATGGAACTCAATTGTGCCGGAGAAAGGACTTACTGGTGGCGTTCAATGGCCATTTTGTGTTAAAGGTTTCCTTTCATTCGATGTGCGGCCATGCTGGTTCTTTGTCTTGGTGGGGGCGGGCCTTCTTCACGTGCTTCATTTTTGGGTCTGTCCGAGGTCGGGTCAGGGCTAGACTCTCCTTGTATTGTCGGATGCTGGGCTGGTGGGACCGGGATTGGAAGTGGTGCTTCCTTGTTTAAGTCGCACAAGTTATAATGTCTTTCCCTAACTGCTTTTGTGTTCATATCTGGCTCTCAAAAATCGCATATTATGTGGGGATTGTGTTTCTGACTGGGGTACTGGGAATGGTTTGACTGGCTCCTCCTCCCGCTTCACTTGTAGTTTTTGAGGGTCGTAGATTAGGATGTCCTTTTCTCACTCTCTCTATTTCATGGTAACATTTTTATTATTTTTCTCTCTTCTTCCTTTTCCCTTCTTTTACTTTCCCTATATTTCGGGTTCTTTATGGGGCGACAGGCACATTGTCGGGGGGGGTAGGCCGTAGCCTCCGCGTTGGTGCAGGGTGGGGGGGTAGATTTTCTTTCCGTATTTAGTTTCTATGGGCCTTTTTCTTCCTTTTCTGCGCTTTCTCATACTGTTTTCCTTTCTGGGTCTGTGATAGAGGATGGTTGGGAGTGGGTGGCGCTGGGAGTGGCACGAGCTTGGCTCCTGATGGGTGTTTTGTTTTTCTACTATATTGCCGCTTTGACGAAAGATTCCCGTAATTTATGTTATTTCTCCTGTTGCCTACTCATGCGGACTTAACATACGGACTCGGATCTCCTTTATACCTATCCTTCATTGATTTTTATTTCACTAAAAACTTTAAAATTTGACCTTTACTGATCCTTTTCCCTGGCGGCATGTCCTTTCCAGCGTAATTGTTATTAATTGTTGTCATATCACTTGATGCCGCCGGAGGATTATAATGCTGACACCTGTGCTCATAAGTATTGTGGCCGGCCGGACGGTTGTAGGCCTGTATTTGTTTTTCTGCATAATGCACAATAAAGGTCTTCAAAAATTTAAAAAAAAAAAAAAAAAAAAGAAGAGGGATTCTGCTACGTCACCTCTTCTCGTTGAACCTATATCACCACATGGGCAAGACATTGCTCCTATCTCGCCCACATACTCAGATGTGGAGGCAGGGGATGGTGACAATGAGGAGTACAGTTATCCTATAGACACTAATCCTGAAGATCACACTGAACCCTGGGCAGAAGCTGCTGACCCGGGAGATCCACAAACTGCCCCGAACAGTCATGTCTATGCTGTGAAAACATCGCCTACTGAAGACACGGCGGCGTTTAACCACATGGCTGCTGGGCGTTTTCCCCCCCAGTGCTGGAAAATGCCATTTTAGTGGCACTATGACGAGCTCAGCTCGTCATCAGCACACGACACCCGTGGGTGATGACGAGCTGAGCTCGTCATCAGCATCGAAAGGGTTAATGCACTTATTGAAAGGGCTGCCAAAAATCATGATATCCAGCTCCATGCTGACCCTATTGAAGAGGATTTTTTGTTTGACACCTTCTCAACCTCTGAGAGAACTGTCAAGACCCTACCAATGCTAAAGGGTGTCCTAAAACATGCTGGAGACATTTTTAAGGAGACCACAAGGGCAAGGGTGATAAACCCCAGAATTGAGAAGAAATACAAACCGACACCTGGGGACCCTACCTATATCAAGGGACCGTTGCCGTTGGACTCTCTGGTTGTTTCCAATGCCCGGAAGAAGGCGAACTCGCAAACAACGGGTGACGCTCCTCCCCCTGACAAAGAATCTAAAGTGCTAGAAGCATCAGGGAAAAGGGTGGCGCCTCAAGCGGCCAATATCTGGTGCATCTCCAACACTCAGGCACTCTTAGCCAGATATGACAGGGCTCACTACGATACACTTGAAACCCCGTTGCAACACTTGCCAGATGAATATAAGGAGGCAGCAGAGATGCTAATACAGGAAGGGAAGCTTATATCAAACGCATCTATCAAGTGTGCACTGGACGCAGCAGACACCGCGGCCAGGGCATTTAACACAAGTGTGATGTTACGGCGACATGCCTGGCTTAGAATCTCCGGTTTCAAGCCAGAGATACAAACCACCATACTGAATCAACCTGTTAACTCTGATCTCTTATTTGGCCACCTTGGAAAAAATCAAGAAGGACACTGAGACTGCAAAGTCTATGGGGGCTCTACAGTCACAGCAGTTCAGGGGTGGTTCCTTTTGTCGCTCAAACAATAGAGGAGCTTCCAGAGGCCAGCTGTCCCAGCAGACACAATACAGAGGCACGCAGACCACATACACCAAACAGAGTAGAGGTGGCTATCGTGGTAACAGCACCAAGGGCAGAGGTCGTGGAAACAACAGCTCCTGATCCTCCGCCACCAACAAACAGTGACACCTTGTCACTGCCCCCCGACCATACCACACCGGTCGGGGGGAGACTACAACAGTTCCTGTCGGTCTGGAAATCCATCACTACAGACAGGTGGGTGAGGCAGCTTATCCAGTACGGTTATTGTCTGGAGTTAACATCCACTCCACCCAACATACCCCCAAGACACCGTCCAATGTCCACAGAGCATTTGCAGTTATTGCAGCAGGAGGTAGTCGTCATGCTGCAAAAAGGAGCCATAGAGCTCGTGCCTGTGGAAGAAAAAGGTACAGGGGTGAACTCGCTGTACTTCTTGATCCCAAAAAAGGACGGGTCCCTCAGACCCATACTGGACCTCAGACCCCTAAACCAGTAGATTCTATCAGAACACTTTCACATGCTCACATTACAGCAGGTTCTACCGTTACTCAGTCAGGGAGATTTCCTCGCAACATTAGATCTGAAGGATGCTTATTTCCATATTCCGCTACACCCGTCACACAGGAAATACCTCAGGTTCACCATTCAGGATCAGCATTATCAGTTCAAGGTCCTCCCTTTCGGAGTGACGACGGCACCCAGGGTGTTTACCAAGTGCCTGGCGACAGTGGCTGCACACCTACGGAGACAGAACGTTCACGTCTACCCTTATCTGGACGACTGGTTTATCCAGGCAAAGTTGGCCCGGCAGTGTGCTGCCCACATGTCCCACACCATTCACCTTCTTCACGATCTGGGGTTTTCACTATATTATTATCCTAAGTCCTTCCTTCAGCCCGCCCACGTACGGCAGTATCTGGGCGCGACAATAGATACTCTGGCAGCCAAAGCACTGCCAAATTCAGTGAGGATCAACAGCATGCAATTGCTGATACAACAATTCAAGCCACAACACTCGCTTCCGGCACGGGTGTTCATGCAGTTGATAGGCATGATGGCCTCCTGCATCTTCATAGTCCCGCACGCGAGACTACACATGCGTCCGCTTCAAGAGTGCTTAGCACATCAGTGGAATCAGGCTCACGGACAGTTGAAAGACCTAGTGTTGGTGACCGGTCGTGCATACAACTCTCTGCATTGGTGGAATCCACAAAACCTTTGCAGGGGCCGACCGTTCCAGGAGCCTGTGCCACAGATTATTCTGACAACGGACGCATCTCTCCAGGGATGGGGAGCTCATGTACTCCACTACACAGTGCAGGGACTATGGACAACGCAGCAGAGGAAGATGCACATCAACCTTCTAGAACTGATGGCTATCTTCATGGCGATGAAAGCATTCAAAGTACATCTGTGCAACAAGGTTGTGTTGATCCGGACGGACAACATGACGGCCATGTACTACATACAGAAGCAGGGAGGTACACACTCTCCACAGTTGTCTCATCTGGCTCAGAGCATGTGGAAGTGGGCCATTCAGAGGAACATCTTCCTCATGGCGGAACACCTCCCGGGCAAGGACAATCAGATGGCGGACCTGCTCAGCAGGTACAGCCACCAAATGCACGAGTGGGAGATACATCCATCAGTACTCCAGCTGTATTTCCAGCAGTGGGGTCATCCAGAGATAGACCTGTTCGCCACAAAGGAAAACGCCAAATGCCAAAGCTTTGCCGCCAGGTTCCCACACCCACAGTCGCAGGGCAATGCGATATGGATGAACTGGTCAGGCATATTTGCGTACGCTTTTCCCCCAGCACCTCTAATACCGCTGGTGGCACGCAAGCTGAAGTAACACTCCATGACACTCATCCTGGTTGCTCCGACGTGGGCACGCCAACCATGGTACACCACGTTTCTAGAACTATCCGTGGGACCGCATCAAAGGCTGCACCTCACACCCAGGCTTTTGACGCAGAGCCATGGCGACATTCAGCATCCAGATCCGCAACAGCTCAACCTGGCGATCTGGCTCCTGAGGTCTTAGAATTTGGCTACCTCAACTTGCCTCCTGACTGTATGGATATCATAAGGGAGGCAAGAAAGCCCACCACCAGAGCATGTTATGCAGCAAAATGGAAGAGGTTTGTCATTTATTGTGCCGACCACAACATCAACCAGCTGGATGCATCTATTCATAACATCATTTGTTATCTGTTACATCTATACAAATGCAATCTGGCCTATGCTTCCATTCGTATACATTTGTCCGCAATAGCAGCTTATCTCCAAAACAGGCAGCATCTCTCGCTTTTCGGAGTGCCTGCCATTAAAGCCTTTCTGGAGGGACTCAAACGAGTCATTCCTCCCCGACACCCACCAGCTCCTGAATGGAACCTGAATGTGGTCCTCACCAGACTGAAGGGTCCACCTTTTGAGCCTCTACACTCATGCGAGATTCAATTCTTGACGTGGAAAGTGGCTTTCCTAATAGCAATCACATTGCTACGACGAGTTAGTGAACTCCAGGCACTAACTATCCAGGAGCCATTCATACAGATTCATTCCAACAGGGTGGTACTCCGCACTAACCCTAAGTTTCTGCCTAAAGTGGTTTCACAGTTCCATATCAATCAGACTATAGAACTGCCAGTATTCTTCCTAAATCCTGAGTCAGTAGCGGAGAGAATGCTCCACACACTAGACGTCAAAGGAGCTCTAATGTACTACATAGATAGGACCAAAGATTTTCGGAAAACAAAACAACTGTTTGCTGCCTTTTCACCACAACACAAAGGCAACCCCATTTCCAAAGCAGGTATAGCCAGGTGGATCGTTAAGTGCATTCAGATTTGCTATCAAAAGGCCAAGCGCACATTAACGGTTCCCCCGAAGGCCCACTCCATGCGAAAGTTGGGGGCTTCCATGGCTTTCCTTGGAAATATTCCTTTAGAAGACATATGTAGAGCAGCCACATGGTCTACCACACACACATTTACAAAACACTACTGCGTAGATGTGCACTCCAAACAGCAGGCAGCTGTTGGGCAGGCTGTTCTAAAAACACTTTTTCAAACTGCTGCAGCTGGCACAAGCAGCCGCCGCTAATGGAGGGACTGCTATGCATTCTATGCACAGATATGAATTCAGCAGCCCACATGCCTCGAAACGAATATGCTACTTACCAGTATGCATCTGTTCTTGGCATGTAGGGCTGCTGACATTCATATCACCCACCCTCCTCCCAGGCACCTGTAGCGGCTGCAGCACTCAGAATTACTCTTAGCATGGTCATCACTTACGGTGTTACACTCCATCTTTACCACAATGGCGAAAAACAATCTGAGGATGGAGTGGATGCCCATGCGCACTGTAGTCCAGGGGAGGAGCCACCTATCTCGTGATACTTCGAACACTCTTCCAGGACAACAATGTGCAATCATCCGGACCCAACACTAGGCGGCGATCTATGCACAGATATGAATGTCAGCAGCCCTACATGCCAAGAACAGATGCATACTGGTAAGTAGCATATTCGTTTTGGCTAAGCCAGCAGTCTTTCTAGCCCTCTGCCCGGCTCGTGCGCGTGGGGGGGCCATTTTGTACCTAGGAGGGCAGGAGGGGCCGAGCACTAGACCGCTCGCCTACTCCTCACCCAAGATGGCGTCGCCTAAAGGCTGTACGCCAGGCAGCGCCTAATCGGCTACAATGGGGCAGCAACAGGTCAGAGAGGCTAATTAAGGGTGTGAGCGGTTCCTTATCAGCACAAGAGTACAATACCACAATTTAAAAAACAGTAAGTGGAGTAGAAAACATACGGGCGCAGCGAAGTTTGAAATAAGTAATTGCAATGCACACACACTCTCACGTCCCGGCTTTCCGCCTCAGAACACCACTAGCACTCTGTCAATAAGATGCTGCAGTACACAAGTGGCATTTAACTTTCCATTACCAACAAATAATAGCGGTGGGTCAAGACGAAAAAAGGGGAGGATGACTGACTCTGCAACTGACAGACTATGATTACCAGGGGTACTTCATTCAGGTTTGAAGAAAATACCCATCAGTATTCGACCTGTGCCACCCTTTTCATCATATGGGTTCCTCCATACCACGAAGGAAGATAGTCTACGATCGTTGTTTTTTTGTAGGTAGACTCAAATGTAACCCAGTGATGTGTAGATAGATAGTTGCGGCAACAGGAGATTACTGTTAAGCAGTGCATGTGAAAAAAGTGTGATAATAAACAAAAAAGTGTTATTAAAATTAGATAGACAGGAGGCAAGAAGCTTTAATAAACACCTCACTGCTTCTAAATCAATAAAAAGTAGTGCGAATCTAGTAGTTTTAACTAATAGCTACTAGTGAATTCTTAACTGGTCAACATGTTTCTGCAGATTTCACAGACCCAAATGGTATCTACTGCATTCTTCAGGACCGGCGACGCTACTGCTTATAATACATAACTGTGAAACTCATAATGAAAAGTTATCACCTGGGTAAGTATGAACATCATTCTCCCAGCAATTTGTATGGGAGAGGAAGACTCCACCTCACCTGGCTATGGCTCAGGTAGTTGAAGCACCGCTCTGGCCGTCGATACTCCAGGCGTCCCTCCGAGCCATTCGGAGGGACGCCAGTTGTTACTGTATTCCTGGGGATTATAGCAGTGTGTGGTCGTTAAATATTCTCCTGGACCCTCCATTCCCTGTTTTGTTTATATTTAACTTTCCATGTCACAGGTGTATTTCTGCACCATATACTATGGCCTCATAGGAAAGTTAAATATGGCATTCTTATTGTAGGCACATGTTGACAAGTTTTAGGGAGTCAGAGCACATACACTGGTGACTGGAGAGCAGTTTTCCAGTGCTTGGAGTTCAACGATACACGCAGGTGAATCCCAACAAAATGAAAAACTTGGGGTGACCACCCAAAAGGGGTCATTTTGCAACAGTGGTTATTGGTAGCCTTATGTCTAAAGAGAAATCCATTATTAAATATATATTGATGGAATAGTGCATGATCGTCCTCATGTGCTATGTCCTTTTTAAATAACAGGCTTTTAGGCTCTTCTGTCAGTAGTGTGTCTGGGATCTAGGATCTCGCTGGCAAGCACAGCTTCTGGTGTTTGTCTAGTTGAAGGAAAAGTTGCTTACCTGTAATTCTATGTTCGAGGCATGTGTAGCTGTAGATACACATGCTCTGTATACTACTGCCATCTAGTGTTGTGTCCAGATGCGTGCAAGTTGTTTTTCATCACATAAATTCTATTGAGTCTAATGAGCATGGGCATCAGCTCCATTGTTAGATTGTTTTCTCTTCGCCATCAGGTTCAGACATGTGTGCTTACGCACTGAGTTGAACCGGAGGTCCCATCTCTCTTTCGGTTCTATTTCTGTCTACCATTGGTATTGTTATCGAGTTTCTCCTGTCTGCATGTTGAGGTAGAACCAGGTGTCGGGTCGATGCGACTCCGTCGCAGCCCGAAGGGTCTGACCCTTTAGGGCCTTCGAACTCAGTCTTCTGTTTTGTTTCTAGACATTACCCTCCTGGTGATGGAATGAGCACCATTTCAATTCTGTTTGCTTTATCACGCCAATAACCCACAAACTGACTCCTATCAGGTCTGTAACCTGTGTCTCTCTCTGGATCACAGGGAGAAGGTTTGTGAGGCCTGTTGAGCATTCTGCTAGAAGAGTTATAACCGAGCACACTAGCTCAAAATGCAGCGAAAGGCTACCGACGACACCCTCGACCTCTTCGGACATCAACACGTCGAGTAGGAACACCATCCACAGGCTTAAGTGGCTGAAGAGGAGACTTTCTCAGTCAAGGCCAGCTCAAAATCTGATTGGGATTTCGAGATCACCAATGTAACGCTGGAGCCTCGCGCAGCGAGTACTCTATGCCCTGCACCTCAGTCTTGAACTGAGCCTTCAAAGAAACTAATGCCTCAAGATCAAGAGGCTTGCGGACCACCACTGCCTGCAGACCATGGTTGGCACTGAGAATTCAGTTCAGATACCCTGCCCTCCAGCTCGGCGCCGAAAAACCATCTGAAGCCAAAACAATCTGCTTCAATGACTTCTACGGCCCCACACCCTCCGTGCCAAGCCACCCGTCGGCATCTACAGCTTCATCAGTTCTTCAGCGCCAAAACTTAAAGTCGACTCGGAACGAAAAACATCGAAGTCAATGGCGAAAAAGACTATTGAGGCTACAGTGGAGCCCATTCTTCACACAGTGCAAGAAAAGCTGGACTCTAGGCAGCAGCAGATCCAACGAAAGACTGGACGGAATATAGCCAAGCCACCAGCTCCTTCATCACAAATGTCTAAAAGACTGTTGTCTCTCCAGGAGATTTTGGATGTCTCTATTGGTTCACTGACACAACATCGATGTCACATATATCGATGTAAAAAATATCCATGAAAAAATATAGACTACAAAAATATCTATTCCCTATACTTAAACAGGTAAGTATCAACTAAAAAACATTAATGTAAAAAAATATAGTTGTACAAAATATTGATTTTTATATGTAAACAATTAAATAATAAATGTTAACTATATTGAATAATAAAATTAATTTTAACAAAATTAATTTATTTGAATCTATATTTTAACAAAATAGAACAAATAAACGTAATTAAAAAGGTTAAACACACAAACAAAATTATTTATATATAGATAGATATATTTACTTTAAAACAAGTAATAATCTATTAAGTTTAATTTCTGTTATAATGTTACAATTATACAAAAATTAACAAATATATATATATATTTATATATATATATCAATATTATAAAATATAATAATAAAAAACATTCTATTATAAATTAAAACATTCAACTATTTAAAATGAATTAAACTTAAATTTCCCAATACAGTCAGTGCAACACTTGAGAAAGTGTTGGATAGAGTAGGGGTAAAAATTATTACTCTCACTCAATGAGTGCAACAGTAGGGAAAGCGTTGGATAGCGAAAGGATAACATTTACTATTCCAACCTCAATGAGTGCAACAGTAGGGTCAGTGTTGGATAGCGGAGGGATTACATTTACTATTCCAACTCCAGTCAGTGAAACAGTAGGGAAAGTGCTGGATAGCGGAGGAGTAAAAATTACTATTCCCACTCCAGTGAGTGCAACAGTAGAGAAAGTGTTGGATAGCGGAGGGGTAAAAATGACTGTTCCCACTCCAGTGAGTGTAACAGTAGGAAAAGTGTTGGATAGAGCAGGGGTAAAATTACCATTCCTACTCCAATGAGTGCACCAGTAGGGAAAGTGTTTGATAGCCGAGGGGTAAAAATTACTATTCCCACTCCAGTGACTGCAACAGTAGGGAAAGTGTTGGATAGCGGAGGGATAAAATGTACTTCCAACTCCAGTCAGTGCAACAGTAGGGTAAGTGTTGTATAGCGGAGGGGTAAAAATTACCATTCCCATTCCAGTCAGTGCAACAGTAGAGAAAGTGTTAGTTAGCGGAGGGGTAAAAATTACTATTCCCACTCCAGTGAGTGTAACAATAGGGAAAATGTTGGATAGCGGTGGGGGGAAAATTACTAACCCACTCTAAGAAGTGCAACACTAGGGAAAGTGTTGGATAGTGGAGGAGTAAAACTTACTTTTCCCACTCCAGTAATTGAAACAGGTGGGAAACTGTTGGATAGCGGAGGGATAACATTTACTATTCCAACTCCAGTCAGTGCAACAGTAGAGAAAGTGTTGGATAGCGGAGGAGTAAAAATGTATATTCCCACTCCAGTGAGTGTAACAGTGGGGAAAGTGTTGGATAGCGGAGGGGTAAAAATTACTATTCCCACTCCAGTGAGTGCAACAGTAAGGAAAGTGTTGGATAGCAAAGGGATACAATTGACTATTCACACTCCAGTCAGTACAAAAATAAAAATAATGTTTTCTTAAAGATCAAAATATATTTAAAATAAATAAATATGTTAAAAATTAAAATACAGGTGTGGCCTAAGGCATCAAGATGGCGGTTTCCCTCAGAGAGTGCTCCGAACCCCCTTCGTCATCCGCCCGTTAACAGCTGCCATCGGCCCATCTAACTGTCTGCGGAGGTCTTCTGGCTGTGCTCCAGTCCCGTTCCCGGGCGGATTGGAGCTTTTGCTGCCTTGGTCTTGCCCCCTACTCTCCAGGGCCGCGCTCTGCAACATGGTGGCCCCCCCGGCGGCCCATTCCTAAGCCGGGCGCCCTGGGCCATGACGATCTGTCCCCCGGGGCCCTGCTTGCCGCTCTGGGGTGGTGGCTGTGCCTACCTGCTCGCCAGTGCTGCCTGGAGCTGGACCTCGCCCCGGGGATCTGCGAGGAGAGAGCATGGTAAAATTTGGGGCCACGCTGTGAGGCCTGCCTTACATGTGGGGGAGACCGTCAGAGGACTGAGGGGGCAAGCGTGGCCTGGCCGCGTGGGAGTTTCTGCCAGACTGCCTGCTTCTGCCAGATGCCGAGGTGAGCCCAGATCATTCCTGGTGGTGATTACACAGTGGCCGGGGACGCCGACGGGCTTGGTTGCCACTGTCGGGCAGAGGCATGGTGTGGTGTGGCAGACCACGGCCTGCTTTAGCCTCCTGAGGTTCCGGTCTCTTCAGACCCCCTGGGCGGTGAAGGCGGGAGGTTAGCCTGGGCCGGTGGAGGCCTTTGCTCAAACATCTTGTGCTTGGGCCCGCTGGGCCTGACAGAGACCGATGAGGGCCAGCATCCCTGAGGGGCCCTCTACTTCCGCTGTGCACCCTCCTGATTTCATCTGGCTTGCCCTATCCAGCCCGCCTTGCCCCACTGGGATCGGCTGCCTTTGTCCAGCAGCAGCGAGACACGCCAGGGCCTTTCTGCCTCCTGCCGCTCCGACCTCTCCCCACGCTTCTGTGTGGCGGAGCTGGGGGCTCGGCCGGCCTCCCGAGGCCTGAGCGTCGGCGCCCTCCATTCTGGCCGCTGGGGCTGCCGAAGACCATTCGAGGTCCCACGCCCCAGTAGGACCCCTCTCTGCACCCAGTGCTGCGTTGCCTCCTGTCTTGGCTAGGCCTGACCATCCTGCCCGCTCTGAGTGGTGGCAGCGCTGCTGCCTTGTCTAAACCCTCAGGGGCTGCCGGCTCTCGGAGAGAGGGTTAACTCCTGTTGGCCCTTGCTGGCGGGTCTCCGTTGAGTGGGGTGTGAGCAGGTGGCCGGCAGGGGGGTGGTGCGGGGCGCTGTAACTGCTGTGCCCCCTCCCTTATTGCTCCTGAGCCTCCCTGCGGTTGTTGAGGGCTGGGTGGCCCCCCATGGACACCTGCTTGAGATTGACTGGCCCCGGCTGCCATTGTCGGGTAGCGCCGTAAGGGACATCTGCTCTCTACACTATCTGGACGTTCCCCCAGGGGAGTGCCGGCCGGTGTATGGGGGTAGCCCGCTTGACCATTCATGCCTGGAGTTGGCCCCCTGCTGGCGGCATGCCACTGTGAAGTTTGACCTCTTTTCTTCTCCCCAAGGGCCCCTCCGCTGGACCTTACCTCCTGCGGTGGGCTGCCTCTCGCCCACCGTGGTGCGGATTGGTGGCTCACCCCTCCCTGGGCCCCCTTGTTAATGGCCCTTTGACGCTCCTCCTGGGTCAGCGTGGGGGCGCCACCCTTCATTGACCGGGACACCTGTCCGAGAGGGAGGAGGGGTTCTTGGTTGTCTGCTGGTTCATCTTGGATGTTGGCAAAGGCCTGAGGGGGCTGGCCTAGATGCCCGGGACCGAGTATCGACGGTCTGGGTGTCGGGCCCCCCCACCTCCTTCCTGAGTGAGTGACTGCCCACGGAACGACTGGCCCTCACCTTTGGTGGCGATGGGTAGAACCCGCACCCTGCAGACCCCTGCCTCTCAAACCCAAACAAAAATGGACAAATACACCACGAACGACCGGGATCCCAGAAGGGAGAGCGCCTACCACTCCTGCTCCCGCTGGGGAGGACCTATCCACCATCCTCCAAGCAATTGGCGCATCACAGACCTCAGTGGAGAATAAAATTGGTGAGGGTCGACATGGCCCTTATTTGACAGTACCTGCGTAATGTTATGGCCCAGATTTTGGAGGCGGAGTCGTGTCTCTCCACGGCTGAGGATGATATAGACCAGCTCAAGACTCAAGTGGCCCGTCTACAGACTCAGAACTCGGAACTCCACCATCGGGCCGACGACGCTGAAAACTGGTCGAGGAGGAACAACCTGCGCCTCATAGGATTTCCCGAGATGGCGGAGCAAGGCCATGCAGACACGTTTCTGGAGACTTGGGTATGCACCTGGATGCCTAAAGACTCCCTCTCCCCTTGGTTTGCTATTGAACGTGCCCCCCGCTCCATGACTCCCAAACCTCCGCCAGGAGCTCCTGCCCGGACCATTTTTCTGGTACAGGGACGCTATCCTTAGGGGGGCTCGGACGCAGGGCCCTCTGACTTTCCAGAAGAACAAGATTATGGTCTTCCCAGATTACACCAGGGAGGTGCAAGCCCAACGTACAACTTACAATGAAGTTAAGCAGAAGCTCTGTAACCTGAGTCTTCAGTATGGCCTTCTCTTTCCGGCCCAGCTTCGTGTTATCTTTCAGGATATGGCGCTCTTCTTCGCTGGCCCCAAGCGGCTTGGACCTGGCTCATGGAGGAGCGCCCTCTCTGGACCCAATTGGTCTCCTCTCCTACCCAGTGGGAGCCTATGCAACCTCACCCAACCCGGCCCAAGCCCCAAAGGCGCCACACTAGGTCCCGCAAGAAGGGTGACCATCGTGGAGCCGCCTCCCACTCTCCTGGTGTTGTGCCTCAACTGCCCCTCCCTCACGCATCACCTAGAAGGTCTGTATCTCCCAGCTCAACTGGTTCCCCGATCGATCTGAGCCGCATCCCAGACCCCTCTGGGGCGCTGCACCAGGCCCTATCTGACTCTGACTTGTCACAGAGTCCTGCTCTCTGAGGAACTGGGGACAATGGAGGGAACTGAACTAAGGGGCCCATTGGCAAGCCATCTGTACGCTGTTTTCTCGGCGACCCCTACAGCGCCCCCCATTTTTTCCATGTCCGTACACATGGAGGGGCCCGCCACCGTCAAGCTGAGTTCTACTATCTGTATTACCTGAGTACTCTGACTTAATTGTAGTTCTTTGGCTTTTACTGCTGTTATTTTTTTTTCTATCTGTTAACGATTACCTCATTCGCCTACATGGAGGGGTCCATCTCAGCCACGCTCATGTTTCGCTAACCGTTTTAGCTTAGCATTCAGATTCAGCTGTGTTGCTGGTTTGTTGTTTTTCCTTTTCAGGCCAACAGATGCTTCAAGTTCAGAAGTGGGGGGTGTTGGGGGGCAAGGGAGGGTGGGCAGACCAATGTCCCCCGATTTTTTATTGTTTTTGGCCGCCTATGGACCTCTGTTTTTCCTTTTCATTGGTATCAATCAATGCACACGCGTCACCGATGACGACATGAAGCGTAGCAGACCACACAAAATACAACCCAGTGCCCCGGCTAAGAGATGCTGCCTCCCCTGGACCCAGGTATAGCCGCGCTACCATCCCACACACAATACTCGCCCTAATGATGTCCACCTTACATAAACCCCTCCACATTGTGTAATGGAACGTCAACGGCCTGCTAGACCGCATAAAGCGAACTGCTGTCCTCCGCAGCGACCAGCCCCACGCATCCGACATCCTCTTTCTACAAGAAACACACCTTTTAGGCACTCAGTGCACTTTTCTCGCCCGTTATGGGTTCGACAGGGTATGGCATTCGGGTTTCACGTACGTTTCCCGGGGGGAGGCCATACTGCCCCTTAAGGATCTCCCTTTTATTTTCCCACAGGTTGAGATTGACACGCAAGGCTGCTATGTGGCCCTGACCGGCAGGATCGAGGGACATCCTCTTAATCTCTTATTTACTTATACTCCCCCTGCCACAATGCCCTCTGCACTCCGGCGACTCACGCTCTTAGTCTCCACCCTTCCTCAGGGCCTGCCGGTCATCGGAGGTGACTTTAACGCTGTTATGCACCCCCCTCGTGAAGTGACAGGCTTTCCCTCTGCATCCTGTCTTGCCTTTGCTAAGCGCTTTCCTGATTCGTCCTCTGCCCTGGGTCTCTGCGACGTGTGGAAGGTGTGGAATCCCCAGCGGGAACAGTACACCCACACTTCCGCGGCCCACCATACTCCCTCTCGGCTTGACCTGCTCCTAGTGCCTGTCCCCGATTGTCCGTTGGTGTGGGGGGCCACTATTTTGCCCAGAGGCACCTCGGACCACTCTCTAGTCTCCCTCCGGCTTGGGAATTCCCCTGAAGGTGTTCGTACAGCTTGGAGAATGAACACCTGGTTTCTGCAAGAGGCGGAATTCATTAAATCCCTTGGGCAGGAACTGAAGCAATACTTTGTGCTCAATACAGGGTCGGTCCCCTCGCCGGGTACTCTGTGGGAGGCCGGCAAGGCCACCATATGGGGTGTGGCCAGAGGCTTAGTCCAGGCGAAGCGCACGGCTCTGGTCGCCCACCTTGTACAGTTGGAGGCCCGCGCTGCGCGGTTGGAGTCAACCCAGGGGTCTACTGAGGGCGCTGATTCTGCCTGACAGCTCGCACTGCTCCAAGAGGAGATCTGCCAGATCTCCCTGGATGCCGCTAAAATGCTCTGGCGTTCTTCGGTGGCTCGAGTATATGGCTGGGGGGATAAAAATGGCAAATTACTCCATAATCTAATTTCTTATCCCAAGGCCACTCGCATCATTCCCGAGGTCCGTGATGAGGCCGATACCCACCACTTTACCTCTTGGGCTATCGTCCAAACCTTCGCAGATTACTATGCCAATCTCTATGCGGGTCGACCACCGAGGCCTCCCTAACTGCACTCTTGTCGGAGCCGGGGACCTGTCTGTCACGGCTTCCCCAAGCGGTCTCGGAGACTGTGTATCTCCCCCAATTCATGAGGCTATTTCTCACTTGAATTCAGGCAAGACGCCAGGACCGGACGGCTATCCGCAAGAATACTATGCGACCTATCGTGACTTGCTGGTCCCGAACTTGGTGAAATTGTTTCGCCATGTGGCGGACAAGAATTCAGCTTCCTTTGAAGGCCTATTTCCGTTTGGTCAACTATTACGAGGTCGTCCGCGTATAAAAGACACGGCACCTTTTTACCATTCATTCTTGGGCTGGGCCTACCCTCCACTTCCAGGCAATCTGGTAGTTCCGATAAAAATATGGAAAATAGCTGGGGGGCCAATACACAGCCTTGTCTCAAACCGTTTTCAATAGGTATTTTTGGCGTTAATGACCCCTCGGTGTCCCTAATTACTTGAGCCCAATTGCCTAGGTGTAATTCTTTTATTGTAGTCAACAGGTCTTTTGGGATATTTTTGCTAATTAGTGTTTCCCAGAGGCAGTCCCGATCCACTGAATCAAAGGCGGCTCGGAAGTCAACGAAGCAGCAGCAGAGCTTTCCGTTCTGTTCCGTTGACTTCCTTGCCATTGCCCATAGTGAGAAACAGTGGTCTATTGTGGAGTGCCCCTCTCTGAATCCTCTCTGTTCAGTGGGTACAATTGAGTACTCGTCAACCCAGGCATTTAGTCTATTTAAAACAAGTTTTGAAAAAACCTTTTCCCCTATGTCCAAAAGGTTTATCAATCTGTAATTTTGAGGTTCACCCATACTGCCTTTTTTGTGGATTGGTCTGATTATTGCTCCCTTCCAATTTAATGGCATTTTACCTTCTGTTAAAATTACTTGAAACAGTTGCGAAAGGAATCTTGCCCACCACTTTGTTTGTAACTTTAATATTATTGCTGGGAGGTTATCCGGCCCTACGGCCCGGGGTTTATGTTCAACATTTTAATCATTGCTTCTACTCGATCTTCAGTAAAATCTACTTTAAATTCTTCTAAGACTTCCTGCCAACCTTGAGGTACTGTGTCTCCTGGGGGTATTTGGGCCCCGTACAGTTCTCTTAGGTATTTATCCCAGACTGTCTCGCTTACGTCACATTTCATTTCTCCCGCTAGGGGGGCCAATGCTGATTTTATCAATTTCCAGAATTGTCTTAAGTTCTTAGCCTCGATTGACTCTAACAGCTCGCCCCAGCATTTCTCTTTATAAGCCCTTTTTGCGTCGGAAACCATCTTTTTGAACTCAGATTTCAGTTTAGTAATATAATTTTGTCTCTCTTGGTTGAACTCTTTCCTTTGCCTTCTAGCTTCTGTCCTTATCTCTCTTTTTTTAATTTGGCAATCCATTGAAAACCATTTCAATCGACTGGCCCGGTTTATTGTACCTTTTCTTTTATCCTTTTTTTAATTCTATCCTAAGGCACTGTACTACTTGGGCTATCTTCTCCTCGTACCATTCCAAGTTTTTCCTCTCTAGAGTTACCAGTTCAACCTTTAGTTGAAATGACTTTAACTTTTCCTGGTACTCCTCTGTTAGTCTTGTTGTCACCCGTTTTGGGTAATCCACATCTTGTGGGATCACCTTTTCTCTGGATTCCGACCTTCCCCCTTTTATTGACAATTGAAGCGGATTATGGTCAGTACTCTCACTTTGAAGTACCTTAAATTCCTGCACTAAGGGGAAGTTCCAGGCTAACATAAAGACATAGTCGATTGGGGAACTTTGTGAGCCTTTTTCAAAGGTCTTCTTTGCCGGGCAGTCTGTTTTAAACCTGCCATTTAAGCAAAAAAGGCCCTTTTCCCCTAAATAGTTTACCAAATCCCAATCCTGTTTCGAGGGAACAATTACTGGGAAGCTGGCAAAATTAATTCCATACGCATCCAACAATTCCGTATACCAGTGGTCCGCCTTCATTGGTTGCAGTTTGTGGTTAAAATCCCCCATAATTAACAGTACATCTGAGGCATACATTTCTAATATAGCGTCTATATCCTGTTTGAAGTTCCCCATCTCGATTGCATATTCTCCCACATTGTCCCACTGCATGTAAACATTCATGACAGTTATCATTTCACATGTCTTATCCAAGGTCAGAAGATTTAACCTGCAAGCAAGTAACCATTTACATTTCACTTTTAACAGTACTACATCGCTTAATATTTTTGTCGAAATGAGTGTCATCATTCCCCCCGATGGGCAGCCAAATCTTTGCCTCTTGGCCAATCGATTTAATTGATAGTAGCCCTCGAAGCTAGGGGTTTCGCCGCATGCCCAGGTCTCTTGTAGGCAAGCAATTTCTACTTTATTTACTTGTTTCTTTATATGTTCTTGTTTTAACACATTGCCTAACCCATTTATATTCCACGATAAGAGACTTAGGTAATGCGGCACCCCCCCTCCTATTCTATCTCACTTAGACCGCCGACTTCACCCATTCCATCCAAATATCTCTCCGAGGTGTCACCCAGATAGCTACATTGGCTCCAGCTACCCCACGAGTCCTCCTTTACAGTATTATTTATCACTATATTCAGGCGGCTACCCTCTTCTTCGTTATCCTTTTGTAGCCTCACCTGTCTCCTCCCCAGACCTGCATGGCACTTTAGGAAATTCCTTCCAGGTTGTAGTTCGTCCCTTAAATCTTTTTCTGTGATCACCCTTACTCCCCCTTCGTGTATCTCACTGGCTGCTTTCATAATTGCCATTTTTATCAGGTCCGAGTATAGTAGTACTTTTGTTATTTCCCTACCATTTGTACTTTCTAAAAAGCCCACCTGTCTCAAATCTTTTGAGCAAATCCCACTCAGGCTTATACATTTGGAGAAGACTGCCAGAACTTGAGACCTATTTAAAGGATTCGTTTTCCTTAGTTTCTTACCCCTTTGGCTTGCTTGCGCCGGTTCCAAATAAACCCATTTATTATTCCCCCTCTCACCACCTTTCTCAGGGGGAACTGGGTTTGGCTGTTTAATCTCTTCCCTCCCTTGGGACCCTCCTACTAGCACGTGTGGCTGTGGTGTTGCCTCCGGGTTACTATGCCTCTGAGGGTTCTGAGTTTGGCTTTTTAACGGTGGGATTATTCTCTGGTTTATGGGTTTGCTTTTTGGTACTATCTCTTTTGGGTCCTTGCTACTCTTACTCTTCCTTTGTGTATTCGGCGCAATTCTTTTGTCCTCTATTGCCGGGGGTCCAGAGGGTACATAGAACCGGCCCGAGACGTTTAGCATACCCTCAACTTCCTTTTTCTTCCTATATTCCTTTGTCACTATTTGCGGGACCTGCTTTTTGCTTGCCCTGCCTTTAGTACGGGCCCTTACATGTTCGCATCTCCTTTTTACCAGCATTGGGCGCTTAGATATATACACATTATCTAGTGGCTCTGCCTGTTCACACCTTATACTTAGATCAGTTGTTTGTGGGGACCCTACTGGTCTGAACATGAAACGCATTTGCCCTTTGATTCCTGCCAGCTCCCCTTCGATCTTTTTTAGAAACATCTTTTGGGCATTTAATACAGCCTTGTTTAACTTTGATACTTCTAAAATTCCCTGGAGGGTTTTCTGTAGCATCAATAATAAGTCCAAAATAGACGATATGGGTGCTGCTGACAGGTCCGAGTCCTGTGGGCTATTCCTCTCTGGGATTACTTGGCTCCCTGTCCTTCCTGAGTCCTGCTGGTTTGCTAGACTCAAGGCTTTCCCTTCTCGATTGCCCTTCATTCCCCGAAGTTTGCAGGGAAAAAAGTTTTGGGGAAGATGAGAGCCGAGGTGCTGCCATTATTACATTTTGGCTCTGGAGGGAGAGATTTATTAACAAGGGGTCCACTATCTCTTCTTCCAAATCTTCTTCTGGGACTCCCCTCTTGCTTTTCTCCACCTGGCCCACCTCCTCCATTTCTATATTTATTGTGTTCTCAGGCTGGGGCTCCTCTCCAATTTCCAAGTTTATTACAGGTAAATTTGACACTTTATAATGTTTGCCTACAAAGTCCTTCATGGGGTTAGAGGTTGTAGTGATCTTTTTTATGGTAGATATTGAAGTACACCCCTTTTTGGCTTGCGGGGCCTGTTTAATTAATCTTTTAACTTTCCTCTTCTTGCGTCGCCCCTTGGTATTATCCTCGTGGGAGACCTGGCTTTCCTGGCTCTCTTCCCATGACTTTGATACCGCCAGTATCTCACTCGTCTCCGGGCTATCTTCTGGGGTTTCCTTCCGTTGTTTTTGCATGCGTTTTGGGCCCACAGTCCTTTTGCCTATGTAATGCTGTGGAACGTAGGTCCGGACTTATCTTTGCAGCTCTCCCCTAAATGTTCTTACTTTCTAAAGAATATTTAACGTAGAAGGAGGACGCTGCTAATATAATCCGGCTTTTATTAATGCACTCCCACTCACTTACCTCTTTTGTGCCTCTTCCCGCCAGCCCGCCTTGCCGAAAAGTGTGATGAATACTGCTCTTTTTCCTTGTTTTGTGTTTGTCACACGGGGACTGCCTCCCTTTATCATCTCCTGCCCCTGGATTGGGTATCTCGATGTTTTTTAGTTGGGCTGGGCAGGCTTTTAACCACTCATTTGCGCCATCTCTACCCCTTCTTCACCTTACTGGGCCGGGACACCATCACACCGGGGTACTGCGGCTTCCTTCCTGCCCTGGATGCAGGGACACTCAAATCCTGCTTCTTTATATCCTCCTATGTACCCGCCAAGCCGCCGCGCCACACCCAGGGGGCTCCCGGCTTGGGCGAGGGGCCCGCGACAATTGGTGTTACTTGGTCAGGCTTAGCTTGGGTAAATCTCGAGTGTGGGGGTAGGGGCTGCTCCTCCGTTCTTCAGTACCTGGTTTGCGGCACTCGCTCACGGCATACACACAGCGCTCCTCTGCGCTCGATTGTCAAGTCTGCGCACGTCTCTCGGCCACTCTCTGATCTGCTCCTGCTCGGGTCTGGCTCCGGACTGGCGTGGCGCGGCAAGGCTAGGCGTGGCTCCGGACTGGCGTGGCTTCAACAGAGTTCTCAAAGGTGCTTCAGCCCAGGCAATAGCAGCCATTTTTAGCCCCAGCAGGGGGGGCAGACATTTCTTTGGTATTTTACAGTGGCTCTGTGGGCATCTCCATTTAGAATTGTAACTGGTTACAGACTGGAGCTTATAGGTCTGTGGAAATTTAGGGGGCTGAGTAGGTGAGGCAACCCAGAGAAGATTGAAACCTCTTATCGGAATAATTTAGTTGTACCCTTGTGAAGATTTAACGTTCATCCAAATGAAGGGTTATGACCAGAAGGAAGGATAGTAAAAGCAGATCTATATATAAAGAAACATTAGCTGTCTATAAAAAAATGATTCAGGAGGCAAAAAAGAAATATTTTGAGGAACAAATCGACAATTCTAAAAACTCAAATAGACAACTGTATGAGGTGGTAAAATCATTGGCTGGGAAATCTGCAGACCTGGGTCCTCCTCTTTCGCAGGAATTTTGTGATGCACTGGCAAACTTTTTCTTTTCAAAAGTAATTGATATTTACTCGGAGTTTTCAATAATGAAAAACCCTATTAAACTGAAATCCACTTCCTCATGTAAACTCCATGAGTGCTCACTTTCTCAATTCAAAGAGATAAAGGAGGAGCAAACAGCTGATATTATCAGGCTTATAAAAATGGGCTCAGCCCTAGACCCCTGCCCCCACAAAATCTTTCCCCCAGTAATTGATCTAATTAGTGAAGTCATCACACGAGTCTGCAATGGGATGTTTAAATCAGGGGTTTTCCTGGATAGGCTAAAGAATACCCTACTAAAACCTCTCCTTAAAAAATCTGGTCTAGACAAGACGACGCTGAAAAACTATAGACCTATTGCTAGCTTGCCTTTCTTAGCCAAAGTAGCTGAGAAAGCAATGAACAACCAATTGTGAGAATATATTGAACAAAACACTCTACTTGACTACTCTCAATTTGGGTTTCGCAAAATGCATGGGACCGAGACCGCACTTATCAAGGCCGCTGATGACATCAGGACCATCAGGGACCAAGGGGGTACAGCGGTATTGGTCCTGTTGGATTTATCTGCGGCCTTCGACAAGGTCAATCACTCCATCTTGATTGACCGTGTCGAAGAATTGGGCATCCATTCTATGGCCAGGGCCCTACTTGCCTCTTTTCTGTCGGGTAGAACGCAGACAGTAACACTGGGATCTCTTAAATCTGCTGATCTGGCCCTACCATGTGGTGTTCCTCAAGGCTCATCCCTAAGTCCAACACTTTTTAATATCTATGTGTCGGACTTAGCTAGGGTTATTAAAAACTACCGGATGAGCCTTACCACATATGCCGACGATACCCAGTTGGTGCTTGCCATCAAGAACGACGGAGAAGAGGTGGCGGCTCGGTTTCAAGAAGGCATGTTGGCAATTAAGGAGTGGATGGCTGGGAACTGCTTAAGACTCAATTCAGAGAAGACTGAGGTAATTATCTTCGGAAAGTTATCTTCTTTGTGGTCTTCAGTCTGGTGGCCCCCATCACTTGGAGCCTTACCAACCCCTGTTCATAAGGTTAGGAATCTAGGGATAATCTTCGATGAAAAGCTGAATTTTGCTAACCATGCTAATCAGATAGCATCTTCAGCCTTCCACAAACTCAGATTACTAAGAAAAATTTTACCATTTCTTCCAGACAAGGCTAGGAAAACGGTGGTGAGCTCCTTGGTACTTTCATCCTTGGATTACTGCAATGGATTATTTGCGAATGCTCAATCTCGGGTGGTGGCCAAATTACAACTTATCCAAAATGCAGCGGCAAGGCTACTGTCTGGCACCCCTAAATTTAAACCCATTAAGCAAGTAATCAGGAACTACCACTGGCTAACTGTTAGAAATCGGATCAGATTTAAAACCTTATGTCTCACCTTTAAAGCATTACATGGTCTGGGCCCGGTGTTTCTCAAACAGAACCTTACCTTTTATCACCCCAATAGACCACTTAGATCCGAACATCTGCACCAACTGACAGTGCCACGGACCAGGACTGTCACTTGGGTAGACAGATGTTTCACAAACACCGCGGCCAGACTCTGGAATACTCTTCCGATGGTGATTAGATCTACCCCTTCATTGTTTCAATTTAGAAAGCTGCTGAAGACTTGGTTGTTCGACCAATGACTTTTCTGTTCACTGTACCACTTTTGAATTTTGATAATGTTCTCACTGAGATAATAAACTGAGTTACAGCGCCAAAACACCCATGGGTAGAAGTCGCGCTTTACAAATCTTAAAAATAAATAAATAAATAAATTACCCTCTCTAAGAGGATTCACAGAAAGTAACACCAACAGTATCAGTACACACTGCCTGAGTAAAGTTTGCGTATTTTAGGGTGCATGTTCAGCACATGTTAATGTCTGAAAGGGTGATGTCAATGGATACCTTCTCCATTCTCTCATCTGCCACATAGTCTATATCCAATAATACCAAGGTTGAGCAAAAGTGCGATAGTTATGACTCAGTATATTGTTGGTTTATCTTTAAAAACTGTGCCGCCTGGACCCATCCAATGAAAAGCATCAGCACCCTTACCAATGGTAGTCAATAACGAATATATCGCATGCCACCACAAAATTCTGTTGAACCCTTACATTTGTACTACTGAAACAGAAAAACACCTGGCTTCTGATGCGCCATCCAGTATAAAATACCACGAATAAGGTATCCCCCCACCCAAATGTCTTCATTGTACAACTCTTGGCTTCTACTGCATCCCTGCAGCTCTGTAAAATACAATTAAAAGTATTGGATTGTATGGTATTCGTACTCATCTCTGTACAAAACATCTCATTATTTCAGAATCACATTTAAGTTAAAGATCTGCAGTCTCCTGTAATTTAGACCTGCCTCTGCATGCTCTACTGCCTCCTGAACTTGAAAAAAATCAACTTCTGTCAGTGTGTCTTTCTCTCTAAATGTAACTGAGAGAGGGGAAGGTTTAGCCATGTGCCCTGGCCTGACCAGGGCATCTTCAAATTGTATATCTCACTGTTTGCCTGCCTGTATGGTACATCACGGTGTTTACGAGTACTGGGCTGAGATTCCAGTGCTCTGGTATCACTCGAATCTTCAAATGCTGGGGTTTAGAACATTGCTTTGTGTAATTATTTTCGTAAAGGTTTTAAAAAAAAATATTTAGATACTAATTAATGTAATCTTCTCCATAATACTACTGTTTGATTGACACAGGCATCTTTTCTTCTTTCCTTGGACAGTGATATGCCGCTGAGCCTTGACGATATTGATGACTTAATTGATATGATGACAGCACCGGCAGCCCATTGCACAGCGCCTTCGAGTATAGAATTTTCGGGAGAAAGACTACAACTTTGAAATGGGTGGATGGGGTCCTGGTGCTGTCTGAGAATTGAATTGAGTGGGTCAGGTCAGACAGTGTTTGAGCTGGCCACTGGATAAAAAAGTGCCTACCGGCTATCTACCCAGCCCTTCGATGTGGGACTGTCCAGTCACTCCTGCTATGACTTTGCCAATTGTGGCAGCAAGACCGTTAGATGGCTACAAATTCCTGTTTTTCTAGGTAGGTTCTAAGATGACTTAGTTATTGAAGAAGATTCCAATTTCATTGCGACTTCAGGCCAAAGAAGAAGCCTGCAGCCATACTCTGCACACTCATCATCTCTTCTGAGAGGCAAGTCAAAGGCAAACCGTGCAAATTTCGGTCGTCCCCATTTCTGGGTCCCAGTTGCAGGATGACCGTCTCGCTATCTGAAGCCAGCAAATGGGAAATATGTGTATCATACCTTCTCTCTGTAGATGCTTCAGGATAACTTTTTCCCAGATGCTTGTTATAAGCTCCTTTAGCAAGTTCGAACCTCAAGTCAACACAGCAAACGTTAGGCCTCATTACCTGACTGTACATTGGACACTTCACAATTACTTTTCATGTATTTACTATACACATATGTTTGTATATATTCCTTTTAAGATGATTTATTGCTGATACCTGAACAATCCATTGACCAGTACAATTCTGTAAATGTTTAATAACTTTTTCTTTATGGAATTCCTGATGCAATGCAATGCATTTTTCACTGTTTACGCTTTCCATGATGGTGGGGTTTCCCTATCCCTTGCCTTTCCACAGGATCATCAGTTTTCCAGAAACATGTATGCATAGGGGTGGCTAAAAACTTGTACCTCCTCCGACACCTATGCTAATTGTATAAATGTATATAAAATGTACCCACTGATTATGCTCCTTTCAGGTGTGTACTCTGTAAACTTTGTAACATATATTTTGCTGTTCTAGATCCCCATGCTGTGTATTATTACGCAATCTAGTGGCTGGGTCTGAAAATGTATCAACTTTAACTGTTTTTGTGTTTTATTTTTTTAAACATACTTATATTTTATGCCTTGATTTCGTGGGATTTACTGTTAAGCCTGTTGGAAAATACAAACATCGGTATAGCTAATTTGTTAGCCTTCTTTGGTAGTGACACGATTGCAACCAGACAAACGTCGCCGCAATTGGCTCCAGAGATCTGCAGTGTTGTGTGTTCTCAGAAACACATTTAGGATCTGGGGCAATGAAAAAGAGTTTACTTTTGTTGTAAAACATAGTGCTGAGAAAGCCCAATTCTCCAAACACCAATGAGAATCCAATAATGACTTTCGGATTTGGTACTGATTGCACCTCTTCGGATGAAGTTTTTATGAAAATGTAAAAAAAAAAAAAAAGCTTTGCAGCTGCTCGTCTTATGCTTGTGGTTTGTATAAGTAGGTCCAATTAGTCTAACATGCGTGCCAACATTTGAGAGCACCGATGGGGAGGTTTTAGAAAAAAAAGAGGGGAAATGTATCACCCCATTTATTTCAAGAAGAGTAGAGGACATTTTAAGAGGGAGAAAGTTAAAATAACATCATTTTTACCTTACCTCCGGGCCCATTAGAATGGCGGGGGGAGGCACCACCACGGTGCTGGCGGTGGCGGAAAATGCCTTTTTCCGCACGCCAGCAGCTGGCTTCACGCCTGCCATATTAGTATGGTCAAACATAGCTCATTTCCCGTCCGCCGCGGTACTACGCGAACCGCCGGTAAAAAGCGCCGACCACTGTGGCGGTGGGAGCCAATAGAGACCCACTGCCATGCTGAATGACGTCCTGACCGCTGTACAAATCAGGATGCCCCAAACAGCCAGTAGCACCGCAGTGGTGAAGCCACCCAACCAGAGACTGCGGAAGCTCGACAGCAGAGCACAAAACCATATTCCTGGTCCCTTCCGCCCGGTCACGATCGCAATAGATCCAGCTGTACACGTCTTCCCAGTGCTGTACCTGATACACTACCAGCCACTCTTGCACCGCCGTGGAAGCCGCCGCAGGTACGCAATAACACAACAACAACACATTACCCATGCGCAGATACAGGGTTCCTGTCCACACAAGACACCTGGGGCCAGATGTAGGTAAATCCGATTTACCGACTCTTAAATACCGACTCATACCGATTCGGTATTTAAGAGTCGGTAAATTGGAAGGAGGCAGATGTAGGTAAAAAATTACCGAATCTGTAAGAGTCGGTATTTGCTGATTCTGTAAATACCGAATCTGTATTTCCAATTGATTCCTATGGGCCTTGAAGCCCATAGGAATCAATGGGAAATACAGATTCGGTATTTACAGAATCGGTAAATATCGAATCCTGCAAGGGTGCAGGGGGTGTCACTTTGACACCCTCTAGCACCCCAATTCCGGACTTGTGTGCCATGTGGCACACAGACATGCCCTAAGGGCATGTCTTTGTGTCACATTGCACAGGTGTGCATGCACAGATGTGCATGCACACCTGAATTCGGTATTTTGCCATCCAATAGGATTGGGTGGTAAAATACCGATTTTTAAGGGCCTGTGGCACTCTTAGGAATGCCACCTACATGTGGTTTTTCCGAATCGGTAAATATACTGATTCGGTATTTTACCGATTCTGTAAATGTACTGATTCAGTAACTTTACAGAATCGGCCCCCTACACCTGGAAACCCTAATACCGGTCGGTAACGGCCGAATTCGGCTGTTACCGACCGGTATTCGGGCTCCTACATCTGGCCCCTGGTGGGGACAGGAACACATCCACAAGTGTACCCACACATGTCCTACCTGTCACCAAATCACCCCTCTGCAGCCAGGTAACCCATTTACCGCGATCTTGAAGTAATGCCCCGGTCACTTCACCGCAGCTGTGAAGCCGCGTGAAAACATGTGCACAATGTAGTAGGCAGGGCCAGCGCCAGGCATGGGCAGTGCACAAAGTTCACAGGGCCACACCTCCACACTCCACGCTCTAGGCCCCCCTCAACATGAAGGGACATGCGATGTGCCCCTCCTGTGCTCTCCCATGCACAATAACCAGCCAGGTGAACCCACACCCTGCATCACACACCAAACAACTAGGCAGAAAGCCTCAGCAGGTGTGGCTGCAGAGGAACACACTAATTAAACAACCGGGGGTGGTGATGGACAGAGTTTCTGAATTAAGCAGAATACTCTCACCCAGTCAAGAGATCAGGGCTTTATCCAACACCGTTTTTTAGCTCACTGCACCATCCCAGCTCAGAACCTGGCTATATGCAAATTAGTCTGTCCCTGGCCCAGTGCATCATGGGAACAGGGCAGACCAAACTACCAAGCCAATTCTTTCACTGGGAAGGAAACAAGCTTCCGGGGACTGGTTTCTGGCATCACAGCCTTCTTCGGCCCGGCTTGCTTGAATCCTGATGGTGCAATGAGCAAGGGACTCACGTCTGAGTATACCCTTCCACGCTTATGGTGGACAAAATAATTAAACAACCGGGGGTGGTGATGGACAGAGTTTCTGAATTAAGCAGAATACTCTCACCCAGTCAAGAGATCAGGGCTTTATCCAACACCGTTTTTTAGCTCACTGCACCATCCCAGCTCAGAACCTGGCTATATGCAAATTAGTCTGTCCCTGGCCCAGTGCATCATGGTAACAGGGCAGACCAAACTACCAAGCCAATTCTTTCACTGGGAAGGAAACAAGCTTCCGGGGACCGGTTTCTGGCATCACAGCCTTCTTCGGCCCGGCTTGCTTGAATCCTGATGGTGCAATGAGCAAGGGACTCACGTCTGAGTATACCCTTCCACGCTTATGGTGGACAAAATAATTAAACAACCGGGGGTGGTGATGGACAGAGTTTCTGAATTAAGCAGAATACTCTCACCCAGTCAAGAGATCAGGGCTTTATCCAACACCGTTTTTTAGCTCACTGCACCATCCCAGCTCAGAACCTGGCTATATGCAAATTAGTCTGTCCCTGGCCCAGTGCATCATGGGAACAGGGCAGACCAAACTACCAAGCCAATTCTTTCACTGGGAAGGAAACAAGCTTCCGGGGACCGGTTTCTGGCATCACAGCCTTCTTCGGCCCGGCTTGCTTGAATCCTGATGGTGCAATGAGCAAGGGACTCACGTCTGAGTATACCCTATCACGCTTATGGTGGACAAAATAATTAAACAACCGGGGGTGGTGATGGACAGAGTTTCTGAATTAAGCAGAATACTCTCACCCAGTCAAGAGATCAGGGCTTTATCCAACACCGTTTTTTAGCTCACTGCACCATCCCAGCTCAGAACCTGGCTATATGCAAATTGGTCTGTCCCTGGCCCAGTGCATCATGGGAACAGGGCAGACCAAACTACCAAGCCAATTCTTTCACTGGGAAGGAAACAAGCTTCCGGGGACCGGTTTCTGGCATCACAGCCTTCTTCGGCCCGGCTTGCTTGAATCCTGATGGTGCAATGAGCAAGGGACTCACGTCTGAGTATACCCTTCCACGCTTATGGTGGACAAAATAATTAAACAACCGGGGGTGGTGATGGACAGAGTTTCTGAATTAAGCAGAATACTCTCACCCAGTCAAGAGATCAGGGCTTTATCCAACGCCGTTTTTTAGCTCACTGCACCATCCCAGCTCAGAACCTGGCTATATGCAAATTAGTCTGTCCCTGGCCCAGTGCATCATGGGAACAGGGCAGACCAAACTACCAAGCCAATTCTTTCACTGGGAAGGAAACAAGCTTCCGGGGACCGGTTTCTGGCATCACAGCCTTCTTCGGCCCGGCTTGCTTGAATCCTGATGGTGCAATGAGCAAGGGACTCACGTCTGAGTATACCCTTCCACGCTTATGGTGGACAAAATAATTAAACAACCGGGGGTGGTGATGGACAGAGTTTCTGAATTAAGCAGAATACTCTCACCCAGTCAAGAGATCAGGGCTTTATCCAACACCGTTTTTTAGCTCACTGCACCATCCCAGCTCAGAACCTGGCTATATGCAAATTAGTCTGTCCCTGGCCCAGTGCATCATGGGAACAGGGCAGACCAAACTACCAAGCCAATTCTTTCACTGCAGAGGAACACACAGCACAGAAGCACTGCGCAAGGCCAACCCACACACCACAACAACACCACACTCATGGCAAGAAAACTGAGTCCAACACACACACAGATAATGAACAAACACTCAACTGGTCACACAGCCAGCTAAGTCACACAGACACATAAACAGACCACATGCCAGCAGCAATGAAGGACAACAAATAGGAAACCTAAAGTGAGGTGCACACAAATGGAAGGCCTAACCACCAAGCATGTGTACATCACATTCAAGAGAAGAAACATACAACAACAACTTCAGCCCAGCAAATTACACATGGCTGGCACAGTGAGTGATGTCATGCCACAATCACCTCAGTGCAACAACTCAGGGAGACAGCAAGGCAACCCATGTATAGGCACAAGGATGAAAGGAAGGGTATGAAGTCATACAGTAATCAGCCACACATCTGTATCCAACTACATGACAGGAGTATGTCAGCAGCGCAGCACACAGGGCCCGCAACACTCCATGACTGTCAAACACAAGTATGAAGCTTGACACATACACCCCCTTCACACCTGCAGCACACAACACCAGTGTCAAACACACAGATGGGTGCCTATAATGTCCAGTCAATACACTGACAATCACACTCCATGGGGGTATCCACAAACATCACACACACACAGGGATGCCTGAACCAATGTGTGCACAAAAACAACAACCAAACACATAACTCATTAAAAACATACACAGAACTACAACAAGACCAGACCTGACCTGTGCAGCAAAACTGTGGAAAGGAAATGGGAGCACAGACACAACAGGAGTACACAACCTCATCAGTCAGGAACAATGTACAGACAACATACCACAATACAGACAAGAAGTTCATCATCACAAAACAATCATGGACACAAACTGGAAGAATATGGCCAACAATGACACACAGACAGACATACCATACCACCCATCAAATCAACATGGTATCATAGTGTACCACATGCCTGGACATGCACAAGAATGACAAGAGACCGCTCAAATATGAGAGGAGAAAACACCAAGGACGCACCTAAAACAAGCACAGGAACAAGAATAGACCTAGGTTCATGTGACAGACACACAAGTAAGGCACCCCACACTCGCAACACACATCTAAATAAAACACACCAACAAAACACACAGACTGACATGCAAATAGAACACCACACACAGAGCATCTGTCATCTGCAAGAGAAAACACAGCCCAAACACTGCACACAGCCACATCAGACACACAACAGATGCACATGCCAAGAAATCACATTGCAAACACAGCAGTACGTCAGGGGGTTCATACCAGGCAAGGACTACGCAACATACACTCACAGCACTGCATACACACCAAGCAGTGTGTGTACAACAAACATACCAGTTCCACACAGATATGAGTGACACACCATGAACACCAACAACAACAATCAAAACAGCATACAGATAACACCACACCCAGGAAGTTAAGCAGTCCTTCAGCAAACACACATACAGCTAACCCAAGACCCACAAATGCACACGTCTGGGACCCCAAAGTGGAAACAACATGATCAGAGGAAACAAGCTATTGGCAATGTTGCAGTGGCATAAAGAGCATGTGTTACAGTAAACCATACACACACAGAAAACGCTTTATTTAGCAAGGACACTGACAAGGCAGACAACAGGAGTAACTTTTAGTTCACATATTACACAGATAGTCACCAAAAGTAGACCAGATCAAGGCCAGTGGCCAGGACAAAGTGCAGATGAGGTACATGGGATCCTGCACAGACAAGGGGCAAACAGCAGGGAACAACAAGGCCAGCGGCCAGTACAAGGTGCAGAGTAAGTACATGAGAAGCTGCACAGGTAAGTGGCAAACAGCAGTAAACAACAAGGCCAGTGGCAAGGACAAGGTGCAGAGTATGTCCATGAGAAGCTGCACAGGTAAGGGGCACTCATCAAGGCCAGTGACCAGGACAAAGTGCAGATGAGGTACATGAGATCCTGCACAGGCAAGGGGCAAACAGCAGGGAACAACAAGGCCAATGGCCAGCACAAAGTGCAGAGTAAGTATATGAGAAGCTGCACAGGGAATGTGTCTGACTACCCTGCCATGGTCAGCAACACAGTCAGGGGGTAACAAAGGGCAGTACAGCCACTGCTGTGGGCGAGACAGGTGTGTGAGGAGGACTTCCATTCAGTCTTGGCTGTCAGTCTGACTGGGAGGTGGCTGTATGTCAGGGACAGTTGGAGGACTGGACTGGGGTGAGAGAGTCCCAGCTGAGGTAGAGGCATCAGTGGCCTGGGAAGCCGGAGGACTGCTTGGACCAGGTGGTGTAGTGGCACATGGAGGTGGAGTCATGCTGCCGTGAGGCACAGTGTGGGTGGGAGATTGTGGAGGGGTGCCTTTCCACTTCTTGGGAACTCTAAATGGCTTCCCTGTTTTAGGATTAATATAAAGTGGTGTGGACACAACAGGCACACTCGCCACCAAAGCTGCATCAGGCGCAGACGGTGGCCTTCCCTCTGGGGACATGCTGGATCCAGCAGGACGCCTGGCCTGGCCTTGTCTTTGCCCCTCCATCCCCTGTTTACCAGGTGTACCCCCTACAGTGCCCTTCTTTCCCTGCTTCACAGGGCTTTGGATGGGAGTTGAGGTCGTGGGTGAATCTGCCTTAGAGCTCTTCTTATGTGTACTCTTAGCAGGCACCACCTTCACAGCAGGCACGGACACTGTCTTTGTGAGACACGTTTGGGGCAGGATAGTCCTGGGCTGGTAATGCCTCTGAGGCATGTGACCCTAAGGCCTGCTTCTTGGCTCTGTGACCCTTGGTGTCGCCTGACAGGCTTTTGTCTTTGCGCTCTGGGGTGCCTTTAGTTTTCTGTGGGGATGGTGTCTGCGCCCTGGACCTCTTGGGCTTCTTTGTGCTGCGTGTGCTGTATCTTGCCCTTGAGGTCTGTGATCACTATTGTCAGATGTGGCCACTGGCAGGGGGGTGAACAAGGTCTGGAGCTGGACTCTGAGATTGTGCCAGTTGAATGGCAGCCGTCACTGCGGAGGAGGACAAAGACTGGACAGTCCGGTGTAGCCCATCCACGTCTGAATGAAGGCCCTCCATGAAAGCAACCACATATGCCAACTTTTTGTTGTGGTTTATGTAGGCATTGAGGAGAGCTGTCTGGCCCACACACAGCTGGCGCAAAAGGTCCACAGACTCAGCACTGATGGCAGCAGGGGGGACAGGGGCAGCGGTGCCTGGGGTGAGAGACACTCTTCCCTTTTTATTGGTGCAAACACAGGCAGCAATAGTGGAAGTAACTGGGAGGATGGGCACTGTACGCTGTGTGGTGGAAGAGGAGGTAGAGTCCCTGTTCCTTTGCCTGCCAACATATATGCTTCACCGCTGGCATCCGATGACGTTGAGGTCTGCGTCTCTGGTTATGATTCCTCAAGCAGACTCCTGTCCCCCTCCGAGACGCTGGTCACATCTGTGTCACTGTGCTTGTGTGCAGTAGTTGTGCCTGATGCCCCACCACTGGTGTCCATCCCCTGTCCTTCCGTGCTTACAGGAGATGCTACATGAGAGAGAGAGAGATGTAGAGTCTGTTCATTGGCATCAACAGAACATTCATGTGCAAGCAAAGCATCACTAAAGATGATGAAATCTCCATGTTGCACACCACACTGTGCAATAACATTGTGCGACCTCAATGTTTAACTCGATTTTTGTCTGTCAACAAGCTAACTTGGTATAAGTGAGCCATGTGATGACCACACAGCACAAAATCCTTCCGGTGGCTGCGTTCAACCATAGCTCTGAGCACACCTAAGGCCCTGATGGGGGCAAAGATGTACCCCACGGCATGTTGCCACTGCATATCTGGATGGAGCAGAAGGGGACAACACAGACAACAACATAACAGTCCACAATGGCCATGAGCTTATGCCATCCACAATGTTGTACTTGGGGGCACAACACCTGTCTAAGCCCCACCATTCTGAGGTCAGGCAATGCACGCATTGATGAAAGCACACTCAGATTATGCATTCTACTGTGCCCTTACATGGGATTTCCCAGACTAACCCAATGCAGACGATACCTGAAGCCCACGACTCTGAAAGCAATGTCAATGCCCATTACTCAAATAACATTAGGAAGTACAGGTAGGGCAAATGCATGACAGCTGCACCCAACACAGCGGCTGCTTACAAGCCACTACATCACACTACCAACATCACATAGCCCAGCGCTGGCACAGGCGGTGAACACATGCAGCCACTCACAGCCAAAGTCACTCTTCCAAGGAAACTCACCCCTAGCTTGCTGCTGATGCTCCTTCAAACGTGCATCCAGGTCAGGCTTTGTCACTGCCAAGATGCGGGCCATTAGTGGTGTCCTGCCAGTCTGAGGGAGCAGCCCCAGCGTCATCTCCGCCACGTTCTTGCTCAGCCGACAGATGTCATTCCACCTCTTGTGACAGTGTGTGCGCTGTCCGTTGGAGACACCCAGAGCCCAAACCTTGCATGCAATGGCCCCCCACACAGCCTTACGCTGGTGGTCTTTGAGCTGCAGGCATGGGAGACAAGAGGGGGAAAAATCAGTGACACAGTGTTATGTACCAATATCTCTCAGTACAGGAGCCTGTTACAAACTCATTCCAAATTCACAGATATGTCTAACAGAGACAATACATCATCTCACATAGTACAATAGCATGGGAGAATCATACTTAATGCATGCAGGTATGAGGGTGGATATAGTACCTGTCTATTATATACACATGCAGGATGCCAGCACATGTAGCAATGTGTAGGCTGCCCACATCTACTGTCCATTTTTTAGTTGAGCAAGACATACAGTACATATCAATATATGTTTGGGGGCAGACTCACTGTGTCCAACACTGCGCAGCCCTCAATGTCCTATCCCTGTGAATGGCTCACTGTGTCATGGTTGTCACATTGCGGGACATGATCTTACAAACCCACAACCTTCTCACAAGGCCTGTTGTGTGCAGTCTAAAGGGCTGGGATGGCTCATTGATGGAGAGTCCCACAAAATACACACATGTAACACTCTGTACATTCAGTGATGTATCCTTGTCAGATTGAGCGGTGACTGTGCAGGCCAGGTGGGCTCACACTGAGGTCCAACGTGGGGCATCTGCAATGTCACATGAAGGAACAAATTAAGACCAGAAACAGTGCCTACACATGCCAGTCAGTACACATGCTGGTGGAAATGGAGGGTGCTGCGCACAATAGTACGGCAATCTGCTGTGTCATTGGTGAATGCCCACCAATAGACTCATCCTTCGGTAATGAAGTCCTGAGCATATTGCTGAACTGGAGATGATGTACAATTAGGAGCCAGACACAATTCCATCACTACCCCCTGGACGAAAACCCCAGCTAAGGCCACAGATGGGTCTGTGAAGGACATCAGGGACCCACACAAGCAATCACTGCCCTGACTCCTGCATTACCAACTTGCTGCGTCTCTGTATGGCTGACAAGACAAAACATGTCCCTCCAATCTTAATGTGCAGGCAGGGAGAAGTGTGAAATAGGCTACACACCCCTTTACCCAGGACACAGCATGCTAGGCACTGCATGACACAAACCCACACTCTCAGGTACATACTGCAGTAGATCAACTTCATGTGTGCCCCGACTGCACTCTCACTCGCACTCTGAAAGACTTACCACGACATTTGGAGCACCATATAGCCTTGGATACTGTGTGAGCACCTTGTCCTCCAGAACCTCCAGCTCCTCGGTGGTGAAGGAACTGGCATGGATTTTCTCAGTCCTCGACATCACTGTGGCCAGGAGACAGCAGCAGCAGCTGTAGGTGGTGAGGGGTGGCAGGCAGCAGGCCCTAGAGACAGCAGCAGCAGCAGTTGCTGGTGAGGGGTTGGACGCAGCAAGCTCTGGAGACCGGAGCAGCAGCAGGTGGTGCTGAGGGGTCTCAGGCAGCAGGCTCTGTAGACAGGAGCAGCAGCAGGTGGTGGTGAAGGGACTCAGGCAGCAGGCTCGGAGCAGCAGCAGGTGGTGGTAAGGTGTTAGACGGACCGGGAGGGTCGGCCGAGGATAAGGGGAGAGGTCTCCGGGGAGAGCCGTCTCCGACGATCGTACAGACAAGTAACTTCCCCCCCACAGACGGACACCACACAAGGGTAAAGTTCAACGATACTTTATAGGTAATTCTTTAAGTACGATGAATGGTACAAGGAGGTCTGGACTCAGGGGTCCCCTCGATTCTGGTCTCTGGTTTGGGAGAAGGGTAGCGGGACAGTCTTGTTACCAAAAGATGGGCATAGCTCTCAATCCTCGAGCTCGGCGTTCTAGATGATCGGGCCGCGGCGGAGCCAGCAGGTCCCGAGATGGACGAAGGAAGCGACGGTCCGCGGCGGAGCCAGCAGGTCCCGATGAAGATGGTAGTTACAAACGGTCCGCGGCCACGCCAGCAGGTCCCGACGACGATGAAGGTTTACGAAGGTAACGAAGGTTGCGGCAGCGCCAGCAGGCAGGACGATGATGCGCAAGGCAGGGCTACGGCAGCGCCAGTAGTCCGTCAAGGATGAGTTCTTCTCTGCGTCTCTCGACTCCAGGATACAACTGCCTTCCTGCTCTGGAGCTGCCCCAGTTATAGGGCTGGTGCCCTTTGATGTCCGGACCCTCGCACTTGGAGGTCGGGAGGTCCGGGATGAGGGAGTCCAGACACCCAGCAGGGGGGTGGAGCCAGCGCCCGAGGAGGCGATGGACGAGCGGCACTTGGCGGGGGAGAGCCATCGACGCCTCTTTCTCCCATTGACTTGCCAAGTAGCCCGCTCACCTCCTGGGTGGATGGTGGTGCCGGGATGTCTGAGGCCTGGCTAGGCCCAGGGTTGAGGTCGGCCGGGGGCCAGGCGACCTCGTGGTGGAGTGTCCAAGATGGCGCCCAGGCTGGGCGCGCGGGCCAGTAGTGGGTCGGGCCCACGAGGTCGATATGTTCAGGGGCCGGGGTCCCGGAGGGGACGGAAGACGAGCAGTGGTGGTGTGTGGCCCTTGTGTGTCCGGGCTCGGGCCTGGTCGGGCCGAGGGGGGAGCGGCCCTTCATGTGGCCTGTCCAACATGCGTCCCCCCCAGCTGAAGGCGGGGAGAGTCACCCATCCTCTTGGGGACTCTCCTCGTCGAGGCGGAAAAACCGGGACAGGCCATCCGCGTTGGCGTGATCTGGCCCAGGCCGGTGCTCAACAGTGAAGTCCATCCCTTGTAGGGAGATGGACCAACGTAGTAGTTTCGGGTTTTCCCCCCGCATCTGCATCAGCCACTGCAGCGGTCGATGGTCGGTCTGTACCCGGAAGTGTGTGCCAAAGAGGTAGGGCCGGAGCTTTTTGAGGGCCCATACCACAGCGAAGGCCTCCCTCTCTATGGTGCTCCAGCGTTGTTCTCGGGGTAGGAGTCGCCTGCTGATGAAGGCCACTGGCTGATCAAGGCCTTCGGTGTTCACTTGAGACAGGACTGCCCCAATGCCATGGTCGGAGGCATCCGTCTGGACGACGAACTCCCGGCTGTAGTCGGGGGCCTGGAGCACAGGGGCGGAGCACATGGCGGCTTTCAAGTGTTCGAAGGCTGTTTGACAATCCGGGGTCCAGTTGACTTTCTTGGGTTGATTTTTGGACGTGAGTTCTGTGAGGGGCCCCACTATGGTACCATAGTCCTTCACGAACCTTCGGTAATAGCCCGTGAGGCCCAGGAAGGCGCGTACCTCGGTCTGGGTGATGGGGGGCTGCCAGGACTGGATGGCGGCAATCTTGAGCTGCAGAGGGGCCACCAGGCCGCTTCCCACCTGGTGTCCGAGGTAGGTTACGGACCCCTGACCAATTTGGCATTTGCTGGCCTTAATCGTGAGGCCAGCCCGCCGGAGGGCCTGTAGCACCGCTCGGAGGTGGTGGAGGTGCTCGGGCCAATGGTGGCTGTATACAGCGATGTCGTCTAGGTAGGCGGCGCTGAATCCTTCGAGCCCTGCCAGGACCTGGTTGACGAGCCGCTGAAATGTTGCTGGAGCATTCTTCATGTCAAAGGGCATGACCTTGAAATGGTAATGGCCATCAGGGGTGGAGAAGGCAGAACGTTCTTGGGCCCGGGGTGTGAGGCCGATCTGCCAGTAGCCCGCCGTCAGGTCGAAAATACTGAGGTAGCGGGCAGCCCCCATGCGGTCGATTAGTTCGTCTGCCCGGGGGATAGGATGTGCGTCTGTTCGGGTGACCGCATTCAAGCCCCGGTAGTCGACGCAGAACCGGAGTTCTGGTGTGGTGCCGGGAGCGGCTGCTTTGGGGACCAGTACTACAGGGCTGGCCCAGGGGCTGTCTGAGGGCTCGATGACCCCGAGCGTGAGCATTTTGGTTACTTCTTCCTGGATGCAGGCCCGTACCCGATCTGGCACGCGGTAGGCCCGGTGGCGGATAGGGGGGTTGTCCCCCGTGTCCACGTCGTGCACACACCAGGAAGTGACACCTGGGGTAAGGGAAAACAGGCTGGCGAACTGCAACAGAAGGTCTCGACACTCCTGGCGTTGTTCCCGGGTGAGGGCCTCCGAGAGTCGGACCCCATCCACGGAGCCGTCTTTCTCCCGAGTCCGTAGGAGGTCAGGGAGGGGCTCGGAGTCTTCTTCGGCCCCATTGTCTGTGGCCATCAGGAGGCTGAGTTCTGAACGCACAAAGTGGGGTTTCAGTCTATTAGCGTGGAGGACCCGGAGGGGGTTCCGGGCAGATTCCATGTCGATGAGATAGGTGGCAGGGCCCTTGCGCTCGACTACTTTGAAGGGCCCCGTCCACTTGTCTTGCAGGGCGCAGGGTTCGGTGGGGGACATCACCCATACCTGTTGCCCAGGTTCAAATTCGATGGAGGAGGCATTCCGGTCATACCACTTTTTCATGTCCTCTTGGCTGGCCTCTAGGTTGGCTTTTGCCAGCTCTCTGAACCGCCGGGTCTGGTTGCGGAGGGTTAGGAGGTACCGGAAGACATCTGGGGGGTTCTTTAGAGGGGGCATCTCCCAGCCTTCCTTGACTAGGCTGAGCGGCCCCCGTACTGGATGTCCATACAGCAGTTCAAACGGGCTGAAGCCGAGGGACTTCTGGGGGACCTCCCGATATGCGAAGAGGAGGCACGGCAGCAGCACATCCCACTGGCGACGGAGGGGCTCTTCCAACCCCCCAATCATCCCTTTGAGCGTGCGGTTGAACCGCTCAACGAGTCCGTTTCCTTGAGGGTGATAGGGGGTCGTGAATCGGTAGGTGACCCCACACTGTTGCCAGAGGGACTTCATATATTTGGAAATAAAGTTTGTGCCTCTGTCGCTGACGACTTCTCGGGGGAAGCCCACACGGGAGAAGATTCCCATCAGAGCCCGGCCGACTACCGGGGCTGTCACAGTCCGCAGGGGAACAGCCTCGGGGTAGCGGGTGGCGTGGTCCACTAGCACCAGGATGAACCGATGGCCTTGTTTTGTACGCGGGTCCAGGGGCCCCACAATGTCTATCCCGACCCTCTCGAACGGGGTGGTGACCACGGGAAAAGGTTGCAGGGGGGCTTTTAGTTTGCGGCCGCTCTTTCCACTGGCTTGGCACGTGGGGCAAGATCGGCAATGCTGGTGTACATCGTCCCTCATTTTGGGCCAGAAGAAGTGGGTCACCAGGCGGCTGTAGGTTTTATCCTGACCCAGGTGTCCAGCCAGGGGGACATCGTGGGCCAGGTTTAGCAGAAAGTCTCTGAAACGGAGAGGTACCACTAGCACTCGGCTGGCCCCCAACTCCGCGATTCTTTGTTCACTGTATAGCAAATCATTGTCCCAGTAGATCCAATGAGTTCCGGAGGTATCCCCTGCGCTTTGGGCGAGGGCTTGTTGGCGGAGTCCCTCGAGGGAGGGACAGGTCTTCTGTTCTTGGCGAAACTGTTCTTGCGTGGGCCCCCCTTCTTGAGGCCACTGATCGAGGTTAGCGAGGTCTGGAGGTTGAGCTGGTTCTGGGGGGACGTCACGGTCGGTGGTTTCGGCTGGGGCGACCGGAGGCGGAGGCGCCGGCCATTCGGGTTCCTCGGGTCGGGGTTTGGCACGGGCGGCCATGGACCGGGTGGTGACGCATGCCCAGTCCGGGATGCCTAACATCCCCAGGTGTTCTCGTCGTTCTACGGCTGCCCACGGAGAGCTTTCAAGGTCATTCCCCAGGAGGCAGTCTACGGGGGCATCGTCTCGGACCGTTACTTTCAACATGCCGGAGACCCCTCCCCATTCGAAAGGGACGCAGGCCATCCGACACAGACTCTCCGAGTTATCGGCTGAACGGACAGGGCAGAGAATGTTTGGTAGGAACTGTTCTGGGGTCACCAGGTGACAGCGGACGGCTGTTACACTGGCCCCGGTGTCACGGAGGGCTTCGGCCCGGCGTCCATTGATGCTCACCCATTGGCTGTACTTCTGGGTGTTAGCGGGTAGGGGGACCCGCGGGACCATGTCTTTCCCCCCTAAGCATGCTAGAGCCATGGCGGCTGGCTCCCATTCTTGATGCTCTTGCTCATATTCTTCTTGTTCCTCTGAGATCTGTTCCTCCCCCAGAGCAGCAGCGGCTACTTGGCGGGGTCTTGGGCTCTGATACTGGGGGCAGTTTGGGTCGTTTGCATAGTGGCCGACTCGTTGGCATCGATGGCACGTAACATTGGCTCGATATCCCGGTCGCGCCGGGGTGCTGCCCCGGTTGGCCGGGGGGGTGGTGCTGGTAGCGGGGGTGACCGGAGCGTTGTCTCTTCCGCGTCCTTGGCCTCCTCCTCCTCCTCGGGGACGGTGCTGACCGTTGTTGTTCCGGCTCTGTTCATAGGACCCGTTTCGGCCCACTCTGGTGATTTCCCACCGGTCAGCTTCGGCTGCGAGCTGCCGGGGATCGGTCAATTTGCTGTCGAGGAGGTGCTGGCGGAGCTCAATGAAGCAATTGTTCGATAGATGCTCCCATACCATGAGATTGAAGAGTTGTTCGTAAGTTGTGACCTTGCTTCCTTTGATCCAGCCCTCGAAGGCTCGGCTAAAATAGTTTACATAGTCTACCCAAGTTGTACCCGGGATGCGGGTGCAGTCTCGGAACCTCTGACGGTACATCTCGGGTGTGAGGCCATAGCGGGTGAGGAGTGCAGCTTTCATATGGTCATAGGAGGTCATCTGGTGGTCCGGGAGCTGTAGCAGGGCGTCACGGCCCTCATTGAGGAATCTCCCCCATAGACCGGCTCCCCAGTCACTTCTATCGATCCGGTGGGCGGTCATAGCGATTTCGTAGGCCTTAAACCATTGCTGGATGTCGTCCTCTCGGAAGTATTCTCGAACGACATCCTTGGGGATGTGTACCTTTTTCTCTGTTGCCCCTGGGGTGTGGGGTTGCTCGGGCACCCCTACTTCTTTATTCTGCTTGCGTAGGTCGATCTCAGCTAATTTTCGCTCGTGTTCATATGCCAATTTCTTCTCCTCGAGCTCCCTTTGTCTCTGTTTTTCCTCTCTTTCCTCTCGGAGACGCAGGTGCTCTAAGTTTATTTTTTGTTCGGCCAACTTAAGTTCAACATCCATTTTGAGCCGGGCCATTTCCAGCTCGTGTAGTCGGGTTTTTTCTCGTTCCTGGATCTCGTCTTGCGAGAGACCCGTTCTTCGCTCCTCAGGGGCTGTGGTGTTTTTTTCTATTGCTGCGATGTTTTGATCGGGGGTTCCGGCAGCCCCGGTTTCTGCCCAAGACTCTAGGGCATGCTTGAAATCGTCCTTGGTACTTAGACCGGTGGTAGCGATACCTAGTTCGATGCAGAATTGTTTTAATTCATGATGGCTGTACTCGTCCAATTTCTCCATCTGAAATTTCTCGGTGGATCCGCTTTCTTTGTTTGACATCGTGATTTCGTCGTGGGGTGAGCTACTCTCTGTACGATAATGCGGTGATTCGGATCGCGCCGCTGGCCACCAATGTTAGACGGACCGGGAGGGTCGGCCGAGGATAAGGGGAGAGGTCTCCGGGGAGAGCCGTCTCCGACGATCGTACAGACAAGTAACTTCCCCCCCACAGACGGACACCACACAAGGGTAAAGTTCAACGATACTTTATAGGTAATTCTTTAAGTACGATGAATGGTACAAGGAGGTCTGGACTCAGGGGTCCCCTCGATTCTGGTCTCTGGTTTGGGAGAAGGGTAGCGGGACAGTCTTGTTACCAAAAGATGGGTATAGCTCTCAATCCTCGAGCTCGGCGTTCTAGATGATCGGGCCGCGGCGGAGCCAGCAGGTCCCGAGATGGACGAAGGAAGCGACGGTCCGTGGCGGAGCCAGCAGGTCCCGATGAAGATGGTAGTTACAAACGGTCCGCGGCCACGCCAGCAGGTCCCGACGACGATGAAGGTTTACGAAGGTTACGAAGGTTGCGGCAGCGCCAGCAGGCAGGACGATGATGCGCAAGGCAGGGCTACGGCAGCGCCAGTAGTCCGTCAAGGATGAGTTCTTCTCTGCGTCTCTCGACTCCAGGATACAACTGCCTTCCTGCTCTGGAGCTGCCCCAGTTATAGGGCTGGTGCCCTTTGATGTCCGGACCCTCGCACTTGGAGGTCGGGAGGTCCGGGATGAGGGAGTCCAGACACCCAGCAGGGGGGTGGAGCCAGCGCCCGAGGAGGCGATGGGCGAGCGGCACTTGGCGGGGGAGAGCCATCGACGCCTCTTTCTCCCATTGACTTGCCAAGTAGCCCGCTCACCTCCTGGGTGGATGGTGGTGCCGGGATGTCTGAGGCCTGGCTAGGCCCAGGGTTGAGGTCGGCCGGGGGCCAGGCGACCTCGTGGTGGAGTGTCCAAGATGGCGCCCAGGCTGGGCGCGCGGGCCAGTAGTGGGTCGGGCCCACGAGGTCGATATGTTCAGGGGCCGGGGTCCCGGAGGGGACGGAAGACGAGCAGTGGTGGTGTGTGGCCCTTGTGTGTCCGGGCTCGGGCCTGGTCGGGCCGAGGGGGGAGCGGCCCTTCATGTGGCCTGTCCAACATAAGGGGTCTCAGGCAGCAGGCTCTGAAGACAGGAGCAGCAGCAGGTGGTGGTGAGGGGTCTCAGGCAGGAGGCTCTGTGGGCTGTGGAAATGTGGGACTCCTTCCCACTCATATATAGCCCCCTGGGGTCGTTTCAGTGGTTCTAAGCTGCTGTAATTGGTGTTCCTGGTCAGCCTTTTTCAAATGAGTCAAATGACCGGCTCCGCGGTGGCGGAGCATGCCTACTGTGATTTTCAAAACTTGCATTGTGCTACCGTGATTGCGGTTTCCATTGGCTGTAATGGGCATGGTCCATGGCGGTGACACACCGCAGGGGCCAGGCGGGCGCTACCGTAGTGGTGCACCTTTGAATTGCAGCCAATGACCGGCTCCGTGGTGGCGAAACACACCTACCGCGATTTCCAAAACTTGCATTGTACCACCTGGATTGCGGTTCCCATTGGCTGTAAGGGCATGGTCCATGGCGGTGATACACCGCAGGTGCCAGGCGGTAGCTACCGCAATATGGGTGCCATACATTGCCATGAAGGACCGTGATTTTGGTGGAGCAGCATGCTAACTTCCATTTGTCCATGTGTATATGCCTATCACTACAGCGAGTGTGTCTTGGGTATTGACGGTGACACACCGCAGGTGCCAGGCGGTAGTTACCGCGATATGGGTGCCATACATTGCCATGAATGACCGTGATTTTGGTGGCAGAGCATGCCAACCGCCATTTGACCATGTGTATATGCCTATCACTACCGCAATTGTGTCTTGGGCATTGGCGGTGACACACCGCAGGTGCCAGGCGGTAGCCACCGCAATATGGGTGCCATTCATTGCCATGAATGACCGTGATTTGGGTGGTGGAGCATTTTGACAGCACCTATGGACATGTGTGAAAGGCCAATGTGCAGTTCTCAACAGTGCACAGTGGCCACATGATCAATGGCACGATTGTGCACACAATGCCAATGTCACATTTACCCAGTGGCGTAGCTGAAGTTTGTGCTGCCCGGGGCTATCCCACAGATTGTCGCCCATGGCCGGTAGCGGGGGAGGCAGGTTTCTGGGAAAAAAGGACAGCGAGATGTGTGGGTGGATTGGCAGGGTTTAAGTTACGACGCCACTCTACTCCAATGCAGGAGAAAGCAAAGGTCGGAGCAGAGATGCTGCGTGCCCAACACTAACCTCTACCAGCTCCCAGAGAACACCCGCTGCCAAGGCGCATGTACTCAACTGAGTAACGACCCTTTTGATCGAGTGGCCTGGAACCTCATACTTAAATGTAAATGCAATGGAGGGGGACAAAAGCACACACCTTGTTATCTCTTCACAGGTACTTAAGAGAGGCATGCTTTTGACGTTAGGTCCCTTTATGTAAGTGCATGAACTGTAAGAATGTCAGATGTGTTGGTCTGTCCCAGTATTTACACACAATTTAAATGGCACTATTTTGTTTCTTTTATAGCACTACGCATCCCTGTACAGGATGTGAGACCAATTTACATAACATACAGACTGACAAATCATGCAAGTGTGTAAATCAGTGTACAAGATGTGTTGCATGAGCCAGTGAAGGTTAAAAGGTGTAGCAGTCATATATCCGTAATCAGAAAGGTCCACCTCGAAGAGGGTCAGTGTGTACCTGTTGTCTATGGAATACACACAATTTGTTAAAATACCCCTCACACACCAAAAGGGCCCTTGGTGTCATGCTTCATCATCGGGGTCTTCCCGCCCGGCTGCCGGACGGGGCAGTGCTGCGACAAGCGACTACGCTGGAGCACCTTTTAAATGTGGGTGCTATGTGAGTGAATTTGAGTGAGTGTCAGTGGGGTCAGGGGTGATGAAAAGGTGATGTTAAAAAATACCTGGCCTAGTGATAGAAAAAACTATTAAATAAACACTGGCTGGTATTGTTAAAAAAAGTGGTGTCGGAAAGGATAAGCGGGTTAATGGGCTTACTTTCCTGTGCGGGTCAACATGTTTCGGGGCGCCATGCCCCTTCGTCAGGATTGGGGTCAGATCCCCCTGTCACTCACTAAGGTTTCTCCACAATAGAGTGTATGTACAAAAAGGTGTAGTGATGATCAATGTGTATAGATATACAATTTATATTAATACACTTCCCTTGCTAATGCTAAGATACTGATGTAGTATGCCTGAAAGACAAGAGCACGGTATTATTAATGCGCGGATCCCACAGCGCTATTTGCTGAAATGCCTGTAAGAGAAAAGGACAAACATACATATAGCAGTAGTCTGGTACTAGGGAACCCGGAGAGGAGTCCATAGTTTCTACATTGATGATTGACTAGACATAGTTAAGCACACACACAATCTAAGCTCACACATTATATACATGTACAGTACAGAAGGTTCAACTGGAGAGAGGCTGTACTTATTTTCAAATACATACTTAGCAAGGTGAGGAACAATGCCCCATGAGCCAACCCTAGACCGAAGGGTATTTGAGGGTCCAACAGCAGGTGAGACAAAGATGAAAAAAGGAAAAGAATATATAGAGGGTTTCTAGTCCCAGTATTCTGATGGTAAGTATCTTAAAATTGTGGTAGTGAAACCACATATGCCACTGTCTTTTAGTCCCTCCCTTTCGGCTATGCCGTACTTACTCAACCCCCAGCCTCGTTGTGCTTCCTCCTCCGTCCGTGGCTTCCGCGATAGTGAGGGTGGAAGCTTGGGCGGGTGTTTATATAGTGGTGTTAATTGGTAAATAGGGGTTGGTCTAATTACTTAAGGGCTTATGACTCCGGACAGCTGTGCCAGAGAGGAAGGGTGCCGAGGTCCGGTTACTGCGGTGGCCATTGTTAGCTAGTCACCGATGTTTTTTTATATATTGGCATAGGGAAAGGTTGTTGGTTCAGATGTTCCCCGTGACTAACCGCAATGTAGATCACTCTTTAAAGTTAAGTAAAAGTGGTTCGGGAGGTCAAAACATTGTCTGGGTGCGGCCGCTGTCTGGGGGAGAGGAGTGTTGCCGAGCCGCGCATGCGTAGTGGCTTGTTATCGGACCGAGCATGCGCGGTGGAGTAGGTAATAACCGCGCATGCGCGGACAGCCGAGCTACGATGCGAGTGGTTCTTGGTGGCTCTTTCCTCTATTTATAGACCAAGTTTGCAGAACTCTTGATGTATGCAACGCACAGGGCATTGTGTTCCATCTCAGAGTTGTTTTCTGGGGAAAAGGAAACCAGCTGGTTATTAATAAAGAGTATAGCGATATTAAGTACAGTTATATATGTAAAGGTTGCAGTCTTTAATTCTTGGTCTAGATATATGTAATGCAATTCTTTAGCAGTCATAGATAGTGACAGCTGATTGGGCTAATGTTATCCTGTAATGAAACATCATGGTACAGGTCAAGAGTTTAATTGAGACCAGGGTATATCATCATTTAGGCAAGTATGATGTGTACCTAGCCGATGCACCCAACGTTGTTCCTTCGTTAGTAGGTCCTTGTCATTATTGAAAACCTCAATGACCGTCCATTTCAGATCATGAATGCTGTGACCCTTTGTCACATAGTGTGTCGCCATTTTTGTAGTGGTTTTTTTGCAGCGCACATTGCTGCGGTGTTCATTCATGCGAATTTTCACCGGTCTGCTTGTCATCCCTATATATTCCTTTTTACAGGGGCAGGTGATTAAGTAAACCACGTTGCGACTGTTACAATTGGTAAATGCGCGTTGTTCCCATGTGGTTTGATTGGAGAATGTGATTGTGCGGCTTTTTTGCGTGTACTGACAAGACGCGCATGAGCCACATGGGTGGTGGCCTCCAACTTCAGTAAGTCTGGTGGGGGCGTTGGACTCCATGTTCCTAGGCCTCGTGTGGACCAGCATATCTTTAAAAGGATAGGATAAGCGGGTTAATGGGCTTACTTTCCTGTGCGGGTCGACATGTTTCGGGGCGCCAGACAGCATCAACCAGTCGAGGAACCTAGTGGTGAACCTATCTGAGTTGCAATTAACAGAAGCCCAAGAGACAGTCCTGTCAAAGGGGTTGGGTTTTGTCCCAACCAACAAAATGGACAAATTCAAAATCTGTCAAGAAATGAAAGAGTTTATGCGGAAATTAAGGCTACGAGCATTCTTCCAGAACTCTGAGAATGTGACTAATGACCAATCTGACACGGGACTAAAGAAAAAATCCACCTTTACCCCACTAGACTCCACAATACCAGTTTAACTCCTGGCTTTTGAGAAAGCGGTCATGGAGGATCTAGAGAAACTGCCCACAGATACAGGCACTAAATTCCAGAACATCTCCCGATTAGAGAGAGTTGCACTACATGAACTTGCCAACAACCAAGATATCGTGATTAAGCCAGCCGACAAAGGCGGGGCCACAGTTATACAGACCTATGAAAACTATGATAGGGAATGTAGGAAGCTATTGGAAGATAGATGCAACTATGAAATACTTAGGGATGACCCAACAGAAGAGGTCAGGATCTGTATCCTGATAATGATCGAGGAAGCAACAGCACATGATTGGCTCTCCAAAAAAGAGAGTGAATTACTGATTCAGGACAACCCCAAAACACCGTATTTTTACACGATACCAAAAATTCATAAGGATGCCCCTTATCCACCTGGACGCCCAATAGTATCAGGTATCAATTCAATCCTTGAACCCTTGTCAAAGTTTGCTGACGCGTTTCTCAGACCCATTGTGCAAGCAACCAGTACCTATCTGAGAGACACAAAGCTGTCCTACAGCTGGTCAAAGAGACACAGTTCGACCCTGAACAACACCTCTTAGTAGGTTTGGATGTAGAGAGTCTCTACACGAGCCTTCCCCACCAAGAAACTTTGGAGATAATAGAGGAAGTTCTTTTCTCTACCCCCTGGAAATACCACCCACCAAGACAGGTGGTACTTGAGTGCATCTCTCTAACACTGAAGAAAAACTACTTTCAGTACGAAGATACTTACTATCTGCAAAAGCACGGCACGAGTATGGGCAGCACCTGTGCCCCTAGTCTGGCAGGTTTATACGTACACCACCTGGAAACGTCCAAGATCCTCAACGACCACAATCCCTACAGAAACCATGTGGTAATGTGGAAGAGGTACATTGACGATGTGCTTGTGATCTGGAGGGGTGATCAGGACTCAGTCAACCTGTTCATGGAATGGCTAAACCAACAAGATCAGTTCTTCAAATTTACCCACACGGTTTCCAAAGAGAACCCTGCGTTCCTTGATCTGAATATCTACCCTATTGATGGGAAACTAGAAACAAGCACACATTTCAAACCCACAGCTAAAAATAGCTTGTTACTGTATGACAGCTTTCACCCTCGACACCTACGCGAGAATCTACCCTATGGGCAATTCCTTCGACTGCGACGCAATTGCAGCAACATCAAGGATTTTAAGACCCAAGCGGCAGATTTAGAGTGTAAATTACTGGATAGAAACTATCCAAAGGCTATTGTCAAGAAAGGCCAAAAAAGAGCCCCTAACAACAACAGAGAGGCCCTACTAGAAGAAACCTGTAACAAAGAGCCTGACCCAAGACCCATTTGTGTTACAACATATAACACCAACTCCAACCACATCACTAAAATTGTGAACAAGCATTGGAGAATGCTGAATTGTGGCAAACTTGATTTCCCTAAACCCATGTTCTCAAAATAGAAGAGGCAAGAATCTTAAAGATATGCTGGTCCACACGAGGCCTAGGAACATGGAGTCCAATGCCCCCACCAGACTTACTGAAGTTGGAGGCCACCACCCATGTGGCTCATGCGCGTCTTGTCAATACACGCAAAAAAGCCGCACAATCACATTCTCCAATCAAACCACATGGGAACAACGCGCATTTACCAATTGTAACAGTCGCAACGTGGTTTACTTAATCACCTGCCCCTGTAAAAAGGAATATATAGGGATGACAAGCAGACCAGTGAAAATTCGCATGAATGAACACCGCAGCAATGTGCGCTGCAAAAAAACCACTACAAAAATGGCGACACACTATGTGACAAAGGGTCACAGCATTCATGATCTGAAATGGACGGTCATTGAGGTTTTCAATAATGACAAGGACCTACTAACGAAGGAACAACGTTGGGTGCATCGGCTAGGTACACATCATACTGGCCTAAATGATGATATACCCTGGTCTCAATTAAACTCTTGACCTGTACCATGATGTTTCATTACAGGATAACATTAGCCCAATCAGCTGTCACTATCTATGCCTGCTAAAGAATTGCATTACATATATCTAGACCAAGAATTAAAGACTGCAACCTTTACATATATAACTGTACTTAATATCGCTATACTGTACTAGCACTCTTTTTTAATAACCAGCTGGTTTCCTTTTCCCCAGAAAACAACTCTGAGATGGAACACAACGCCCTGTGCGTTGCATGCATCAAGAGTTCTGCAAACTTGGTCTATAAATCGAGGAAAGAGCCACCAAGAACCACTCGCATCGTAGCTCGGCTGTCCGCGCATGCGCGGTGATTACCTACTCCACCGCGCATGCTCGGTCCGATAACAAGCCACTACGCATGCGCGGCTCGGCAACACTCCTCCGCCCCAGACAGCGGCCGCACCCAGACAATGTTTTGACCTCCCGAACCACTTTTACTTAACTTTAAAGAGTGATCTACATGGCGGTTAGTCACGGGGAACATCAGAACCAACAACCTTTCCCTATGCCAATATATAAAAAAACATCGGTGACTAGCTAACAATGGCCACCGCAGTAACCGGACCTCGGCACCCTTCCTCTCTGGCACAGCTGTCTGGAGTCATAAGCCCTTAAGTAATTAGACCAACCCCTATTTACCAATTAACACCACTATATAAACACCCGCCCAAGCTTCCACCCTCACTATCACGGAAGCCACGGACGGAGGAGGAAGCACAACGAGGCTGGGGTTGAGTAAGTACGGCATAGCCGAAAGGGAGGGACTAAAAGACAGTGGCATATGTGGTTTCACTACCACAATTTTAAGATACTTACCATCAGAATACTGGGACTAGAAACCCTCTATATATTCTTTTCCTTTTTTCATCTTTGTCTCACCTGCAGTTGGACCCTCAAATACCCTTCGGTCTAGGGTTGGCTCATGGGGCATTGTTCCTCACCTTGCTAAGTATGTATTTGAAAATAAGTACAGACTCTCTCCAGTTGAACCTTCTGTACTGTACATGTATATAATGTGTGAGCTTAGATTGTGTGTGTGCTTAACTATGTCTAGTCAATCATCAATGTAGAAACTATGGACTCCTCTCCGGGTTCCCTAGTACCAGACTACTGCTATATGTATGTTTGTCCTTTTCTCTTACAGGCATTTCAGCAAATAGCGCTGTGGGATCCGCGCATTAATAATACCGTGCTCTTGTCTTTCAGGCATACTACATCAGTATCTTAGCATTAGCAAGGGAAGTGTATTAATATAAATTGTATTTCTATACACATTGATCATCACTACACCTTTTTGTACATACACTCTATTGTGGAGAAACATTAGTGAGTGACAAGGGGATCTGACCCCGGTCCTGACGAAGGGGCATGGCGCCCCGAAACATGTTGGCCCGCACAGGAAAGTAAGCCCATTAACCCGCTTATCCATTCCGACACCACTTTTTTTAACAATACCAGCCAGTGTTTATTAAATAGTTTTTTCTATCACTAGGCCAGGTATTTTTTAACATCACTTTTTCATCACCCCTGACCCCACTGACACTCACTCAAATTCACTCACATAGCACCCACATTTAAAAGGTGCTCCAGCGTAGTCGCTTGTCGCAGCACTGCCCTGTCCGGCAGCCGGGCGGGAAGACCCCGATGATGAAGCATGTCACCAAGGGCCCTTTTGGTGTGTGAGGGGTATTTTAACAAATTGTGTGTATTCCATAGACAACAGGATACACACTGACCCTCTTCGAGGTGGACCTTTCTGATTACTGTTACTTTCGCAAGAAGAGGACGTGCCCACCTCGGTGCCACACAGCACCACCTCTTCCTCCCCCTTTGATTTCCCTACTGCAGTCATATATCCTACATAGCTCACTGTGCTATATTAAAAGGCTTATTATTTATGAACTGCAAGTAACGAAAGGATCTGTGTTCAAAGCAGTAACCCACTTACCTAGCTACATAAAAAAACAATCTGTCACCTGCATATTACATGCTTTGCAGGCAGATCTGGGACTACACAAAACAGAAATCTCTCCAAGAAATACTTTAAACTCCTGGGCTATTTCACCGATTATTATTCCCTGATATTTACTGGGCACCTCCACCGCAGATGTCTTAATGCCATAAAAATATTAGAAAAAGCAGACTTTGTAACAAATTAAGCATAAAAGATCTGCCGACATGCTCCTCCATGTTGCCAATTATTTGTGGCAGGGTTTTAAAAAATGTGTAACATTAGTTGCGGCCCAGAATTTGTTAATTTGTTAAATCTCATAATACGCTTAAATGCACTCATGATATGTGATGACACTTTCGGTGATGCCACGTGTGATGTCATGCATTGTGACATCATAGGCTGTGATTGCACACACCATGATGTCACTTGCATACTGACTAACTAGGTTTGTCCCTACCACATGCTGGAGCTGCAAGAATTAAACGCACACCAAACAAACTTCCAAGAGAAGTGCAACTGGAAGTTTACTTGAGGTGGGTTCACTTTATTAAAATCTGCATCCTGTAAAGAAATTTCACATCCTGAACATTTAGTTTTGTGCCTGTGGTATGTTAAATTGACATTCCTTGGAAGTGGAGAGGGTATTATCATTATACCTACATGTTCCTATGCACAAATATACTGCACTGGACAATCACATCTCTGAAATACAGGAGTGAAAAGGTCCAAGGGGAAATGTAATGGTGGGAATGTTTGAATGGCTTTTTAAAATATTGACGTGTCTCTCTGCTTTGAAAGGGGGAGGAAGAAAAAGAGAAACTATGACAGTTCTGTGTCTGGGTGTTTTCTTTTTGTTTAGCGCATGTCTGAGTTACTTTTATGACTTCTAAGCGTTAGTTTTCACAGCCACAGTCATCATCAATGGTGAACAGACATTTTTTTTTGTTGTATGAGGCCTGTTTGGACATGACAGGTGTTTTTGGGAAAGTTGCCAGTTACTGAAAAAGCGCTTACTTTGGATTCATCATTTAATATGTTTCTCCATTCCTTTTCTAAAACATTCCAAAGTAGCGTAAATCAATAAAAATTTAATTCATTTTCACTTACCTTGATTAGGCGGGGAGGGGTGTGAATGAATTTGTCATTGTCTGTCTGTCCCTCTCTCTCTGAGGAGGAGGAAGGCGGGGGCCGGGGCCACAGCAGGACAGGCCAGGCGCAGTGCATGCACACACCACCACCAGCAGGCCGGTCTCCACTGGTAGAGACACTGAGACAGTCCAAACAGTGTGAGACTGACTTCGCTCGGAGTAAGTCAGAAGTCCGGTTCCGGTCAGACTGTCTGCAGCAAATTTGAAATATCAAGGCTAGCACAAGACTCCTCCACTCACACATGTCGAGGTGGTGGTGTGCCTGATAGTGCGCGTCACTGCTGGAGCGTGGGGGCTGGCCAAAAATGATGCCCAGGGCCGACATTGTTAGCCAAAAGTCAAAAGTCAAAAAAGGCTTTATTTCGACATATAACAATATCTTAAAAAGCGTACATACAATAAAAAATACTATTCAGTGCATTATTTTTAAAATAAACCGTTAGTTTCTGCTATCAGAAAATGGATCTATAAGTTTCTTAAAATAAGCATTTAGTTTAAAACAGACCATGGTAAAAAATGTAATTAAACAATTTGCCTAAGTCTTTTTGACCGGATTCGCCATGCCCACCCAAGGTACTTCGAGGTGGCACATGCGTAAAAAGTACGAGTGTCCGAATAGAGAATCCTTAAAGCCACGTTACAATGCCTAGTGCCCAATGTGCGACACATGGGTTTGAGCCATTTTGACCGTGGGACTATATATGCAGGACACTCAAATAAAAAGTGGGGGACAGATTCTCGGCGTTGTGGGCAGAAGGGACACCACGGAGCAGTCTGGTATGGGATTTTCCAGTGACTAGTAAATTCCATTACGGGGAGAAGACCAGTTCTGAATTTAAAGTACAGGGACCTTTCCCAAGGGGCTGAGATAGTGTCCAGATACAGTTCTCTAAAGGGGGTATCTTTGGACTCCATGAAATTTCTGGTCGACTTGCATATCGAGGTGGAGGAATTCCTTCTATTTGTTACCCAATTCCAATAAAGTTGTTTTATTGTTGATTTGGGGGGGGCTGACTGTTGGTGCCATGCTTCTTCCAGCCCCAGATTGGTAAGTAAGGCTTTAATGTCCGTTAGCCACTTTATTTTCGCCCACCCTGTCGATCTTAATATCTCCCGTAGACCATCCGCATAACTTGAGAGTTCAGGGACTCTCCAGATGCGAGCCCACAGGAGCAAAGGGCGTATCTTCGCTAGATCTTCTATAGCCCGACAGCCCATGTCCAATTGCAGAGGCAAGATGGGGACGGAAGGGCCAAGGGACATCAGGCTTCTCAAGAAGGTATTCTCAGCTCGAGTAAGGTCTTTCAAGTTCGTCATTCCCCATAATTCCGCCCCGTACAAGGCAGCACTTACTCCTCTGGCCGCGTAGATGTCCAATACTGCAGCTATGGGTTTAGTTGAGGCTGCTCTCTGCTCTTTTAGCAGGGTCCCGGTTACTCTTTTTAGGTTTAACAACATCTTAAGCAGATGCTGGTCCCATTTCATGGAATCCACCAACCTGATGCCCAGATAATCGAAGGTTTTAGTCCTGTCCAATGCCACGGAGCCCAATGTTGGCGGAGGGCCCAGTTTTTGCGGAGGGTTCAAAATAAGGTACTTTGTTTTATCTGTATTTATACAGAGTCCTCTTTGTTTACAGAAATCGTCAAAGCCTGAGAGAAGCTGTTGTAGGCCCATTGGCGATTTTGACAGAAGCAAAGTATCGTCCGCAAAAAGCAGAGTGGGAATGGAACGACCTGCCAGACGAGGGGCATCTGCTGGAACCCTTGACAAGTGGTCCACCACCCCATTAACGTAGAGCGAAAAGAGTGTTGGGGCAAGAACACACCCTTGCCGCACTCCTCTGTTCACATCTATTTTTCGGGTTTTTTGGCCATTGGGACCCCAGCGAATTTGGGCGTAGTTGTTTTCATGAAACTTCATGACCAGGTGGAGCAGGTAAGGTGGCAGGCCAAGATCATTAAGAACCTTCCATAGATTGTTTCTTGGGACCAAATCGAAGGCCGTCCGGAGGTCGATGAAAGCCAGATATAATGTACCCTTCCCAATTGTGACAACCTTCCAGTAGATCATAAGAAGCCTTAGCGATTGTTCAATTGTTCCAGTGCCAGCACGGAACCCTGCCTGAAAATCCGAAAGGATCCTGTTCTCATCTGCCCATTGCTGTATTCTTGTTAAAAGAACCTTGCCTGCGACTTTTTGTGAGCAGTCGATCAGGCTGATTGGCCTATAGTTCCCTGGATCTTCTCTCGAACCTTTTTTGTGAAGGGGGACCACTTCAGCGGCCATCCAAGAGGCAGGCAGAGGTGCGCCCACCATGGCAGCATTCAGAACCGAGGAGATCAGCGTGCTCCAATCGTCTATGTCAACTCGGAGCAAGTCACCCGGAAGACCATCGGGGCCAGCCGCCTTGCGCGGAACCAGAGATTTTATTGCACCTTCCGCTTCTTTCTTAGTAAACAGACTTTCCTCGGGTCTTTCCATCACTCTAGAGGGCTGTGGTAAAACGAAATCCAACGCTTCAACTGCGGTTGCCGTATACAATTTCGAAAAATGTGTGAACCATAAGTCCTCGGTTATGTTACAGGTGATAACTGTATCAAGGGGTCTGTTTTTCTTGTGAACTAAGTCCCAAAAAGCTTTTGCGTTTTTTCCGCCACTGGCAGTTCGGAGATCCTGCCAGAACTTGTCTTCCCAGTCTCTTTTTGCTGTTTTAAGCTCCGATTTATAGCCCTTCCGTTCGGTGGATATTAGGGTGGCATCTCCACTTTTCACCGCCAGTATCAGGGCTCTCTTCTTGGCACGACACTCCTTCGTGTACCATCCTGACTTGCCCTGCTGATTATTGCGATTAGGGTTCCCATTTTTTACTTTGGCCTTGAAAAGGTCCCCAATTGAGAGTGAGACCTCACAGAACAATGCTGTAATCTGATTAGGGCAAATAGACTGACTTTTTAAAATGGCACAGGCTGTGGAAGTAACAGTTCTGATACATGCCATTTTCTCCTCATCTATTGCCACTTTGTCCCATTTCAGGCGTCTTAAGCAGTTTGTTGGAACCACTCCTCCCAATGGCCCTGTCGCAAGTGCATCATGATTTCCACTTCCAGGGAAGTTCTCTTTCCACCAGGTTGATAGGGTCAAAGAAAGGGCATTGTGGTCACTGTCCAGGGAGGGTAGAACTACCATATCCTTCATATGTGCCCACAAAGCAAAGTTTAAAAGGATATAATCGATCCGGGAAGAATGACCGACCCTGTTATATGTATGAGCCCCCACTAAGTCTGATGGTGTCCTCCCATTGGCTGCCCTTAGACCGTGCTCTAAAGTGAGGGAATTTAGTTGGATGATTCTGGGGGTCCAACTATTTATGATGGGCAAGTCAAGTGACGGGACACCTCTCCTGGAATCTTCATCATTTAGATCCAGGGATTCATCGGGTAACAAAGGCTCGAATGTGCAATTGAAGTCCCCCATAACCAAAATTAGGGAATCGCTACAGCACTCACCCAGGGCTACCTCCAGGTCCAAGAGCGTTGGTGACAAGGCTCTCCCGGAGGCCCCTCGTGTATAGATGTTAATAATCTCCAGTTTTTCTGCTCTCCTCGGGCAAGTTACAGTGAGGTGCATCAAATCTGGAGTTTTTTGGGGGTGATGGAGTACCCTCCATCCCAGAGTGATGTTTATCCAAACCAAGAGACCTCCATAGGGGCGACCTCTTCCCGAAGCTGGAATTTCTGCCGGGACAAAAAAGGTGGCATTACCTACTCGGTGCCTTGGTTCTACGCACCACGTCTCTTGAAATGCGCAAACTGAGTGGGGTTCAACGAGCGCCACCCAGTCTGGGACATCTAGCTTACTGCTTAAGCCTGCCACATTCCAACTAATGATTTTCAGAGGGGCATGATGCTGGGGCTCATTACAATCGCTATTCCCACCCTGTGGACCCGGAATTTGAGGTCCAGCCACTAGTTCAAGTTTATCTGTCCCATCGCCTGAAGGAATGGGTAGGATTGGGGTAGGCGAGGGATGGGGCACAACAATATTGGTCAGCGGTACCTCCCCTACCAGAGAAGTTGTGTTAGCCCTATGGGGAGAGACATTTGTTACCTCTGAGGTGTTAAGTCACCAGCCCCAACCTTGTGGAGTGGCTGGTTGGGAGGGAGTCCGTACTCTTGCTCTAGGATCCAAGGTTGGGTAATGAGGGAACCATACGCCTCTACCCCCATCTTGGAAGAAATTATTATTATTGAGCCCCATTAAGGGGGGGGGGGTGGTAAAAATACCCCAAATCCCTAGTTTGTATGTCGCAAAAGTTGTGATGCGACTGTTGGCTACAAATCATGCCAGCAGCTCTGGGATCATTGAAATTGATCAACACACAGTCCCCGGTAATAGCCTTGCGTCTGTTACCGATCCAACCCACCCGTCGGACGAAGGCTATTCTGCCATCAATGTGCCCTGGGAGGGGTCTATTAGCTTTTAGCCAGGAGAGCGTCTTGTATTTGAGTTCAGAGTAGGACTCACAAGAACCCTCTTCAAGCTCGGGTACCCCTGTTAGAATAACCACATAAGGCTTACAGCCAGGCGGAAGGCTAGCATTTGGCGTACGCCGTTTTATCCTGTCTTTGGCTGGGGATTTTATTGTGGTTTTTGCTGGAGATTTGGGCGCTGCATGCGAAGCAGAAGTAAGAGGAGATGTGATTGTGATTGTGGCACCCTTGCTTACGGTCACTGTATCTCCGGTTGCCTTAGTTTTGGGGGTGGTAGGCTTGGGGTTTGCAGCAAATTTGACCTTAGGTGCCTTTGGTGCATGGGTGCTGGATTTGTTCATTGGACGGGCCACACTAGACTCAGGAGTAGGGATCGATGGGAGGGGTATGGTTCCAGTATTGGGTTGCTGAGGTTTGGGAGCCTTAGCCAAGGCAAGCGTTTTTTGACTAGGTGAGGGCTCAGGGAGGGCTGTCGAAATAGGGGGAACTGTTGGAGCAGCACCACTCCTTAGCCCACCGTTTTCTTCAACCTGGGTTTTAGCGTGAAATTTAACTAACGATTTCACTGCATAAAAGTTGTCCAGCATTGACTGCTTAAGTGAGGCTAGTTTGCGTGTAAGGCCATCGATCTTGTCTACGAGTGGCATCACCACAGACTTAATAATGCTCTCGACTTGGGGGAAAATGCTGGCATCTATAGGAGCCGATTGCCCAGGAATACCCTCGACAGCAGAGTCTCCGATATGGGACGCTTGGGGTTTTAAGTGAGGAATCTGATTCGGGGTAATACCCCCTTTTGATGTGATGTTCCTACTAACCTTACTGTGAGGTTTTAGAGAGCCTCCCCTACGGGGACTAGTGGGACGCTTTCTCTTCTTTTGAGGGACAGTGCCTAGGGTTAGATTCCCTGCAGGTACAGTTTCAGGGGCTACTACTCTAGGAGTGTTAGTATCAGAATGGCCTGCAGTGGATGGAGAATTCACAGCTATATTAACAAGCACATGGGGGCTCGAGTCATCAGGGGTGTTAGGATTACAATCTGAAATCTGCCCCTCTGGTGATGGGATACTAAGAAGGGAGGAAATGGAGTGTGTCGGGACGAGCACAATACTTGGTGCTGTAGTGGTTACCCTTTCTAGGCTAGCCCTAATCCGACTCACTCTCTCATCAATAGTAGGGGAATCAACTATTAATAAAGGAGTTGATGGAATATGACCAGGGCTATCAGCTAGGGCAATGGCGCCCAAAGAAGAGCGCTTATTAGACGTGCTCAATGAGTCCCGAGATAACCTTCGCTCTGCCAAGATTATCTCCTTCTCGACTATGGAAACAGCACGGGTTATGAACTGGTCCATAGTACCTAAAACAACGTCTCCAGCAGATTTCTTTGTCTTGCAAGACCGAGTTCCTGAAGCCATAGTCCTGGTGGCTGGATGTCCGCTTTATGGAGCCTAGGGATGTGGCCCAGCCCGGCCTCCTCCGGCCCCGGACGGCCACAGACGGTCCCGCCCTTGTCCCGGGCTTCTCCCGGCGCGCTCCCGCTCGCTCCCGCGTAGCGGTGGAGCAAGCGTTTGTATATAGATGGTGTGATTGGTAAAGGGGCGTGGCTTGCAGGGAGAGCGGCCCAGGTGTTTGCTGCCGGGCTATCAGGGACTCCTGGGATATGGAGTCCCTGACCACGCTGCTCGCAGCCCTGCAAGGCTTACCGGCACCCTTGGCGTCTGCACGCACTCCCGATGTTCCTCTGCTCCCAAGCAACGAAGCGGGACCCGCGGAGCGGGTCCGGCGAGAAGTAGCTGGGTCCACAAGAAGAAAGCTGTTCCACCAGCAAACGGGCAGCAGGTACACACGTAGAGAGTCCCAAAGAGACGGTGGGAGCGATGGCTTTTAGCTCCGTAGGTGAAGGGGCGGGGCTTGCAGGGAGAGCGGCCCAGGTGTTTGCTGCCGGGCTATCAGGGACTCCTGGGATATGGAGTCCCTGACCACGCTGCTCGCAGCCCTGCAAGGCTTACCGGCACCCTTGGCGTCTGCACGCACTCCCGATGTTCCTCTGCTCCCAAGCAACGAAGCGGGACCCGCGGAGCGGGTCCGGCGAGAAGTAGCTGGGTCCACAAGAAGAAAGCTGTTCCACCAGCAAACGGGCAGCAGGTACACACGTAGAGAGTCCCAAAGAGACGGTGGGAGCGATGGCTTTTAGCTCCGTAGGTGAAGGGGCGGGGCTTGCAGGGAGAGCGGCCCAGGTGTTTGCTGCCGGGCTATCAGGGACTCCTGGGATATGGAGTCCCTGACCACGCTGCTCGCAGCCCTGCAAGGCTTACCGGCACCCTTGGCGTCTGCACGCACTCCCGATGTTCCTCTGCTCCCAAGCAACGAAGCGGGACCCGCGGAGCGGGTCCGGCGAGAAGTAGCTGGGTCCACAAGAAGAAAGCTGTTCCACCAGCAAACGGGCAGCAGGTACACACGTAGAGAGTCCCAAAGAGACGGTGGGAGCGATGGCTTTTAGCTCCGTAGGTGAAGGGGCGGGGCTTGCAGGGAGAGCGGCCCAGGTGTTTGCTGCCGGGCTATCAGGGACTCCTGGGATATGGAGTCCCTGACCACGCTGCTCGCAGCCCTGCAAGGCTTACCGGCACCCTTGGCGTCTGCACGCACTCCCGATGTTCCTCTGCTCCCAAGCAACGAAGCGGGACCCGCGGAGCGGGTCCGGCGAGAAGTAGCTGGGTCCACAAGAAGAAAGCTGTTCCACCAGCAAACGGGCAGCAGGTACACACGTAGAGAGTCCCAAAGAGACGGTGGGAGCGATGGCTTTTAGCTCCGTAGGTGAAGGGGCGGGGCTTGCAGGGAGAGCGGCCCAGGTGTTTGCTGCCGGGCTATCAGGGACTCCTGGGATATGGAGTCCCTGACCACGCTGCTCGCAGCCCTGCAAGGCTTACCGGCACCCTTGGCGTCTGCACGCACTCCCGATGTTCCTCTGCTCCCAAGCAACGAAGCGGGACCCGCGGAGCGGGTCCGGCGAGAAGTAGCTGGGTCCACAAGAAGAAAGCTGTTCCACCAGCAAACGGGCAGCAGGTACACACGTAGAGAGTCCCAAAGAGACGGTGGGAGCGATGGCTTTTAGCTCCGTAGGTGAAGGGGCGGGGCTTGCAGGGAGAGCGGCCCAGGTGTTTGCTGCCGGGCTATCAGGGACTCCTGGGATATGGAGTCCCTGACCACGCTGCTCGCAGCCCTGCAAGGCTTACCGGCACCCTTGGCGTCTGCACGCACTCCCGATGTTCCTCTGCTCCCAAGCAACGAAGCGGGACCCGCGGAGCGGGTCCGGCGAGAAGTAGCTGGGTCCACAAGAAGAAAGCTGTTCCACCAGCAAACGGGCAGCAGGTACACACGTAGAGAGTCCCAAAGAGACGGTGGGAGCGATGGCTTTTAGCTCCGTAGGTGAAGGGGCGGGGCTTGCAGGGAGAGCGGCCCAGGTGTTTGCTGCCGGGCTATCAGGGACTCCTGGGATATGGAGTCCCTGACCACGCTGCTCGCAGCCCTGCAAGGCTTACCGGCACCCTTGGCGTCTGCACGCACTCCCGATGTTCCTCTGCTCCCAAGCAACGAAGCGGGACCCGCGGAGCGGGTCCGGCGAGAAGTAGCTGGGTCCACAAGAAGAAAGCTGTTCCACCAGCAAACGGGCAGCAGGTACACACGTAGAGAGTCCCCTGTTAGCACTTTCACACGCTATAAAATTGACGGGCCTGGGACCCACATACACGGTGCACCGCACGGCGCCCACAATCAGCCAGCCAGCGGGTATGCTGGTGCCTAGTGAGCACACATCCCTCAGTCCTCGCTATGTGTCCAGCTAGTCCTGCTTGAGATGAGTTATTCTAGTGGAAAAGACAGAGAAGAGCAGACACCAGATAACCCCGTCTTTGGTAGACTGCACTTGGAGCGAGGGCTCCTCGCGCACAAGAGCATCCACTGAGCCCCAGTGAAGTGATAGTATTTCCTTGTGGCGCACAGCAGCCGTGTCAGCGCTTTGGAATAAATAAATTGCGGTTTATTCGAAGAGTAAGTAACTCCACCCATTGCACGGAGCATCCTCTTGGATGATCGAATGGCAACTGATAAATGCCATTCGAACCTCCTTCCAACAGCGCTCCATGCATTAGACACAATTCAAAGATACACAGCAAGATAAACATTACACTATGCCTCACATGCCTAACATTCTTGACATGGCGCGTGATGCCGACTATCTTATTAAGAAGTATGTAGCCCATTACATGCTTGTAATTGTCATGTCATTCATCTATTATTCAACAGCTGATCGTTTATTAATGTTCATTACAAGCGGTTAATGAGGTGTCCTTTCTAATGGCGGCAGCGGAGCTGACACGCTGGGGTTGCAAGTATCCAACCTCTTGGCCTGAGGGGCTTAGAGGAGCTTCGGAATGTGCGCAAGCGGCAGGGGAGTGATCTGCCAGGTGCATATTTTACTTGGCTGTGATCCCCATTGAGGGCTGCTGAACTCGCAGGCCTGAGGTGCACCCGGAAGTCCTCAGGGTCTGTGTCCTTCTGACCTAGAGCGAGACGATGTTAAGGCGCGAGACAATGTTAAGGCGTGCTCCTTTCCACAGATGAATAGAATGAGCCAGCATCTGCTCCTTGCATGTGCATCTCCTACCATGTTTATAAACAGCTAAGAACAAGCAACCCCTTTCACAGCAGCTGAAACAGAGTGGGAGTGCTGGGCAGCCGAGGTGCGCTGGGTGGGGAAAGCGAACAGTGAAAAGTAACTGATACCTCATGCTGAGACTCCCCCTTAATTAATCCTGAGCTGCAGACTGTTGGCGGGCCACCAGTGGAGCGCAGCCGCCGCCAGCCACCCACAAAATAGTGCCATCTGGGGCGGACCACCCCCACGGCCCCCCTAGCTATGCCCCTCTATTTACCTCACTGCTGACTACACAACCATGTTTGTGTTTATGCTTTGGGACATTGGCATGTATTCCCTCACATGTCCCTTGTGATATTGCTGGGCATGCCCTCAGAACTGTGTTGTGATAGATCCTTCAATGGGTATACATGGCAATGTGTGTGAGTGCTGAGCAACTCACAGTGATGATTGTCTTACTGAACAATGTGCTGCTTTGAGTGTCTACTTTTCCTGGCTCATGCACATACCTGTTTTTCTCGCACAGACTGTGCTCATTGTGTTCGTAATGTGGGCCCTATTTGACTTACGCCTGCGGCTGTGGCAGGTACTGCCACTAGGTATGAGACAGTTGTGTTGCTGTTTCACACATATCCTGTGTGAGATACTCCCAGGGCTACTCATGCAAGATGTGGCCATATCCCTTTGGGCATTCTCATAGTCAGATATTGTTTTGTAGGTACTTGCTGTGTGAAAGGTGGACAAGTGCACGACTAGTGTAGCTGAAGGTGTCCCTACATGTAAGATGTGCTGTAAGCTCAACTGTGATGCTAGTCACTGTTGCCGTTGTGTCAGTCAAAATGTAAGATGTCAGACACATCTCTTGGTGGTTTGCATTTAAATGTGTCCTCTCTCACCTCACCTAGGAGGAGACCGAATGTGCTTCGTCCCTTCACAGTGCTGGCAGACAACGAGGATGAGGTTGTCATACGGAAATTCCGTCTGGATAGAGACACTCTCAAAGACCTATGTGCTATGTTGGATCCCGTCTTCAGCCTCGCAGGACATATCCGGGTGCTTTCACACCAACATCTAAGGTGATGGCGGCCCTGCAGTTTTTGTTTCTGGATCTTTCCAGTGCAGTGTCCAGCGCAGGTAGGATGTCGCAATCTTTGTTCAGCATGGTGCAGCATGCTGTGCTGTCCGTTATGATGATCTACAAGGACAAATATATCCATTTCCCCAGAGGGCGTGAATTGGCAGGTGTTAAGGGTGATTTTTAAGCCCTTGGACACATCCCCCATGTTGTTGGTGCCATTGATTGCAAACATGTTGGGCTTGTTCCACTACAGGCACATGAGCACATCTACAGGAATCGTAAACATTTCTACTCCATAAATTCAAGTGGTGTGCCAGGCGGATATGATCATCTCGCACCTGTGTGCCAAATTTCCAGGCTTGGCCCATGACTCATACATCATGTGTAACAGCATTGTACCACAGCTGATGGCCAACCTGCTACCTGAGCGTGCATGGATTGTGGGTGAGTATGCAGAGTTAATTAGCGTTCTGTGTGTGTGACATGCTGTCCTCTGCCATAGTAACATTACAAGGTTTCTCTGTATTTCTCACACCTAGGTGACTCTGCATATCCCAACCCACCTTGGTTGCTGAGCCCACTGCGGAATCCCAGGACCCCGGGTGAAGTCCTCTACAATAATGCCCATGGGAGGACAGGTCATGTAGTGGAGCATACATTTGGTCTCCTGAAGTCACGATTTCGCTGCCTGGACAAGATGGGAGGTGCACTGATGTACTTACCCAGGAAGGTGTGTCAGATTGTAGTTGCATGCTGCATGCTCCACAACCTGGCCATTCGCAAGGAGATCCCCTTGCTCCTGGATGCTGATGAGCAGCCAAGGCCTTCCGCCTGCAAACCAACCTGTGTCCATTGACGAGGATATTGGAGAGGAGGAAGGTGTCGACCTCCGTCAAAAGCTCATCAACCGCTACTTCACTTAAAGGTGAATTACGAGGTACAACGGACCCATTGTCTGATGATGTCGCTGTTTTTGGTAAGGTGTATGTGAGCTTTGTGACTGCAGCCGGTTGTTGACTCTGGTGACTGACAATGTTGCTGGAACAGGGTATTTTGGCACATCTACAGGATGTGTATGTTGGCACTGTTGCTCATTGTGATGTGTGCATGATGGAGTAGCTTGATGGTAAGTGTTGTGTGATGTCTGTGAAGCCAACCCCTGACTAGTGAATCTTGTTCTGTTGTGTTTTCCTAGGTCTCTTCAGCCTCTCCTTGCCTACATACATTCCATACTCCTGGTACATTGTAATCATGGGGAAGACTGCACATCCAGGAATAAACACAGAGCAGAAACAAAGACTTGTGGGTAAGGAGTATTTATTTACAATGGTGACATGTGAGGGGGGGGCATTTTCGATGAGGTGATTAGTGAAGCAGTGAGTTGACAGTTATGGTAAATGAGAGAATTGAGTAGTCACCACATTGATGTGGTGACCAAGTCCAACAGACAGATGCCATTCACAAGGCAGTGTGGGTAAGGACAGTCCAAAAAGTCAATGCAGCAGTGAAGAGGGTTGCCCTCCTGGCTGACTCCATGACTGACGTTTGGCAGGTGCTTTGCCATGGGATACTCCCAGGGATTTCTTGGGATGGCCCCTACGTTGCTTGGCAGGGGGGGGCACTGCTATGGGGCCAGTGGGGTCTCAGGACTCACACTTCTCTGTGGCTGCAGGGAAGGATGTTGAACTGTCATCCTGCGGCACACCAGAGGGAGGTGGAGGTGTTGGTGTGGCCCAGGCCTGTCCCTCAATTCCGCCACTTGCTGGCCCAAGAGGTCCACAATTTGGCCCATGCGATTGTTCATGGACCTCATCAGCAGGAGGAGCTTGCGTGAATCTTCTTCTGATCAGCCCGTTCATAGGCCCCAAGGACTCGGTCGGCATTGTCCAGGGCTTCAGTCCCAGGGTCTGGTTGTCTGTGACTGACCGTTGCCCTCCTACCTGCCCTGCTGCCACGGACCTGTTGCCTCACTACTGTGGGCCGCCGCATCCTTTCCCTGCCCTCCTCAGTTTGTGGTGTGGGCTGGTCATCCTGTGGGACAGGGAGAGTGTTGCAGGCAGCAGTGATGGTGGTGGTGGAGGACGCACAGGCCGTAACAGGAGGGATTTGTGGATAGGTTGGTGTTGCTGCAGATGTGGTGGGGGGATGATGGGGTCCTGGGACCTGTTGCGCCCTGGCACACCAGATAGGCCGTCTTCGAGCTCCTCGTCCTCTGAATCCAGGGAAACCATGTGCTGGGGGGGTGGGGGGGATACTGGCTGCGCAGGCTGCCAATGTTGTCCTCTGCAGTCAGTTATTGGTCACCTGTGGGACAGAGGGGAAATGGTCATTGTAGTGCACCCCGCAAGCTTTGTGTTAGATGTGTATTATTCACTGTTTGTACACCACGCAGTACACTAATCATCACATTGTTTGTATGCACACTACTTTGTCTCCTGACATGATGATGAGGAACATGCATTACTTGTCCATGGTGTGATGTGTTGAAATATACCATGCGCCACGTGCATATTTTGTGATTACAGGGACATGTTGCCATGCAGTGACTAGTGCAACAAAGAATTTATATAAAGCCTCTATGTTGGTTACTGTGCCTGGCAGACGTTACATATGAGCCTGAACTAGCCATTGTCATCTCATGCATACCTTTGTCATGTCATGTGCAAATCTAAATTTATGACTTGAAAATAAAGCATTCCCCTTCAATTGGGGAGCGTCCCCAGGTCACTACTGGTATCCCCAGATGGGGTTCAAATGTTTGCTCTTATGTTTCGCTAAAATAGTTACAAAATTCTTCCACTATTCCTTCTTGTTTCAAATCAAATTAAATTTATTTTTCATTTTTTTCATTCAAGTTGTAATTCACTCCAATTGTGTATTAATTCATGATTCAAATACATTTGATAACTTTATCCAATGCATTTCGGCTATATCTAGCCTTCATCAGGGAACATGTATCTAAAAGAAAGCTTATACATTTCCATTTTTAATCCATGAGGATGCCTATGCGCCATATATATCTAAAGTGCTTATATTGTTGTGGTTTGGTTAAATGTACATAGTGTGGCCTCTTCTCTTAACCAAACTCTGTTTTGTGATCATCGTGAGGTCATGCCACGGTGTGAAGTTCAAAACGTGGTTAGTAGGTGAAACCTAAAAAAGGTGCATATTTAAAAAATACCCAAAAGATTCAATAAAGTATAGGAGTTGTGTGCAACAATGTTCGGTGCAATAGAGCTTCATAACGTACCGCGGTCACATCGGGGATATCCTAATGTTCGAGGCATATGAGCTGCAAATCACACTCTTTGCATTATATCGCCATCTGGTGTTGGGCTCGGATGGTTGCACCTTGTTGTTTTGGAAGGAGTCTTTGTAGTCACAAGATAGGTGACTCCTCCCTTGGACGATAGTGAGCATGGACATCGACTCCATCCTTAGATTGTTTTTTTCCGCCATTGGGTTCGGATGCAACTTTTGCGCACCGGTTCGGAAACTTTGTTTTTAAAACTTTTTCAACGTGCACAACTTCTATAACTCTTCAAATCCTATTCAAACTGCAATGCTACCTTCATCTATTCGATTCCGGTTGTCGACGCGGGCCGCAGGGCCTATCGACGCCGTTGGGGCCTACGGCTCATGGAAAGGACGCCACTCAGAAAATGCCCCCAGTGTGGAGCAAAATTCGCACACAATGACCATCATAAGGTCTGTAACCTGCGTCTCTCGCCAGAACACGACAAATCCAGCTGCCAAGCCTGTGCCTCTTTTTGATCGAAAAAGACTATCTGAAATCGTCGGGCTCGACAACACATCATGGCGCAGAGATCAGCTCCGGAACCATTGGACCACTTCAATGAAGGCCCAGATGTCCCCGAAGAAGATTCCGAAGATCTAGAAATCAATTGTGTCAGAGGCAGAAGACTCAGACGACCCCATCACTGCTGGTCAATGAGTGAGTACTACTGCCCCTGCCCCAACCCCACCACCAAAGCAAAAGGCACCGGTCAAGACTTTGCCTGCTGGCCGAAGTCGAGAACGAAAGCACACTTCAGAAGCCCCGCTGTCGAGCCCGGCACTGAAGAAAAAATATAAGCCTTCCGGTAGCTCGGGACCGAGCAAACCGCATGTAATAGTCCACAGGCACCTTCTATACCGAAGCCAAAACAGCAGTCGGCTCCGAAATTGGTTCCGATTCCTTCCGCGCTGAAAGACAAACCGGCCCGAACACCTCAAGGCCTATCGATAAAATGGCTTTGAATACTTCCAAGCCTAAAGTACACGCTCCTGCTCCGAAACCCAAGTCTTCGGAACCGAAAAACAAGCCAAAGGATTCTACCACGCCTCCTAAGGCCAAAGCGCACAAAACTAAACCACGCTCTGAACCAAAAAAAACGGCGCCGAAAGCGGGTATCGAGGAAGAGGAACTGTTTCATCCAGATCCTGTCGATCCCAAACAGATAAAGATCCTCATTGATCCTGAAACAGGACATGTCATAGCTGTGCCATCAACAGCAAGAACTCACATACTCCTGTTAAGAAGAAGGACTGTGCCACTTCACCTAAGTCTCCTTCTTCTCCTGTCCTTTCCTTCCAATCCCCGTCCTCTCCCTAAACCAGTTACACCACAACCTGTAACTTCTCCACCACACACACCACCTCAAGATGATTGTAGGAACTGGGGTCACCAGTTCCCCAGGGGTAGCCTGGCACGAGCAGGTAGGCACCCGAAAGCTTAGGTGTTAAGTGACTACACAGCACACGCATCCACTCAGACAATAAACGCACACGCAATGACGGAGACCACACCAGCAAGTTTGATTGAAACAATCAAATAATTTTATCTAGAGCAGAGTCAGGGTAATCAAAAATCACAGTATCAATTCATTTCATCAGAGGGGGGTAAAGGGAACAGTTCAATAATAAATATAGCGTCTTGCAATAACTATTTCATAAAGAGATTAGCATTTCATTACTTCACAATAAAACATTTCATTTAAGAATTAGCCTTTCAGTACTCTACAATAAACCAGGGTACATTTCATTAGGCATTAAATACCAAGGCACTCCGCGAAGGTGAGCCTTGCATTAGGCGTGGACCACCAGCTCATCAGGCAAGGATGAGCATGTCATGTAGAAAGAGTCCACATGTCATCAGGTAAGTAACCTGTTCAGTAGGCAAAACAATTAACTTCTCACCAAGCAAGGGAGAATATTTCATTAGATAGGGGTGAAAACTTTTAATCTGCTAAGGATACACCAGGTATGAAGCAATCACAATTTTATCAGTTAAACAAACCTTCCATCATAAATCGGGCATGACCTTTCTTTAGGCAAGAGTTAAACCTTTCGTCATGCAGGAATAAACATTTCATTTAACCTGGGTAGCATTAGCTCTCTCAAACAGCATTTCCTTAGGCACAAGCAAATCACTGGAGTAGCAAGGGTAGAAACCATTTGCCTGAGCAGTAGTAAAACTTTACCTTACGCAAGAGTATCCATCTCCTTAATCAGGAACAACCATTTAATTACTCCAGAATAAACATTTCCTTTAACCCGAACGAGCAGGCATAAACATCTCGTTAAGCAGGAATGACGTTTCATTGATCAGGGCTACCCATTTCATTAAATGTAAAACATTTAACTAGCACAAGTAAAACCTCTCATTAGGTATGCATCAACATTTCATGAAAGATGGGGCCACAGTTCATAAGGAGGAAGAGCTAACACCTCTTCAGGTAAACCAACTTCTCTTTAGGCCAGGACACACCATGCATCAGGCTACAGTACCCAGCACTCAACTGTACCCCAGTCAGGGGTTAACTTTTATCGAGGGGGCCCCCACGGTGTCTTTAGGAGCCCTGGCCCAGTACTTAAAGGGGGGGCCAAACAGGGCCCACAGGGCTTCTCCACAGTTCCCCAGGGGAGGGGTGAACTCGGGGCCTCTTCCGGCCTTCCGCCCTCCTCCCCAGTGGTTTACCTGGTAATCTTCGGGCCTTCTCTGCCCCTTGTGTGGGCCCAATTGACTGGGAGGGCTCCTACCCTCCGTATGGCATGACTTGGCACAGCGCTGCAGTGGGGCCGGTTGCGGGACACCTGTGCCGGTGTAGGGGCCGACCCTGAGTGCGGAGCAGGTCGGGGGAGGCTCTTGCACTTCCCGGCCCCCTCCGTGACGAGACTCAGGCTGGCAGAAGCCTTTCAGAGGAGGCGTAGCCCGGCTGGCCAATCACACTGCAACAGGGGCAGGGCGCGGCCAGTGACGCGGCCGGACACCCCCGTCACGTGGTAGGGGTGGTGACGACGTCAGGCCCAGTGCGGCCTCCTCGTAGCCGACGGCGGCTCCGGGGTCCGCCGCGGGGTCTCCACACAATCGGCCCGGGCTGCGTCAATGACTTGGGCGCACTGGATGGCAGCGCCTCCTCCGATCGCCCTCCTAGGCCTTGCGCGGCCGACGGCAACTCGTCAGCGACCCTCTCTTTGCACTGGGGGCCACCGGGGGCAGAGGACGGGAGCAGGAAGACTCCGGGGGCTCCTGCAGTGTAGCGGTAAGTAGGACAGCCGCTTCCCAGGCAATACGGCGCGGGGGACACGGCGCTTTGGGACCAGGTGCTTCTAAGCGCCTCACGGCAGTCCGGGCACCAGCGTTTAGGGGGGCTCTCCAGTTCCCTGGACGCGGCGCGGCCCAGCGCCCAGCGGGGGGGGGGGGGGCACACACAGCTTCTCGGGCTCCAGAACAGGAGCGGAGGCGGGCTCAGCCAGAGCTCTTCGTGGGCCTAGCGCCTCAGGGCAACCATGGTCTCTAGAGCCACAGGGCTTCTCGGGCCCAGTAGGAGAGTGTTTGGGCGACAGTTCAGGCAGGATAGGTCACACGACAGTGGCAGATCAGCAAAGGGGACCCAGGTGGAGTCAGGGAGGGCAGGGGTGACACAGCGCCGATACCTGGTTGATCCCCAGTAGTCCCGTGGGTAGTAAGGTTTCTTCTTGGTGCCTGGTGGTACTGGCGCTCTTTGTAGACAGTTCCTTGTTTCTTGAAGGGGGGGGTTGAGTTGAGTTGAGGGCTGCTGACAGGATTCCTCAGCAGGTCACTTCAGGTGGTCCCTGGGTTCCCCTCCCGCCGGGCAAGATCAGTGGGCTAGTTCAGGATTCCTCACTCAACTTGAAAGGCAGCACCTAAGCCCTGTCACTTCCAGTGGCATAGGCCCCTGACTAGGCCCTACCGCCTAAATCTCCTATGTGGGTCCCCCAGGTCAGTGATGCCCCAACCGACTGGAAAGTTTCCCTCCCTTTCCTTATATAGCGACAGTTGGCAGTTGGCAGTCATAGCTGCCAAGGTTTCAGAGTGCCATATGTGACATTTTCAAAAATTTTGTGAAATTATGAGTGACACTTTCTCGCGAGCAAAAATCATGCAATTAAGACAATAGAAACTTCTAAATATCAGAAATTACAGCCAATTGAGCAACAAGAAACTCCAAGAACTTCTTGAAACTGTTGCAGAGCACCAGAAATGGAAGGAGACCGAACGTGTGATGGGACAGAGAGCCTGGACAGGAGCTGCAGGGTCCTGGCACTGCTCTGAGGAGCCCAGGAGGTCAGTGTGCGCTCCAAGTGAGGGGGCGAGGGGGCAGATCATGGGACGGAGGGCGGGGGGCACTCTTGCACTACTGAGACAACATTGGCAAGACTTCATCCGGCGGCCTACAATGATAATTATGAGGCTGTGCCGGGCAGGGAAGTGGGGCCCCCGGGCACGCACGTTGCCTACCCCAATGAGCAGCCCACGAACTCACAGAGACTGGTCGTGCACTCTACTAGTGCCTCAAAGCAGCCCAAGAGTGCATCAACAATCATGAACCCTGGTTCCTCAATGAACCAGAGACTCACTCACCAGCAGCAGTAGTGCTGTCTTCATCGATTCTGCTGGGCCAGGCAGAGCAGCCCCTGTACTCCTCCGGGGACCGGGACACTCACACACACCCCACCGGGACGGCTCCTCCTGGTGGGGCTCTCCTCAGCTGCTGGCCAGTTTGCTGCGGCGGTGGCGGGCGCAGGCGGCGGGGCCGCCGTAATCCATGCGGCCGGAGCCCCATGATGGCTGTGAGTGTGAACAAGGCAGCCTGCACTCCCCGCCCGCGCCGCTTACCTAGCTTCCTGTTCCTGTGGCCCGGACAGACGTGACGGCATACCGCCGCACATCCTAATTCCGGCCCCGGCCTGGCTGTGGTTGGTGATTGGCTCTGGCGCAGACTAGTATCATGAGACTGACACTCACTGCTGTGTCATGAGCCTTGCCGGCGCCGCCCGTGAATTGCCGTATTTTCTGTTTCCAGGGCAACAGGCCCTGGCTGGCAGAGTGTGTGTTGATACATTTGTAGCCGCACGGCCGGCTCAGTCTCAGAGAGCTCAGCTGCAGGCAGTGTCAGTGTGTTAACGTTACGGGACAGGCACAGGTGCACCTCGCAGCAGTCAGAGAGCCACGGGCACAGTGTGACAGGCGCGTTGGTGGCAAATGCGTGACATTTCATTTCAGTGCGGTGATGCGGATCACCGCACTGAAATGCGTGAGTGTCACACGTGTTGCGTGACACTTGACAGGACTGGGCAGTGGCAGTTGGTGTCACCTCCCCTATTCTAGAAGGTTCCAGGAGCTTCCCTCATTCTAGCTATTGGCAGGCTGGTATCGCAACATTGTTTAAGGGTTCCAGCCAGCTCCTGGCTACTAGAGTGTGTCTACAAAGACCGTGCTGCGGTAGCAGGGGTCAGAGGCAGCCATGTTAGGGAAAGAGAGCACCTGCACCTTAGCATTGATTTTTAACATTACACAGGCATCTCAACTACACAGGGCCTATACAACTTTATTACGTGGGGGGGACATCCAGAATTAAGGGAGCGAAAAGCGAAAAATTTCAGGGAATAGGCCAAGTCCAACAATGATGGTGAGGATGATTTAGGGGGAAGAGACACCCTATTGACCCGTTCACAGATCCACATCCTATACTACAGGATGACTGGGATTTCAACGACCCAATAGATCCAACAAACCTCCCAAGCCATACCCAACAAAACCATCTCCCCCTGACGACAATATTGGTTTTGGTCAACTCATTAATAGGGCTGCTGTTTTTCATTGTGTGACTATGCACTCAGACACACCAGAGGAGGATTTCCTTTTAGATACATGTGAACAGTCTTAGAAATCGGTACACATATTACCAATGATCAAAGGGGTCATTAAACATGTCCCTGATGTATTCAAAGATCCTGTAAGAGCCACAAAACTCAAGCAAATGACCTCATTCAAGAAGGAAAATTAATAACAAATGTCTCAATTAAATGTGCCCTTGATGCAGCAGACACTGCTTCAAGATCCATTAATACTAGTGTACTGCTCAGACGACATGTCTGGCTACGCATTTCAGGCTTTAAGCAAGAGTTCCAGACAACCATTCTAAATCAGCCATTCAATCAAGAACACCTTTTTGGACCGGCTGTGGACACAACTCATGATAAAATGAAAAAAGACACATTTACTGCAAAGTCCATGGGAGCATTACAGTCTCCACAAACATGTGGTTCCTTTCGTCGCTCCTTTTATAGAGGAGCCTCTAAAAACATCAGTACAGATACCTCATCTTCATTCCATTCAAAATCACCACCCAAACATCCCCCAACAGAGGATATTTTAGAGGAGGTTACAGAGGGAAATACAACAAAGGAAGAGGATGAGGTAACAATAGCACTCGTACCTCCCCTGCTTCTAAACAGTGACTTCCCTCCACTCCCACCAGGCCATTCCACTCCAGTCAGGGGAAGATTATCACAGTTCCTACCGTCTGGAACTCCTTCACAACAGACAAGTGGGTAAGACAAATTATCCAACATGGTTACTGCCTGGAACTTACAGCTACCCCCCCAAACATACCACCCAAGCAGCGTCATATGTCCACAGAACATCTTACACTTTTAAAACAAGAAGTTCACTCACTGCTTCAAAAGCAAGCCATAGAGACAGTCCACTCACTACATCAGGGAACAGGAGTTTACTCCCTATATTTCCTAATCCCCAAAAAGGATGGGACTCGAAGGCCAATAATCGATCTCAGACCCCTCAATCTGTACATACACTCCGATCACTTTCACATGATCACTCTGCAACAAGTGCTTCCACTGTTCCAACAAGGATACTTCCTTACCACACTAGATCTCAAGGACATCTACTTCCACATTCTCATACATCCTTCTAACAGGAAGTATCTAAGGTTCGCGGTGGACGGACAACACTATCAGTTCAAAGTCTTTCCATTCAGAGTCACCAACGCACCCAAAGTGTTTACCAAATGCCTGGCAGTGGTAGCAGCACACCTAAGAAGACAACAAATTAATGTCTTCCCATATCTCGACGACTGGCTAATAAAACCCAAGTCATTCAACCAGTGTATTCAACACACACTTATCAAACCGTACAAACGCTGCACGGCTTGGAATTCACAATCAACTACACCAAGTCGCATCTCCAGCCCTCTCATGTACATCAATATCTAGGGGCCACAATAAACAATTCCACAGCTCTAGGGTATCCCAGTCCAGCCAGGATAGCCAGTATACAAGCTCTAATTACCAAATTTTAAACACAACACTCTCTCCCAGCCAGAGTGTTTATGCAACTAATAGGCATGAGGGAATCTTTCATTTTTATTGTACCCTATCCAAGACTTCAAATGCGTCTCTTACAAGAATGTCTAGCACATCAGTGGAATCGGGCTAAAGGACAACTTACAGATCTGGTGTTGGCGGACAGCTGCGCACACCGCTCTCTGCAGTGATGGAACATAACAAACTTATCCAAGGGGCGGCCGTTCATCGAGCCAGTTCCACAGATAGTTCTAACAGACGCCACACTCACAGGATGGGGTGCCCATCTCCTCAATCACACCACTCAAGGCAAATGGACCACTCAACAGAAGAGCTCCATATCAATCATCTGGAACTACTAGCAATATTCCTAGCACTGAAATCATTCCAACTCCATGTGCAAAACAAGGCTGTCCAGATAGACAAAATGACAGCCATGTATTACATATAAAAACAAGGAGGCACACAGTCTCTGTAGCTGTCCAAGTTCTCACAGAACATTTGGAGGTGGACCATTCCCCAAAAGATATACCTCTGTGCAGAACATCTTCCAGGATTTCACAATCAGATTGTGGATCTGTTAAGTCGACAGACACAACAGATTCATGAATGGGAACTACATCCACAAGTTCTACCATTTTTCCAAATGTGGGGCCAACCAGACATAGATCTGTTTGCCACACATGAAAACCCAAAATGCCCAACCATCCCCGCCTGGTTACCACACCCGCTGTCCAAGGGCAATGCAATATGGATGAACTGGTCAGGCAGATTTGCGTATGCTTTTCCGCCACTCCCACTGATTCCATTAGTGGTACGCAAGCTCTGACAACAGTCTCTAAAATTGATCCTAGTGGCTCCCACATGGGCACGTCAACCGTGGTTCACCAGACTGTTGGAACTCTCACTAGTCCCACACCGAAAACAACACCTCTCCCCCTAACTACTAACGCAGAACAATGGAGAGATAAGGCACCCCGATCCAACTCAGCTGAACCTAGCAATCTGGCTCCTGAAGTCTTAGAGTTTGCTTACCTTAACCTTCCGCTACACTGTATGAACATCATTAAAGAAACCAGGCGGCCTCCCACCAGAGCTTGTTATACAGCAAAATGGAAGAGATTTGCCATTTACTACACATTTACAATCATATCGATCCACTGGATGCGTCCATCCAGAATATCATTTCCTATTTGCTACATTTACAAAGATGTAATTTAGCATACTCATCCATACGTCTACATTTAGCAGCAATTGCCGCTCACTAACAAAACAGACAACAATTTTCACTTTTTAGAATCCCAGCAGTTAAAGCCTTTATGGAGGGCCTTAAAAGAATCATTCCTCCTAGATTACCGCCCTCTCCGGTGTGGAATCTCAACATTGTACTTACTAGGCTCATGGGACCCCCATTTGAACCTTTACATAAAGGTGAACTTCAGTTCCTCACATGGAAAGTAGCTTTCCTTATCGCAATCACCTCTCTTAGAAGAGGGAGATCCAGGCTTTAACCATACAAGAACCCTTCTTACAAATACATTGTAACAAGGTAGTTCTCAGAACGAATCCAAATTTCCGTCCTAAAATCATCTCTGCTTTTCATCTTAACCAATCAGTATAGTTACCAGTATTTTTTCAAAACCCAGACTCCGTAGCAGAGGGAGCTCTTCACACGCTAGACGTCAAAGGAGCTCTACTTTATTACATTGACAGGACTAAATCCTTTCGAAAAACAAAACTATTGTGTGTAGCTTTCTCTCCATCGCATAAAGGTAATCCCATCTCTAAAGCTGGGATTGCAAGGTGGATTGTTAAATGTACACAAATATGCTACCAAAAAGCCAAACACACATTAACAGTTCCCCCTAGGGCGCATTCAACACGCAAACTAGGGGCTTCTATGGCATTCTTAGGGATCATTCCCTAGAAGACATCTGTAAAGCAGCAACATGGTCTACAACACACACCTTCACTAAACACTATTACGTTGACGTGCAAGCCAAGCAAAAAGCTTCTGTGGGCCAAGCTGTTCCTAAAACACTTTTTCAAACTACTGCAACCGATACAGGTGACCACCGCTAGGAGAGATACTGCTGTACAGTCTATGCAAAGTGTGTGATCTGTAGCTCATATGCCTTGAAAGGAAAATGCTACCTACCAGTCTGCATCTGTTCTTGGCATGTAGAGCTGCAGATCCACCCACCTCCCCGGGACCTGTATCTGTTCCAGTACTATCTTACTTAGATATACACTCATGGACATCTTTTTTTTCTACTAACTCCATCATTTCCCATGATGGCGAAAAACAATCTAAGGATGGAGTTGATGACCATGCGCACTATTGTCCAAGGGAGAAGTCCCCTATCTCGTGATTACAAAGACTTCTTCCAAAACAACAACAAGGTGCAACCTTCCGAGCCCAACACCAGATGGCGATCTAATGCAAAGTGTGTGGATCTGCCGCTCTACATACCAAGAACAGATGCATACTGGTAACTAGCATTTTCCTTTACGTGCGGTGTCTCCGCTGTCCTAGCGGCAGTTTGGTGATTTTCCTCCGCGAATCCGACCGCCGCGGAAGGATTTTGGCCTTCTCCGCCCACTACGAGCAGTTTTTCGTTGCCTTGTTCCGCCGCTGTGGGATTTTTTGGGAGGTTGATCCTAATTGTACCGCCGTTTTTTCTGTGGTACCGGCGGGCGGCTGATTTCCACTACCATGGCGGTCAGGGGGGTTTCTGACCACCATCCCAATATACCCCCTAAGTTAGGAATGTCTATCTAAATTAGGAGAGGTGACATGTAAGGGATAGAACAAAATATAAGTTCCAAAATATCTGCTAGAAATGGGTACCAATAGTCATGATGAAAATTAATATCCAAGTTCAGTCATGTAGTGGCCCATTTTGCAATGCCTCCTTAAAATCTATTTGACTTGACTGAAACTGATGAGCTAAAAACAAATAATCATCCTGTGTCTTTGCAATGTTGTGAGAATCCAGAAGCACTTGGGGCTAAGGCAGGACGAGGGCAAATCTCCCATGCTTCTTCAACAAGACATTTGTGAATGAAATGTGTCCTTTTAATGACAAACTTATTCAAGCACAATCTACCTCACTTGATAAAGGGTTCTCTGGAGTACACTTGGGTGTCACTGCCGTATGTTTCAGGAGTTATTCACAATTGTTGTCCCACACAAATTCATTTTGAGTCAAGAGTAAACAGTGACATTGTTAAATCTCTCTTAAAAGTGTACATTTATAGAAAAAATCGAATTGGCCACAAAATCATAGTAAACCACATTGTCATGTTAATATAAATAGCCCAAATTGCTTCCTTAATTAGGATGCCGATGCTACGTAATCAGTAAGACATGATCTACCTCACAAAACATTCCCATCATTGTGCTACATTGAGTGTCAGCGGCACACAATATTAACTTTCAAAGCAACCATACAGGACCAACAGACTAAACATGTCTCCTCAAACTCAATTGGATCACCATTGTTTACTTCAAAATGCCCCTGAAGCAATAGGAAAGTCTACACTACTTTACATAACAGATGATTTTAGCAAGCAGGGCAATGATACTTCCAGAAACTTCGAAAACAACGCATGTTCTTTTCATAGAAGCGGAATATAAAATATTAGACAAACTTCAAAATGACCTCGCATTTCATGAAAATCAGTTTGGCTATAACCACACCTGAATTAGATTAAAGAAAACCTTGAAGATTAGTATAACACTCAAGCATGCCTTCTTAAAGTCGGTTTAAAGATGGGGTTGCCTGCAAAAGAATGCACTTTTGTCTAAAAAAAATACTACCACATAAAACTATTTGTGCTTTCTAGGAACATGTAGGGATGTTTTAACAGATGACTTTGTGTTTTTTATGTAGATGGTGTGTTTGGCCTACAGAAACGATAGATAGATGGTTCATATTCATGCGCCTCAGTTTTGAAAGCAACGCAACACAGCTTGCAAAATGTGATGTTTTTCTAATGCCTTTTGTGTATTTTCATTTATTTAATGTACCTCCTAATGAACCCTGGTTAGAATCATAGTCATCATTTTGAGAGCTAGGACAGTAACTTTTCATGTTTTCTTCTTTCACCCTGCCTCCTGCATTTAAATTGGGAGCCGTCCCACTTTCTAGCACCACATTTCATTTTTTCACCTTTCAAATGCAGGTAAGTAAGCTGCCATTGCCACTCCATTGTCCACCTACTCTTTGTTTTATTACAACACAGCATGGTTATGAACTTTCTTAAATTATTCTTTATCGATCTTTCTGAAACAGAATGAATGGAAATAAATCATATTCACAATTGGACAATGGGATTTTTGTATACACATATATACATTAAGACACTATCCCCCAGATGCATCAAAGTTATGTTTTGCGAGTCCTTAATAGCGAATTTTAAGGATTCGCTATTAAAGACTCGCAAAACGGGATGCATGTAGGAATCGCAATGCTATTTGCGATTCCTACTGATTCCTTATTTGCGATTCGCTAATTGCTAATCGCAAACAAGGAATGGCTTTCCCATTCATTCCTATGGGCCTAAAGGCCCATAGGAATAAATAGGGAGTCATTCCTTATTTGCAATTAGCAATTAGCGAATCGCAAATGTGCCGCAATTTCAAGGGTGCCAGGGTGTCCAAAGGACACCCTGTTGCACCCCTGAAATGGTAATGTTCACTGGTGTTGCGCACACACATGTCCCAAGGACATGTGTGTGTGTAATATACTACTTAGAAAAATGCACTAAAGTGCATATTTCTAAGTTTTTGCTATTTACCACGTAGTTTGAATTCGCGGTAAATAGCGACCCCAGATTGCGAATTCGCAATCTTGGAATGGTTCTTGCATTGCATTTAAGGAATCGCAAATTGCGATTCCTTAAATACAATCACAATTTGAGAACTCGCAATTATTTGCGAATTCTTAAATTGCGAGTGCATGAACCCTTGATGCATCTCAAATGCCATTTTTGCGGGCGCAAACGGCCGAATTTTGCGATTCGCACCGTTTGCGCTCGCAAAAATGCTTGATGCATCTACCTGTAAGATACACTAGATTCTCAAAGTTTTCGGAAAATCCTTTGTCTGGTATGTAGTCGGTCTTTGGGTGTAAGACAAAAAACAAAGATGGAAGAGGAGCAATGTTGGAAAGAGATAATAGGCCACAGTAACAGTGAATCTGCACTAATGAAAGCTGTGAAAAACATACACATATTCTCACCTATTTTCGTCCATTCACATGCCATATGGGACTGACATTAGTCTCTGGTTTGAATTACTTTCTTCTCAAGTGTTACAGACTAACATATTTTCAGTTACTAGCTTAAGAGCTGACATGGCTGGCCACAAAAAACTGAAAGTGCTCTGGGACTGGGGCAGTACACGTCTTCACTTGTGCTTCAGCTCTGCTGCAGTATCAGAAAATAAAAATATCTCCCAGGTTCACGTGTGAGTTATGTAAAGGGCGCACTGCCACTCTTTGAGCTGTGGTACCAGGGTTGGAATGCTGACAGAGCAATCAGACAGTGCCCGATGGGCTGGTCTGACAGGTCAGAGTATGGGCCAGATTTGTGGCTGTTAGTGTGCTGGCCTATGGTGTGAAGGGCCATTGTTTACTGATACTTTCCCTGATATTACCACAAATATTACCCACAGCAAGTTCAAAACCATATGTAGTCTTCCATACCTTGCAAAACACGTATACAGCTTTCTTTACAAGTTTAATCGGCCCCAATGTACAAACATGGGCCACTTTTTAGCTATCTAATTCACTAATGGGGTCACTTTTATTGTGCCCAGGCCTATTTTTTGGGCGTCACAGCTTTATCTAGGTGCTCTGGGTGCAAACAGGGACAGCAAACCCTACTACTTATAAGGTGCTTATCTCAGAGCAGATGCGAACTTGCACAACTTCCCTGGGGAAGCGAAATACTAAAAGACAGCTGCTTTTTGAAGCAGCTGCTCCGTCTTTCACAGTACAGGCAGTACCCGGCCTGCTCTGGAAAGGGGGACAGCGATCCACCTGAGGGTGGGTACACTGAGTGAATGCACCCGTCTGAAGAGGTATACCTTTGATATCTATGCGACCCTCTTTCCCCCCTTCTTAGGGTGCCTATTTGTGGCGGAGAGTCAGTGCATCCACTGATGCCCGCTTTGCCTCTGCACCCCCTTCCATAGTATGGCAGAAGTTAAGAGTTTCCTTCATCTGCCTGGGGTCTCACCCCCTTCAAATGACTTAATACCCCTTTAGGATCGAGCCATGTAATAATAATAATAAGGGTAGCTTATAAAGCGCTTGGTTACGCAGAAGCGTGCCCCCACGCTACAACTGAAGAACTCTGTGCGAGGTCTGCAGACCAGTGATCAGTTATCTGGAGAACAGGTATGTTTTTAGATTCTTGCGGAAGCTGGACTCAGTTGAATCAAGGCGGAGATGGAGAGGGAGGGAATTCCAGCTTTTTGCTGCCAGATAGCGGAAGGAGCGTCCTCCCATGCGGGCCCTTTTGACTCTAGGAACCCGGAGTAGGCCCCCATATGAGGAACGCAGATCGCGTGCTGGTGTATACCTTCTCACTAAGTTCTGGAGTGGGATGGGTGATTTTTTTGCCAGGATGCGGTGACAGGTGCAGAGGGCTTTGAATTCCACTCTGCTTTTTACTGGCAGCCAGTGGAGGGTTTTGAGAGCGGCTTTGGTGTCTGATCGTTTAGGGATTTTTAAGATGAGACGGGCTGCCGCGTTCTGTATTACCTGAAGGCGATTCATAGCTTTGCAGGTGGTACCGAGGTAAAGTAGGTTACCATAGTCTAGGCGTAATGTCACAAGGGCATGTACCAGTGTTTTCCGTGCTGACATGGGAAGGAGGTCAAGGACCTTCCTTATGGTTTTTAAGACGCTAAAACCGACACCTGCAACTCGGTCTATTTGGGGTCCAAAAGATAGGTCAGCGTCGAGCCACACGCCAAGGTTTTTGACTCCCTGACTGGGTGTGGGAGCCTCACCCAGGCATGGAGGCCACCATGCCGATGACCAAGCAGATGGGTTCCTCCCCACCACGATCACCTCGGTCTTGTTGCCGTTTAATTTAAGGCAGTTGGTGGACATCCAGGTTGCAAGTTCTTGCATGCAATCCCTGAAACTGTCCGTCGCAAGACCGGGTGCACGCGATAGGGAGATAGCCAGCTGCGTGTCATCGGCGTATGACACGATGCTCAATCTGTGACTCACGGCAATTGAAGCCACTGGAGAGACATAGAGATTAAACAAAGTTGGGCTCAGGGACGAACCCTGGGGAACGCCCTGTCCCAGACCTATGTCTCTCGAGTAGTGGTCGCCTTGGCGAACCTGGAAGCTTCTCCCTGTCAGGAAGGATTGTAGCCATTGGAGTGCAGCTTCGGATATTCCTCCGTTATTCAGACACTGTAGCAAGTTGTCTTGCGCTACAGTGTCGAATGCTGCACTCAGGTCCAATAGGATGAGGGCCATGGTATGTCCCTCATCCACCCCCTGACGTAGGGTCTCTACTGCTGATAGGAGTGCGGACTCTGTAGAGTGGCGGGGGCGGAAACCGAATTGGGTGTCGTGCAGTAGGGCAGCCTTTTCCACGAAGTCCATTAGCTGTATATTGACCGTTTTTTCCGCCACCTTGGCCAGGTAGGGAAGGAGTGAAATTGGGCGGAGGTTGTCAAGTTTCTCAAAACTGATGGTAGGTTTCTTCCTGAGGGGTAGAACGACCGCCTTTTTCCAATCCCTAGGTACTGTCTTGGTGCTAAAAGATACATCGAGCAGATGTCTGATGTATGGTTCTAGTACCCTTAGACTATCTGTCAGGCGTTTGGGTGTGGTTGGGTCTCGAGGAGAGCCCGACTTCACCGACCTACAGATTTTTAGAAGATCTTCCTTGGGAGGGGTAACGAAGTTTGTAAGTCTTGGTTTATCTCCCCACTCCCTTGGGCTTTCAACAAACTCTGCCCCGGTTTTGGGCTGCGAAGGGAATGCTGAGTATATTTTTGTTATTTTTTCTGAAAAGAAGTCTGCGATTTTGTCACACAATTCTGGCGAGCAGTCATCAGGGACAATAGCTGAATTTCCGCTTGAAAGAGTTTTATAGAGTGAGAACAGCTCTTTCGTCGAGTTACCAGCCTCACTGATCCTAGACGTAAAATATGCTGTTTTCGTCTTTCTGATTAGTCCATGGTAGGTTCGTCTCTCGGTTAGGTACTTAGTTCTGGTTTCATCAGAGAAACTCTTGCGCCATTCTCTTTCGGTTCTTTTCAGTGCGGTTTTCTGGACTCTAAGTTCAGCGTTGAACCATGGGGCGGTTTTGTTTATGCGGCCCCCAGATTTGGTTTTTAGCAAAGGGGCTGTGCAATCTAGTGCCTCATTAATGCGTATGCAGAGGTTAGCATTGGGCGTGTCCGCCTCTTCCCCCCCTGGGCTTCCTCCTTTCCTCAATTCTTCACAGAATTTGGACTGAGAGAAAGTTGCCCATTTCCGTTTGAGGTGGTGCATGACTGATGGCTGTGGGGGTCTGCATCCGGGTATTCGTATGGAAAAAGGGACCAGATAGTGGTCCGACCAAGGAATGGGAATAGGGGTCATGGCTTCCACTTCCCCCCAGTTGACAAATATGGGGTCCAGCAGATGACCCAGTTGATGGGTAGGGCCTCTAACAATTTGGTTCAGTTGAAGGGCTCTCAGTGCCTGACCAAAATTCTTACTGACGTTGTCTGAGGGGTTATCAAGATGTAGATTGAGATCCCCGAGAACCAGAAACTTGTCATTGCACAGTGCAGTTTCCATGATTCCTTCGACCAGACTCTCCTCGAACCTGGCTATGGGGCCTGGGGGTCTGTAAATTAACATGCCCTTTAGTGTGTAGTTATTATTCACTTTGACAGTGAAGCTCCCTGCTTCACTGTCCAGGATGGGAGAGCTGTCAAGCTGGCATCGTAGGTTTTCGCGGGCTATAATTGCGATGCCACCTCCTCTGCCTGTGGGAATGTCCTGTCTGTGTATTGTATACCCTCCTGGAATTGCCTCAAGGGCATGGGGAGTAGACTAATTATCTAGCCATGTCTCTGTTAGAAACACAAGATCCCATTGTTTCTCGGTAAGTAGGTCATAGAGGTCTAGCCTGTGTTTTCCCAATGAGCGTACATTAAGTAGTCCGCATTGTAAGGTATAGCCCATACTGGTTATATTCTTACCATGGTCAAATGAGAAGTGACAGTATTCGCAACCCATGACGTTTTCCACGCATAGACTATGCTTGCAGGAGTCGTCGATATTGTGGCATAGGTTCAGTAGATCTTGCTTGCTCCACCGTATGTGGCCATCTGGAGGAGCAGGGGGTATGGCCCTGGACCGCGTACGACCGCGGACGGGCGCCTTAGGCGTGCCTTCGACACGCAAACGGCGCTCCCGCTGCGCTCGTCCGCTGCGCTTGCGTGGGAGGCACATTAAGTAGAGGGATTGTGGGCGTGGCCTGTCAGATGGGCGTGGCCTCGCGTCTGCTGCGATGGCGATCGTGATCAAAACAATGTCACTAAACAGCGCTAGTTCCGCTGAATGTGAAAAGCCTGAATGGCGATTTTGCCCAGAAGAGAGCTCTAGTAAGGGTGGAAAGTTTTAAAATATGATAGACAAAAGATAAACAAATTTTTAAAACAACGAGTATCTCCTCCGGCTTCCGCCTCAGAGGTTAAGTTCCCAGTGGCCGCGCTTTTAGTCAGCGCTAGTTTTATTGGCGGGGATGGTGGGCGTGGCCTGTCAGATGGGCGTGGCCTCGCGTCTGCTGCGATGGCGATCGTGATCAAAACAATGTCACTAAACAGCGCTAGTTCCGCTGAATGTGAAAAGCCTGAATGGCGATTTTGCCCAGGAGAGAGCTCTAGTGAGGGTAGAAAGTTTTAAAATATGATAGACAAAAGATAAACAAATTTTTAAAACAACGAGTATCTCCTCTGTGCTATCTGTAATACAGAGGAGGACAGTGCAAGTGTCTGCTTCAGGCCCGGCTCCAGGAATTTTTATTTGGGTGGGCCAAGGGTGCATTTGGGTTGGCCACTGCGGGCTTGATTTGTTGCATATATGTCTAGGCAGGCCTGCTTCAGGGCCCTCCTTTATCTCCTCTGAGTCTTACAAGGCCCAGTAAAACTCACTCTTTTCCAAATCTCTTTTTAATGTTATCACTCCAAAAAGTGTTTTTTTCCATGTAATGTTCTTTTGATGGGAAGAGGAGGTTTCTGAGGTGGGAGTATCAGGCAAGTAATATACACGAAGAGGGGTGGAAAGGAAAGAAAAACATATAACAAAGCATACAAGCAGTGACACAGTTGTGTATTTTGAAAAACTGCCCTCACTCACACACAATGTGTGTGACATGCTTCATCATCGGGTCTGCTGCGACGCCCAGGCGTAGCCACGCTCAGGCGGAGCATAGGGAGGGGAAACATGAAATACAAGGACAAAGTGCAACACAAAACTGAAAGTGACACCAATGTTCACAACGAGAAAAGACAAACCAGGATTGGGTACTGTGACAGAACAAACGTGCAGTCAAAAATAGTGAAGTTAAAACTGGCTCCTGGATACCCAATTTGACTTTATTGATAGGTTCTAAGGTCAGGATTAAAACTGAATTACGGATGGTGGTGTTAAAGTAGGAAATTAGGAACCCCTAACACCCATCCTCTACTGCTAATGTCAACATGTTTCGACCTAAGCGTGCCCTCAGATTGTCGGTCACATCGGTCTTCTTCAGGACGTTTGGCTGTTCCAGTCTCCTATAGTACCCCCCTTACCTTAGTCTGGTGCTATAGAGGTACTAGTAGGTTTCTCAATCAATAAGGTCCATGTGGAGGGAATTCCGCCAGCACGGATGACATGTACTGCAAGGAAATAAATGGCATTCACAACTGTCAATAAGGCCAAATATTGCCTATACTGCAGTGTTTCAAAACAGCATATTTCCTCGTCTTGTAAAATGCCCCTCCATCTTAAATATATTTCTTTGTTTCAAACCCACAGGCAACTGCTAGCCAGTCAGTTGACCCTACCTTAAACCAATCGTTACAAAAATTAATAAAAAAGTGTGTCCCACTAATCTTTTAAAAAATACCAAACATATCGTAAATGGCTATCACAGGAAGATTATAATCCCCACTGGGTAACTTTCTGATCTTTTCGTAATCCATAATATGTACCCATATATATGTATCCTACTCGTTCATTACAAAAAGTACCAACTCACCGAGTTTATTATGAGATTAAACTCGACCTGGCGTTTGGGGTGAGGAGTTCCAAAGAGCACATTCCTATGTCATAAAACAAACGGAAATTCACAAATGCAGAAATGCCAGAATCATGACATGCATCCATGTCTACATAGTTATACGCCCCTCTAGACAGGTATAAATCCTTTAACTCTCTGTGTAGAGTTCGAGAGGATAAACCTAATCGGCATTAAGAAGTCCGAGTGTCCTCAAAACACCCGTACTAACCAGTCTCTTTTAGTACTCAATAGAAAGTCACCCCCCAATTAGGGCATGAGCCAGCTCCCCATACAGTACCTCGTATGTGGCTTTGAATTGAAAACAAGGACTGACCACGTCGTTCCTACAGCAGTACTGATATAAAACACGGGATCAAATTTCCTTGCATTCAAACTCACCCATGTCCCTACGGTATATTAAAACGGAAGGGAATGTCCTCACACACACTCTCTCTCCCCGTAAGCCCACATTCAATATCCAAAGCCATGTATCTTACTGCTCTGGCGGAAATCTCCGACACCACTTGTGCCCCTCAAAACGCCGCCGCCAAGATGCCGGTGGGATTGTAAACACGCAAATATGTACGCGTGTGGACTCTCTCCGGCATCTCGGGCGTCGCAAGCGCGATGACGTCATCTCGCGCACGTGCGAAGTCAACGTCTCCCGTCAGCAGTCTGGGAAATTTAGTTCAACTTCCCTTGCCAGTCCCGATAATTAATCAGTTGTTCAAGAACCATTATTCATACATCTTTTTGCTTATTATATGCCACTTAGGGCGTCTAAGTGTGTCCACAAATCTGGGCCGACTACCCTAGTGGTCAAATAGGTAAAAGGCAGGCAAGCTACAAAAGCTGGTAGTGTCGGAAAATATCAGGCAAGTGACACTTCTTGGGCTCCCTCTGTGCGAGCCTTCAGGGAGAATTCCTCTTCATTACTACCTCCACCTGACCAAGGACTCTGCAACGCACTCCCTAACAGGCTTGATTAGCCACTATTCCTCTCCAGTGCACCTTATCTCACAGATGACCTTGGGCCCCAGCCCCATATCAGGCCCCATCGGACTCCACTTTCATTTTTCCCGGTAAAAACATTAGTAAAATAACCTTCATACTTAAAACATTGAATATAGCAGTAAATATAATTAGCACACACTTTAAAGTATGTTCCACAGTAGCCCTTATGGCCCGACTGCTAATTAAATAAACAAAAACAGAAAGGCCATGACAGAGCCGGCTTCAGCCCTGATGCGAAAGTCTTTTTTGGCGCAGCACCAATAACCTCTTTCTCCATACATACCTTTACTACCACCTTCCAACAGTGTCCCTCATCCCTCCATGGCCCCCCTATTGACCTCCTCTTCAGATTACCTCACTGCCACCCTCCACGAGTGCCCCTCATCTCTCCGTAGCCCCCCCTATTGAACTCCTCTTTGGACTCCCTCACTATCACCCTCCACCAGTGCCCCTCATCTCTCCATAGCCCCCCTATTGACCTCCTCATCAGATTCCCTCACTGCCACCCTACACCAGTGCCCCTCATCTCTCTGTAGCCCCTCCCCATAAGGACCTCCTCCTCAGATTCCCTCACTACCACCCTCCATCAGTGCCCCTCATCTCCCCCTAGCTCCTCCCTCCACCCCATGACCTCTTCCTCGGATTCCCACTACCACCCTCCATCAGTGCCCCTCATATCTCCCTAGCTCCTCCCACTACCTCCTCCTCGGATTCCCTCACTGCCATCCTCAACCAGCGCCCCGCACTGACGCCTGTTGCTTCCCTGAGTGTCCCGCTACGTTCCACCACCTGGGGACTGGACCGGACGCCTGCTCCTGCCTACAAGCACTCTCCTGGCTGCCCCCGGCACGGGCCTGCCTGGCCCAACCTGCCATCTTGGGGCCTCCTGCGGCGGCGTTTGGTAATATTGGACGGCCTCCTGTGACTTGCGCACCGTTCCCTGGGCCGCCCCTGGACAGAGCAGGCTGCCCGACTTGACTGTTTTGCACGGCACCACATCCGATTGGAGTGTGGGGACGGAACTTGCTTGCAGCATCAGTGGACCGGCTCGGGCCTGCCGCAACCTCCATCCTGGCCTACGACAGGCGCTAGACCTGCCTGAGCCCATCAAGCCCAAGAGCCACGCATCCAAAGTAAGCGGTGATCGGCTCTGGATTTGCACAACGGGGGCCTGCTTTCCACTCTTCCCTCCGTCTTCCACCCTTAGCTCTGGCTGGTGAGAGGCCTCGCCACGCTGTCACATTTGCTGCCCCCTTTGAGTATACACCCTTGCCTGCAACCCGCCCTATAAACATTACCTTCCTCTTGTGCCGCTGACCAGTTGCAGCCATTGGTCCTGCTTGCCCTGCTTCCTGGCAATGCCTTAATATTAACCAGGAGAAGTTTCATCGGCTTGTTGCACCTGGATAATTCTACTGCTACCTCCACAGCTCTATCCTGAGGCCTGAATTACACTGTACTAGGTTCTCACCTTTCCTTGCCATGCATCAACCTGTGCTGCCCCCTTGAACAGTCGCTGTAAGGGGGACACCTACGCCAGGGAGCGGTGGCTGCCCATGACTGTCTCTGCGCATTACAGTGCACCTCCATCTGAGCTGTTGGGACCTGTGATGCCTCATTTTGCTTCAGAAACCAGCGGGCCAGGCTCAGCTGTGATACCGCACAACATTCCCTCCCTGGTTCCTTAGGTGGTGTGTGCGACACACTTGGATGCAACAAACTGTACCTCACCCCGTGCGCTTCTTTCATGGTCACCCAGAAACGGATTGACCCAGTTGAGGTTCCTGCCCTATGGTCCCTCCTCCCCACTGTTGAACTCTGCTTGAATAGCGTGGGGGACCCGCCGCACTCCCTTTGCCCTCGAAGGACCCGGGCCGAGACTGCTTCAGTCCTGCTCAGCTTTTGGCATACCTCAGACATCAATATGCCACACTATTGCGTTATACTTTCGTCTCGGACACTTGCTGACTGTGGTGCCGCCTTTCTGCCATGCCACGAAGCAAATCCAACAAGAATACTCCAGTCAGTCAATTGAAAGACAATCCTATCACTTCTCTGTGGCTCAAAACCGACCCTCTGATCATGACCACCACCGACTCCCACTCCCACTCTGGTGATCCTGCTGCCGCCCCCTCATGCAGGCTTATATGAACAGTTTCCTGCAAGAAATAAGATCTTAAATTGGCTCTCTCAAGTTGGAATTCAAAACCTGCCTACATGACCTTAAACGTGATGTTACGGAGCTAGGGGGGTGCGTTGATGATCTGGAACACACAGTAGACGCCTGCTCAGAGGATCAGGAAAACGTATGGTGAAGAATGGCCGCCTCGGAGGAACAACATATTGACCTTTAACTAAAGCAGTAGGACTTGGAAAACAGGAGCAGGAAGAACAACTTCGCATTAGGGGAGTCCACAAAGGGGTAGAGGGTTCTGACATCATGACGTTCACGGCGGACTTTCTCCAGGCGATACGGAGGGATGATGACGCCTACCCCCTGTCCTGAACAGGGCTTATCGAGTGGCCATGGCCCCGCGGCGCCGGACACTGTCCCTGATATTCTCACATAATAAATGGAAGCTATTCTAAAAGCCTTGTGCCGTAAAGCGGGCCTGATCTTCAAAGGCCACTCTATACAGATATTCCTCGATCTTGCACCAGTAACTCTATGACACCGCAGAGACTTCAAGCCTGTCACGGACAAACTACACAACCTTAACATCAAACACCAATGGGGCCACCGCTTTGCCCTCAACTTCACGTGGGAGGGCAGGCGCCAGGTGGTCCGTTCTAAAATGACGCTAAAAAGCTTGTGCAGATTCCATCTGACTCTCGTGAGACCAGTCCGTCTCCCTCGCACATCATCCCGTGAGGTTATACGTCTAAAGTGAAACTTACCAAGCCCAGAAAGCACAACAACAAGCGGGTCTCCCTTCAAGCTAAACAGGACATCATCCACAATCTCTGCACATTGGATGGCGCATCCTCTCTCTGGCCTGCTCCACTTCGGGTTCTATGTGACCTGGGAGTTGCTGTGTCCAGGATTGTGCCCTGGCCCTGCTACCTTGCGTCTAGGTTCTCTGGACATTGACACGACTGTGCTATGAACTCTTCCCATATCACAATACCATGCTGAAGGAGTTGCATTCTGGAGCTCTCCTCCCCTTACGACCTGGCATCTGGGACCCTGTGCTGGAATTGCCTAGGGCCGCCTTTGTTGCAGACCTTGGGTTCCTGGCAGAGTGGATCCATGCCCTGACGACTGCTAGCTGCGGAGGCTGGAGACCAGGAGACTTATCTGTTGCCTATGCGCCCCCTCACTCGATTCGTCCCCTTGGAGTGTGACTTCTCCAGAATGGCTCGTGCTCAGACACATGGCCATTCCATGACTTGAATGGAGCTCTCTGGCCCGGCTGGCCTCTCTTATAAGTTCTTTCTTCTCCCCTCTTTGTCCTTTTCTGACTGGTCGGGGGTTGGTGCTATGTGTCCTTTGGGGCCTCTCCCCTGCCTACCTTGTCTTGGTGGTTGCCCTCCCTCTCGGGCTTTGGGGTTGCTCTTTGGTCCCACCTTTTATCTCCCCTCCTCTCAGATTGGGATACTGTCTCTTTATCCACTATAAGCCTCCACCGGGGCCCACAACGGTGGCCTTTTATGTGCTTGGGCTGCCACCTTAATCCGGCCGTGGTTGACACATCCCACATCAAAATCTTCTCTTAAACACTCGGGCCTCAATGCTCCAAACAAGAGACGCCAAATTTGGCGTTATCTCCTTTTACAAGACCCTGGTGTTCTTTTCCTTCAGGATATCCAACTTTTGTTGTTCGACACACACCAAACGTCTCATTCAAAGTAAGTACTAAACCCAATATTGGGCATCCTCTACCAGTAAAATGGCAGAGGTTGCAATTCTGTGCAAAGAGGGCTTTTGCTCTAAAGTGCTGCGGCTGGTCCGGGATGGTGAGGGTTGCTTGCGAAGACTCACAGTTTAATGAGGAACTCAATCTCTTACCCTCCATAAACATTTATGCATCTAATACATCACAAGATGCGTACCTTAAGACCATGCTGCAAGAACAGGTAAAACAGGAAGGGGACGGCTTGGTAGTGGGGGGGACTTCCACTTGGTGTGGGATCTTGAATCGGCCTCTTTCCAGGGCACAGGGGCGATGTCAGCTTCTTTAAAGAGGGACTTTACAGACATTGGCCTCACGGATGCCTGGTGCTAGAGGGTTCAGACACATGACTATTCCTTCTACTCACATGTTCACCAAATCCTATTCTCGCATTGATTAATTTTTCCTCTCACATTCACTGCTGCAGACCTAAAGTATGTCTGCATCTCTAACATCTCCCTCTCTGACCACACCCACATGGAAATGGTATTACTGTGTCGGGGACCCTCATCGCGATTCTGCCCTTGTTTGAGACTCCCCCCTCATCTGTTGCGAGACCCCGTTGATGTGGCAGGAATTCGGAGAGAGATCTCGGCTTATTTTGAGTCAAATGCTCTTCCCAAAACCTCACCCTTTAATCTCTGGGATGCTTTTAAGGCGACAGTTTGAGGTGTCATTAAGTCTATCACTATTGCCTGTACACGAAAAGCTAGACTGGTGGAGTCTGGCCTCACTAGGGACATTAAAGCTTTGGAGTGGCTGGACCATTCGACCTCTTCTAGGCGCCACAAACGGCAATTAACTCTGCTTCGGGGCCTCTTGAGGGCACACCAAACGATTAAGGCATAAAGATCCCTGCTCGCGTTAAAGGAGGGGTACTATGAGGGGGGTGATAAGGTGGGCTCCATTCTTGCTCACCAGCTCTGCCAACGGATGACACATATCCAAAATTAAACTTGCAGATGGTACATGGGCAGTCTCTGAGCAGGATAAGCAACAGGCGTCTCACTCTTTTCACGCTGCCCTTTATGAGGGAGAAAGCTCTTACCGGGGTGACATTGTTTCCTTCCTGAACTCTTGCTCGTGGACACCCCTTGACTCCGAACATTTGCAGCTCTTAGAGGCCCCTATCACTCAGGCCAAACTACAGCGTGTCCTCTGTGATCTCCTAGTGGGTAAAACCCCAGGACCGGACGGCCTCCCGGTTTCTTTCTATCATATGTTTCTACCTCAATTCCAAGACCATCTGTTATGGCTTTTTAACTCATTTTCTGAAGTTACAAGCCTTACCCCAAGGGTCGGATTGGCCATAGTGGGCACCTGGCATTTCCCTGGTGGGCCGGAGGGGTGGGGGCCTGTTTTGTCACTGGGGGCTGGTTTTGCTGAAATAGTGCTCATGCCTAAGCCTGGCAAGGATTTCTCCTTATGCTCTCTTTAAACCATCTACAAAACAAATTGTAAATCCGTCTTGCCCCTGAAAGATCCGCTTACTTAGACCCACAGCCTGAGAACAACCATTGTAATCCTCTACTTAAGCAGCTCCAGCCACGGCCACTCAATCCATTTACTGTTCAATTTCATTTCTCTCTCCTGCCCTTTTAAATGAAACCTGGTTAGATTTCTACCGATCGACCCGCGACTGCTCCACATACAACCTCTACTCTTCCAGATAGGATTTCAATGTCTCCATTTGACAGACCGCAAGCAACCACCTGGGCATCCAAATTTCTCACCCTAGAACACCACACCTGCTTGTCATCTATCATCACTCTCAACTGGCCTCCGTAACTTGACACACTTAATCCTCCCTCACTGTGGTCCACTCTAAACTCCTTGAGTATCACAGATAATACTCTCAGTTCATTCACCTTATACCTTGCTGAACACTGTGATTTAGTCCTCCTGACAAGACTTCACTTCTTAAGTTTTGGCCCTGTTCCTGATTTTTGTTCCACTTTACACAACATCCCATGGTATCAATAGGGGCGTGACACAGACTCCTGCAGTGCACAGGTTCCTCAGCCGCTCCCCCATCCTCCTCCTGGCAGCCTAAAGCTTACAAATATCTGCAGGATACAGGGGGTTCTAACCATATTTTGCAGGGAGCTTCATCATTTTGTGTTACACCAGTAGAGACTTGTCACAGACAATACCCAAAAATATTTATCTTATTTCTACATTCGGTCAGCAACAAAAACTAAAAAAAATACATAGTTCCCCTTAACAAAACCAAATATAACACTTCTTACTTCAATGATCTTCCCCACTTGGCATTTCATTGCCTTCGGCTAGGAACCTTAACATCCACATCAACAGCTGCTGAGCTCCTTTCTCATCTCCAACCAAATATTCTTTTATTTCGACCACCTTAACATCCACGGAATCTGGCCACACGTTCACTCAGTGCCAAGGAGCAGAACAAATTGGAGTGCTGTGCTGACCCATGTGGTGGTTGCCCAAAATATCCATTTGCCCCCTCTTAACACAGCAACAAGCTTCATCAAATGCTCACCCATTAGCATACCATAAACGATTGCCTCCTCATACACCCACCACCAGGGCCGGACTGGCCATAGCAGCCACCGGGTGTTTCCCTGGTGGACCACCAGGGTGGGGGCCAGTTTTAGACACTTGGGGGTGGTTTTTAGGTCTCGGCTTCGAGACCTATTGCAGCTGAGTTGCTCCTCAAGGGAGACAGACCTGGGGCACGAGCGTCGATTGCACCTCGTGGATGCGCACACCCCCCCCCCACCCCCCGCCCGCCGTGCACATCTCTTGCTCCAACTGTACACAGCCAGTCAGCCTCTCGCCTCTCAATCGCGCGCGTGCACACACACACACAAGCGCACAGAGACACACACACACACCCCCTCCCCCCTACAACTAAGCCCCACACCGCACACACAGACACACGCACACACACATTCCCCCCCCCCACTCACCATGCTCTTTCTGCGTGTCCCTCTCCCTCCGCAGCAAGTCAGTCTCGGCATCGGCATCAGGCTCCATGTCTTCTCCGGCGATCCTCTTCAGCTTGCGTGCACGCTCACGGCGACGTCTCGTGCGCTCCCACCTCGTGCACTACTCATGCCTGAACCTAGGGCCTGAACCTGGGGAATGGGATCGTTTTTGTGGTGTCTCGCGCTGGTGCGCGTGCAGCAGTTCTAGCGCGGGGCAGGTCGGGATATATGGGGGGGCACTTTGCTTGTTTACGTTATTTGTTTAGTTCGGTTTCAGGCGAGTTCGAGAAGGAGAGCTCCGTGAGTCACCCGCAGGTAAAAGAGAAAGATATTCGTGCACATTGTTTACAGTGATACGGAACAAAGATTATGTGGGTCGCCGCTGGTCATGGCTGCGTTTGTAAGCAGGCCATGCTTGCGGAGTTGCACTATCGTTGCGTGTGTGCACTCGAGGACAAGTGATGCGGGGGTCAGCGAGACCCTGCGCTGCCTTCTGGATCAACAAACACGTGTCTCGTTTCTGTGTGATGCTGGATCGTAGTAACTGGTCAAGCCAACAAAGGGTATGTAGATTGCCTACCCTTCCCTGAGGTCAGAAGGGTTCCACCTTTAAACACTACATTGGTCACTCATGAATGGGGGCACTTCATAGTTGCGTCCAGTTGTGAGGTGTTACTCAGAGAAGCTTGTACTCTTGCAACACCTGCCATATCAGCGCGGTGTCTATTAATGATAATTTGTATTGTTGAAAAAAAAAGCCAAACCATTTTCTTTTTCTTGAGCTTTTCCTTTTCTCTCACTTATCTCTTCCAACACCTCGTTTATCTTTTTTGCCTTCTGTTTTTCTTTTCCCCCTCTGTGCCTTTGTTTCTTTCGTTCATCTTCTTTCACTTCTATTTATTTCACTTTTTCACTTTGACTTATGTCTCATTCCTTCCTCTCCTGCAGTTAAACTTTTTCACAGTCTACGGGCTTCATTTCTTGGTTAAATTTACATTTTATTTTCGGTACTTCTCTTATTTATTCAAATGTATATAGAGCGGACATTCCCCAAAGGTGCTACAGCGCTTTGCAATATAAATATGTCCTTTCGATGGTTTCAAGTTAACAAACACTACCAAAGTAGGTACGAGGTTAAGAAGTTACAAAAAGTAAATCATTACAGAAATCACATGAAAGAACACAAACAAGAGTATGAACAAGAGGCACATGGCAGTAAAAGGTTGAGGTAGTGTGGGTGTCTGTGCAAGGAGCTGATTGCAGTGTCTTCAACAACGTGTGTGTGTGGGGGGGGGGGGTTTGACTTTCAGGTCAGTTTTGAAAGTCGCTACCGAGGCTGTGCGGAACCAAAGCCGGCCCCAGGGAGCATGACTGGGCAAAAAGATTGCCTGCTTCGATGTTTTGTGTTAGAAGAATGGTAATTATTGTTGCTCGTTTTTTGTAATCAAGACACCGGAAGGGTTTCTGCCCAGGTGACGCATTGAGCTATGGGCGGGGTTAATTGTGTAAGGGTGAGTGGGGCGAATGCTTCAATTTATAGCGGCTGCAGCCGAGAGAACTTTCAGTGCAGTCAACTTTAAGTTGGAAGATGCCTGGGGGCTGTGGGACGCCAGCCGGGGACAGATGCAAGCACAGGGCTGATTGGTCCTCCTCCCACCTCCACTTCAGCCCACACCCCCTCCCCCCTTCTCCTTGCCTCGCTCTTCCTCCCCCTGAGGCAGGTTCTCTCAGCTCTGCCAACCACCACCCAGACCCCTCATTAAGACTCCTTCCTGGAGGCCTCACATCCCCTCGGTGCGGCGGCTGTGCGCGGCTCCCCGCATAGGCGAGGGTAAGCGCCGGCGGGCAGGGGCAGGCGCATTGATAAGGCGGGCACAGAGAGTGGACCATGGCAAGGGCTGGGGGCAGGGTGTGCCAGAGCTCACTGTAAGCAACAGGGGCACAGTCCAGCGAATAAAATAAAGGGCACAGGGAGTGGACCATAGTAAGAGCTGTGGCACACGGGTCTATGCCAGGGGACAATGCAACAAATTTGGGCTGAATGGGTGAAGTCAGGGCATTGAATGGGAGATGACCCCGGGGAATGAAGACACACGGTGGGGCGGAGTGAGTGGGGATACCCAACAATGTAAAGAATAACTGGGTACATGGAGGGGGGAGGGTCACAGGTCACGGAAGTTAGGAGGGGCCGGAAGGTCAGAACTGTCCACAATGAAAGAATGGAGAGGAAGGAAGCACGCGGAAAATGTAAACAGTGGGGGGGAGGCAGTTGTAGGCGGTGGCACTCACAAACAAGGGAAACAGATATGTAATGGAGGTGCCGCCGGGAGGATGGTCGTGGGAACTCCGACCACGTTAAACGGAATTGGGCACCGCAGGTGGGCCCAGTGTTTAGGGACAGCCCGTCATTTGTGTAAACCTGGCGTTGCTAGCTTCGAAAGCAGGCCGAGCCGATCTAGCCTTTCACTACTCCTAGGTCGATAACATGAGCATCAGGAGCCAAGTAAGGGCAACACCTGTTGTTTTCACAGCTACAAAACATCAATCACCCGTCACGTTTGTGGGCACGGTTAACACAATACTTTTTTTTTTGCGTCCACTTTTTGCCTCGCCTCCTGGACTCTTGTTGGCTTTGTGTTTGTTTTTTCAATGAGCGTGTTCAAGCCTAGCAGTAGTAGCGTGCTAATCACCTGGGCGGGTCCGGCCTCTGGGTCCTTTGTGCTCCCCGCGGAGCGAGCAGGAAGTCGCCCATGTGGTGCCTAGCTTTATGAAAGGAGGTTTCGATTCAAGGCTCCGCACGAGTTACAAGAGGGGAATTTGGACATAAGGTTCATGTTTTAGTTGAAAATAAAAACAAAGTTTCTCAGATGCTGTATTAATATTTGTAAGCTGCTCTTCTGCAGTTAGTGCGGCCTCCTAGCGCTGACTGTATTGGCAGGCGCTGCGAGGATCGTATAGTGCAGGTGTGGCGCGGGCTGGGTCTACTTTTAACTGTTGACGATGCTAGTGTTTGGGTGCGGGGCTTTGAAGCATAGGCGCCGGAATGCGTGTTGTAAGGGAGGAGGGGGGGCGGGGTGAAGAAGCACCCCCAAAATAACCAAGATGAAAAAGCAATAAACATCTCTTTAAAATGTGTGTTTAACTTGTCACCTTTCCAGAGGCAGAGGCCAAATATATAAGGAGAGTCCCCGGGGTGAGGGTGTGTGTGTGTCTCTTTCGCTCTGTGTGTGTGTGGCTCTGTGTGTGTGTGTGTGGCTCTGTGTGTGTGTCTGTGTGTGTGTGTGTATTTGTGTGTGTGGCTCCGTGTGTGTGGGTGTGGTGCAAATGCAATAGGTCTCGTATTTGCAAGAGATTAAGCTATTGGGATTGTAAATAACAATGGCATTTTTTTTTACTGTTGCTGCTCATGCACTGTGTGCTTCCACTTTAGCTGTTCACGAGGTGTGCGCCCCCCTCCTACCTGCGGGTGAAATGTATGCACCTATCCCAGTTGTTAATGCGCCTGTTCCCTCGTTGTGCTTGCTTTTCTGCCACCCCCTGCCCCCTCACTGTGCTTGCTCCCCTGCCCCCTGGCTGTGCTTGCTCCCCTGCCCCCTGGCTGTGCTTGCTCCCCTCCCCTTCCCCCTGGCTGTGCTTGCTCCCCTGGCTGTGCTTGCTCCCCTGGCTGTGCTTGCTCCCCTGCCCCCTCGCTGTGCTTGCTCCCCTGCCGCCTCGCTGTGCTTGCTCCCCTGCCCCCTCGCTGTGCTTGCTCCCCTGCCCCCTTGCTGTGCGTGCTCCCCTGCCCCCTCGCTGTGCTTGCTTTTCTGCCCCCTCGCTGTGCTTGCTTTTCTGCCCCCTGTTCCCTCGTTCTGAGCGTTTTTTCTGGCCTCTGTTCCCTGTGTGTGGCTCTGTGTGTGTGGCTCTGTGTGTGGGGCAAATGCAATAGGTCTTGCATTTGCGAGCGATTAAGCTATTGGCATTGTAAATGGCAATGCCATTTATTTATGTTTTAAAAAAAAAACATAAATAAAAATAATGTCATGAGCAATGCCAATAGCTCTAACTTTAAGAATGCCGAGACCATTGCATTGTAAATGCTTGTGTTACCAGGGGCTGGTATCGCAGCATAGCTGCAACATCAGCCCCAGCAACAAAAGCGGCACAAAGCTTTCCGCTAGCACATGCCCCCTCGTCCCCAATTCACCTCCCCCCCACCCCTCACCCCCTCTGGGGTCAGCCAAGCTCTTTGCCAGTGCCGGTTTCGGTTCCCTTAGCACAGAATCAAGCCCTAATATTCACAACAGTGCATGAAGTGTCAATCCCCATGACTCTAGGAACCACGTGATTCACACACACAATTTGCAACCTAAACTCGATCAGCACTTCACAGTCATTGCCAATTTCCCACTGTGCTACATTTTTGTTCCACACCGTCACTGTCTTAGCCGTCTGCAATGAAACACCCTCCCTCTGGCCCAAGAGCAATGACCTCTTATATGTTCAAGAATGCACTGAAGGCAGTGATGTTGGAACAATTTTCAGAGAGGGTGCTGCAATCAATGTTATTATGTCAGTGGTCATAGGGTTTTGAAAAGTCCGAGTGTTACACAAAGTGTAGCAAATTAGCCATGGCCATTCAGCAAAAGAATGGTGAGTGAACAGTCGGTATCAAGTGGAGAATTTTGGAGCACATTGTCCTAAATAAATGAATCAAGTATATTGTGATAAGATACTGCCTTTTACCTAGAGCACATTTTCCATTGAAAATTGCACTTTTGGAATGTCCATTAAATTTGCATCAGTCATGCAGCTTCATTGCTACACCTATGTAGCCTCACAAACAGTAGCAAGCTAACATCTAGTTCCTGTGTAGATTTATCATTTGTGCGTTATTCAAGTAAAGTGTCTTGGTTTGTTTTAATGAATTGAAATCTTTTTTTCCATCACACTTCACAATTACAAAAAAACTCTAGGCCTTATTTGACGGGTTTCTATCTACTGATATATATTAGAAGTATTTACATTTTGTTTTGTGTTAGAAAATATTTGACATCCTGGAGCCTTTCATTTCATACTTCCTGCTCCCAGCAAAATTGTTACTTGGGGCATTACGAAATTCCATCACTTTGCAGTCAAAGAAAGGAAAAGTAACACCAATCTATATTTGTAAAACAAGCAACAGTATGTCAGAAAACATTAAATGATATGGGCATATTTACTAAAAAATGTCAGAGTGCAGTGTTACGCCAAATTTGGCAAGGCCACACAGAAATACAGCGCACCCCTGCTTTTCCTCTAGCGCTGGCGCTAAAAAAGCTGTCTAGCACCAGCACAGGCACCCTTGCGCTGCAGGGGCAATTGTTTATGTGCAGGAAGGGACACCTTCCTGCACATAAACAATATTTAAAGGTGATTTGCTGTTTCTATGTGTGCCGTAGAATGCAGCACACATGAAAAGAGCAGAAAATGAGGAGAAAATAATAATTACTCCTCGTATCGCCATTCTAAGACCAGGCATTACCTGGCCTTAGTTGTTGGCGCTGCCCCAGCCTTGTAATTCTGGGGGAAGTGTCAAAAAGAAAAGGATGTTGAGGTGGAACGCCCACTGCAAAACCCACTGCCCGCCTCTTTGCCTCAGCAGACTGCAACGGAAAGGGGCATATTTACAAGGTAGCGTTAAGCCACACTAAGAGCCTCATTATGATGTGGGGCGTTGGTTCCACATGACCGATTACGATACTTCTGAACACTGATCTGAAGGACTCCCATTTGCTTCTATGGGAGCCTGTGTTCCGACCTATGGGGAAGAGAGGTGTCTGCGAAAAACCTTGCACCCTGTTGTGGGGACCCTATGGTGCCTGCCACACAGTGCATGGTTTTACAGGGGGGTCCCATGGGTACCCCCACGGGCCCCAACTGGAGGCCTCAGGATAAAGGGGGGCATGCTAAGTCAGTTTCCAACAATCTTTTCATGTCGGACTGACCAAGTCAGAAAGGCTGTCAGAATCCGACATCGTAATCAGTCGGTCGGAAACGCTGTCGGTAGAGAATTACGAATCGGCTCTGACCGACTCGGATTCTCTGATTGCTGTTCAGAACCAATTTGGAATGACCGAATGGTTCCCCTTCCGACCATGAGCATCGTTATTGGTCGGTCGTAATTGTTTCTAACTGAGTCGGCGGATGGCTTTCTTATAACTCCTGCAGTATTCTGGGTGGTAATACCGCACCCTAAACAAAGTGATGCGGTAGGGGCAGTATTGTAGATAGAGATACCAGGGGGTGTGAAATTTATCAATGTTGTATTACCACATCATTATAAGTTCTGCCCCTTGAAATGGAATGTAACATTCTAATACCGTGTGGCTCTCATTCCAAGGCACCCAAACTTGGAATATTACACTTTTTGCATGCACACTATATACCAAAATTAACATTGGGAAATTGTATGGACCAAAACCTTAAGGTGCGATAATTACTGAAAAGCTGTGAATTCTGTTCCATGCGCTAACTCCAGATTAAGGTTGGAGTTGCAATGAGGGCCAAAATGTTTAGTGCTGTTACCTTGTGAGAAATTGACATTTATTTGGTGCCCAAGAAGCACCAGATAAAAGAGCGGTTTCCTGTTGGTTCAGGTTCCATGGATATATTTTGTAACCCAAAGAAACTTTAATTTTTCATCAAAGACCCAACATTTCTTCTGGGTCTTTCTGTCTTTATGATTGAACTGCCCTCTCCGTGACACAAACCGCAGGGAAGCGAAGTGCTTATGCACAGGGCCACACTGGGGAACCAAATGAAGCTCCGGCAAAAATGCCCAAACAAGACCTGCTCCGTTTGTCTTCCCACTCAATCTCTCTGTCTCCTCCCCTCTCTGCTAGCTTTCTTTCTACCTTCCTCCTGTTCCCTCTCTATCTGGCTCTCTTGAACCTTCCCATGCCAGCTCCAGTTAACCTCTTTGATCTGGGGAAAGTGGCAGAGGCACCAGGAGTGGCCCTGGACTTTCCAAACAAGCCTCCAAGGGTTCGAGTCCACTAGGGAACTGCTGGGTGGAATAAATAGCCTGTCAGACCCTGCAACTGCAGTCTGCATCAGCACACTCGGTTATTCTCAGCAGAATGATGTAGCACAAAAATGGAGAAGTGGTTAGCCTGCAATCTGTTTTCTTTTCAAATTTCTTTATTGAAAAACAAATTGCAATCGTTGAACACAGAACAGTTACATTAGCAAGGTGCCGGTTTATTCTTGTTTCGCTCACCTGGCTGACTCTTTTTTGCTCGTGACTACGAGGATACTGTCTGAGGGCGTCTGAGAAACCTTTCACGGCCCCCGCTTCGCGGGCGCTGTTCATTGGACTCCGGGGCTGAATTCCCTGTCTCTGTGGGACTGCGAGGCCCAGCAGGCCACTTGCCTCACACCTGCCACCTCTTCCCGTACTGGACACGCCCTCGCCTGCCTCCTTATAATTCCATCAATTACCCGCGACGCGGGACGCACGCGGGTGGGCGCGGGCGAAGCCCGGGCAAAGGGCGGGCCGTCTGTGGCCGTCAGGGGCCGGTAGAGGCCGGGCTGGGCCACCCCCCTAACATTGTGAGTGTGACTAAATGTGTTTGTAAAGCTATCTATTTGTTTTTCACCTTTCTTTAGTGTAAGATTGTAAAACTTGTGGTTTGCCGTCTGTGATTGTCCAGACAATATCGCTTACTATAGACTTTGTTATTTCCCAAATTGATCTTCTTTGTAGGGAATCATGAGCCATCGTAACAGTCTAGGTAGACCATCACTGGCGGGGGGTAGTATAAGGGGGACTCTTTATGCTTTCATTACTAGGGCTGCTTCTGTATTGGAAAAAGAGATAGTTTTAACGGAAAAACGATTGTCCCAGGAACTTATGAGCAAAAAACGCTCTTCTTTAGGGGCAATAAAATCGGTAGTAACTCCACTTAGACAGCATTTAGATGAGACCCCCTCACTTACGGATATTGATAATTCACACACTGTAAATGATCTATCCCGATCGCCGCAGCTAGAATTGATCACTAACGATTTAGATGAAGTGGAGTCACTGCTAGAAATGACGCCAAGTTTGTCCCCCGCCCCAGCAGTAAGAACCCTTACTAGAGGTCCTACTAGAAGTGAGGTCCAGACACAAAAATGTATTGCTCCGCCCTCAAAGAAGAGGAAACTTCGGAGCAAGGATCAGGGTGACAATAGCCTTAAACAGAGGCCCACAACTAAAGCCCAATCAAAACAACCATCTGCCATTACCCCTGACTTTGCAAACAAAACAGGTGATGGACCGAATGTGGATCAATGTCACACATTCACCCCAGTCCAAAGATCTGGGCCCAAATCCATCGTTTTTTTGCACTCCACACCACCCTGGGTTAGACAATGGCGATATGCAAATCAGCTCTGACCCTGTGCCCCATGGGAACAGTCCAGTCCGAACTACAAAAGCCATGTCCTTCCCAGAACGGAATCAAGCATCCGAGGACCGGACCGGTTTCGAGGTAACACCTCTCATCAGCCTGGCTAGCTTGACTCCAGTGGTGTGGAGTGCCTGGGACCCACGTCTGAGCATCCCCAGCGCACTTATGGCGAATTTGCAAACAAAACAGGTGATGGACCGAATGTGGATCAATGTCACACATTCACCCCAGTCCAAAGATCTGGGCCCAAATCCATCGTTTTTTTGCACTCCACACCACCCTGGGTTAGACAATGGCGATATGCAAATCAGCTCTGACCCTGTGCCCCATGGGAACAGTCCAGTCCGAACTACAAAAGCCATGTCCTTCCCAGAACGGAATCAAGCATCCAAGGACCGGACCGGTTTCGAGGTAACACCTCTCATCAGCCCGGCTAGCTTGACTCCAGTGGTGTGGAGTGCCTGGGACCCACGTCTGAGCATCCCCAGCGCACTTATGGCGAATTTGCAAACAAAACAGGTGATGGACAGAATGTGGATCAATGTCACACATTCACCCCAGTCCAAAGATCTGGGCCCAAATCCATTGTTTTTTTGCACTCCACACCACCCTGGGTTAGACAATGGCGATATGGAAATCAGCTCTGACCCTGTGCCCCATGGGAACAGTCCAGTCCGAACTACATGCCATGACAGAAAACCCCCCATCAACCTTAATAAATGAGTTGTTGCCAAACATAGAAAAATTGGTAAGATCCTTAATCCTTCCCCTACTAGAACGGGTAAAGAGATTAAGTGAACAGCTAGGCTCGGTGGAAAAGGAAGTGGTAAAGACCTCCTTGTTGCTAAGTAAGCAGCATGCCGTCTGTTGTGGGTTAAAAGGTAACGGAGAAGGTAAAAAACCATCATCTGAATCTCTTGTAAAGGGTCAGAATCTTCCCTCTACACAGAAGCAAATAGTGCCCAAAGCAGCACAAGTATCTAAACTGAGTGACCAAAAAAAGAGTGATAGTGTAGGAACAACTAATAAATCCAATTCAGTCGGAAAAGAGGGTAAGGGGCCAATTGAGCCAAAAAACGCAAATAGTTTAAACAAAAGAAGAGTGGATTTACCCCCAGAATCCGCTCCTTACGTTGTGATTATGGCAGGAGTCCCGGTTCTCCCCGTAGAAGTAAGGGAAGACCAACGAGCCCTTAAAAATAAAGTAATTTTTTTGGCTGTGTAAAAACAGACCCTTGCCAGCTCATATAAACGGAGAAATTCTAAGTGTTAGGCGTGTTAATTGGATTGGCACTAGGCCCAAAGACAGAATAGGAGATATTATCATCATTAATTTTAAAGACGTCAGAGCAGTGAGACACCTTGGTGATTGGTGTGATATAGGAGGTTGCGAAGGCATTTAAACGCATCATCTAAGCTATTTTTACCCCCAAACTGCCTTCTCGAACCCTCAAGGTCCCCATCTAGGAAACAGAGGACCAAATAGGTATAATACAGGACTCAATGGCTACACTCATCGAACTTTTAGCTATCCACAAAAACCAACCTGGGGAAACCGGGTTGTAAATGGGCATAATATGGATCACTATGGTTTTAACATCCCAACATTCAAACAATTCTCGTTGCTACATGGGTTGGAAGATGTGGACTGACTCCAGTGCATTGGCAGTGAGAAGTTGTCCACATCCGGCAGTCAGGAAATCTCTAATATTGAGCTTATAGCAAATATTGGGGAGAGGGAAGTGGAACCCTCTAGTAGTCACGAGTATGACTGTCTGGGAGAGTTACAAAATAGCCATGAACAAAGTAGCTCTAGGATAGTAGATGAAGGAGCATTGATATTAGCTAAGGTAAAAGATAGAGAATCAGATCCACCCTCGAATATTATTAGCCTTCTCTCTTGGAATATAGCTGGTTTGCAAAAAAAAAGCTATCCCTGAATGGAACAATTGTATTGGCTCATTTAATATGTGCATGTTCCAAGAGACTTGGAGTATGGTTCCGCTCCATAAAAATGGGTATACCACTTATTTTATCCCTGCAACTACATTAGGAAGAGGACGACCATCGGGTGGACTACACATATGGATCAGTGTGACACTGAATTGGTCTATCACTGCCTTGGATCTGCCCTCAAATGATTTATTACACCTATCCCTGAGGGCCCCAACGGGTGGAACCACATTAGAACTGTTCTGTGTATATGCTAGAGGTTCTAAGGGAGGGCAATTGTCACCAACAATAACCCTACTTGATGAGACATTGGCGTCTATTCCATCAAAGGCCAAAGTGATAGTAGGAGGCGACTACCCTGGGTTGTGCTAATACAGAGAAATTGCAGTGGAAAAGGAAGGGTTTCAGCACAGGAACTCCCGATGCTGATCGTGCCGGAACAGGGCTTTGTCACAGGTCACATGTACATCCAGCATCAGCGAACTGAATACAACCACTTGACTGGTAAATTAATTTCCGATATTGTACTTTGCCTGCACCTAAAGAAAATATCTTTCCACCTGAAATGTACTAGGACTCACTACGATTACAGTTGATAAGACAAACTAAATGTGTGAGGCATTGTGGGAACTGTATGCTTGAACCACCAGTCATGTGACTTTCAGAGTTTTAAAGGCGCGCCCACACACCCAAAAATTCTTTGTCTCTCCTCCTGTGATCAAGGCGGAATGTCTGCCGAAACGCGTAAGGACTATGGAGAACATTTGCGCTACCTTACCTGTGAATAAAGTTCCTGTACTCCGGTAATGTGCCTCGCAGTTTTTCCTTGGATGTTAAATGGATGGGTGTCTCCGTGTCCATCTGCAAAGCGAGGCTGCCCTGAATGGTTGGTGGCTCCAGAGACGGAGATGTCTTGTGCGTATGTTAATCCTGGAGCATGACCCACTCGACGCTGCATACCTACCCTGGGTTGTGCTAATACAGCGAAATTGCAGTGGAAAAGGAAGGGTTTCAGCACGGGAACTCCCGATGCTGATCGTGCCGGAACAGGGCTTTGTCACAGGTCACATGTACATCCAGCATCAGCGAACTGAATACAACCACTTGACTGGTAAATTAATTTCCGATATTGTACTTTGCCTGCACCTAAAGAAAATATCTTTCCACCTCAAATGTACTAGGACTCACTACGATTCCAGTTGATAAGACAAACTAAATGTGTGAGGCATTGTGGGAACTGTATGCTTGTACCACCAGTCATGTGACTTTCAGAGTTTTAAAGGCGCGCCCACACACCCAGAAATTATTTGTCTCTCCTCCTGTGATCAAGGCGGAATGTCTGCCGAAACGCGTAAGGACTATGGAGAACATTTGCGCTACCTTACCTGTGAATAAAGTCCCTGTACTCCGGTAATGTGCCTCGCAGTTTTTCCTTGGATGTTAAATGGATGGGCGTCTCCGTGTCCATCTGCAAAGCGAGGCTGCCCTGAAGGGTTGGTGGCTCCAGAGATGGAGGTGTCTTGTGCGTATATATATATATATATATATATATATATATATATATATACACACACACACACACACACACACATTACCTACTGGCGGTCGCCAGTAGGTATATATAGTTAGGATTTTTTCCCTATGGGATTTTTGAAAATTCTATGTCTAATAACTTTGGCGTTTGTGGACGGAATTGGCTGAAATTTTCAGGAAAATGGAACATTTTGTTTCTGAGCAGCCCCTTAAAATTTGGGGGTGGTTCGTCAAGGGGGGGCCGAGAAAAAAGGGGGTCCCAAAAAGCGTTTTTCCCATGTTAATTTCCGTAGGGCGGTTGGCCTCACTTTTAGCCCGAACGGCTGAATGAATTTGCACGAAATTTGGCAAAATTGTAGGGACTGTTAGCCCGATGTGCCTTTGCTAGGTCTCAATATATGTGCTCCAGTGGATTTTGAGAAATTGACGTTCAAAAAAAGATATATATCTGTGACAGCGCTCCGGGCAGCGCTCCGGTTCGCGTACTTTTCGCGTAACGGAACTTCGCAAAGCGAAGCTGATTGGCTCTCCGGTGTCTGTCAACATTCTAACAGTCCGGAGCGGCCGCCATCTTGTTTCTCGGTAGGATCGAGAGACAAGAGGAGGCCAAAACAAAGGGGGAAATGACCATAAGGAGGCATAGTGGATCCTCCCTGACCCCCTAGGTTTGAGTTGGAGGTTTTAAAAGGGCCCCGCGGGGCAAAAAAAAATAAAAAAATTTTTTTTGCGTGGGAAGCTCCCGGTTCGCGAACCGGGAAGCGGCCCGGGGAGCATACTATGTAGAACATGAGTGAGCAACAAGGGTAGGATATTAGTAGTCCAGGACTGTGAAAGTAATCTTAAACGTTTTCTTTCTGAAACTTGCGAAAATAAAAAATGACGGAATTCCAAGAGTTGTAAATCGCTCTAACATGATTTGGCCTTGTGGAAACATGTGGTAGAATGTGAGAAGTCTTTTATCGTATGTAACATATTTTTCAAAACGATAGAGGTTTTCTTTCAGAAAGTGGCGGGCTGAAAATATTAACAGCACAACAGAGTGTAAGCTGTTCATAGGACATCCTTCAACATCATGGAAAGTAAGTTAATTTTAAGGAGTTTTGAATTCTGATTTCTTATGTTGTATGGGTTTTTTAAACACAATCATTTTGATTGTGTTTTTTTTTCCCCGCTGTTACATGATGAATACCTTCAAGTCACTGATTTTAGTGAAATTTGATACATTCTGAGAACAGCAAAAATAAACCATTTAACATGTATAATAAATTCTCTACTTTTTGTACTTATGATATACATTTAGAAATGTGAGGTAGACATGGAGAAACTGAGGCTTTTGTAAGTGTCAAAGTTAATGCATACAGTGCTGCACTTCTGGGTACTGTTTTATTTTGAAACCTGAGTAGGCCTCACCTCAAACAAACCTCTGGAAAGGACACATCTTATTTGAATCCTGAAACAATCATTTAAAATGTTAGGGACAATTTTATGATGGCTTTACATTTCTTTTGCGCTGCCATTGCATCACTGTTGTGAGACATCAGCAGTGCAAAAGATGCACCATGTTCCAAAATAGGCCTCACTTCATCAGCATCAAGATACTGTTAGTTTAAAATATATATCTTTAGGACTGTGTAGGGGGCCTAGAGAAGCAGAGGCTTCTGTAAATGTCAAAGTTGTTGAAAAACTATTTGTCCTTCAACCTTTTCCCTTGTCTTTTCTAATTTTTAAATTCATGTTTTAATATTTTTCAAATGTTTGTTCTCTCTTTCACAGATTGAAAGTATGAAAAAAAAGTGAATAAGTTAACAACAATTATAAGGTAAATGTTTTCTACTCTTTTCGTTACATTTCTATCACATTCACCTACTATAGGGCTTCAGACTATAGAGCTTTAAACAAAGTTTAACTAAATGTGGAAATTTGGAGCTGTGCCCGTGGCTTTTAGGTCAATGCGCAAGTGCATTGACCTAAAATGCGTGTGCACATTACCAAATCGCCGTCTGTTCCCTCAGCCGCACTCCTCCCACACCTTTGAAGTGAAGATTAGCTTCACTTCAAAGGCCCCGGCTGCTTTACACCCTCATTCTGCTCTCCCCGCTCCGTCCCCTCCCCTGTCCGCTGTGTGCATTTCTCGTCCCCCCCCTCCCCACAGTAACGCCACTCACACACGCAACGCCACTCACACACGCAACGCCACTCACACACGCAACGCCACTCACACACGCAACGCCACTCACACACACAACGCCACTCACAGACGCAACTCATCCACGCAACGCCACTAATCCACGCAACGCCACTCATCCACGCAACGCCAATCATCCACGCAATGCCAATCATCCACGCAATGCCACTCATCCACGCAACGCCACTCATCCATTTGCAAAACCAAAAGGACAAACTCTTCTATTGTGTGACCTATTGCATTTTCAATGCTTGATTCTTTCACTTCCTTATCTATTTTGTTTTCCACAATTATATCCTCTTCCATCTTTTCTTCGGTAAATAAATCTATTAAACAGCATCTCTGGTTTAGTCCGTATAGCTGTCTTTCTTTTAACATTACTCTCTGTTTACTTCCCTTGTACTTACTCCTTTATTTTTTTTAAAAAATGTTGGGGTTAGCTCCCGGTTCGCGTACCGGCGAGCGAACCGGAAAGCGAACTAAAAAAAAAACAGCTTGCCAGAGTGTTATACTTTCTAGCAATTTTTGTATAAAGGGGGAGGTAGTTCTGAAAATAACTTTTTTTTAATGTTTTTGTTGTTTTATATATTTTTTTTCTTTTTTGAACATTATTAGTTTTTTTTGTATTTTTTGAAGAATTTTGTGTTTTTTTGTTTTTTTTGAAAGGGAAAGAACAAAAAACAGGCATTGAAAAGGTCTCAACAAGAGCAAAAAAAAAAATTTATTTCTTGTGGCGTTTAGGGCATTGGTGTTTTTCAAATGCTAAATTAACTAACTTAACACTCATATTCGCACATGAAAATAAGGCGCCACAATATAAACAAACAATCTTCATATGCACAAAATTTTTATGGATGTTTGGCACTGTTTCTCGTTCCTCTGCAACCGACAGAGATATTTCTGCTGATGTCCTGGCCACAGAAGTTGGAGGGTTGTCTTGCAGGTCACGCATCTCTGCCCGGCTATAATTTAGAGGATGCCACCTCTGCATGTGACGGTGCATAGTATGGTTCCCATAACTATACTTCTTTTCAGTGCCTCTAGATAACTCATCCTTGAACATTAGGCACGTCACATAGCGTGCATTAACTTTTTTCTTTCCTGCTGGAATTGAAATAAACTGCCAAATAAAACTATTTTTATAATGAGATACCTGGAGCGACTCTTTTAAAAATTGTGGTGCCTGTTCTTCCTCTTCTTCTTCTTCTTTATCCTCTTCCTCCTCTGGGTTTGCCAGTGTAGGAGAGTAGGGTCTGCAATCCTATGATCACCCGGACTTTTTGCTTTTGTTTCACTGGTTTACGACTTTCTCGGGCTGTGGGCCTGCCAATCAGACCCACAGCCTAGCTGTTCTCTCGCTAAATTGATATGTGTACCTTAGGTGCATTACCCAATTGGAACTGGGCCACCCTGTCAGACCCTGTAACTCAGGGCATCGGTGTACCCCGGGCCTACCAGGGGCTGAAGCATGTATTATGCCACCCCTGGATGGCCATCTAAATCTGACACAACTGGCTGCACGACAGCTGGGGCCACGTGGCGTACTCGCCCGTTGCTGTAGGTGTAGTATCCCTATACCTAACCTTAAAATGGACACCCGAGTTCCTCTCAGTCACTCCTATGGCAGGCCTTGACAATCCTGAAGGCAGAGTGCATGGAACCGTGTGAATTGGGCTCTGGCACGAGCCGAGCCCGGTTGCAGCTTGCGTAACCAAGACCTAATGGCTGTTCCATGATAACGCCTATCATATCGGTAACTTCGGTATCGCGTTATCAAGACATGTCGAGTAAGGTGTCATACGAATCGGGATGCTGCCCCCTCACCAATTCTGGCGACGAGGTTAGCAATCCGCCCTTCTAGAGGGACACGACATGTACGTAACTGTGAACCCCGGTTAAAGTTAACTGAAGCCTCAGCTCCACAAAATGGACGCTGCCACCACAGACACGAGTCTGACCTCCTGCTGCTGGGAGTCCTTCCAGCGAGGAGAGCTTGGACAAAGGGTTTCCTGTCAAGGGCGGTGTTAGCACCGTCCCAGACAGGGTTTGTGTATTCTGGGTAGGTAGGGCTTTGCAAGAAGGTGACTGCGGAGTGGCACCCCGGTGCTCACTACGCATCTGCCGGCTAGAACCAGTTCCAGGGGCGCGCAGCCCCTGACCTGGGGAAAGTCCAGCAGGGGGAGAGGGGTGTAACTACCCCCCTTCCTGGTCCCACCCTTAGGGCAGGACCTAGTCATGTACCCACCCCTTTCTTTAGGATAAAGGCCGGAGCGGGGACCCTTCCAAATTAGATCATCTTTGAATCAAGAATACTTTCTACGAAAGGACTTCGAGACTCTTCTCAAGATTTCTCCCTTGTGGCTAAGGAGTAGTCACCCTGCATCCACAGGCACCATCTAAGAACTCTGCAGTTTGCTGCAAGTCCTTCCTCAAGGATCCGACGACCCAGCTCGAAAGAACCGGCTTCCCTGGCACCTCTGACCTCTACCCACGTCATCAGCTCAGCTGAGATCTGTGGGTGTGACGAGACCTCGAGGGACCGGCCATCATCAAAACCTGCACGCTTTCTCAATCAGCACGACCATCGAAGCAATTCTCTGGTGAGTGCTCTGGGGTCCGAGAAGCCCCGACCCTGAGTAGCTCCAGCACCGAAGTGCAGTCTCCCAGCATCTCCACGATCTGCGTGGGGCCCTTCTGCTCGCTGCTCAGCACGTTGTCTGGTCACTAGCCGCTGGCTTGTGCCCTTCTTTGACGACATCCGACAACCAACGCTGCTGGTCTGGTTGCTCCAGACCGGCCCTTGCTCCCTTTTCCAAGAGGAGCACCCCGGACCCTCCTGGTCCACTCAAGACGCCATTTTAGGCCCGCCACGTGGCCCTGAAATCTGCCAAGGCTTGTTGCCCCAATCCTGGGCCCAGCGACGCCGACAGCATCAACCTTCGTGGGACAGCTCGCACCTCCATCCTGGTCGCCGACAACGCCTCCTGGTCCGTGAGACTGCAGAGCCTAGCGTCGCCCACTCACCTAGTCGAGGTGACGGCCATCCGGTGCCTTCCTGGTACCCTCTGACTACTGGCTAGTAGTACGAACTTGGTCCCCTCTGCTTTCAGGTATCAACGATCACTGATCCAGGCTTGGATCTCTACGAACTATTCATCACTGGTCGCCGGCCAGCAACTCCTTTTCTTCCGGCTCCTGGCTCGTCAGCGAAGACCCCAGATGCCTGTAAGACTTGTGCAGCCGCAGCCCTCGTGGCTAGGTAACTTCGGCATTTCGGTGCCTGCATAGCCTCCTTACTCTAGGGTCCCGAGTCCCTCCTTCCGACTTGCCTTATCGGGTCCGCCCGAGACCACTAAACTTTCCGTGCCCTCGGGCACTTGTTTTAATTGTGCACTTGAAGTATTTTCTAAGAGCTTTTGTTCTGTGCTTAGTACCCTGTCCTCATAAAGAGTACAGGGCTGTTGTGATTCTAATAAATATACTGTTTATTTTCATAACACTTGTGTGGTGTCCTTTCACTTGGTGTTCAAGGGGTATGTGATGGTATTACAGCTGGCTTAACACGCCCTCTAGAGTTTAGCCCGAAGACTGCTCGTATCCACGCTACTAGGATAGCTGGTCTAAGGTTGACTTACAACCAATCACCATGAGGGTCGTTTGGAACGATACATAGTGGTCGCTAGAATAGCGAATGCTGCATATCGGGCCAACTTCTCACATTGGTGAGCAGCGGTTGGGATTTGAGCTTGCTGTTGTTTTACCACGCGTATCCTAAGAATATCTTGTGAAAGAGCACATAAGTACTCCAGGTACATATAACTTAGCTTAGAATACTCTGAGTTCTACTGAACCAGCTGTTGTAGCTCCTCAAGGCTTAGCACACCTTGGCTACAACTCTTAGCAAGGGATCAGTAGGTAAACCCATAGTGTAGGTAGGTGCATCACTTACACCACACTAGAAGCAGCATGTCGGACAAAGGAGGAAACTCTGAGTCTCCCCTTGTGTCAGTCGACCTTCCACAGGTCACCTCCAGATATGCTGCACTTAGCTTCCACGAGATGCGACAGATCTGTACATCTCGGAAGTTAAAACAGGGTGCAAACCCTATCATTCCGTTTCTGATTGGTCTCTTGGAGACTTATGATGCTAGGAGGGCGGGTAACACCAACCCTTCTCATCCAGAAATGGAGATGCCTCCCCTCGAGGGAACCCGAGGTGACCCTGACCTCATCCATCTCTCCGCCGAGGGCGAAGAGGAGGACGAGGAACCAGAGACATCTGGGGACGAGGCAGACAAAGGTCCAGTCATAGTTAGTCAGCTAACTCAGGACAACTTAAGCCGGCACGAGATTGGTACTAGGGGACCCCTGGGCCCTCTCTCGGGCCAGCTTAACATTGGGAACGGACGAGTTAGGTCTCTGTCGAGAGGCTCTAACAGATCCGCTCGAACCAATGGCTCTCGAGGTTCTGCTCGAAGAGGGATGACATCACCTCAGAGGAGAATGTACGAAGCAAAGGAGAGGGAAGTCAATCTGCGGATCGAGAGGGAAGAACTTGCCCTAGCCAAAGAGAGACTCGCCTTTGCTCGAGAGCAAGAGTTGAGTGGGACAATTCCCACTGGTGGCAGCATTCCCCCATGGGAACCCAGGAGTTTAGACACTAAGCACCTGAATAAGATAGTGCCCCCCTTTAAGCAAGGGGACGACATCCACAAATGGATTACTGCTTTGGAGCGGGCCTGCACTGTACAGTGCATCCCCCAGAGTCAGTGGGCAGCTATCTTGTGGCTCTCCTTTGACGGTAAAGGTAGAGATAAGCTCCTCACTACTAGAGTCGAGGATGCTAACAATTACCAGATCCTGAAGAACACACTGATTGATGGGTTCGGCCTAACCACTGAGCAGTACAGGTTGCTGTTCAGGGATACCCAGAAAACTCAGTCTCAGGACTGGTCTGATTTCGTTGATTGTGCCACTAAGGCTTTGGAGGGCTGGTTGCTGGGCAGTAAGGTTACTGATTACACAGGATTGTATAATTTGATCATGCGAGAACAGATTTTAAACAATTGTCAGAACCAGTTGTTGCATCAGCACCTTGTCGACTCGGATCTGACCTCTCCCCAAGAATTGGGAAAGAAGGCAGACAGATGGGTCAGAACAAGGGTTAAGCAAAACCAGGGCCAGAACCAGGGTGGTCAGAAGAAAGCAGACCAGAAGGGTAAAGTTTCGAAAGGGGAACAAACTGACCAGAAGTCTTCGACAGGTCCCCAACAACCCAAAGAGGGGGGGGGGGCAGGCTTCCCAGAAAAAGAAGAATCAAGAAGGCCAATCGAAAAGGTGGTGCCAATACTGTAAAAGTAAAACTCACTGGTTTAGTGAGTGCACCAAGAAAGGAGGGCAGACTCCTGCTACTGCAGCCCCTAAGGCACCTGTGCCCCCTAGTACAGCCAGCAGTAGTAGTGCGCCTCCCAAGGGACTAGTTGGGTTAACCTTGGGTTCTGAGAGGTGTGACAGCTTAGCTGGTACGCTCACTCAGGCTGTCCTTGTCTGTACAGGGGATGTGGATATATCCCCTGATGTCAGTCCCAATACGTTGGGCAAATACCGACAGACGCCTTTAATAAATGGAAGAATGGCTCAGGCCTATAGGGACACTTGTGCCAGCGTCACCATGGTGACGCCTAACTTTGTGGACCCTGGACAGATCATGCCAGGTACAGATTTCCTGGTGACCAATGCCAGCAACGTCACTACCAGTCATAGTATGGCGATTGTTGCTTTCTCCTGGGGAGGGGTAAATGGCCAGAAAAAGGTTGTTGTTAGTTCAGACCTCCCAGTGGATTGTTTGTTGGGCAATGATTTGGAGTCATCACAATGGTCAGAAGTGGAGCAACGGACTCACATGGAAATGTTAGGCTTGCCAGCACACGTGTTTGCTGTGACCAGGTCACAGGTCAGACGATGCCCCACTGAACAGGTGCTGGATCCTGGAACAGCGGACCAGACACCACCCAAGAAGAAGAGCAGTCGGGTTAAGGCTTCGCCTTTCCCCTTGCCCCAGGTCGAGGATCAGGTCTCAGAGGAGGCTGACCTCCAGGATTTGCGGGAAACTGAACCTAAAGAACTCGAACTTGATCAAGTTGAGTTTCTGGGCTCAGGGGGACCCACACGAGAGGACCTGGGGAAGGACCGGTTAGACTGCCCTTCTCTTCAACCCCTCAGACAGCAGGCTGCTGCTGAGGCTGCTGGGAACGCCACAGGTACCCACAAGGTATACTGGGAAGATGGACTCCTGTACACTGAGGCAAGAGACCCCAAGCCTGGCATGACCAGGAGGCTGGTCGTCCCCTTGTCTCAGCGTGGTTTCCTCCTTACCTTTGTAGTGTAGTTCCTAATTTCCTACTAGGCCCTGCGCATTGGAATAACATAAACAGTAGTATCGACGTGGAACTGCGGATATTCCAGGCCTCCACTGACTATGCTAAACTTAATTGGGTTGTGTTACCAACTAGCTCAGAGGTCACTGGAAACTTTCTTCTCTGCATAGGAAGTGATCAGCTTCCTTGGCACAGACAAGAAGGGATTCAGCTTTCCAACAACCGTGCAACATGACAACTTTGCTCCTCAGATCAAGAGTCAATCTCTAGGGTCGTGTGAAACAATAGACATGTATTTCACTCAGTCAGTCTAGTGCAGTTTACTTTCACGAGATGTAGAGAATAGAGAGACGGGCGTTTTGTCAATAAAGGTTAACATTTATTGAACAGTCTTTCTTCTCGTACAAGAGAAATGTATTGCCACAATTGCAATGATTGTTATTATAAAAAGTACGTACAGTAAGATAAGTATTGCGAAATAGAACTGTAAAAGCATTGATATGGTTTCTTAGCCATACAATGGTTTAAAAGTAATAAAACATATATACAGTCATTTATACATTAGGCTAACATACTCAACTGGTGCTTCTAACTAAGCCTACCCCAGTGTGCCTGACCTAAGCCTAACACGTGAAAGGGGAGTAAGTAAGTAGCTTTAAGTTAAGTTGGTTTTGCCAAGGTTTGTTTCAAGAATTCTCGTCTAAGGGTTTAGTCAACACCATACCTCTGAATAGAATGATGGAGGATTGGTATCTCCTTCAGGGGTCTCTCTCGATATCCCAGTCACCCGCGAGGGTAAACCGGAAACGCCGTGGCTGGATTTCTCTGTACGAGAAAGGCAGCGGCTGCTCTTCAGCGCGTTGAGGAAGGAGGGGGGACAGCGTCCGCGGGCAGCTGGAATCTGCTGGATGTCTTCGCAGAGGACGGCTGTTCAGCTCCTTAAGCGTACTGCACCATAGTTCGCGCTTTAGCGGCGATAATGGTATCAGCAGCTTCACCACCACCGGATAGCAGGCTGCAGCGACAGAGTGCTAGTTTTACCAACACGGGGTCGTGCAGGCAGCCAGCATCTGCAACAGTAGCTTGCAGCTCGCAGCTCACATTGCTTAAGGCAACGTTGGTAATATTTATACCTGACAGGTGCCGGGTTTGACGCAAGTTTGTTGGACATAAGACGTCAATTAAAGATGTCACTAGGAAGTGATAGTTATCAGTTGCTCATTAGAGTTCCATTACTAATCAAAACATAGCAAGCGGGGATTTCCAGGTTTGCTGAGTTTTTATCTTGTTGAAGAACTCGGAGTGTTATCTAGGAATATCAGATAGTGACTACTGCTCTGTCATTGCACTAATTGGTCGCAAAGGAAGTGGCAGAGAGAACTATGCTGGAATGTGGCTCTGTTCGTGTGAGGCCAGAGATGACTTTTCAGAAAATCGCACTTGAACGGTTATGCCAATATAGGGAATAAAGGGATTTATAGCCGAATAGGGGCATAAGGTCACAGTATCGATCAGGAACCTAGATAAACACGCAACACCCACTCCACGGGTTAATGTCCATCAAAATTACTAAAACTAAGCAATTAGATGCATGTGTAACATTGCCCACCCCAAAATACATAAATGCATTCGAAATAGGCGTACTTGTAATACATGAATTTAGGTACTGTACGTTTTTTAAAGCATAGTAATCATTCAAAAAATTATTGCATATGAAATCCATGAACGATTATGCAAAAGGAATTACACATGAATTATCTCTGACAGAAGAAAGGCGAGATAAATCATCACATAAAAATGCATTGTAATAACATGTGTGCTAGAGGCTGGTGTAATGTTGTTATGTCTCTAGATGTGTTTAGAAATAGAAGTGTGAAGCTTCTGTTCTCTAAGAATAGTTTTTACGTTAAGCAAAGAATTGTTCGCGCCAAAAAAAGGGTCAATATTAAAAAAATTGTCCAATTCAAAGAAAATAATTTCCAAAGCTCTTGGCAGTTTTTGTTGATCAAAACTGAAGGCCGAATTCAGAGTTCATGGGAACGCTGTGTATCGGAAAGCTTCTCAAAAGTTATTGTTTCTGTACGGGTGAGAACATCGTATCAGACAGGCTCTCAAAGAATTGGTCTACAAATTCAGGTGATAGTTCAACCAAATTAGATAGCGCTGTAACTTGGCAGGTGTGAGAATGATTGCTGTCATCGAAGGCAGGACCAGCAATGCTCACAGAACGCTGTACCTGGATGATGTTGCTTTTGTCACTCGCTCCACTGTTACCACTTGGCTGTAGTACAGGAGTCTCCCTGAATGCCGTCATCAGGATTGGTAGCCGCTGGGGACAACACAATGCGTGAGCCGTTATTGGACTGAGCAAAGTATCGACGTCCATTGGTACTGCTGATGGAAGTGAAAGACAGATGTCCAACACGCATTCATCGCCGCAAAGCATACACCGTAGCACAGGTAAAATGCAATTTTGCCATATCGGTCTGAATGAAAGGAACCAGGTCATGTTTAGATCTCTCAGCCTGGCCAATCCAAGGACGTTAGTTATCCTGTCCCGGTAGCGCATTGCTAGGATTGTCTCTTCCATTCCCATGGGAGCTATGTCTGAGCCGAGGCTTGCCATAACGAAGCAGGAGGGTCAAAAATAGAATCCCTGCGACGAGTCCCAAAAATAATGGTATGCCGCCAAAAATGGAGTGCACAAAATTAGGAAAGATTCCCAAAATTGCCTGGAAGGGTGTTAGCAGTCCCGTAAAGACTGTCTTAAATATGCCTGGGATGCTTGTTGCACTAGACATGTTAAGGAGTTGGCTGAACATTTCTACGAAATGCACGGGGCAATTTGTTGATAAAATGTCATGAACTTCAGTAGCTGTCCTTGCAACTAGAAGATCATACGTCTCTTTAGATGACGTTATAGGCACTGTTGTCTGTAAAAGTACAGATTTCATTTTGCTTAATGTATCAATTCGTATAGAATAGAGATTCAGACGAGGCCAGATGGGAGTCACTATGTCTGGAGGCCCACTCGGAAACAATGCTTGCATACAACATTTGACCATGGACGTTACTTTTACTAGATAACTTTTCCCTGGCTCGAGGCCACAACATCTGTGATCCGTTCTAAGAATGTAACTCCCGTTCGAAAGTTGCATAAAGAAGGGCTCTATCTGAGTTGCAGGTGTGACTAGCTGGTGGCATGAAAGGTTGTTTGAATTTCCATCACATGCTCCGTGTAAATTAATACCCTGACACAAAAGTATACCGCTTAGTGAATGTTTACAATTTTCACCACTAAGAAATACATTTTTGTCACTGTCACTATAGCAAGAATGAGTGTATGGTAATTTCCATTCGGATTTTACATATCCTTTACCCAATTGTTCATACTGGCCAGCAGGTATGTACTCAAGGCACTTTTTAAATCGGAAAGTTGTTATCGGAATTGTGATAATTCCGTGTATTATCCATTCAATGACAGGACTCTCTGACATTGTCAATGGTAAACTCTCGAGTTTTTCGATGCTCAGGATTCTATAGTCTGCTCCTTTCTGTGCCAAACTGATCTGTTTATCAGTAAGGTTAAAACTGAAAAATAATGACGTTGTGTTGATTAAACACCAAGGCACATAGCCTGAACGAAGATTTTGCAGCGTCCAGCCTAATTCTATAATAGAGCGTAATTGAGACTGGCCATGTTGTAACATTAGCAAATCTCTGTCTATCACATCAAAGGCAGAGGATACAGTATTGTCCAACGAATATATTCTGGAAGACAGAGTCGTTAACCCATTGTCTACCACAGAAAGTGATTTCTCCAAATTAATACGATCAATTTCTCGTATTTTTTCAGCAGTTTCAATTTGCTTTACTTTCCAAGCCTCGTTGTAAGCAGCATAGATACTGGTCGCTATGAAACGCTTCTGACGCTGTTTGCGTGGTCCAAGAATGAAATTGCGCAAATCAGCACCATCTTTTAATAAAGACAAGTGTTGCTTAATTTCAGCCAGTGTGGATGTAGTTAGCCATTCAAGGCAGAGTTTCCCTACACTGTATGTTGTTATAATCCCTGGATGTTGTCTCTGGGAGTATCTAGGGTCTAATCTGGTCATTTTTAACCCCTGTGTTTTATTCAGGAATCTATCTTGACAGCTATTTGTGTCTGTAGGCCAGATTAACCACTTTTTCCAATCAGGATGTGTTCTGTTGAAATGTAAAATTTGTGACACGTCTAAATCAATATCTGTGGTTGTATTCTCAGGCATTGGCTTTGGTATAGACGGTGTTTTAAGGTCTTTGATCTTAGCTAAGCCAAGACAAGATGTTTGGTGTATTGTGTCATTTAAAAATAACATTTGTTCTGGTATCATGCAGGTTCTAAATAGTGCTTCTATGCCTTGCACCTGCCAATCTTTTGTATCCCAAATGATTTTCGTTTCAATATTATTTTTCCAATAATCAAAACCAAATGTCATCATTTTGTCATAAAATGCTTCTGAATATATCAATTTAGAATTTGTCAGCATTGTTTTCATTCCTGTTTTATCCAACAGTTTATAATAAAACGTTTCTGCATCACTGGTGTTAAACCCTGAGAAGTATTTGAATTTCTCAAAAAATGCTTTAGAACTGCTTTTAGGTGGTGTAGAACAATGTTCCCATTGATTATACATAAAAACATTTCTAGGCTGTGCAGATTTATGCAAGTAATGATCCCCATAGTGGGTGTAACAGAATAACTGCTCATAACTAGATGAACCTTGTAAATAATCATGATCTGTGAATCTAGCTGACATTACTAAATCAGACATCATGTCATTAATACTATTAAAGTCCCAATCATCAGAGAATGTACTAGGTGTCACAAAGTCACTTAAGGAAACCTTTAGTTGATGAGGATACTTCAGGATTTCGACCGGACCATATATCTCATAGTCTGTTTTCTCCCATACTACCCCACCAGGTATTGGAATTGCTGTGACATTTACTGTTGACAGTTCTCTTTTCTTCACGTGGGATGATCTGTGTGGTTTCAGGACTAGGTTGATGTTCTGACTTGCTGTGTCCATTCAATTGTAATGAACTTTCCTAAAATTAAAACTAAAATTAGGCATAGTAGGAGTATGAATACCCCTGAGATTATCCAATGCTCAATCAACGGTGAATCCAGATATAGTTCTTTGATTTGTTGAAGGAGTCCTGTAGTATTTTCTTTAGAATACTTTTTTGTTTCTGGCATCACTTCGGGGTCATTTAAATCTTCAGAGAAGTTGTCGAAGTTGATGAAATAACCAGAGGCAGTTCTGTCAATTGATGGGATTGTTCTTTCAATCTGTCTCTCGGTAGCACTTTCTGATGCTACATTAGTGTAGACTGGTGATGTTTCTTGACGAACTGTTTCAATCTGTGTTTCAAGAGGCACGAGTTCCATGGCATTATTGCATAGTCCTTCACTGTGCACTGCAGGCTGATCGAATGTGATTAGTCTTTCAGTTTGAACCTCTTGGATTGTTGCAAGTTTGGGTATTCTGTTGTTTCTTGGGAGTCCACTGGGCCTACTGTTGATTATAGGCCACATGCTTGTGGTTTTACCAGATCGATAGACACGACTCTGTTCTCCTTTTTACCAGCAAGGGGCGGTAGCATAACTGATCTTGTTCCGGTGACTGCTAAGACAGGTACTGCTTTTCTGTAAGAAGGCCCAAATTCCTTCTTAACCGCGATCTTTTCTCTGACTAGATCCCCAATCTTTGGAATCCAGACAGGCCTTGCTGGGGCTGTTGCGGGTGGTGCCTCGTCAGTGGTACTTGGCTGTTGCTTTAACTTTATGTTGCTTAATGATTTTCTTGTTTCATTCAGTTCCTGTAAAACAGCCAAACGATCTTTGATGTCAAAGTCTGTTGTTTTTTCTTGTACCACTGACATCTGACTATCGAGGTCCTGAACTCGCATTCTAATTCCGAACAATAGTTCGTATGGGCTGAAACCTTTTAGAGAATTTCTTGGCATGTTGTTAAGACTAGTCTGGACACTTATTAAATGTTTGACCCACCCAGCGCCTGAACCTAATACCTTCGCTGTTATAGATTGCTTTATGTCACGGTTTTTTCTTTCTACCACACTGTTCCCTTCCGGGGTATGACGGACAAGAATACCGCAACCCAATTCCCATGCTGGCCATGGCCTCCCCATAAGCTCGAGAGCTGAAAGCAGGACCCTGGTCAGAATGGAACGTGGTAATTGCGTATGTGCCGATATTGACTCGCAAATCTTTTATAACCGTTCTAGCGTCAGTCGAGCGCTGGAGGCCTCATTATTTAAGTGCTTTTCGTCTTAACTGTTAATAGGACGCAGGATGGGGTGTAGGCAGCGTTACACTCTTTCTGACTGGTAGCCGGTAGCAAGGTTCGCTACTGCGATCCCTATTACAGCTTTCACAGTTGTTTGCATATATTTGGTGTTCTACACTCATTCCCGGCCACCAGAATACTGATTGTAATTCAGTCAGTGATTCCCTGATCTCTCTGTGCCTTAGACCCAAACCCATGTGTGCGTCTGCTATTAAAAATATTCTCCTGTTCATGTTTGGAATTACTCTGTCCCCCACTCCAGGGATTCAAGCAAAAGGAACGGAGTTTGCATCGATTATGTATGCATAATTGAGTGGATAGTTTACGGGTAGTGCTGCACAGTCGCCTTTTACGGTCGTTTTTACTGCCAGCATGGTTTCCCCGTCTATGTATTTATCTGTACGCTTTTTTGTGGCTACGGAAGCCGGGTTAGTTGCTTCCGCTCTGGCTGTATTAGCCAATGAATTCCCTGCAACGTGAACGCCATCACGTTGAAGACTCTGTGCGTGAATCACGTGAGTCTTTTGTAGTTCTTTGTGTAAAAGAGCTACCTCGTTCCAGAGCAATTTATGCTTTATTGTGCCACCTTTTGCATCTTTGAAACCATTTTCCACCCAATTCTGCAAGTATTCATTATAAGATTGTACGCAGTAAAAAGAATCGCACACTATTAGTGTGGGGAATTCGCGATCGGTATTTTCTAGCGCCATCTTAAATGCTACTAATTCAGCTCGTTGAGCCGAGCAATCTCCTAGAGATTGTGTTTTAGTGACCAATGGTCTAAATTTTCCTTTGTGCCAGCGACCTTTAACAATCGCGCACGCAGCACTGTAAGCTTGCTTACCCCCAACTGCGGGTTGTGCTGATCCGTCAGTATATATAATACTTCCGTATTCTTCGAGAGGCAGGATTTCAATTGGTAGAGGACATTCATATTCATATTGTAAAAATTCCTGTGTTTTTAAGTTAGGATCAAATTCGTAAACTACGTCTGTTGCAGCAAGAGAATTAACCCACTGAATCCATCTCGGATGCAAAGCTTTAGCATTAGGAATGCTTGCTTTAGTTACCGCTTCTAAAGCCGGTATTGGTGTTACGATTATTATTCGTTTACCTTGTGCTAGGGGCCTTTCTTTTGCTACAGCAGTCTGAACCGCAGTTAGAATTTTCTCTGTTGAACTGAATTTTATTTCAGCCTTTGTATACAAATGTGATTTGTAAGCTATTGGTACCTTTTCTCCCTCATTAGAGGTTAGGTAGGTGAATCCGCATCTTCCTGGGATGACTCGGATTACAAGATCGCGTGTGTTGTCACGTGTATCTAATTTTGTTTTTGCTAACATGTCTGTTTGCAGTGATCTCAAAATTTCTGTGTGTTTTTGAGTCCAATTGATTTGTTTAAAATCAGGTTTTATTAGTTCGTAGAGAGGTTTAACCCTCTCTGCGTAATTTAGGATGTAAGTTCTTCCGAAATTCAGAAAACCTAGAATGGATTGTAAATTCTTCAGCGTTTTTGGAGCTTGGAGTACAGCGCACTTCTCTAAGAAGTTGTACGCTAGGCTTTTCCCTTCACTTGATAATTCGTACCCTAAAAATAGTACCGTCAGATGGGCAATTCAAGACTTTTTAAAGTTGAATTTGTAACCCTCTGCTGCGAACCCAAGTATGATGGTGTTCACTCTTTTCAAGTGAGTATCCAAGTCGTCGTCTGTGAGATAAATATCATCTACGTAAGACAATGCTTCATCATCATAGATTTGTAGTAACTCTGTTACCCTAGCTGAGAATAGTCCTGGGCTGTTCTTGAACCCCTGTGGGAGTCGACAGAATTTTTTCTGTGACCCAAATGCAGAGAAAGCGGTCAAATATCTGCTTTCTGGTGCAATGTTTTGACAAAAGAAACCATTAGAAATGTCTAATGTCGTTTTATATTTTTTCCTAACTATGTTATTCATTAGGGCTGCACTATGCGAGTTTTGTACTGCAAAGGTTTTGCAACATGTATTAAGATGTCTGTAGTCCAAAACTAGACGATATGAATTGTCTGGCTTGGAGACAGGAAACAAAGGATTGTTCATTTGAGAGGTGCATGTTTCAATCACCCCCTGGTACTCAAGTTGATCTAAGATCTCCCTGACTTGTTTTTTAGCTTCTTGCTTTATGGGATACTGCCGTTGGGCAGTTGGTTCACTTTTTAATTGGATTTTGTGAGGCGGTGAGTCCTCATCCCATCCTACATGATTTTTATACAATGCAGGTGCCTGGGCTACTGCCCATTTCCTTGCATATGTGTATTTTTTGTGAATCGGAATGTGATTCGAGAAGGCAGGCATAATCACTTCTTCGCCACGAGGGCACTCCCTGACAAACTCTGGGGGCCAATCTTTTTCAGCTAACAGAATATCATAGCCTTTTGAGAGCTTATCCCAAAATAGACCCTTAATTTTCCTAGTCTTATCACCCTCTATACGCAATGTTATTTCGTATATTTTATGGGGCTCGCTAAGTCTGGCGTCGGCAGTTTCAACCTGAATGTATTCATTCGTGTCCACTGTCTCCAGATGACTCATCAAGATCTTGCGCGCTATACTGATTTCTGCTGCACTGTCCAACATTGTCAATGCCCACTCCCCGTTTTTCAACTGTGTCCTCAGTATTCTCGGCATGGTTGATTACTCTAATACTAGCTACCTTCTTTTCCTGAAATTGAGATTTCTTATTTTGAGCAGGTTCCTTGTCTTTGGACTTGGTGTGCTCTCCTGGGTCTGACCGTCCTCTTCTTTCCGAATTCTGTGGAAGAGATCGAGAGGGACGTGTATCAATACTTTGATATCTATCAGGTTTTTTCAGATTATCCCTATTTCTAAGGTTATATCTTTTCTCAGAGGGCTCCCTCTGGGGAGACTGGCGTTCTTGAGTCGGAGTTCTTTCCCTCCGTCGAGGAGACCTTCCCCTGGACTGGAAAACTTTTTCCTTGGGAGTGGATTGTTTATTTCCATCCCAGCTCTTTTTAGGAGTATTTAAATTATTTTTAATAAATAATTTTTCAGGATTTTCGAGCAGTTGGGGCTTTACCGGTTTCCCACCCAAGCTGTCTCTACCTAATTCTTCATAGCATTTTTCTATGATTTTTGCAAGCTCAACAGGATCTTTTATATCTGTTTCCTTCAACTTCTGGCGAATCGCCACAGATGCTGCTTCTCCTCTTATATTGGCTAATAATATAGCCGAGACCTGCTTGAAGTCTTTCAGTAATTTCATACCTAGATTTAAAGCGGGCTCTGGACCGAATTCATTTTGAATCTGTTTTAGCACTTCTGGTATTACCGCCATAGACGGAACACCGTGTGTTTTTGTGTAAATGGAAGCAAAGACTGTACCCCAAGTGTCACAGTCCTCCACATGTGGTGCGATTCCCATAGGAAGGCAGATGGTCAAGATTCTGTGTTTCTCAATAGGGGTAGTATCAGGAAATACTGCCTCTATTTGAGTGATTTTCTGTGCTAACCAGAAAGGAGTTTGTTCCTGTTTTACGGGTGTTTTACCAAGACATGACTGTATGTTCTGTGGTGTAATTGTATTTGTGTTCCCCTGATGAGGGGTCAGCTGTGGTATATTGACAGCTGGTTGGACTGTTGCAGTCCGCATTACATATTGGACTAATTGCCTATGTATTTTTATTAATGTGTTTAGCTGTACTAACAGCTCTTCTCTAGACATTTTTACAATGTCAGGATGTGGTGTGTAGCTGGCTAGAACCGGCCACGTTGCTCCTGGTCTACCTAGTGGACCGAGCCTGGTTATGTGATCATTGTGTTTTAGGGCGCCATTAAACCAGAGCAGGTGCTCTTGAAATTTAAGTGGGATTTCAATCTCCTCGAAAGGAGCGTACTCTCCCGGAGGTTCCTCTATTTTGTAATAGTGAAACTCTTTTGTTATAGCGTTTACCGCTGGAAAGTTTATCCATGAATAGAATACCTCTGTCTGCCGATACTCGTGAGCCTCTATCACGAAAATTACTGTACCACCTTGAGGTGTCAGTCCGTTTTCTATAAGTTTTAAAGTTATAGATCTTCTTAAGTGGACCGGGATGATAATAGCATCCGGGTCTGCTTCTAGGAGACTCGTGTCTTCCTCCATTAGTAGGGATGCCAGTCTAACTGCTTCCCTTTCTTCTTCACTGTCTGTCATTTTTTATAAATGCAGGCTTTGCAGAGTAGGTCTCCAAGGAGACAAAGATTAGGTGCACAATATTTTGGAACACTGTATCCTTCAACGTTGAATAAACCAGAGCTTTACATAGGAATCTCTTCCTACTAAGGTCGGGCGGATTTTAACCTTTCACCCACTCCAGACGTCTATTGGAGTATTTACGGGAGAAAGGGGTGTGAAATATGCACGACTGAGTTACTCTAAAAGTCTTGCGTTAGTTTATCGCCTTACCAAACGTTGGGCGCCATGTAGTGTAGTTCCTAGTTTCCCACTAAGCCCTGCGCATTGGAATAACATAAACAGTAGTATCGACGTGGAACTGCGGATATTCCAGGCCTCCACTGACTATGCTAAACTTAATTGGGTTGTGTTACCAACTAGCTCAGAGGTCACTGGAAACTTTCTTCTCTGCATAGGAAGTGATCAGCTTCCTTGGCACAGACAAGAAGGGATTCAGCTTTCCAACAACCGTGCAACATGACAACTTTGCTCCTCAGATCAAGAGTCAATCTCTAGGGTCGTGTGAAACAATAGACATGTATTTCACTCAGTCAGTCTAGTGCAGTTTACTTTCACGAGATGTAGAGAATAGAGAGACGGGCGTTTTGTCAATAAAGGTTAACATTTATTGAACAGTCTTTCTTCTCGTACAAGAGAAATGTATTGCCACAATTGCAATGATTGTTATTATAAAAAGTACGTACAGTAAGATAAGTATTGCGAAATAGAACTGTAAAAGCATTGATATGGTTTCTTAGCCATGCAATGGTTTAAAAGTAATAAAACATATATACAGTCATTTATACATTAGGCTAACATACTCAACTGGTGCTTCTAACTAAGCCTACCCCAGTGTGCCTGACCTAAGCCTAACACGTGAAAGGGGAGTAAGTAAGTAGCTTTAAGTTAAGTTGGTTTTGCCAAGGTTTGTTTCAAGAATTCTCGTCTAAGGGTTTAGTCAACACCATACCTCTGAATAGAATGATGGAGGATTGGTATCTCCTTCAGGGGTCTCTCTCGATATCCCAGTCACCCGCGAGGGTAAACCGGAAACGCCGTGGCTGGATTTCTCTGTACGAGAAAGGCAGCGGCTGCTCTTCAGCGCGTCGAGGAAGGAGGGGGGACAGCGTCCGCGGGCAGCTGGAATCTGCTGGATGTCTTCGCAGAGGACGGCTGTTCAGCTCCTTAAGCGTACTGCACCATAGTTCGCGCTTTAGCGGCGATAATGGTATCAGCAGCTTCACCACCACCGGATAGCAGGCTGCAGCGACAGAGTGCTAGTTTTACCAACACGGGGTCGTGCAGGCAGCCAGCATCTGCAACAGTAGCTTGCAGCTCGCAGCTCACATTGCTTAAGGCAACGTTGGTAATATTTATACCTGACAGGTGCCGGGTTTGACGCAAGTTTGTTGGACATAAGACGTCAATTAAAGATGTCACTAGGAAGTGATAGTTATCAGTTGCTCATTAGAGTTCCATTACTAATCAAAACATAGCAAGCGGGGATTTCCAGGTTTGCTGAGTTTTTATCTTGTTGAAGAACTCGGAGTGTTATCTAGGAATATCAGATAGTGACTACTGCTCTGTCATTGCACTAATTGGTCGCAAAGGAAGTGGCAGAGAGAACTATGCTGGAATGTGGCTCTGTTCGTGTGAGGCCAGAGATGACTTTTCAGAAAATCGCACTTGAACGGTTATGCCAATATAGGGAATAAAGGGATTTATAGCCGAATAGGGGCATAAGGTCACAGTATCGATCAGGAACCTAGATAAACACGCAACACCTTGGCCCACGAGATTCCCTTAGCAGGACACTTAGGCCAGACGAAGACATTGGACAGGCTTGTCTCGCACTTTCACTGGCCTCACATGAACGAAGATACCAAGGAGTTTTGCCGCTCCTGTGTCACTTGCCAAGCCAGTGGTAAGTCAGGTGGCACGACAAAGGCCCCCCTTATACCAATGCCTGTGGTGGGGGTGCCCTTTGAACGGGTGGGGATTGACATCGTCGGTCCCATGGAACCACCAACAGCATCAGGGCACAAGTTTATACTGGTGGTAGTGGATCATGCCACCAGGTATCCTAAAGCTATTCCCCTTAGGACCACTACAGCGCCTGTTGTGGCAAGAGCCCTAGTTGGAGTATTCTCCAGAGTGGTCTTCCCTAAGGAGGTCATCTCCGACAGAGGTGCAAACTTTATGTCGAGCTACTTAACTGCTATGTGGAAGGAATGTGGTGTCAACTACAAGTTCACTACACCCTATCATCCACAAAGCAATTGGCTTGTTGAGAGGTTCAACAGGACCCTAAAAGGGATGATTCATGGACTACCTGAAAAGCTTCGGCGTAGATGGGACGTCCTGATCCCCTGCCTTTTATTCGCTTACAGAGAAGTCCCACAGAAGGGGGTTGGCTACAGCCCTTTTGAACTTTTGTACGGGCATCCTGTAAGAGGACCCCTGTGTTTGGTGAAGGAAGGATGGGAGAGACCTCTCAAAAAGCCTGCAACCAACATAGTGGACTATGTGCTTGTTCTCCGCTCGCGGATGGCTGAATACATGGAGAAGGCATCCGAAAACCTTAAGGCCAGCCAAGAACTCCAAAAAGCTTGGCATGACCAAAAGGCTGTTTTGACTGTTTACCAGCCCGGACAGAAGGTGTGGGTGTTGGAGCCAGTGGCCCCAGCAGCACTCAAGGACAAATGGTCCGGGCCCTACACCATCCTGGAGAAAAAGGGAGAGGTCACCTACCTGGTAGACCTGGGAACTCCCCGGAGCCCCCACAGGGTGCTCCATGTCAACAGGCTCAAGGCATATGTCGACAGGAAGGACATGAGTTTGCTCATGGCCATAGATGAGGGACAGGAGGAGGAGAGTGACCCTCTCCCCGACCTGCTCACTCAGAATCCTGACGATGGGTCGGTAGATGGTGTTGTCTTTTGTGGCAGCCTCTCCGAACATCAACAGGAGGATTGTAAACAGGTTCTTCAATCCTTCCGGCATATGTTCTCTCTAACACCCAGTCAGACCAATTGGTGCACCCATGAGGTTGACACTGGTGACAGCTCGCCCGTCAAGAGTAAAATCTACCGGCAGCCTGATCACGTTAGAGACTGCATCAAGAGTGAAGTGCAGAAAATGTTGGAGCTGGGAGTCATTGAACCCTCGGATAGCCCTTGGGCTAGTCCCGTAGTTCTAGTGCCGAAACCTCACACCTCGGGTGGTAAGAAAGAGATGAGGTTCTGCGTAGACTACAGGGGTCTCAATGCAGTCACTAAGACTGACGCCCACCCAATACCAAGGGCAGACGAGCTTATCGATAGATTGGCTTCGGCCAACTACTTAAGTACGTTTGACCTGACAGCTGGGTATTGGCAAATCAGGTTAGCTGAGGACGCCAAGCCTAAGACCGCATTTTCTACCCCTGGTGGGCATTATCAGTTCGTGGCGATGCCCTTTGGTTTGAAAAATGCACCTGCCACCTTCCAACGGTTGGTGAATCACGTTCTCACCGGGCTGGATGACTTCTGTGCGGCGTATCGTGACGATATTGCTGTCTTTAGCTCCACCTGGGAGGATCACCTGGTCCACCTGCGGAAAGTGTTAGAGGCTCTGCAAGCAGCAGGTCTCACTATCAAGGCTACCAAGTGCCAGATAGGGCAGACACAGGTTGTATACTTGGGCCACCTCGTCGGTGGAGGCCAAGTTCAACCACTGGAGAGCAAGATACAGTCAATCAGGGACTGGGCTCCTCCAACCACCCAGACTCAGGTTCGAGCTTTCTTGGGCCTGACTGGTTACTACCGGAAGTTCGCCAGGAATTACGGATCGATTGTGACTCCGCTCAATGAACTGACGAGTAAGAAAATGCCAAAAAAGGTTCAGTGGACAGCGAGCTGTCAAAAAGCATTCGATGACCTAAAACAGGCCATGTGCACGGCACCTATCCTCAAGAGTCCAGACTACTCCAAACCATTCATTGTCCAAACAGATGCTTCTGAGTTGGGTGTGGGAGCTGTTCTATCTCAACTGAATTTTGATGGTAATGACCAGCCCATTGCTTTTATAAGCAGACGGCTGACCCCCAGAGAGAAAAATTGGTCAGCTATAGGGAGGCCTTCGCTGTGGTGTGGGCCCTGAAGAAACTGAGGCCATACTTGTTTGGCACTCATTTCAAGATTCAGACCGACCATAAGCCCCTCCTATGGCTAAATCAGATGAAGGGTGAAAACCCCAAAATGCTTAGGTGGTCCATTTCCCTACAGGGGATGGACTTCACAGTGGAGCATAGACCTGGCACTGATCATGGCAATGCAGATGGGCTCTCCAGGTATTTCCACTTAGAACAAGAAGACTCAGCTGGTCAAGGTTAGCTTATTGTCCCAACGTTTGGGGGGGGGTCATGTAGGAGAGTAGGGTCTGCAATCCTATGATCACCCGGACTTTTTGCTTGTGTTTCACTGGTTTACGACTTTCTCGGGCTGTGGGCCTGCCAATCAGACCCACAGCCTAGCTGTTCTCTCGCTAAATTGATATGTGTACCTTAGGTGCATTACCCAATTGGAACTGGGCCACCCTGTCAGACCCTGTAACTCAGGGCATCGGTGTACCCCAGGCCTACCAGGGGCTGAAGCATGTATTATGCCACCCCTGGATGGCCATCTAAATCTGACACAACTCGCTGCACGACAGCTGGGGCCACGTGGCGTACTCGCCCGTTGCTGTAGGTGTAGTATCCCTATACCTAACCTTAAAATGGACACCCGAGTTCCTCTCAGTCACTCCTATGGCAGGCCTTGACAATCCTGAAGGCAGAGGGCATGGAACCATGTGAATTGGGCTCTGGCACGAGCCGAGCCCGGTTGCAGCTTGCGGAACCAAGACCCAATGGCTGTTCCATGATAACGCGTATCATATCGGTAACTTCGGTATCGCGTTATCAAGACATGTCGAGTAAGGTGTCATACGAATCGGGATGCTGCCCCCTCACCAATTCTGGCGACGAGGTTAGCATTCCGCCCTTCTAGAGGGACATGACATGTACGTAACTGTGAACCCCGGTTAAAGTTAACTGAAGCCTCAGCTCCACAAAATGGACGCTGCCACCACAGACACAAGTCTGACCTCCTGCTGCTGGGAGTCCTTCCAGCGAGCAGAGCTTGGACAAAGGGTTTCCTGTCAAGGGCGGTGTTAGCACCGTCCCAGACAGGGTTTGTGTATTCTGGGTAGGTAGGGCTTTGCAAGAAGGTGACTGCGGAGTGGCACCCCGGTGCTCACTACGCATCTGCCGGCTAGAACCAGTTCCAGGGGCGGGCAGCCCCTGACCTGGGGAAAGTCCAGCAGGGGGAGAGGGGTGTAACTACCCCCCTTCCTGGTCCCACCCTTAGGGCAGGACCTAGTCATGTACCCACCCCTTTCTTTAGGATAAAGGCCGGAGCCGGGACCCTTCCAAATTAGATCATCTTTGAATCAAGAATACTTTCTACGAAAGGACTTCGAGACTCTTCTCAAGATTTCTCCCTTGTGGCTAAGGAGTAGTCACCCTGCATCCACAGGCACCATCTAAGAACTCTGCGGTTTGCTGCAAGTCCTTCCTCAAGGATCCGACGACCCAGCTCGACGTGAACCGGCTTCCCTGGCACCTCTGACCTCTACCCACGTCGTCAGCTCAGCTGAGATCTGTGGGTGTGACGAGACCTCGAGGGACTGGCCATCATCAAAACCTGCACGCTTTCTTAATCAGCACGACCATCGAAGCAATTCTCTGGTGAGTGCTCTGGGGTCCGAGAAGCCCCGACCCTGAGTAGCTCCAGCACCGAAGTGCAGTCTCCGAGCATCTCCACGATCTGCGTGGGGCCCTTCTGCTCGCTGCTCAGCACGTTGTCTGGTCACTAGCCGCTGGCTTGTGCCCTTCTTTGACGACATCCGACAACCAACGCTGCTGGTCTGGTTGCTCCAGACCGGCCCTTGCTCCCTTTTCCAAGAGGAGCACCCCGGACCCTCCTGGTCCACTCAAGACGCCATTTTAGGCCCGCCACGTGGCCCTGAAATCTGCCAAGGCTTGTTGCCCCAATCCTGGGCCCAGCGACGCCGACAGCATCAACCTTCGTGGGACAGCTCGCACCTCCATCCTGGTCGCCGACAACGCCTCCTGGTCCGTGAGACTGCAGAGCCTAGCGTCGCCCACTCACCTAGTCGAGGTGACGGCCATCCGGTGCCTTCCTGGTACCCTCTGACTACTGGCTAGTAGTACGAACTTGGTCCCCTCTGCTTTCAGGTATCAACGATCACTGATCCAGGCTTGGATCTCTACGAACTATTCATCACTGGTCGCCGGCCAGCAACTCCTTTTCTTCCGGCTCCTGGCTCGTCAGCGAAGACCCCAGATGCCTGTAAGACTTGTGCAGCCGCAGCCCTCGTGGCTAGGTAACTTCGGCATTTCGGTGCCTGCATAGCCTCCTTACTCTAGGGTCCCGAGTCCCTCGCTTCCGACTTGCCTTATCGGGTCCGCCCGAGACCACTAAACTTTCCATGCCCTCGGGCACTTGTTTTAATTGTGCACTTGAAGTATTTTCTAAGAGCTTTTGTTCTGTGCTTAGTACCCTGTCCTCATAAAGAGTACAGGGCTGTTGTGATTCTAATAAATATACTGTTTATTTTCATAACACTTGTGTGGTGTCCTTTCACTTGGTGTTCAAGGGGTATGTGATGGTATTACAGCTGGCTTAACACGCCCTCTAGAGTTTAGCCCGAAGACTGCTCGTATCCACGCTACTAGGATAGCTGGTCTAAGGTTGACTTACAACCAATCACCATAAGGGTCGTTTGGAACGATACATAGTGGTCGCTAGAATAGCGAACGCTGCATATCGGGCCAACTTCTCACAGCCAGGAACTGTGGAGGTGGTCCTCTCTTCTTTTGAGGAGGTGGTGGTGGGGATCCAGCAGCTGAAGCTACTAGTGAAGCCATTTTCCAAAATAGGTCTTCCTTTCTCAAAGTTGAAAGTCAGAGTGAGAAAAAAGGTGGGGGCTTTCATCATTTGGGAAAAAAAATAGTTCTAAACCAATGAAAAGTCTTATTTTTAGGTCACATGACCTAGTCTTACATCATTAGGAAACCAAAAGTGAAATGAACCAATGAAAAGTTTTATTAACAAGTCACATGACCTGTTCCGCTTACGTTACGCGCTGCGCGTCGCGCTCCGGTTCGCTTCCGGAAAGCTGCGTTTAGCGCCTCGTTCGCGGTCCGGAGCACTTCCGGGTGCGCTAACGCAGCGCGTCATAAGACGCATTATGCGGCAACGTGATATGTCGCGCTTCCGCGACGCGTCACGATGTTGATTTCTAACGCGGCAGTTACGCAAACGGAACGTTTACCGGTTAGCGGACCGGGTCGCGGCATCAAATTGAGCTAACGGAAAGCTTCCCGGTTCGCGAACCGGGAGCGAAAAAAAAAACTTATTTAAAAAAATTAATCATAAACATATAAAATATATTTTTGGATTTAAAGAAAAATACATTTTACAGCTACAGATATTAGCTTTTAAAAAACCAATGAAATTCACTGAAAAAACCATAGGTTATAGACCATATATAGTTAGGAATTAGCATTTACAAAACCATATTTTACTCACACAAAACCATTGAAATTCGCATATATAGTTAGATGCACTAACTATATATCACGCACCCGCAATCTACTGCTGATCATGTCACATATTACATCATTCATGACATGGTCAGTGACATCACTGATGACATCACTGATGACATCTCAAATGACATCACTGATGACATCACTGATGACAACATCCAGTGACTGCATGTTTATGAAAAGTCAAAATATGTCTTACATATTGAAGAATGAGTGGATGTATAAGTCTCTGGATGAAGGATTTAGTAGGTGCATGAATGACTGTATGAGAGAATGATTAAATATGTCTCACTGAGTGCATGGGTTAGTGACTAAACTGTCTTAATTTGTGCATCATTATGTCTGTTGTTCTGTAAACTGCTGCTTATGTTGATCATTTGCTTTATGATTATGTATATTGGTTAATGAAAGGTTGCCCAAGTATTTGTTTGAGAGAGAGCGTGTGTGTGTGGGTGGTTGTGAGGTGTGTGACTCTGTGCATAAATGTGTGAGCGGTGGATTCACTAGATGTATGGGTTTAAAAGTGCATGTGGAAACATTTGTATGGGCAGTTGACTGTGTGCATGAGTGTATTGGTGAGTGAATGGATATCTCAGTGCTACATGTCCAAGTAAGTACATATGTAAAACACAGTACATGTGAGAGTTGACATATATAAATAACTGTGCATAAGAGCCAGTGAATGTGTGAGTGGCTGTATGGATCATTGTAAACTTGTATCAGGGATTGTATTAGAAAGTAAATAAATGTTAGTATATGTTTGAATAAGTAAGGTGTGTATAACTGTTTAGATGAGGAAATGGAGGTGTGATTGATTCTTTGCATGACTGACTAGGTGTGTGAGTAACTCCATGGATGAGTGACAGTCTGTGACTGTCTGGTTACACTGAGTGTATCTAAGGTTTTATTAGAGTCTGAAGAGGTTCATCGTATTATCACATGAATGATGTCATCAGTGATGTCATTTGAGATGTCATCAGTGATGTCATCAGTGATGTCATTTGAGATGTCATCAGTGATGTCATCAGTGATGTCATCAGTGATGTCAATGACCATGTCATGAATGATGTAATATGTGACATGATCAGCAGTAGATTGCGGGTGCGCGATACATAGTTAGTGCATCTAACTATATATGCGAATTTCAATGGTTTTGTGTGAGTAAAATATGGTTTTGTAAATGCTAATTCCTAACTATATATGGTATATAACCTATGGTTTTTTCAGTGAATATATATATATATACACACACACAAACACACATATATATATATATATATATATATTCACTGAAAAAACCATGGGTTATAGACCATATATAGTTAGGAATTAGCATTTACAAAATCTTATTTTACTCACACAAAACCATTGAAATTTCATATATAGTTAGTTGCACTAACTATATATCGCGCACCCGCAATCCACTGCTGATCATGTCACATATTACATCATTCATGACATGATCAGTGACATCACTGATGACATCACTGATGACATCTCAAATGACATCACTGATGACATCACTGATGACATCTCATTTGACATTACTGATCACATCACTGATGACATCATTCATGTGATAATACGGTAAACCTCTTCAGACTCTAATATAATCTTACATACACTCAGAGTAAATAGACTCTCACAGACTGTCACTCATCCATGGAGTTACTCACACACCTAGTCAGTCATGCAAAGAATCAATCACACTTCCATTTCCTCAACTATACAGTTATACACACCTTACTTATTCAAACATATACTAACACATATTTACTCTCTTATACAATCCCTGATACAAGTTCACAATGATCCATACAGCCGCTCACAAATTCACTGGCTCTTATGCACAGTTATTTATATATGTCAACTCTCACATGTACTGTGTTTTACATATGTACTTACTTTGACATGTAGCACTGAGATATCCATTCACTCACCAATACACTCATGCACACAGTCAACCGCCCATGCAGCTGTTTCCACATGCACTTTTGAACCCATACATCTAGTGAATCAACTGCTCACACATCTATGCACAGAGTCATACACCTCCCAGCCACCCACACACACACTCCCATACAAATACTTGGGCAACCAATCAATAACCCATATACTTAATCATAAAGCTACTGATCAACACATGCAGCAGTTTACAGAACAACAGATATAATGATGCACAAATTAAGACAGTTTAGTCACTAACCCATGCACTCAGTGAGACACATTTAATCACTCACTCATACAGTCAGTCATGCACCTACTAAATCCTTCATCCAGACACTTATACATCCACTCATTCTTCTATATGTAAGACATATTTTGACTTTTCAGAAACATACAGTCACTGGATGTTGTCATCAGTGATGTCATTTGCGATGTCATCAGTGATGTCATCAGTGATGTCATCAGTGATGTCATCAGTGATGTCACTGATCATGTCATGAATGATGTAATATGTGACATGATCAGCAGTGGATTGCGGGTGTGCGATATATAGTTAGTGCAAATAACTATATATGAAATTTCAATGGTTTTGTGTGAATAAAATAAGGTTTTGTAAATGCTAATTCCTAACTATATATGGTCTATAACCCATGGTTTTTTCAGTGAATTTTCAAGGTTTTGTAAATGCTAATTCCTAACTATATATGGTCTATAACCTATGGTTTTTTCAGTGAATTTCAATGGTTTTTTAATAGCAAATATCAAATGCTTTAAAATGTCAAGTACGTGGTAGGTAAAAACATTTTTGTGTTTTAAAGATGGCTCTGGGTAACCGTGGAACTCGGACGCTTGACTGCTAGGGCATGGGCCCCATTCCCAAAAAAGTCCCCTCAGCCTTGAAGATTCTACAACAGTCACCGGGACCCCCGACTCCCGTAGACTTCCGGTGGGGAGCGACTGCCATGATTGCTCTCGGAATGGCCATGACGTAGCCACGAGATGGTGGTGCTCTCATGCTGACGCCAGCTTCAGTCTGAAACATCCAGAAACACTGTAGACTACCAATTCGATCAGTTCCGGTGGAGCCCCAACGTGACCTGGTAGAGAAGAACTTGCCCTCCCCTTTTTGACTGATGGTTCTTGTTGCCTGTCCCTTCTGTTGTCATTTAACAGAACTTTTTGGACTGCTGAAAGGGGTTGTGTTCCGACCGCTGGTTGGTGGAGACATTTTGACTATATTCTGGACCTGCGTTGTCGCGTAATGCGTCATATGACGCGCCGCGTTAGCACACCCGGAAGTGCTCCGGTGCGCGAGGCGCAGCTTCCCGGAAGCGATTCAGGGCGCGGCGCGCAGCGCATAACGTAAGCATAACAGGTCATGTGACTTGTTAATAAAACTTTTCATTGGTTCATTTTACTTTTGTTTTTCTAATGATGGAAGGCTTGGTCATATGACCTAAAAATAACACTTTTCATTGCTTTCGAACATTTTTTTTTCCCAAATGATGAAAGCCCCACCTTTTTTTTCTCACTCTGACTTGTAAAGCAAAGGACCCAGATGCATTTACAGTTTATCACTAACAATGTTCCATGCTAATGTATTTTCCCGGGAAATTTACAACTGTCCTGCAAGTAAAATATTCCTATTTCGAGGAAAAGGGCGTTTCTTCGTCCCATGAGGGAGCCGTTGAACAAAAGAGGCTCGACCTGCTGTCTTAGTTGCTGATAGGCATGAATATCGGATTCTTATCGATCACTTTATGTTGCAGAAGTGGAAAACACAACAGCCCTTGACCATTTATCTTTACTGCGTTCCTGCGTATTATACCTTTTAACCGTCATGTAATCGGGCTGCTTTATTTCACTTGCCTTTTACTGATTCGAAAACAGTGGCTATTATTCCAACCTTTACCAATCTAGGTACTACTACCATGTTTTGTTTTAAAAACCTTTATTGTGAAAATGTCAGTATACAAATACGGGCCTATAACCACGTGGGCCGAACACGGAGCAAACTGGAATCGTATATGATGAGGGGACATTTACACTGTAGAAGAACGTAACGGGCGGGCCATTAGGTTGCAAGAACTAAGGTGTCTAACAGTTGCGGAATCGGTGGACGTACATTTTATAATTAAAGTACGACAGGGCCAGTTACAATAAAATTATCTAGATATACATTTGCGGGCAAGTACCATAGGTGACGTTAATTCGAACTTTCAATAGTACAGTAATCAATAACACATCAGAACTTAATATCAATAGGGATGTCCAAATGTTCAATCAGTACCCGTCCCCGCCCGCCATGTGCTTCAAAACTGCATACGTATCTCGTGATATCAAGGTTGGGCAACCAGTACACAACAAGGAGTTACGAGTCCCATTTATACCGGCGCCATTTTGGGCAAGGCCAGGCAGGTCCAGGATATAGTCAAAATGTCTCCACCAACCAGCGGTCGGACCAGAACCCCTTTCGGCAGTCCAAAAAGGTTCCGTTAAATGACAACAGAAGAGATAGGCAACAAGAACAATCAGTCAAAAGAGGGGACGCTTTCGGGAATGGGGCCCATGCCCTAGCAGGCAAGCGTCCGAGTTCCAAGGTGTCCCAGGGCCATTTTAGTGGACCAGGCCCAAATCCAAAGAGCCGGCCGCCATTCTGAGAGTCCTGTTGCAGCCGCCTATCGCTGCACCGCAAGAGTGGGCGCAATTCAGCTGGATGGTGGGCGAGACGCTGTAGCCGCAAGAGCGGGCGCAACTCAGCTGGATGGCGGGTGAGGCACTGTGCCGCAAGAGCGGGCGGAACTCAGCTGGACGGCGAGTGAAATGCTAAGAGGCGCCCCACTGCAGATGAGGTGCCTCCACCTGGGGAGGCGGGAGAGGACCGTTTGCGCCGCCTCCCCCCCCCCCCTCCCCCTCCCCCGGGCACCCCACGCCGTCTTTCGGCGCAGCAATGTAGGATGGCCACACCAGTGCGGCAACTTGCTGAACACCACCTCGGTGCCATCCGGATCTCGGCGCGTTGTGCTGCCTTCGGCCTACTGTAGCAACAAGTGCGGGCGCAACTCAACTGGACGGCAAGTGAAACGCTAAGAGGCGCCCCACTGCAGATGAGGTGCCTCCACCTGGGGAGGCGGGAGAGGCCCGTGTGTGCCGCCTACCCCCCCCCCGGGCAACCCACGCCGTCTTTCGGCGCAGCAATGTAGGATGGCCACACCAGTGCAACTTGCTGGACACCACCTCGGTGCCATCCGGATCTCGGCGCGTTGTGCTGCCTTCGGCCTATTCGCACATCGGTCCGCTACTGACGCCGCCTCTCAGGCCAACGGATTTTGTAGGCTTTTTATAGCCCAAAGCCGCATAACAGGTCATGTGACTTGTTTATAAAACTTTTCATTGGTTCATTTTACTTTTGGTTTCCTAATGATGGAAGGCTTGATCATATGACCTAAAAATAACACTTTTCATTGGATTGAAACATTTTTTTTTCCCAACTGATGAAAGCGCCACCTTTTTTTTTCTCACTCAGCAGTCCAAAAAGGTTCCGTTAGATGACAACAGAGGGGACAGGCAACAAGAAGCATCAGTCAAAAGAGGGGAGGGCAAGTTCTTCCCTACCGGGTCACGTTGGGGCTCCACCGGAAGTCATCGAATTGGTAGTCTACAGTGTTTCTGGATGTTTCAGACTGAAGCTGGCGTCAGCATGAGAGCACCACCATCTCGTAGCTCCGTCGTGGCCATTCCGCAAGCAATCATGGCAGCCGCTCCCCACCAGAAGCCTGCGAGAGTCGGGGGCACCGATGACTTTTGTAGAATCTTCAAGGCTGAAGGGACGCTTTCGAGAATGGGGCCCAAGCCCTAGCAGGCAAATGTCCGAGTTCAAATGTGTCCCAGGGCCATTTTAGTGGACCAGGCCCAAATCCAAAGAGCCGGCCGCCAGTTTGAGAGTCCTGTGGCAGCCGCCTATTGCTGCCCCTCAAGAGTGGGCGCAACTCAGTTGAATGGCGGATGAGGCACAGTGCCGCAAAGCGGGCGCTAAACAGCTGAATGGTGACTGAAATGCTAAAGGGCGCCCCACTGCAGCAGAGGAGCCTCCACCTGGGGAGGTGGGGGAGGCCCGTTCGTGCCGCCTCCCCCCCCCACCCCTCCCCCCCCGGGGCGTCCCACACCGTTTTTCGGCGCAGCATTGTAGGATGACAAGACCAGTGCGGCAACTTACTGGACACCACCTGGGTGCTGCCCGGATCTCGGCGCGTTGTGCTGCCTTCGGCCTATTCGCACAACGGACCGCTACTGACGCAGCCTCACAGGCCGACGGATTTTGCCGACTAAAAGACAGACCAAAGCAGCCCATTGTTGCTTTGAGATGGATGTTGCAGCAGGCTGCCATGTAAATAGTTGTTTAAAAAATGTTTTTTAACGTGTTTACTTTGTTGGAGCGTTGTATATATTTATAAGTTATTAAAGTGTTATAATCCTACTACTTTGTTGGAGTGCTATATATTTTTAATGTGACACATAATTGTGAAGACTTTGATGTACAAAAAGGCATCCCTGGAATCTTCCGCTTAAGGCTCGGTCCCACACACCCTTACAGTGAGAATCCCCTCCCCAATCACAATACAGGATCGTTATCAGATAGTAGGAACGCGTGTGGTGTGACGGATCTCATGGGGTGGGGGCCTTGATCTACTGCAACTCCTTTGAAGAGGGGTGATTCTTTACAGTTGGGGCCATAAACTACATCCGCAGAGCTAGGTGATACCCTGGGACCAGCCTGGACAATCAGACACAGAGGAAGAGGAGTGTCAGAGGGTGCGGTAGTGAATAGGGTGAAAGGGAGGTGTCGGGCGGGCACAGGGTGTGATTCTCAGGGAAGAGCAGCGCAGATGGGGGGAGGTTTATGGCCCATGCATGAGAGAGAGAGCGGGGGTGACCAGTACGTGGGGGACATGCTTGCGAGGGTGAGGAGCCATGCTGAGGATCGGCGGCGTGCAGAGAGTGGGTCTGGTTAAGGCATCTAAAATAGCTGCCGTGCACGACAAAAGTGTGGCATTGGAAAAAAGGCAAGATAGCGCAGACAATGTTTATCAATACGGATTAATTTATAACAATTATTTTTAACAATATATTTACTCGCAGTGACAAAATGGCGGTCAACACTTCCTGATTTCCTTCGAATCGAACGTTAACAGACGTCACGCAGCAAAAAAAAAAAAAAAACTCTCACGCGCAGCCGCTGGAAGACATGTATCAACATATATGAGCATCCTCAGCCACCCTCAGAAAACATAGGGGGTCAGGATATGTCTCCCGTACCCCCTTATACCCATTTCTCACATTGTTTTTCCTCCATCTTGTAATTTAATTAAAACGAAACACAAAATGGCGAATTCCCGTTTCGCGACCCAGGTCGCGAACCGGGAAGCGCTTCTACCATGAAAAATCAAATTTTTTTTATTTGCCCCACGGGACCCTTTCATAACTCCAACATCATTCCTAGGGGGTCAAGAGGGGTCTACCTTGCCCCCTTTCATTAAATTCCCCCTTCGTTTTTCTCCTCCTCTTGTCTCTCGATCCTACCGAGAGACAAGATGGCGGCGTTCCGGACTGTTTAGAATGTTGACAGACACCGGAGAGCCAATCAGGTTTGTTTCGCAAAGTTCCGTAACGCGAAAAGTACGCGAACCGGTTTGCTACCCGGGACGCTGTCACAGATATATCTGTTTTTTAAAACGTTAATTTCTCAAAATCCACTGGAGCACATATATTGAGACCCAGCAAAGGCACATCGGGCTAACAGTCCCTACAATTTTGCCAAGTTTCGTGCAAATCCATTCAGCCGTTTGAGCTAAAAGTGAGGCCAAACGCCCTGTGGAAAAATGAATGGGAAAAACGCGTTTTGGGACCCCCCTTTTTTCTCGGCCCCCCCCTTGACGAAACCCCCCCAAATTTTCAGGGGCTGCTCAGAAACAAAATGTGCCATTTTCCTGAAAATTTCAGCCGATTCCGTCCACAAATGCCAATGTTATTAGACATAGAATTTTCAAAAGTCCCATAGGAAAAAAATCCTAACTATATATACCTACTGGCGACCGCCAGTAGGTAATATATATATATCCACCAGGGCCAAAGTTATTCCAAATAGAATGTTGAGGATTTCCTATGGAAAACAATCCTAACTATAACTACCTACTGGCGACCGCCAGTAGGTAATATATATATATATATATATATATATATATATATATATATATATATATATATATATATATATATATATATATATATATATATATATATATAAATTACCTACTGGCGGTCGCCAGTAGGTAGTTATAGTTAGGATTGTTTTCCATAGGAAATCCTCAACATTCTATTTGGAATAACTTTGGCCCTGGTGGATGAGTCTTTGCGAATTTCTCAAAGAAGATGGCTAGGTTCGCTGCACTCCTTCCCTGAAAGTTTGGGGGGGATTGGTCAATTGGGGGCTGAGATATAAGGGGGGTCCCAAAACGTGTTTTCTCAATGTTATTTTCCATAGGACCTTTAGACTCGGCTACAGTTCGAACGGGTGAATGAATTTATAAGAAATTTGCCAAAACTGTAGAGTCTTGTTCGCAGATTACGCTTTTTTTGGAATGGTGTAAATCCGTTCAGTAGTTGTTGAGAAAATTAAAGTTAAAGTCAATTATATATCTATAGGCGCGCACACGTTTGCGCACCCAAGCGGCTGCGCGCGTGAGCGGAATTTTGCTGCGTGACGTCTGTTAACGTTCGATTCGAAGGAAATCAGGAAGTTTTGTCCGCCATTTTGTCACTGCGAGTAAATATATTGTTCATTTCAAAGCGTTGAAACATGGAAAGGGGAGAAGGTAGAGATTGTCTTCCTGCGTAGGTTTTCTCGGGGTGTGCAGTAAGGCCCTTAAACGCAAAAAGATATAATTTTTCCCCGAAAAAAAATACGGGGTGCGCGCACCCGGTCGCGCACACCTATTTACAAGAGTGTGGAAACGGAGGTAAATCAGAAGTTTGAGTGCTTTGATATAAGGTGGCTCTGAAAAGAGCCCTTGTGTTAATTGAGTGTTTTCTGCATTTATAAGTAAGTACCGATGCAGAGCCTGATGTTGCAGAGGAAGATTCTGTTTCCCTCATTCGTGAAATGAACACCGTCTCTCCTATAAACGTCTTGCATGTGGTAGCGCAAGTTGTTGTGGTGAATAGAACCCATGCTATAATCTCTGAGGAACGCAGAGACAGATTTATTTACATGTCTCCTTGCTTTCTCAAATTGTGCACAATGGTGATTGGACCAATTCCATTTCTGTCTTTGGCATATATTGGAATATACCAAGGCAGATCGAGGAAAAAGTGTCATCAATTGTCGAAAGGTGTCTTTTAGAAGCATTTCCAGACCTACCCCAGTGATTGTGCCTAGATCGTTCCCACCACAGTGCACAATTATAAGGTCTGGTTCTGGGAGATGCATAAAAGTTTTCACCAATGGAATCAATTGGTGACATTTCAATCCTCTTTTGGAAATCCATGTTATGTGTACATTTGGTAAGCTGAGGTTGCAAATTCGTCTGCTTACTGCATATTTTTCACTCCAGTGAATATAACTGTGTCCTATTAGCCAGACCTTCATTTTCAAGGGATTTGTAGTCGTCCTCCGATCGGTTCTGGAAGTGGAATGGTAGTTAGAAGTTGAAATTTTAAATAAAGAAAAAGGAAGAGGCTGGGTGTGGTTAAAAAAATACAAATGATTGGTTGATTGTAACAAGTGGAGAGTGAACAGGTCAATGTTTATGTTAAACGAAAAGTACTATTGGGTGTGAAAAAAACAAGACATGTAACAGAGTTGTGTATTGGCAGGTGTTTCTGGAGGGAAAATAGTGTTCTTAGTTTGTTGTAGAACGTTGAGACATGAACTTTTGACCTGTGCCTTCAGCAAGGTGCAGAATGAGGTGTAACCATGGAAACAGCCAGAGATGGCAGTTGGTGATGGGTTCACTCTTTGGTGCCTCTGCATCTGAGTCTGTTCTCTGGTGGCTGGCGGACAACTGTTTGTTATTATGAAGATGAAAGGGTGATAAGGAGAGAAATACGACATAGCGTCTGGCCTGTAGAAGCGTGGGAGCAGTGATTAACTCTGAGTGAAGCGGAACTGTGTCGGTGCTTAGTAACAGTAAAAAAAAAATGTTAACAGTGGTATAACTGTCTTTACGGTGCGCGACCTACTAAGAAAGAGTTCACGGGCCGTAATTGGTTTGCAGGTTCTAGTATCAGTAAGTGAGGTCGAGAAAAGAAAACATTCAGGACTTTATTTATGAAGGCCTTGCGCCACCGGTGCGTTACTTTTTCCCATTTTAAAAAATGAGGCACTGGCGGCAGAAGGTCTTCATAAATAAGGTCCTCAGTGACTACAGTTAAGGTTATGTGGAACCCATGAATAGTTTTTCAATATGAAATCATTTCAGTTGAGATTATGGATTAAAAGAGAAACCGTGAATATTTGAAATGTTTATTTAGAAATGTACTGTTTTAAAGGCAAATCATTATGTAATATGAGTACAGAAATTGCAAAAAACACAGTAATTGGTATTGTCAGTAGTACATGGAATACAAACGCTATAGTTGAAGAAAAATGAATATAGTTGGAAAAAAACATTGTACACTCTTATAAGGAAGTATATTATATTTTAATAAATGGAAGAAGGTCTCTGGCCTTTCAGTTTGGGAACGATATATGAAAATGCAAGTGGTTATACATCATTACTTTATGAATCAGCTGTCAAACAACACGAAATTATAATGTCCACTGTTAGTAAAGCAAATAGGTCTGTTCTTCAAAAGAAAATATGGAAAAGAACGTGAAGAATATAGAAAACCAAAAGGAAATGAGGACGTCAATGGCTTGTTTGAGAGTTATTGAAGCATTGTTTAGGGAAAATAGGTAGCTTCTGCTTGTAACAGGAAATCAGTTTTATTATTTGAAAACATGTCAGCCATCAAATGGGAAGATGAAAGGAGCATTCATGATCTGTCATTATTGGAGCGTCTTTTACCATCATAGGGCAGCTCAGTGGGTTTTCGATGTAGCTCTCTGTTAGGAAATCTTGCGCCGCTGCGAATATATTCCAATGACCCAGAACTCCTTGTATCGCTGCAAAGGCCATAAACCCTCCGGAAAGTATGTCAGCTATCCAATGGAAAAGAGTAAAGCAGTACTGATGATCTGTTATAATCGGAGCGTCTTTTACCATCAGATGGAGTTCGGTGGGTTTTCGATGTAGCTCGCTGTTAGGAAAGAGTTAAGTGTCCATTGTGTAGGCAAAGTATGCAGTAAGTGCCTCTAACATGAAATCATTGTTATCATCTGAAAACATGTCAGCCATCCAATTGAGAAGATGAAAGGAGCATTCATGATCTGTCATTATTGGAGTGTCTTTTACCATCATTGGGCAGCTCGGTGGGTTTTCGATGTAGCTCTCTGTTAGGAAATCTTGCGCCGCTGCGAATATATTCCAATGACCCAGAACTCCTTGTATCGCTGCAAAGGCCATAAACCCTCCGTTGTAACAAAGCTGTTCATGATCAAGTAACGGATTCATGAGGTGATTGTAATTCGGTTCAGGAGGTACCAAATTGCAGAGACATAAATCCAGGGCCCACGTGAAATCACAGCTCAGGCAATGAAATACAGGCTGCACACAGGTGAAATGCGAATATCGAAATGATAATCGATATGAAGTATTCAAAGTCGAGAGTGGTAAGATGCCGTAGTAGTCAAGCATCCTCTGGCGAAATAGTTCTAAGTGGCCCGGCTCGTTTGCGAAGGCAGGAGGGACATCCATTTTGAATTTCCCAAGATGGTACAGGAAACGGCGCAGCACCGCTGGTTGTATAGCAACTCCACAGAATTAGGTCGTCGGCTATGCAGTGGAGAGGAGCAGAATGACTTGATACATTTTCTAGGAGTCTAGTCACTTATATATTGCTTAGTGGTTATTAAAAAAGTAGCTTTTTTTTAACTGGAGGATGCGTTAAAAAATAAGGGAGTGATTTGATGGAGTTGTAAAGCAAGGTCAATTTTTTTACATCAATGCTGTTTTCTGTGAATGTTAGCTTAGTGAAAGATATGTGTGTGAGCAGATGCAACGTTCAGTTTTAAATGTGACAATGGCGCTCTTGTTCATGTCTTCCGATTCAAGGTCGGTATTCGCTGCCAAATACAAAGATTAAGAAACGCATGCGTGGGGTACATAGTGTGCATTCTTAAAGGAAAGTAAATGAAGGGTTATTTTTACCGCGTTAGCATTGTCGTTTAAAAAGTTATAGTGATTTCTATTGTATGTGAAGAAAGTGTCACTGATGAAGACTGAAAATAAATCCTTATAAATGATACGGACTGGTGTATTTTAGAAAAGGTTTGTAACATTACATGAATTGTGGAAAAAAAATAATGTAATTGAAAGTGTATGGTTTGAAAATGAAAAGTAGAGGTTTATAGTTCATGGTTTGAAAGCAGTTCTAGAGGGTCAGAAGAAAGTGTATAGTTTGAAAATGAAAAGTAGAGGTTTATAGTTCACGTTTTGAAAGCAGTTCTAGAGGGTCAGATGCATGATAGATTTATTAAAAATAGAACATGTTTTTAAATAGTATTTTGGAAAAAATATGTGTCTTTATGTACTATTTACATTATGTGCCTGTTGCGTATTCTTTGAGTTTTAGTAATCCTGTGTCTTATAAGTTTTCTAGGGGCGGTTTGAGGTTCATGGTGGGTTTGGGCAGGGAGGGTAGGTTGGGGGTTTGTAATAGGGGGTTTGGCTGGGGTGGAGTGCGGAGTTTAGTGAAAAGTGAGGGGGGCGGGGAGTTACGGTGTTTGGTAATGGAGCAGAGTCAGAGGACGCCACATTTGTGTTATGGGCTGCCACGGAAATATGTATTTATTCTCAGAGGTTTATTATATTAAGGATATATATTAGCATGGTGGCTCTTGTCGTTTTGTTGTTTTGTGTATGTTTATAATGCTGGTTCTGTAGTTTTTGTTTATGGACCTTATTGCGACACACAGGGGATTTACGTTGCACAGTTGGCGATCAGAGACTTAGGAAATAAAACTTTATAATTGTAAGGGCTGTAAGCGATAGAAATCGCCCGTTCTCGGTGTAAAAAATATCACCGCTATTGGCGGTATTTTCTACGGTGTTAGTACTCGAAGGAGACTAGTAACATATATGTGTAATAAAATTATGTAATAGGCTCAGCATTTTACATTATCTTGGAGAGCAAAAGTTGATTTTACATAGCAATAAGTCTCTTATAATTAAGGGACGGAGTGTATATAGTGCTATTTAGTACTCTGCTATGTGATTGATGTCGAATATTTCATAAGAGGAGGCTTTAAAAGATTTACGATAAACTGGTTTTCTAGGGAAGTGGGTGGAGTGTTCCGTGTAAATTGCAGAATAGAAACTAGTAAGAACCAATTGGAAGTGTTGTTTTAAAGTCACATGACTGCACATGCGTGTCTCGACGCCTGTACGCGATAGGTGGGTGCGCGCACCCGGTCGCGCACTATAAGAAAGCGGCGAGAAAATATCAGCTAATATGCTCTTCAAGCTTGTTTTGGTACAAAGAGTTAGTTCTGAAAAGAACTTTTTTTTTTTTTTTTTTTTGGAAACAAGTGCTATGATGCTTTTTATTTCTTAAAGTTGCGACGACATTTTTCAGTATGTCATACTATCCAAATAAAGTGAAGAAATTTAACTTTTCTTGGAGCATTTAGGACTCTCAATTATTTGTTTAATTAGAGTAAAGCTTTGCTCTCCGTATACAAGAAGTTCTCCACAGTTCGTGCATTTCATGTGCACGTTCGCCAGATATGGTCTCAAGTCCATCTCAGCACTCGATGGAGATACAGGCCGTCCACCAGAAGATGTGTTGATTACTTCTGATGGTAATAGCGTGGCCTCCGTTTTTCTTGTGAAAAGTGGTCGCTCATTTTCATCAGATTCGGAAGATGAATGCGGAACGGTAGCCATTGTATCGAAGTCTTCGGGAAGATGTTCGACGTTGTTGTCTCTTGAGAGTAGAAAAGAAAGTGATGGTAGGGGGTGGAGTGCTGCGTGTAAATTGCAGAATAGAAACTACCAAGAACCAATTAGAAGTGTTGTTTAGAAGTCACATGACTTCACATGGGAGTGTCAGGTCCTGTACGCGATAGAAGGGTGCGCGCACCCGGTCTCGCACTAAAATAAAGCGGCGAAAAAACATCTTATAATATGCTCTTCGAGCATGTTTTGGTGGAAAGAGTTAGTTCTGAAAAGAACTTTTTTTGGGGGGGGGGAAAGAAGTGTTATAATGCTTTCGATTTCCTAAAGTTGCTACTACATTTTTCAGTATGTAATAGTTTGAAAATGAAGTGAAGAAATTTATCTTTTCTTGGGGCATTTGTGACTTTCAATTTTCAGTTTAATAAGAACGAGGCTCTGCTCTCCATACAAAAGAATTTCTCCACACTCGTTGCATTTCATATGCACCTTCGCAAGATATGGTCTCAAGTCCATCTCAGCACTCGATGGAGATACAGGTCGTCCACCAGAAGATGTGCTGGCCACCTCTGATGGTAATAGCGTGGCCAGGGCTCTTGTCGATGCTTTTGCATAATGCTCAGGATGCCTTTGTTTAACATGCCGCTGCATGGTGTATGCAGAAAAGGAATATTTTTTATTTGGATTTCCCCTTGAGAGCTCCGAATTGCATATCGTGCAGGTTACTTTTGGCGCATTCACTTTCTTTTGATCTTCAGGATAAGTGAAAAATTGCCAAATGAAAGATTCCTTTTTTCTTCTTAACGGTGGTCGCTCATTTCCTTCAGATTCGGAAGATGAATCTGGTAGGGAAGCCATTTCAGCAAAGACTTCCGGAAGATGCTCGACGTTGTTGTCTCTTGAGAGTAGAAAAGATTGTGAGGAAAGTGGGTGGAGTGCTTCGTGTATATTCCAGAACAGAAACTACTAATAACCAATTGGAAGTTTTGTTTTCAAGTCACGTGACTTTACATGCGCTTCTCAGGACGTGTAGGCGGTGACACTATGTAGTTACGAACGTGATTACATACTTAGGAACTAGCATTCAAAAAACCTATGAAATTCACTGAAAAAACCATAGGTTTTACACACGTTATAGTTAGGAAGTAGCAGTTGAAAAACCTATGAAATTCACTGAAAAAACCATAGGTTTGACACCAGTTATAGTTAGCTGGAAATTTTACTGACATAAAACCAATGAAATTCCACTTTATAGTTAGTTGGACTCACTATAACTTGCGCGTGTAATGCACTGCTGATGACATTACATATTACATCACTCATGACATGGTCAGTGACATCACTTATGACATCACTGATGACAGACCTCCTTTAAGTGTAATGTAACCCTTAAAACACATATTGAAAAATAGAAATTAACATTTTCAAAAAAATGGACATACCCATACCAGTTACAACAACCAATTCAGTAATTCCACCATCTATATACACATTCTCTCATTCACCAACAGTTCTATATAGTTACTCATACATATACTCACTCATCATATGTAGTGATACACCTATACATCCTGTTACACACCGACAATCATCCAAAAGTTACTCACACACATACTCACACATGCAAATAAACTATTGAACATCCATTTATTTGCATATAAAACTATACACACTCAACCACCCATACAGTCCTGCACATATGGTGTCTTCTAAACACATACAAAGAGAGAGTTAGTCATTCATGCATCTATGTGATTAGTAATACCCCCATGAAACCATAGAAACACTCATACTGATACTAAAAAAACATCTAAGAACCCAAATACCTACACATGTAGGTACTCATCAACCCATGCAGCCAGTTATTCACAAAGTGAAACACTGATACATATATTTAAATATTTAAACATTACTCGCTAATATATGTATTCACTAAGGTACACTTAATAAGCCAGTTATCCAATCATTTCTTTTTGAAAAAAACATTCATTAAGACAATAATTTAAACATTTATTCTTTCCTCGACCTTTACATATACATATATAAAACATATTTATTTTTTAGAAAGACACACATTCACTGGATGGTGTCATTAGTGATGTCACTGACCATGTCATGAGTGATGTAATATGTAATGTCATCAGCAGTGCATTACACGCGCAAGTTATAGTGAGTCCAACTAACTATAACGTGGAATTTCATTGGTTTTATGTCAGTAAAATTTCCAGCTAACTATAACTGGTGTCAAACCTATGGTTTTTTCAGTGAATTTATATATATATATATTCCACACACTCCAGGTTCAAGTTCCTTGGCAGAAAAACCCGAGTCGGAGCCCAAGTATAGAACGGTGTTTGTCAGAGTTTATTTGACAGAAGAAAACACCCTACGCGTTTCGAGATCAGCCGATCTCTTGCCACCCGACTCTGGTTTTTCTGCCAAGGAACTTGAACCTGGAGTGTGTGGAATTTAAGGGGCTGGCGAACCCCGTTGTGAGCCCGCCGTCCAAGTGGCTCGAGCACGCCATCTCTGCGTGTGTTATATATATATATATATATATATCACCTACTGGCTATCGCCAGTAGGCATATATAGTTAGGATTTATTCCCTATGGGATTTTTGAAAATTCTATGTCTAATAACTTTGGCGTTTGTGGACGGAATCGGCTGAAATTTTCACGAAAATGGCACATTTCGTTTCTGAGCAGCCCCTGAAAATTTGGGGGGGTTTCGTCAAGGGGGGGCTGAGAAAAAAGGGGGGTCCCAAAACGCGTTTTTCCCATGTTAATTTCCATAGGGCGGTTGGACTCACTTTTAGCTCGAACGGCTGAATGGATTTGCACGAAACTTGGCAAAATTGTAGGGACTGTTAGCCCGATGTGCCTTTGCTAGGTCTCAATATATGTGCTCCAGTAGTTTTTGAGAAATTAACGTTCAAAACAAGATATATATCTGTAACAGCGCTCCGGGCTGCGCTCCGGTCCGCTTACTTTTCGCGAAACGGAACTTTGCGTGCAGAAAGCTGATTGGCTCTCCGGTGTCTGTCAACATTCTAAACAGTCCGGAGCGGCCGCCATCTTATCTCTCGGTAGGATCGAGAGAGAAGAAGAGGTGAAAAACGAAGGGGGAATTTAATGAAAGGGGGCAAGGTATACCCCTCTTGACCCCCTAGGAATGTTGCTGGGGTTATTAAAGGGTCCCGTGGGGAAAATAAAAAAAAAATGATTTTTCACGGTAGAAGCGCTTCACGGGCCGCGAACTGGGCCGCAAACTGGTAGCGAAACGTGAATTCGCCATTTTGTGCTTCGTTTTAATTAAATTACTAGGTATAAGGGGGTGCGGGAGACGTATCCTAATCCCCTATGTTTCCTGAGGGTGGCTGAGGAGGCTCATATATGTTGATACATCTCTTCCAGCGGCTGTGCGTGAGCTTTTTTTTTTTTTTTGCTGCGTGACGTCTGTTAACGTTCGATTCGATGGAAATCAGGAAGTGTTGACCGCCAATTTGTCACTGCGATAAAATATTTTGTTATAAATGAATCCTTATTGATAAACATTGTCTGCGCCATCTTGCCTTTTTGTCCAATGCCACAATTTTGTCGTGCACGGCAGCCATTTTAGATGCCTTGACCAGGCCCACTCTCTGCACGCCGTTGATTCTCAGCACAGCTCCCCACCCTCGCAAGCATCTCCCCCACGCACTGGTCACCCCCGCTCTCTCTCTCATGCATGGGCCATATACTTCCCCCCATCTGCGCTGCTCTTCTCTGAGAATCACACCCTGTGCCCGCCCGACACCTCCCTTTCACCCTATTCACTACCGCACCCTCTGACACTCCTCTTCCTCTGTGTCCGATTGTCCAGGCCGGACCCAGGCTATCACCTAGCCCTGCGGATGTAGTTTATGGCCCCAGCTGTAGAGAATCCAGACATGCCAACCCTCCCGATTCAGGCGTGAGACTACTGATTTCAGTGCTAGTCTTTCGCCTCCCGATTCCTGCAAGGAAAAATCCGGGGGCATATTACCAACAACTAGCGATAATTTTTGTCTCTAACTTGTTTAGAGACAAAAATTATCGCCGCACATCGGCGAATTTTATCGCACATAAACCTTGCTATTAGCAAGGTTTATCGCAAAAGCGATAAAAAACGGCCGCAATGCATGAATATCGCTGAAAAGTCAGCGATATTCATGCATTATCCAGCAAATGCTCTTAGCCATGTTATCCACCTTCCATTGGATAACATGGCTAAAAACTGCTCTGTGCGTGAGCTTTTTTTTTTTTTTTTGCTGCGTGACGTTTGTTAACGTTCGATTCGATGGAAATCAGGAAGTGTTGACCACCATTTTGTCACTGCGAGTAAATATTTTGTTATAAATGAATCCTTATTGATAAACATTGTCTGCGCCATCTTGCCTTTTTGTCCAATGCCACAATTTTGTCGTGCACGGCAGCCATTTTAGATGCCTTGACCAGGCCCACTCTCTGCACGCCGTCGATTCTCAGCACGGCTCCCCACCCTCGCAAGCATCTCCCCCACGCACTGGTCACCCCCGCTCTCTCTCTCATGCATGGGCCATATACTTCCCCCCATCTGCGCTGCTCTTCTCTGAGAATCACACCCTGTGCCCGCCCGACACCTCCCTTTCACCCTATTCATTACCGCACCCTCTGACACTCCTCTTCCTCTGTGTCCGATTGTCCAGGCCGGACCCAGGCTATCACCTAGCCCTGCGGATGTAGTTTATGGCCCCAGCTGTAGAGAATCCAGATATACCAATCCTCCTGATTCAGGCGTGAGACTACTGATTTCAGTGCTAGTCTTCCGCCTCCCGATTCCTGCAAGGAAAAACCCGGGGGCATATTACCAACAACTAGCGATAATTTTTGTCTCTAACTTGTTTAGAGACAAAAATTATCGCCGCACATCGGCGAATTTTATCGCACATAAACCTTGCTATTAGCAAGGTTTATCGCAAATGCGATAAAAAACGGCCGCAATGCATGAATATCGCTGAAAAGTCCGCGATATTCATGCATTATCCAGCAAATGCTCTAAGCCATGTTATCCACCTCCCATTGGATAACATGGCTAAAAACTGCTCAGGGCAGGTGTTAGCTTTTGGAGATATTCGCGCTTAGCGCGAATATCTCCAAAAGTTGGTAATAGGAGATAGCGATGGTTAGGGACTGTTTCCAGTCGCTAAAATCTTGGCACGCCCACTTTGCATGTCATTAGTGATAAATATCACTGACATGCAAAGCGGGGCCCAAGATGGTCGCTATCTCCTTTTAGCTGTCACTAACTGGTGTTAGCGACAGCTTGGTAATAGGGAGATAATTTTATCTCTTTTTTTTGGCTTTTAAAGCCAAAAAAGCGGAAATAAACCCCCTTGATAATATGCCCCACGATTTCTCGGGGGTTTCAGCTGACAGGGCTTGGTATTGTGTTACGTGCTAATTCTTCCAGGAAACGTCAGAGGGTCGATGCAGGGGTTCTAGAAGGGGTGATAAACCATTTAAGCCTCATGAACAAGCGCATGGTCTTTTAAAGATTTGTGAAGTACTCGGGGCGGCGGTGTGTGTGTGTGCCCTCTTTCAGGAGCGGGCGGGGGGGGCACTGCTAGCAACTTGCCAGGTCAGGTAGTGTTCAACACGTGCATCACCCTTTCTCTGCCTGCTATTGCGCTCCATGCTTCGGAAAGGTAAGAAAAAGAACGTGCATTTGAGTTTGAAATGTCCGATCCTGTAGCAGTACACTTGCAAAGCCCACACATGACAATAACCCGATTCAAGGCCCCATTCACCCGATTTTTTTAAAATATATAGCACTCCAACAAAGTTGGATTTTAAAACTTTATTAACTTTTAAATATAACGAACGCAACAAAAACTGTAAATATATTTAAACATTTTTTTAAATTAACCAGAACTATAACGATAACAACAACAACAACAATAATATAACTTTTATGCCTAAATTACGCAAACATTTAGCTAATCTGCTAAAGGGGGGAGTCGTCATTTCTTTACAATAATCAATAATGAAAAATCAACATCAATAGGGTTGTCCGTTTTCTCGATGCAGCACTATAGTGCAACATACACAGCACCTGGGGTGTCAAGAGTGAACAGGTCCTAGCTGCTTAACCAATGACTGACAAATGCTATATTAAACACTTACTATGTATAATACTTGCGTTCACAATAGTTTTACTTTACAAAACAGAACAAAAGATGTCCCCTGTAAGTAAACCCATATTAGCTGTTTCAGTTATTGAACATCCTAAGGTTTTATGACATGGGGAACAGTGGTGATATCCTGGGCGGGTGATGGAACTGGGATTGATAATGGAAAAACATCTACAAAGAAAACTATTGGTGAATTATACTTCTTCGGAAACTATAACGATAACAACAACAATAATATAACTTTATTAACTTTTAAATATAACGAACGCAACAAAAACTGTAAATATATTTAAACATTTTTTGAAATTAACCAGAACTATAACGATAACAACAACAACAACAATAATATAACTTTTATGCCTAAATTACGCAAACATTTAGCTAATCTGCTAAAGGGGGGAGTAGCCATTTCTTTTGATATTTTTGATAATTCATCCGTAGCCTCTCTAATCTCCATTACAATATGTTTCTTGCTGTCGCTAGCTGATGAAAAAACTAAGGTGATAACTTCCTCATCCTTATTTTGTCTTTCTTTGTTCCTTAAGATGTTATCTGTGTCAACCTCTTCCGAGAATGCTGATGCGTTAGGGATTTCCTTGTGTTTCTTAATAGCATTGGTGTCTGCACACTTCTTTGTCAATTCTGTGAACATGATAACTGCTTCATAAACAGACGATATCTTTGTTTAGTCATTAGTGTTAAGTGTGTCTGAAACTACAGTGCCCTTCTGTTTTTCTTTCTTCAGGCTCTACAGAGTTTTGTGTGTTGTTCTTTTGAGCGACAATTATTCCAGAGGTTTCAGGTTTACTTGTTTTGTCCTGCAGTGAGTTAACAGCTTTAGAGACTTCATGTTTATTTGCTATGTCCTGCTGTTCGTCAACTGCTTCAGAGACGTCAGCCTCATTTGTTATGTTTGACTAGATCCTGGACCTGCCCGGCCGCGCCCAAAATGGCGCCGGTGTAAATGGGACTCGTAACTGCTTGTTGTGTACTGGTTGCCCAACCTTGATATCACGAGATACAATGCAGTTTTGAAGCACATGGCGGAGGCTCGTCTGCTGTAGTGGGGCGCCCCTTTATCGTTTCAGTCGCCATTCCGCTCGCTTTTGCTACACTGTGCCTTTTCGGCCATTCAGCAGTTTACCGCCCGCTCTTACGGCTACAGCGTCTCGCTCACCATGTAGTTGAGTTGCTCCCACTCTTGCGGTGCAGCGATAGGCGGCTGCCACAGGACTCTTAAAATGGCGGCCGGCTCTTCGGATTTGGGCCTGGTCCAGTAAAATGGCCCTGGGACACCTTGGAACTCGGACGCTTGTCTGCCAGGGCTTGGGTTCCATTCTCGAAAGCGTCCCCTCAGCCTTGAAGATTGTACAAAAGTCTTGGGGGCCGTCGACTCCCGCTGGCTTCCGGTGGGGAGCGGCTGCCATGATTGCTTGCGGAATGGCCACGACGGAGCTACGAGATGGTGGTGCTCTCATGGTGACGCCAGCTTCAGTCTGAAACATCCAGAAACAAGGTGGGGCTTTCATCGTTTGGGAAAAAAAATGTTTTAATCCAATGAAAAGTGTTATTTTTAGGTCACATGACCTAGTCTTACATCATTAGGAAAACAAAAGTAAAATGAACCAATGAAAAGTTTTAATAACAAGTCACATGACCTGTTATGCTTACGTTACGTGCTGCGCGGCGCGCTCTGGATCGTTTCCGGGAAGCTGCGCCTTGCGCACCGGAGCACTTCCGGGTGCACTAACGCGTCGCGTCATATGACGCATTACGCGACAATGCAGGTCCAGAATATAGTCAAAATGTCTCCACCAACCAGCGGTCGGAATACAACCGCTTTCAGCAGTCCAAAAAGTTCGGTTAAATCTTAAGAGCGGGAGCAACTCAACTACATGGTGAGCGAGACGCTGTAGTCGCAAGAGCGGGCGGTAAACAACTGAATGGCGGAAGAGGCACAGAGTACCAAAAGCGGGCGGAATGGCAACTAAAACGGTAAAGGGGCGCCCCACGACAGCGTGTCTTCAGGTCAAACGGATTGTGGGACAAGGTCCAGAATGGAAGAGTCATCAAAAGGGAAAAAATTCCGCCGGACCCCGGGAGCCGGCCGCCTATGCCGGGGGCGATCTCAGGCCACACCAGGGCAACACGACTTGGGGAGGAGGCAGGAGCCAAGCGCCCCCTCTCAGTCCGCGCCATCTCACCGCCCCTCGGGGGCCTCCGTCAAGCGGTTTAGGGAGGCACCGTATCACATTGTTTTCCAATGCAGTCAGGTCCACAAACGGACCCCACTTACTTTGAATAGTGAAGCTGCAGCAGGTGCAAATAAGGTTTAAACAGTGTTACAAGCGCTGCTTAGAACTCTGAAGTATGGCACTCAACATCCAGGACTTATGCCATTTGTGTAAGGCAGTGACATCGAAGCAACTCAGGGACAAAAAGCATGAACGAACATTCACGTATGAAAATCTTATTTGGGGAAGGGGTAGAATCCAAACGCCCCCTCCCAGTTCGCGCCACTACACCGTATGTGGAAAATCTGAAGCCATCGTTCTACAAACTCTCAACGCTTGCTATCAGTGCATGAGTTTCATGCTCGATCGATTGAGCTAGCCGGATCGGGCAATAAAAAGTATAAAATAGTTATGTAAATAGTTATTTAATAAAATGTTTTACCCTGTTTCTTTGCTGGTGTGTTGTCTATATTTATAATATTTGCATAGGGTTTGTCGTTATTTTGGGCGGGGTGGGTGGCGGAGTGGAGCTGTCTTGCAGCCCTCATGGTGTGGAGCTCAGTTCATTTCACTATTTTCGTATTTCTCATGAAGGGTTGTTCCTAATGTTTGTATTTTACCTAGGTCAAAAAGAGATCGAATTAGTGATCTACTGATTTTGCTTGATTACTTTTATTTTTTTACACGATTTTTCACTATCTGCAAAGACTAAACAGAGTATTGCGACTTTGTGCTTGTTTGTAAATAGAGAATGATCCAAAGAGAACCAATTCTAAAACAGTAAATGCTTGGATAACAATCAATCAAATGGAGAGACAAGCAGGTACGACGGATTACAACGGGGGTAAAGGTCTGCGTTAACTACCGTTCACTATCTGCAAAGAGAGAGTACTACTAAGAGAAAAGAGGGGAGGGGGGGGCAGCGTTCAAAGCACATCAGCGTGCATAAACACGAAAACGTTTTTACCTATCACGTACTTGACATTTGACAGCTTTTGATATTTGCTATTAAAAAACCATTGAAATTCACAGAAAAAACCATAGGTTATAGTCGATATATAGTTAGGAATTTGCATTTACAAAACCTTTAAAATTCAATGAAAAAACCATTGGTTTTAGGCCATATATAGTTAGGGATTTGCATTTACAAAACCTTATTTTACTCGCATAAAACCATTGAAATTCCATATATAGTTAGATGCGCTAACTATATATCGCGCACCCGCAATCCACTGCTGATGATGTCACATATTACATCATTCATGACATGGTCAGTGACATCACTGATGACATCACTGATGACAACTCAAATGACATCACTGATGACATCTCATTTGACATCACTGATCACATCACTGATGACATCACTCATGTGATAATACAATGAACCTCTTCAGACTCTAATATAACCTTACATACACTCAGTATAAACAGACACTCACAGACTGTCACTCATCCATGGAGTTACTCACACACCTAGTCAGTCATGCAAAGAATCAATCACACCTCCATTTCCTCAACTATACAGTTATACACACCTTACTTATTCAAACATATTCTAACACATATTTACTCTCTTATACAATCCCTGATACAAGCTCACAGTGATCCATACAGCCACTCACACATTCACTGGCTCTTATCCACAGTTATTTATATATGTCAACTCTCACATGTATTGTGTTTTACATACGTATTTACTTGCACATGTAGCACTGAGATATCCATTCACTCACCAACACACCCATGCACAGTCAACCGCCCATATAGCTGTTTCCACATGCACTCTTGAACTCATACACCTAGTGAATCAACTGCTTACACATCTATGCACAGAGTCACACACCTCCCAGCCACCCACACACACACTCAGCCTCCCATTCAAATACTTGGGCAACCAATCAATAACCCATATAGCCACTCTTATAGCTACTGATGAACACATGCAGCAGCTTACACAACAACAGACATACTGATGCACAAATTAAGACAGTTTAGTCACTAACCCATGCACTCAGTGAGACACATTTAATCACTCTTTCATACAGTCAGTCATGCACCTACTAAATTCTTCATCCAGACACTTATACATCCATTCATTCTTCAATATGTAAAACATATTTAAACTTTACAGAAACATAGTCACTGGATGTTGTCATCAGTGATGCCATCAGTGATGTCACTGACCATGTCATGAATGATGTAATATGTGACATCATCAGCAGTGGATTGCGGGTGCGCGATATATAGTTAGCGCATCTAACTATATATGGAATTTCAATGGTTTTATGCGAGTAAAATAAGGTTTTGTAAATGCAAATCCCTAACTATATATGGCCTAAAACCAATGTTTTTTTCATTGAATATATATATATATATATATACATATATATATTCACAGAAAAAAACATAGGTTATAGTCCATATATAGTTAGGAATTTGCATTTACAAAACCTTGAAAATTCAATGAAAAAACCATTGGTTATAGAACATAAATAGTTAGGAATTTGCATTTACAAAACCTTATTTTACTCGCATAAAACCATTGAAATTCCATATATAGTTAGATGCGCTAACTATATATCGCGCACCCGCAATCCACTGCTGATGATGTCACATATTACATCATTCATGACATGGTCAGTGACATCACTGATGACATCACTCATCTCAAATGACATCACTGATGACATCACTGATGACAACACCCAGTGACTGTATGTTTCTGTAAAGTTAAAATATGTCTCACATATTGAAGAATGAGTGGATGTATAAATGTCTGGATGAAGGATTTAGTAGGTGCATGACTGACTGTATGAGTGAGTGATTAAATGTGTCTCACTAAGTGCATGGGTTAGTGACTGGGTTTTAATTTGTGCATCATTATATCTGTTGTTCTACAAACTGCTGCATATGTTGATCAGTAGCTATATGAGTAACTGTATGGGTTATTCATTGGTTGTCCAAGTATTTGTATGGGAAACTGAGTGTGTGTGTATGGGTGGCTGGGAGGTGTGTGACTCTGTACATAGATGTGTGAGTAGTTGATTCACTATATGTATGGGTTCAAAAGTGCATGTGGAAACAGCTGTATGGGCGGTTGACTGTGCATGAGTGTATTAGTGAGTGAATGGATATCTCAGTGCTACATGTCAAAGTAAGTACATATGTAAAACACAGTACATGTGAGAGTTGACATATATAAATAACTGTACATAAGAGCCAGTGAATGTGTGAGTGGCTGTATGGATCATTGTGAACATGTATCAGGGATTGTATAAGAGAGTAAATATGTTTTATTATATGTTTGAATAAGTAAGGTGTGTATAACTGTATAGTTGAGAAAATGGAGGTGTGATTGATTTTTTGCATAACTGACTAGGTGTGTGAGTAACTCCATGGATGAGTGACAGTCTGTGACTGTCTGTTTACACTGATTGTATCTAAGGTTATATTAGAGTCTGAAGAGGTTCATGGTATTATCACATGAATGATATCATCAGTGATATGATCAGTCATGTCAAATGAGATGAGTGATGTCATCAGTGATGTCACTGACCATGTCATGAATGATGTAATATGTGACATCATCAGCAGTGGATTGCGGGTGCGCGATATATAGTTAGCGCATCTAACTATATATGGAATTTCAATGGTTTTATGCGAGTAAAATAAGGTTTTGTAAATGCAAATTCCTAACTATATATGTTCTATAACCAATGGTTTTTTCATTGAATTTTCAAGGTTTTGTAAATGCAAATTCCTAACTATATATGGACTATAACCTATGGTTTTTTCTGTGAATTTCATTGGTTTTTTAAAAGCTAACATCTGTAGCTGTAAAATGTATTCTTCTTTAAAACCCAAAATATATTTTAGATGTTTATTGATAATTTTTTTTGAAATATTTTTTTTCTTCGCTTCCGGTAAGCGAACCGGGAAGCTTTCCGTTAGCTCATCTTGATGCCGCGATCTAGTACGCGAACCGGTAAACGTTTCGTTAGCGGAACTGTGACGCGTCACGGAAGCGCGACGTATCATTGTCACGTAATGCGTCTTATGACGCGCCGCTTTAGCGCTCCCGAAAGTGCTTCGGACCGCGAACCGGAAACGATGCGGGACGCGGCGCGCACCGCGTAACGTAAGCGGAACAAGTCATGTGACTTGTTTATCAAACTTTTCATTGGTTCATTTCACTTTTGGTTTCCAAATGATGTATGACTAGGTCATGTGACCTAAAAATAACACTTTTCATTGGTTCAGAACTTTTGCTTTTCCCAAATCATGTAAACCCCTTCTTCTTTCCTCACTCTGACTTTCATCTTGGTGAGAGAAAGACCATTTTCCATTTTGATTGCAATGGCTTCTATCTTTGCTTCAGCTGGTGGACCCCCACCACCACCTCAACCTCCTCATGACAAGAGAGGACCACCATCACAATTCATTTCCAACAGAGAGGAGGAAGAGGACGACTTAGAAGAAGAGGACACTGATGAACCTGAATTTATTCAGGAGTTGCCCCGTGTTTCCCGAAGGAAAACAAGTTTTATATGGCAGTTTTTCTCAATTCCTCGAGGGGAGAAGAAGGTTAATGCCAAATATGCCACCTGCCTAATTTGCAAAAAAAAATTATCTCGAGGCACAGACAAAAAGTATAGTATGGGCAACTATACTATGCATCGCCATATGGTCAGGTGGCATCCATTAAATTACAGCCGGGCAGAGTTAAGGGACCTGCAAGATAATCCCCCGACAACTCCTGTGGCCAGATCAACTTCAAATATATCTTTGACTGCAAGAGAGGCACAGGAAACTGTGCCAAACATACAGCCAAACTTCAAGCACATGAAGTTTACGTGCATACATTGTGGTGCTATGCTCTCATGTGGCAACATGAGCGTAAACTTAATCAACTTGGTGTTTGATAACCATAACTGCCCTAACCCACCCAAGCAGTAATTTTTTCTTTGCTCCTAATGAGCCCTTTTCAATGCCTGTTTTTTTGTTGTTTCCCCTCCATGAAAAACACAAAAAAAACATAAAACTGTTCTAAAAATACAAAAAAAACAAAAAATGTTCAGAAAAAAAAAAAAAAATAAAACAACAAAAACATAAAAAAATAGTTCTTTTCAGAACTACCTCCTCTTTCAAATAAAATTGCTAGAATGTTTAGCACTCTGGCAAGCTCTATTTCTTTTGGTTCGCTTTCCAGTTCGCTGCCCAGTTCGCGAACTTGAAGCGAACCCAAAAAATATTTTTTTTAAAAAAAGAAGAGTTAGTATAAGGGAAGTAAACAGAGAGTAATGTAAAAAGAAAGACAGCTATAGGGAGTAAACCAGAGATACTGTTTAATAGATCTATTTATTAATTCAGGATGACGATAAGGTGTGATGTCTCCTGAGGTTTGTTTAAGGTGAGACCTACTCAGGGTTACAGATCAATTTTACACTTGTTGAAGAATACAGAGCAGATAAAGCATGTGAAGGCCTACCAATGAAGTAAATCATGTCCTCTTATTACATCATTCATGACATGGTCAGTGACATCATCAGCAGTGCATTGCGGGTAAAAAGAGTAGAAAACATTTACCTTATAATTCTTGTTACCTTTTTAAAATATTTTTTCATACTTTCAATCTGTAAAAGAGAGAACAAACATTTCCAAAAATATTACAACATGTATTTAAAAATTAGAAAAGAAAAGGGAAAAGGTTCAAGAAGAAACACTTTTTCAACAACTTTGACATTTACAGAAGCCTCTGCTTCTCTACGTCCCCTACACAATCCTAAAGATATATATTTTAAACAAACAGTATCTTCATGCTGATGAACTGAGACCTATTTTGGAACATGGTACTTCTTTTGCACTGCTGATGTCTCACAATAGTGATGCAATAGCAGCGCAAAAAAGATGTAAAGCCATCATAAAATTGTGTCTAATATTTTAAATGATTGTTTCAGGATGCAAATAAGATGTGTGCTTTCAAGAGCTTTCTTTGAGGTGAGGCCTATTCCTTTTTTTAAAAAAAACAGTACCCAGAAGTACAGCACTGTAAGCATTAAAATTGACACTTACAGAAGACTCAGTTTCTCCATATCTACCTCACATTTCTAAATGTATTTCATAAGTACAAACAGAAGAACATTAATTATACATGTTAAATGGTTTATTTTTGCTGTTCTCAGAATGTATCAAATTTCACTTAAATCAGTGACTTGAAGGTATTCATCATGTAACAGCGGGGAAAAAAAAACACAATCAAAATGACTGTGTTTAAAAAACCCATACAACCTAAGAAATCTGATTTCAAAACTCCTTAAAATTAACTTACTTTCAATGACGTCGAAGGATCTCCTATGAACAGCGTCCACTCTGTTGTGCTATAAATATTTTCAGCCCGCCACTTTCTGAAAGAAAACCTCCATCGATTCGAAAAATATGTTACATAGAAGAAAAGACTTCTCTCATTCTATCACATGTTTCCACTAGGCCAAATCATGTTGCCGCGATTCGCAACTCTTGTAATTCTTCCAATCAAATCCCGACATTTTCTATTTTCGCAACTTTCAAAAAGAATACATTTAAGATTATTTTCACAATCCTGGACTACTAATATCTTACCCTTCTTTGTCACTCATGTTCTCCTTTTCCTATGACACTGATACTGCTTACTATGAAGCAGACTTACTTGCATCAGGTTTATATAGTTGGATTTTTAAATTGACATTATAATTAAAAGTTTTGGACCAATAATCTAGACAGCATTGCAGACTTACATTCCCTCTACTTCATGAACCTTTTGCAATTCTTCACAGGAAATCCCGAGATTCTTTCATTAAAATTTTGGTTTTAAAAACACCAGGTAAGAATTTTTAAGGTCAAACGGCAATTTTTTTTTTAAAGTTACAACGGAATCATTGCAGAATGACCAGCCGTTTTGAGACTTTAAATAAGCTGTATAATGTCCTGATGTTGTTGAAGGGCCATTGTGATAGATAATTGCTACAGTTACAAAAGTCCTTCCTGATATTGAAAGCTGAGAAGCCACAAAATTTTTTATTAAAGTTGACAATTTTGATCCATCAGGCCTACATCGTTGGATCATTAAAATGACATACTGTCCATATCTACGTATAAATAATGTTGACATCATTTCAGATTTACATTGGCTACACTCCATGTTGTGATCCGCTGCATTTACTAGCTTATTAAAGGAGACTGATTTACTGTCTGGCAAAGTTAAATATATAAATCTTTCTGAGTCTACACTAGTAGTACTTGATACCCTACAATTCTCGCAGTCATGCTGCCATTGATAAGAAAGCCCAAACAGGTGATCTACATCTACACCCTCATCTTGCAATACATCAAGCATATACATTAAAAACTCCTGACAATCTTGCTGATTATTTTCAGAGAAGTCTGTTTGACCTGAACATTCATCTAACAGATAACGAACTTCAGACACACTTTCTACTTTTGTTCGATCAGTGCTACATTTCTCGAAAACAGAATTCAACAAACAGCATAAAGTTTGTTCTGAATTCAACAGAATCTGTTCTTTTAAACTCTCTAGTGAAAAGAGAACATTAACCACTACATTTGCATAGCAGTTGACACCAGAACTGTTTTCAAATTGAAAACCGACAACATCTTCAACAGAATCCACTTTCTTTCTGCTAACAATTTTCGGTTCATTGACTTTTAGTCTTTTTGCAACAACCTCCCTACTATTACTGATATTTCTACGTTTCCGGCCTACCACACGTTTCTCAAACAAAGGATATTGAGGCAAATGTGGCGCATACTCTCTTCTTAACCTATTTTATTCCTTAACACAATCTAGATCCGCACAAATGTTTGTGACATCACAGTCAATCAAGTACAATCCTGATAAAGGTCTAACTCGTGACAATGCCACATATGCCATACCCTCCTTGAACACAGAACTGCCAATATTCACCAATGCACTGTCTACACTTAAACCTTGCGATTTATGAATTGTTACCGCATATGCCAAGCAAACAGGAAACTGTTTACGGCGAACATATAAGTCTTTAACAAGCAAAAACCTAGCAGAACAACGACCAATTAGCTGTACTTCCTCAATGCCATCAAATTTAATTTTTAAAAATTCTATTCCATCTCTATTTCTGTACTTCTCAAAATCAACAACATTACCCATTGATCCATTTACCAGACCTCTTTCAACATGTAAATTTCTTCTCAAAATGATTCGGCAATTTAAACACACATTCAAAGTCTTTTCAAAACCCGCTGTTTTAGATATAGTCTTCTCTAATGAATCCAATTTTGATTTCAAATTTTGTGACAAAATAATTGTTGATCCCATGTGCTCTATTTTGTCAATAGCTTCAAGTTTCACAATCTCTTGCTTTTCTAAATTCAACATTTTGTTGTTGAAGATGGCACATTCTGCAAGAGTTGGCATCAAACATATTCCGGATTTCTTCTCAGTAATTTTCTGAAAAATATTCTCAGCCACAATCTCTTGTTCGGGATATAAATTTGAAAGTAATCGTGCATTTAAAGCTTCTTTTCCATGCTCGGTCACTTTTCCAATTCTAATATCTTGTAGAATATTCTTGTACTCTTCATCTTTTGCCTGACGCATATTTTCATGCAGTTCAGCATAATTGAAGTTTAACCATATATTGACGTTGCCAATGCTCCCTAGGCACTTCCTGGTATCTTCATGCGTGAGTATTTTGAACACAGGTTCTCCTTTTACTGGTGTCAGCTGCAGAAGATCTCCGAAAACAATGATGTGTTTGCCACCAAATAACACATCATATTCAGTTTTAAGTACTTCTTGCATTCTCAAATGCACAAAGGCAAGCATGACATTGGAAACCATGCTTACTTCGTCAATGATAAGTAGTTTCATTTTCCTCAAGACTCTTGAAACTTCACAGCAAGCATCCCCAGATAACTTGTGATATTGTAATTTGTTGTCATGCTCCACCGGCAGCATCAGTAGACGATGCAAAGTAATACCTTTAATGTTATGTGCTGCAAGTCCAGTAGGAGCGGTGACAACACAAGACAGCAATGACTCAGTCCTTTCCTGCAGATAGCATGAAATTGCTTTAATGAGGAAACTTTTTCCAGTTCCCGCTTCTCCACTCACATACAGTAGGACAGGCTTCAACGATGTACATGAGCACTCTTTCTTCTCATGACTTAATCCATGCTCAATTTGCTTGGTAACTTCATCATATATTTTCCTCTGCTCAACGTTGAGTTGTTTTTCCAAGTCTTCTAAGTTAACTGAATCCTCCTGAGCATGTGCCATGGCTCTTTCCACTTCATTCATAGCAGTGGCAGCTTCATTTTCGATAATAGGTCCTCCAAGTGGATCTTGACTCAATGAAACAGAACTCTGACTGTCCTGAGAACTGTCTCTGGCAATCTCGGCTGCAATCGTTGCTTCCTGCTCAATTTCCAAAGTTAGCATTTCTTGATATTTGGGAAAAGCAGGACATTCTATGGTATCCTTAGCAGCAGTGAAAGAGTCTTCGTAACAGAGGAAATCTCCAAGCAGTTCCTCTTCTGCACGCCAAGGCTTGAAAAGTTGCAAAAGTGCTAAATAGAAAAACTCCTTTTTTTCTGAAGATTCGCCACTCAATTTTCGATGGTTTACTAATTGGCATTTTCTTTGCTTGACCAGGCATCCCTCACTTCCAATTACAGCATACACTCCTTTCTCAATATCTTCTTTGATGTTCCTCTTGAATATATAATTTTGTAGAACCTCATATAGACAAACATTCTCAAGGTGACTGCTTCGATTTGGATAATATGTATCCAACATGTTGGTCTTCAAAATGTCGGTACTGTTTGGTTCCTTTTCTGCCAAATATTCAATTTCCCGGACAGGTTTTAGAACCCGATTTCGCGTTGCAGCAAGACCAAGACTCGCCCAAACAATACTCCTGGATTTGGCATAGAGACTTGCTGAAGACAATCGATCTGAACATTCGTAAGCTCCGATTTCTCGATGCGACAACATCTTCAGACTGAAACTGTACAACTTCTTGCTGAGGCTCTTTTCATGGGAAATGTCCTCCCACATATCCTTCAGTTCTGTCTTTTCTTTTTTGGTGATGTAAGATGTCACATACCGAGCCACAGCCATACAGTTGTCACCCACAAACTGTATATCCATGTTAGCATTCCACATGGACAAAATCACTGGGTTGTAGTCGTTGATGTACTTGGACTCTTCGTTCCTTTTCAAATTGTATGTATTTTTGGGTGATTTCCTCGTCACATTATGTCGCAGTGAAGACATCAAACTGTTCACTTTTCCTTTAGAAATCACCGGTCGTGGAAAGTTGAAACGACATTTGGTGTAGAACTTGTCCTTGTTTCTGAATTTACGACGACAGTACTTTCCACAACGATGGCTTTGGAAACGTAGAACTTGTTCTCTTAGGCTTTTCTTCTCCGTTGCGTTTGGAACAGCACACGTAGAATACTGTTCTATGAAATTCCTCACTAAGTCATCCGGATCTGTTCCAAATTTAGGTGCATCCTTGATCCACAACAACATATGTATATGAGGAGCACCTCTTGCTTGGTACTCCTTTCTCCAGAAGAAATCCAACACCTCTCCAAGAGGTGGATTCTTCTTATTTGTGATGAAAGACATCATAGCTTCAAATCTATGATTGAAGTACCTGCATACATTCACAGGATCCAAAGAACACAGTTCTCCAGGTGTCTTGAATTCAATGTTTTCAATATTTCCATTTGCCTCTCGTAGAAATTCAAGTAAGTCTTCCCAGCCATACTCGGCACAGCTCAGAGTGAGGAACCATGTCGGAGTTCCTAAGTTCCTCAGCATACATTTTAAATCACCATGACGACGGTACCAGTACTCATTAGTACCACGCTGACACGCCATGAGATTAATTAAGTGAGAATCCAAAATACTGTCTTGGACATTGACTTTATGCATAAAGTCCCTTGCCGAGATATTTCGCATCTGTATACCACTTTTTAAGATGTGGTTCACTGCATATGACAGTCCAGACAGATCGCTTTCAAACAGGAGATGAAACAAATAGGGAATGCATTGACGAAACCTAGGATCTTCTGCATACAATCGTAAAGTCCGGTATTCAGACGCAGGAATTTGATGAGGTCGCTCATCATATCTTCCTCCTCGACCTGTGGGAAATAGCTGTGGGAAACACCGAGCTTCCAAACTTTCCTCCCAAACACTAATGGGACTCCCTTTGGCTTGTTTCATTTGAAACAACTCAATAGCATTCCCCATGACTTCCTTGGAATGCAAAGGATGAACACTATAATGTTCATATATTTCTTCACTTTTAGAGGCCTCTACTTTCTCAATTTGGCCAGCACACAAATCGCTATCCTCTTCATCACTTACTTCCTCTTCTGCAACATATACATTCTTATAGTACTTATTATTTTTCTTCAAATACACTGTTGCCTTTTTGACTTTCCTAACATCCACTAAATCTTGCCATATTTTCTTATTCTTTGTCGGAACCCCATTAACCAAGATAACCAGAGGTTCCTCTTCCACTTTTTCTATTCCAATTGTGTTAATGGTTTTGTTCAAATCTAGAGGCAAATAAACAACTCTTCCCTTTAATCCTCTCTGTAAATCTGCTGGAGGCAACTTTCCTGTCTTTGGCTCCATTCTTACAATAGCCTGAAAGGGATGGATACTTTGAATCAAAATAGATTCATAAGTATTTAAATCCTTCAATTCAGAAGGAATCTCAACCAATTCCAGATTATTATGAACTGCCCTAGCAGGCATCTGGTTTTGGTTTAATTTATTACAACAATAAGTACACACACGTTGATCCGATCCTAAATCAAAATAATTTTCTACCATCAAGTATGTGGCAAAATCCTTCCATTCACTATTATTTTCCCTTTCACTTTTTGCATATAAATCCACTACCTTAGTCTGATTCTTATAATAAGTGTGTCGACAACATACACAAGTGAAATTAGGCCTCTCACTTGATTTCATCTGGAACGTGGCAATTTCCTTCTGAAAATTATCTGTACTGGAAACCTGTACATTATCTTCAACATTACCCTCTACTTCAGGGTCAATTTGAACATTCTCATCTTTACTACTAAAGTAACAAAACTCAATTTCTTCACAAATATTCTTCACATCTATTTCAGAACCATGCAAAAGAGCAGCACATAATTGTTTAAGCATAATTGCTGGACTCTTAGCATAATACAACATTCTCACTAATTTTCTCACTTTATTATGATGCACTGCTACCATCCTGAAATGATGAAAAACACTCTGGCATACTCTCCTGGAAAGACAAGCCAGTGAATGACCACGCAAACCTGTCATTTGTCTCACTCTGCAAGGATCTAAATCTTGCAACAACTTCATTTTCTGCTTCAAACTTTTCTTATTAAATGTCCGTATAAAATCACAAAGCAAATTGATGGAAACCTGTCGCACACTGCAAATAGAACTACACTTCCAAATGTACACAGGACCCTTAGGACGTCTTCCTAAAACCTCATCACTTAGCACCTCTTCTGTCTCTGTTGTCACAAGTTTTTCTTTTTCAACTGGACAACCATCCTTCACTTCATAAGCTCGACCACTGGTGTCAACTGCAAACATCAAATCATTATCCTGAAAATAACTCTCCTCATTAAAAAATGCCTCAGAACTTGAACTATGCATCCATTCTCCGGAAAAAACTTCACAAAAGTTACTACGATTTACTACTCTCTTCCATCTACTGTTTGTTTTGAAATCAGAAATTACCTTGCTTAGTTTCCTAATTCTATTGATTACCAAAATAAACAACTTTCGCTTAATTTCAAAAGCATGATCAATAATTTTCTCTACATTTTTCTTCTTCTTATAAAATGCCGCTTTCTGTTGGCCTTTCTTAATATTTTTTAATAAATTAACTATTATCCTGTTACGGAACATTCGTTTTCGAATGTCCCTAAACTGTTGTTTCCTTCTACTATCATGCACAGAGTTATCTCTTCCTCTACCAGTAACATTTTTGATGGGTCTTTCCTTTCCATTTAAATTACTCTTCTTTTTCTGAACTGACACATTTTTGCGAAAAATACTTTTTTTACTAAAAATATTTTTTAAGAATGATTTTGTGCTCTTACCCGGAGCTTTCTTGGTGTTTTGATAAGTATTTGGGGAAGAGGACTGCTGCAATAAAACATCATCCTGCTGTCTTTGACGTTTTCTAGCCTTTCTAATACGATTTTTCGTTGGCATTTTTCAAATTAAAAAAAGATCTGCAGTTGAATCTGTGGAAAAATATAATAAAAATGTTATTAACCACTATTACCAAACAGTAAATGGATAACAGTCATCAAAAACTTAACGCCCTACTTATTATTTAACATAGAAAATCTTTTGCACCAGCACTGCATCACAAGGACATTTTCAGTCATTTCCTCTTGAATGCAGGTATACAATTGATTTATATGCTGTGTTTAAAAACGATTTTTTGAAATCAATTACATTTCTGGATATGTACTGCTAGAGCTTCATAGGTTGCTTTGGGTCATATTTATAAGGCATATGAGTGTCTATAATGTTATTTTTCCTTTTTAAATGGAAAGCGTTCTTCATGGTGCAAGTTTCTTGTAAATACGCTCCCACCTGCGAAACCGAACTTTGCGATGCGAAGCTGATTGCCTCCCCGGTGTCTGTCAACATTCTAAACAGACCGGAGCGGCCGCCATCTTATCTCTCGGTAGGATCGAGAGAGAAGAAGAGGTGAAAAACGAAGGGGGAATTTAATGAAAGGGGGCAAGGTATACCCCTCTTGATCCCCTAGGAATGTTGTTGGGGTTTTTAAAGGGTCCCGTGGGGAAAATAAAAAAAATATATTTTTCACGGTAGAAGCGCTTTCCGAACACCGAACTGGGCCGCAAACTGCTGGCGAAACGGGAATTCGCCATTTTGTGCTTCGTTTTAATTAAATTACTAGGTATAAGGGGGTGCGGGAGACCATTTTGTGCTTCGTTTTAATTAAATTACTAAGTATAAGGGGGTGCGGGAGACGTATCCTAATCCCTTATATTTTCTGAGGGTGGCTGAGAAGGCTCATATATGTTGATACATGTGTTCCAGCGGCTGTGCGTGAGCTTTTTTTTTTTTTTTGCTGCGTGACGTCTGTTAACGTTCAATTCGAAGGAAATCAGGAAGTGTTGACCACCAATTTGTCAGTGCGATAAAATATTTCGTTATAAATGAATCCTTATTGATAAACATTGTCTGCGCCATCTTGTCTTTTTTACAATGCCACAATTTTGTCGTGCACGGCAGCCATTTTACATGCCAGGCCGGTCCCAGGCTATCACCTAGCCCTGCGGATGTAGTTTATGGCCCTAGCTGTAGAGAATCCAGACACGCCAACCCTCCTGATTCAGGCGTCAGACTACTGATTTCAGTGCTACTCTCCCGCCTCCCGATTCCTGCAAACAAAAACCCGGGGGCATATTACCAACAACTAGCGATAACTTGTTTAGAGACAAAAATTATCGCCGCACATCGGTGATTTTTATCGCAGATAAACCTTGCTATTAGCAAGGTTTATCGCAAATGCAATAAAAAACGGCCGCAATGCATGAATATCGCTGAAAAGTCAGCAATATTCATGCATTATCCAGCAAATGCTCTTAGCCATGTTATCCACCTCTCATTGGATAACATGGCTAAGAACTGCTCGCAAATGCGATAAGAAGCGGCCGCAATGCATCAATATCGCTGAAAAGTCAGCGATATTCATGCATTATCCAGCATATGCTCTTAGCCATGTTATCCACCTCCCATTGGATAACATGGCTAAGAACTGCTCATGGCCCCATGAGGAACGCTTTCCATTTAAAAAGGAAAAAATAACATCATAGAAAAGAATCGTTTTTAAACACAACATATAAATCAATTGTATACCTGCATTCAAGAGGAAATGACTGAAAATGTCCTTGAGACACATGAAAGCGTTTTCTGGAATGCCCTAGCACCATTTTTTGGACATTATTAGCATGGCTATGTAACTCCCATAATCAAAATCTAAATTTGCCAAGCGCAGGTGGGAGCGTATTTACAAGACACTTGCCCCATGAGGAATGCTTTCCATTTAAAAAGGAAAAAATAACATCAAATACACTCAAATGCCTTATAAATATGACCCAAAACAACCTATGAAGCTCTAGCAGTACATATCCAGAAATGTAATTGATTTCAAAAATGGTTTTTAAAAACAACATATCTGTTTCAGCTTACATAAGAGACCATGGAATGGGCTTCATATACAACAATAACTTGTGTTACTGCATGCCAGAATGCTACACCGAATATGCAATTACAATTTCTCAAAGTAACAAAATCTATTTCTATATCACTACAGACAAAGCCACTGTTTAAAAACACAGCTTTCTTCATCATTTTCTCCTTAGCAAGGTTTATCGCAAATGCGATAAAAAACGGCCGCAATGCATGAATATCGCTGAAAAGTCAGCGATATTCATGCATTATCCAGCAAATGCTCTTAGCCATGTTATCCACCTCCCATTGGATAACATGGCTAAGAACTGCTCGCAAATGCGAAAAAAAACGGCCGCAATGCATGAATATCGCTGAAAAGTCAGCGATATTCATGCATTTTCCAGCAAATGCTCTTAGCCATGTTATCCACTTCCCATTAAATAACATGGCTAAGAACTGCTCAGGGCCCCATGAGGAACGCTTTCCATTTAAAAAGGAAAAAATAACATCATAGAAAAGAATCGTTTTTAAACACAGCATATAAATCAATTGTATACCTGCATTCAAGAGGAAATGACTGAAAATGTCCTTGAGACACATGAAAGCGTTTTCTGGAATGCCCTAGCACCATTTTTTCGACATTATTGACATGGCTATGTAACTCCCATAATCAAAATCTAAATTTGCCAGGCGCAGGTGGGAGCGTATTTACAAGACACTTGCCCCATGAGGAATGCTTTCCATTTAAAAAGGAAAAATAACATCAAAGACACTCAAATGCCTTATAAATATGACCCAAAACAACCTATGAAGCTCTAGCAGTACATATCCAGAAATGTAATTGATTTCAAAAATTATTTTTAGAAACAACATATCTGTTTCAGCTTACATAAGAGACCATGGAATGGGCTTCATATACAACAATAACTTGTGTTACTGCATTCCAGAATGCTACACCGAATATGCAATTACAATTTCTCAAAGTAACAAAATCTATTTCTATATCACTACAGACAAAGCCACAGTTTAAAAACACAGCTTTCTTCATCATTTTCTCCTTAATTCATACTATTCTCTATCTAAAATAAATAAATCTTTTCTCACCTTAGCAAATACTTTTTGAGTTTTGAAAACAGTCTCAGAAATACACCAAATTGTCTTCAGCAGAAGAAAAAGGATGCACTCCAGAGTCTGCAGCTATTGAAAGCACAGAAATACAGATATTCATTTCACATATCTCTCATATTAGCCAATCATAACTCTTCCCTCACTTTTTTCAAATCAAAACCCTTCCCCCCTCTGCCCTCTCTGCCTTTTTTCCATAGCAACGACCTCCTGGAAGACCTCTCATGTTTGCAAATTCACACAACAATGTTTCAATTGAACTCTGAACTCTCAGTGCACCTGCGTATCCAGTGCAATCTTTCATTAAAAGTTTCTTCCTTGACCATTCAAATTACATCTTTCAAAGAACACATCCATGCACCCTAACTTTCTGTTTTCAGAAATGGAAATACACCAATCACTGCTAATGAATCATTAGCATTGGAAATCCACAGTTTTTTTTCTTTACAAACTCCTACTGTTTCAACTGCCCTTTCATTACCACACTTCATCTGACTGCAGCCCAACCTTCTCCCACCATGTTTAAGGTCTGGATTGTTGGACATAGTTACATCGACTGGGCTCAAAGGTATGCTGAGAACAGAAATTTACACAACCTCAATTTACAAGATGTGGAAATTAAGTGGTTGGGCCAAAGAGGATTAAAATGTCACCAATTGATACCATTGGTGAAAACCTTTATGCATTTGCCAAAACCTGACCTGTTAATAGTGCACTGTGGAGGTAATGATTTGGGCACTTTGACAGGGGTAGGTCTGGAAATGCTTTTAAAGGACACCTTTGAGCAATTAATGGCACTTTTTCCTCAAACTGCCTTGGTATATTCCAATATATGCCAAAGACAGAAATGGAGGTGGTCCAACCAATTTTGTCCACAAATTGAGAAGTCGAGGAAGCATGTAAACAAATCTGTTTCAGCTTTCATGAGAGACCATGGAATGGGCTCCCTGTACAACAATAACTTGCGTTACTACATGCAAGATATCTACAGAGGAGATGGAGTTCACTTCTCAGATGAGGGCAACAGAATTTTCATTCTGAATTTAAGACTGTGCATTGGTACCTACTTATAAGTACCTAAATGTACCATAAACCCAAAAGCTCTTCTCAGAGCTACCCTTCATCTAATCACTCACAATTATTATTTTTTTCTAACTTTTTTCACAAATTTTCCACAAAATACGCTCCCCGAGGCGCTACCCGGTTCGCTAACTGAAAGCTAACCTCGCGGAATTTTTAAAAAAAATGTTTTTTTTCCGCACATATAAGCCTCCTCAGCCACCCTCAGAAAACCTAGGGGGTCAAGATAAGTCTACCGTGCCCCCTTCTACCCATTCTGAACATTATTTGCCCTCCATCTTGTATCTTAAAGCGACCGGAACACAAAATGGTGGACTCCCGTGACGCTTAAGGTTCGCTAACCGGGCCGCTTTCCAGAAAGCGGTCCTAAAAAAGGTGGGAAAGTAATTTACAGAAAAACGACTAGAGACACTCTCACCAAATATAGATTAGCTCATACTACATAACAATCCCTTTCATTCTCACAAATTTGATTGAAATTTCATTTAGCCATTTAGCCTGTAGACCTATCTAAATACCCTGAGGTGAATTACTTCACAAAACACATCTAAAATATTGGAATTGACAACCAATGAAAACTTCACTTTCATTTACAATTTTTATTACCTGACATTTGATTGGTTATATACCTGAATATATATAAAGGAAGAGAAGGAAACACAGCCATTTTCACTGCTACTTCCTGAACTACATTTCAAGAGCCTTTTCATCTCCCTGTAAAGTAAATTGATAATTTGTAAGTGGCACTTTAAATTAATTTGTAAAAACGTTTATTGATAATTATTTACTGTCCTCCTGCTATAGTTACAGATACAGATAAGCTCCTCTGTTATATTTATTGATTGACTTACACTTCTCTGCTATAATTATGAATTTACTTACTTTAACTTCACTGTTAAAAAAACAGAACTACAAGTCTGAACTTAAACCCAACAGTGCCCTAACTCTTCTAATATAATTATTTCTTTATGCAATTTACAGCAAAAAAATGGAAGGGGAGCACGAAAAAACCAATGTTTCCTTCGACATTACAACAGAAGAGATTTTAACTGAAGAAAATGTGGATGAAGATTTTATGGATGAATCTTTAGATGAACAATTTATTGAAAGCTTACAAGACATAGAAACATCCATGTTTGACGAGATTCCAGATGATGTAATGCTGGAAGTTTTAATGAACTATGAAAATAATAAATACATTTTTTTTAAATCAAAATAAATAAATAAATTAAAAAAAAACGAACAAAAACAACAAATAATTAACATACAGTATTAGAAAAGTCTATCATTCTTTTATCCTTATAGTACGCTGCCCAGAACGCTTTCCGGTTCGCGAACTTGGCGCTTACCACGCAAAAAAAAAAAAATTCTTTTTTTTTGGACCCTCCTAGGCCCTTTTAAAACCTCCACATAAAACCTAGGGGGTCAACGAGGATCTACTATGCCCCCTTATGGTAATTTCCCCCTTTGTTTTGGCCTCCTCTTGTCTCTCGATCCTACCGAGAGACAAGATGGCGGCCGCTCCGGACTGTTTAGAATGTTGACAGACACCGGAGGGCCAATCAGCTTCGCATCGCAAAGTTCCGATACACGAAAAGTTCGCTAACCGGATCGCTGCCCGGAGCGCTGTTACAGATATATATCTTGATTTAAACGTTAATTTCTCAAAATCCACTGAAGCACATATATTGAGACCTAGCAAAGGCACATCGGGCTAACAGTCCCTACAATTTTGCCAAGTTTCGTGGAAATCCATTCAGCCGTTCGGGCTAAAAGTGAGTCCAACCGCCCTATGGAAATTAACATGGGAAAAACGCGTTTTGGGACCCCCCTTTTTTCTCGGCCCCCCCTTGACGAACCCCCCCAAATTTCCGGGAGCTGCTCAGAAACAAAATGTGCCATTTTCCTGAAAATTTCAGCCGATTCCGTCCACAAACGCCAAAGTTATTAGACATAGAATTTTCAGAAATCCCATAGAGAAAAAATCCTAACTATATATACCTACTGGCGACCGCCAGTAGGTAATATATATATATATATATATATATATATATATATATATATATATATATATATATATATATATATATATATATATATATATATATATATATATATATATATATATATATATATATATATATATATATATATATATATATATATATATATATATATATATATATATATACATATATATTCACTGAAAAAACCATAGGTTTCACATCAGTTATAGTTAGGAATTAGCATTTAAAAAACCTATTAAATTCACTGAAAAAACCATAGGTTTCACACCAGTTATAGTTAGCTGGAAATTTTACTGATATAAAACCATTGAAATTCCCACGTTATAGTTAGATGGACTCACTATAACTTGCGCGTGCAATGCACTGCTGATGACGTCACATATTACATCACTCATGACATGGTCAGTGACATCACTCATGACATCACTGATGACACCATCCAGTGAATGTGTCTCTTTCTGAAAAATAAATATATTTTATATATGTATATGTAAAAGTTGATGGAAGAATAAATGTTTAAATAAGTGTCTAAATGGATGGTTTTTAAAAATTGATTGGTTAACTGGCTTAATAAGACATCATCAGCAGTGCATTGCACGCGCAAGTTATAGTGAGTCCATCTAACTATAACGTGGGAATTTCAATGGTTTTATATCAGTAAAATTTCCAGCTAACTATAACTGGTGTGAAACCTATGGTTTTTTCAGTGAATTTGATAGGTTTTTTAAATGCTAATTCCTAACTATAACTGGTGTGAAACCTATGGTTTTTTCAGTGAATTTCATAGGTTTTTTAAATGCTAATTCCTTTGTATATCGAGTTTCTAACCTTTTTTTTTTTTTACAATTTGCTGTTTTTTTTAAAGTATTCATGTTTTTTTTATATAATTTTTTTCTTTTGCGCTCTGGGTGCGCGCTCCGGGAAGCTTTCAGCTAAGCTCTCCGGTAAGCTTTTCCGTGAGCTCATCTGAAAGCGCACCCAGAGCGCAACTGTCGTTCGTGAAAAAAAATATGAATGAAAAGTTAATAATAATGCAAAACATTTCGTACCATACAAATAAAATTAGTTTTTTTTAATAAGGAAAATGATTATGCATTTCTGTAAAAGTTTGATGACGTCACTTCGGCGCGCAACGTAAGTGCCCTCGGAAGCGCCTACGTTCGCGGCGCATAAACGCACGCAAAAGCGCCTACGATCGCGCCACGTTTGCGCCCCGGAAGCGCCTACGATCGCGCTGCGTAAACGCACCGGAAGTGCTCCGGAGCGCGCAGCGTAAACGCGTCGGGTCATGTGACCCTAAAATAACACTTTTCATTGGTTGCTAACAGTTTTTTTTTACAATGAATGAAATCCCCACCCATTTCCTTCACTTCTTCTTTCACTTTTGTGACTGAAAGACCTGCCTTTTTTGCTGTTGCATATTTCTTGATTAATCATGGCTGCCAGACCATCCAGCAGTGAAGATGACTCCAATGATTTCATTGATGAAGAGCCTCCTCAGCCGAAGGTCAAAGAACATTTCATCTGGAAATTTTTTAAGTTTCCAGCAGACCAGAAAAAGGTGAATGCACCAAAAGTAGAGTGCAGGATCTGCAAACAGGTCCTGTCACGGGGTAACCCCCAAAAAAAGTATTCTTTTGGCAACTTCACCATGATTCGCCATGTGGAGAGGAGGCACCCCCAGAATTTTGCCCGGGAAAGTGTCAGGGCTCTGGCACAAGAGGTTCCCAGAGATGGGGCCTCTACATCAACAGGAGGAGCAACTTCTTCTGGGAGAGAGCAATCGCAGGAGCAGGTGGCAAACATACAACCTGCATTTAACCATGGGGTCGTCAAATGCAGATACTGCAATCAACTCCTCACCTATGGTGAGCAAAGTGTCCTGCTCATGGTTCGAGCATTGGAGAACCATCGCTGCCCTTCCCACCCCTAATTTTTTTCTTTTCTTTTTGCTCCTGTTGAGCAGTTTCCATTCCCTGTTTTTGTTCCTGTTCAGTTAAAAGAAGAAAACCAAAAGTTCTTTTCAGAACTACCTCCAATTCTCATCAAAGAGCTATATTCTTAAAAAAATGAAGAGTAAGTGAAATATAGTGCATTGATAATTGAAAGGAGAATGAGTAAGAAAGAACAGAAAGGTATGAGAGGTGAAAGGAAGTGAAGTAGGAGGAATGAAAGAAGGTGAGTGTTAGAAAAGAAAGTTATGACACAGTGAATAAACTGGAGGCCTCATTTCTGAAAAGTGACGCATCGCTACGTGAAAACAGCGATGCGTCACTTTTCTGGACGCACTCCTTATGACATTCCAGATATGTCATATTTAATATATGACTAATCAATTCGCAAGGAGTTACAGATATGTCAGTATTTCTGACGTATCTGTAAACACAAAAGTAACGCATTGCTGGAGTGCGTCACAAAAGTGACGCAACTCCAGTAATGTGTCCTTTCACATGGAAAAAGCACCATGTGAAAGGTTTGCTGTGAAGCAGGCGCAAGATTTTGGCGCAACAGCATCCTAAAAAAGACGCACTGCGTCATTATTACCAAGCTTTTTGCAGGGGAACACCCCCTCTGCATGCATTATACCTGACACTATTTTTAAAAAGTGACGCATCTAGGTACATGGGTCACTTTTTAAAACTCTGCGCCACATTATATCTGCATCAGGTATAATATATGCAGAGGGGGCAATCCCTCGCAAAAAGCTTGGTAATAACGACGTACTGAAATCTATGAGATTTCTCTGCGTCACTTTTAGGATGCTGTTGCGTCAAAATCTTGCGCCTGCCTCGCGTCACTTTCATGTTTACAGATATGTGAGAAATACTGACGTATCTGTAACTCCTTGCAACATGATTCGTCATACATTAAATATGACACATCTGGAATGTCATAAGGAGTGCGCACAGAAAAGTGACGCATCACACCAGCAGTGTAATAAAATGTGCCTCGTTGCACTATATTTAAAGGATGCAACAGCATCCTAAAAGTGACGCAGTGAAATCTCAAACATTTCACTGCGTCGCTATTACAAAGCTTTTTGCGGGGGAACACCCCCTCTGCATGCATTATACCTCACGCAGATATAATGTGGCGCTTGATTTTAAAAAGTGACCCATCTACCTAGATACGTCACTTTTTAAATATAACGCAACGAGGCACATTTTTTTACACCACTGGTGCGATGCGTCACTTTTCTGTGCGCACTCCTTATGACATTCCAAGTAACGCATTGCTGGAGTGCGTCACAAAAGTGACGCAACTCCAGTAATGTGTCCTTTCACATGGAAAAAGCACCATGTGAAAGGGCTTGCGTCAGTCTAACACCTGCTGTAAAGCAGGCACAAGATTTTGACGCAACAGCATCCTAACAGTGACGCAGTGAAATCTCAAAGATTTCACTGCGTCGCTATTACAAAGCTTTTTGCGGGAGAACACCCCCTCTGCATGCATTATACCTGACGCTATTTTTAAAAAGTGACGCATCTAGGTACATGGGTCACTTTTTAAAACTCTGCGCCACATTATATCTGCGTCAGGTATAATGTATGCAAAGAGGGCATTCCCCCGCAAAAAGCTTGGTAATAACGACGTACTGAAATCTATAAGATTTCTCTGCGTCACTTTTAGGATGCTGTTGCGTCAAAATCTTGCACCTGCCTCGCATCACTTTTATGTTTACAGATATGTCAGAAATACTGATGTATCTGTAACTCCTTGCAACATGATTCGTCATACATTAAATATGACACATCTGGAATGTCATAAGGAGTGCGCACAGAAAAGTGACGCATCACAACAGCAGTGTAAAAAAATGTGCCTCGTTGCACTATATTTAAAAAGTGACGCATCTAGATAGATGCGTCACTTTTTAAATATTGCATAACAATGCGCATTTTTTTACACCGCTGGTGCGCCACAAAAATTGACGCACAGGAGGCGCAAAACTAGCAGCGCAAGGCCTTCATAAATATGGTCCTGGATTTTCCCCGTGCTTCGCCGGTGCGCGTACCATGCGCTTCCCCCGCGCAAAACGAAAAAAAAATAAAAAATGTAATGCCCTGCAGGACCCTATTTTAGCCCCTACATCAAACCTAGGGGGTCAGAGGGGGTCTACTCTTCCCCCTTATGGTCATTTGCCCCTTTTTTTTTTCAAACCCCTTGTGTCTCGATTTTACCGAGACACAAGATGGCGGCCGCTCCAGACTGTTTAGAATGTTTACAGACACCCAAGAGCCAATCAGCTTCCTGCGCGCAAGTCGCGTGTCGCGCCTGGAGCGCACTCCGGTGCGCGCACCGGAGAGAGCCTATAGATATATATATTTTTTTGAACCTAAATTACTCAAAATCCACTGCAGCACATATCTTGAGACATAGCAAAGGCACATCGGGCTACCAGTCCCTTCAATTTTGCCAAGTTTGCTGGAAATCCATTCAGCCGTTCGGGCTAAAAGTGAAATCGACGCCCTATGGAAATTTACATGGGGAAAACGCGTTTTGGGACCCCCCTTTTATCTCGGCCCCCGCTTGACGTATCCCCCCCAAACTTTCAAGGAAGGACCCGAGCTCGACGAGGCCATTTTCAGGAAATTTTCAGGCAGATTCGTCAACCGGTGCCAAAGTTATTCCAAATAGAATGTTGAGATTTAACATTGAAAAAAATCCTAACTATAACTACCTACTGGCGACCGCCAGTAGGTAATATATATATATATATATATATATATATATATATATATATATATATATATATATATATATATATATATATATATATATATATATATATATATATATATATATATGTATATGTATATATATATATATATATATATATATATATATATATATATATTCAATGAAAAAACCATAGGTTATAGACCATATATAGTTAGGAATTCGCATTTACAAAACCTTATTTTACTCGCATAAAACCATTGAAATTCCATATATAGTTAGTTGCGCTAACTATATATCGCGCACCCGCAATCCACTGCTGATGATGTCACATATTACATCATTCATGACATGGTCAGTGACATCACTGATGACATCACTGATGACATCTCAAATGACATCACTGATGACATCTCAAATGACATCACTGATGACATCTCAAATGACATCACTGATGACATCACTGATGACATCTCATTTGACATTACTGATCACATCACTGATTTTATCATTCATGTGATAATACGATGAACCTCTTCAGACTCTAATATAACCTTAGATACAATCAGTGTAAACAGACACTCACAGACTGTCACTCATCCATGGAGTTACTCACACACCTAGTCAGTCATGCAAAGAATCAATCACACCTCCATTTCCTCAACTATACAGTTATGCAAACTTTACTTATTCAAACATATACTAACACATATTTACTCTCTTATACAATCCCTGATACAAGTTCACAATGATCCATACAGCCACTCACACATTCACTGGCTCTTATGCACAGTTATTTATATATGTCAACTCTCACATGTACTGTGTTTTACATATGTACTTACTTTGACATGTAGCACTGAGATATCCATTCACTCACCAATACACTCATGCACACAGTCAACTGCCCATACAGCTGTTTCCACATGCACTTTTGAAACCATACATCTAGTGAATCAACTGCTCACACATCTATGCACAGAGTCATACACCTCCCAGCCACCCACACACACACTCAGTCTCCCATACAAATACTAAGGTAACCAATCAATAACCCATATAGTTACTCATATAGCTACTTATCAACACATGCAACAGTTTACAGAACAACAGACATAATGATGCACAAATTAAGACAGTTTAGTCACTAACCCATGCACTCAGTGAGACACATTTAATCACTCACTCATACAGTCAGTCATGCACCTACTAAATCCTTCATCCAGACACTTATACATCCACTCATTCTTCAATATGTAAGACATATTTTAACTTCACAGAAACATACAGTCACTGGATGTTGTCATCAGTGATGTCATTTGAGATGTCATCAGTGATGTCATCAGTGATGTCACTGACCATGTCATGAATGATGTAATATGTGACATCATCAGCAGTGGATTGCGGGTGCGCGATATATAGTTAGCGCAACTAACTATATATGGAATTTCAATGGTTTTATGCGAGTAAAATAAGGTTTTGTAAATGCGAATTCCTAACTATATATGGTCTATAACCTATGGTTTTTTCATTGAATTTCAATGGTTTTTTAAATGCAAATTTCTAACTATATATGGTCTATAACCTATGGTTTTTTCAGTGAATTTCATTGGTTTTTTAAAAGCTAACATCTGTAGCTGTAAAATGTATTATTCTTTAAATCCCAAAATATATTTAGATGTTTATTGATAATTTTTTTTTTAATATTTTTTTTCTTCGCTTCTAGTTCGCGAACCGGGAAGCTTTCCGTTAGCTCATCTTGATGCCGCGATCTAGTCCGCGAACCGGTCAACGTTACGTTAGCGGAACAGTGACGCGCCGCGGAAGCGCGACGTATCACGTTATCGCGTAATGCGTCTAATGACGCGCCGCGTTAGCGCTCCCGGAAGTGCTCCGGACCGCGAACCGGAAGCGATCTGGGACGCGGCGCGCGCCGCGTAACGTAAGCGGAACAGGTCATGTGACTTGTTTATCAAACTTCTCATTGGTTCATTTCACTTTTGGTTTCCAAATGATGTATGACTAGGTCATGTGACCTAAAAATAACACTTTTCATTGGCTCAGAACTTTTGTTTTCCCCAAATCAAGTAAACCCCTCCTTATTTCCTCACTCTGACTTTCATCTTGGTGAGAGAAAGACCATTTATCTGAAGATCCACAATGGCTTCCATTGTTGCTGCAGCTGGTGCACCCCCACCACCACCTCCACCTCCCCATAAGAAGAGAGGACCACCCAGTCAAATTATGACTAACAGAGAGGAGGAAGATGAGGAAGAAGAAGAAGAGGAGAGAGAGGGACAACAATTTGTTGATGAGTTGCCCCGGGTTTCTAAACGAAAAACCAGTTTCATCTGGCAGTTTTTCACCATCCCTCCTGGAACCAAGAAAGTGAATGCAAAATATGCCACCTGCCTCATCTGTGACCACAGATTGTCGAGAGGCACAGAAAAGAAGTACAGTATGGGGAACTATACAATGCACCGTCACATGAGCAGGTGGCATCCCTTGAACTACAGCCGGGCTGAGTTAAGGGATCTTGTAGACAATCCGACGGCAACTCCTGTGGCAAGATCTACATCCACATTGTCTTTGACGGGAAGAGAGGCACAAGAGACTGTGCCAAACATCCAACGTAACTTCCAGCACATGAAGGTGTCTTGTATTTACTGTGGTGCTATGCTGTCATATGGCAACATGAGTGTCAACCTCATGAACATTGCATATGAAAATCATAAGTGCCCTAATGCACCCAAAAAGTAATTTTCTTTTTTTTTGCTCCAGTTGAGCCGTTTTGAAAGCCTGTTTTTTGTTGTCTCCCCTCCTTAAAAAACACAAAAAAAACATAAAACAGTTCTAAAAATACAAAAAAATCAAAAAATGTTCAAAAAATTACAAAAAAAACATAAAACAACAAAAACAAAAAAAAACAGTTCTTTTCAGAACTACCTCCCCTTTCAAACAAAATTGCTAGAATGTTTATCACTCTGGCAAGCTCTATTTCTTTTGGTTCGCTTCAAGTTCGCTGACCGGTTCGCGAACTTTAAGCGAACTAAAAAAAAAATTTTTTTAAAAAAAAAGAAGAGTTAGTATAAGGGAAGTAAACAGAGAATAATGTAAATAGAAAGACAGCTAGAGAGAGTAAATGAGAGATACTGTCAATGACATCATCAGCAGTGCATTGCGGGTAAAAAGAGTGGAAAACATTTACCTTATAATTCTTGTTACCTTTTTTAAATATTTTTTCATACTTTCAATCTGTAAAACAAAGAACAAACATTTCAAAAAATATTAAAACATGTATTTAAAAATTAGAAAAGACAAGGGAAAAGGTTCAAAAACAAACAGTTTTTCAACAACTTTGACATTTACAGAAGTCTCTGCTTCTCTACGTTCCCTACACAATCCTAAAGATATATATTCGAAAGAAACTGTATCTTGATATTGCTGAACTGAGGCCTATTTTGAAACATGATGTTTTTCTTGCACTGCTAATGTCTCACAATAGTGATGCAATAGCAGCGCAAAAAAGATGTAAAGTCATAATAAAATTGTGTCTAACATTGTAAATGATTGTTTTAGGATGCAAATAAGATGTGTGCTTTCAAGAGCTTTCTTTGAGGTGAGGCCTCTTTTTTTTATAAAAAAAAAACACTACCCAGAAGTACAGCACTCTAAGCATTAAAATTGATATTTACAGAACTCACCTTACCCATATGTACCACACATTTCTAAATGTATATCATAAGGACAAAAAGCATAACATTAATTATACATGTTAAATGGTTTATTTTTGCTGTTCTCAGAATGTATCAAATTTCACTTAAATCAGTGACTTGAAGGTATTCATCATGTAACAGCGGGGAAAAAAAAACACAATCAAAATGACTGTGTTTAAAAAACCCATACAACCTAAGAAATCTGATTTCAAAACTTCTTAAAATTAACTTACTTTCAATGACGTCGAAGGATCTCCTATAAACAGCATCCACTCTGTTGTGCTTTAAATATTTTCAGCCCGCCACTTTCTGAAAGAAAACCTCCATCGATACGTGAAATATGTTACATAGAAAAAAAACTTCTCTCATTATATCACATGTTTCCACTAGGCCAAATCATGTTGCCGCGATTCGCAAATCTTGTAATTCTTCCAATCAAATCCCGACATTTTCTATTTTCGCAACTTTCAAAAATAAAATATTTGAGATTATTTTCACAATCCTGGACTACTAATATCTTACTCTTCTTTGTCAGTCATGTTCTCCTTTTCCTATGACACTGATACTGCTTACTATGAAGCAGACTTACTTGCATTAGGTTTATATAGTTGAATTTTTAATCGAGACAGCATTGCAGACTTACATTCCCTCTACTTAAAATTTTGGTTTTAAAAACACCAGGTAAGAATTTTTAAGGTCAAACGGCAATTTTTTTTTGAACGTTACAACAGAATCATTACAGAATGACCAGCCGTTTCCAGACTTTAAGTAAGCTGTATAATGTCCTGATGTTGTTGATGGACCATCGTGATAGATAATTGCTACAGTAACAAAAGTCCTCCCTGATATTGACAGCTGAGAAGCCACAAAATTTTTTATTAAAGTTGACAATTTTGTTCCATCAGGCCTACATCGTTGCATCATTAAAATGACATACTGGCCATATCTACGTATAAATAATGTTGACATCATATCACATTTACATTGGCTACACTCCATGTTGTGATCCGCTGCATTTACTAGCTTATTAAAGGAGACTGATTTACTGTCTGGCAAAGTTAAATATATAAATCTTTCTGAGTCTACACTAGTAGTACTTGATACCATACAGTTCTCGCAGTCATGCTGCCATTGATAAGAAAGCCCAAACAGGTGATCTACATCTACACCCTCAACTTGCAATATATCAAGCATATACATTAAAAACTCCTGACAATCTTGCTGATTATTTTCAGAGAAGTCTGTTTGACCTGAACATTCATCTAACAGATAACGAACTTCAGACACACTTTCTACTTTTGTTCGATCACTGCTACATTTCTCGAAAACAGAATTCAACAAACAGCATAAAATTTGTTCAGAATTCAACAGAATCTGTTCTTTTAAACTCTCTAGTGAAAAGAGAACATTAACCACTACATTTGCATAGCAGTTGACACCAGAACTGTTTTCAAATTGAAAACCGACAACATCTTCAACAGAATCCACTTTCTTTCTGCTAACAATTTTCGGTTCATTGACTTTTAGTCTTTTTGCAACAACCTCCCTACTATTACTGCTATTTCTACGTTTGCGGCCTACCACACGTTTCTCAAACAAAGGATATTGAGGCAAATGTGGCGCATACTCTCTTCTTAACCTATTGTATTCCTTAACACAATCTAGATCCGCACAAATGTTTGTGACATCACAGTCAATCAAGTACAATCCCGATAAAGTTCTAACTCGTGACAATGCCACATATGCCATACCCTCCTTGAACACAGAACTGCCAATATTCACCAATGCACAGTCTACACTTAAACCTTGCGATTTATGGATTGTCACCGCATATGCCAAGCAAACAGGAAACTGTTTACGGCGAACATATAAATCTTTAACAAGCAAAAACCTAGCAGAACAACGACCAATTTGCTGTACTTCCTCAATGCCATCAAATTTAATTTTTAAAAATTCTATTCCATCTCTATTTCTGTATTTCTCAAAATCAACAACATTACCCATTGATCCATTTACCAGACCTCTTTCTACATGTAAATTCCTTCTCAAAATAATTCGGCAATTTAAACACACATTCAAAGTCTTTTCAAAACCCGCTGTTTTAGATATAGTCTTCTCTAATGAATCCAATTTTGATTTCAAATTGTCTGACAAAATAATTGTTGATCCCATATGCTCTAATTTGTCGATAGCTTCAAGTTTCACAATCTCTTGCTTTTCTAAATTCAACATTTTGTTGTTGAAGATGGCACATTCTGCAAGAGTTGGCATGAGACATATCCCGGATTTCTTCTCAGTAATTTTCTGAAAAATATTCTCAGGCACAATATCTTGTTTGGGATACAAATTTGACAGTAACCGTGCATTTAAAGCTTCTTTCCCATGCTCGGTCACTTTTCCAATTCTAATATCTTGTAGAATATTCTTGTAATCTTCATCCTTTGCCTGACGCATATTTTGATGCAGTTCTGCATAATTGAAGTTTAACCATATATTGACGTTGCCAATGCTCCCTAGGCACTTCCTGGTATCTTCATGCGTGAGTATTTTGAACACAGGTTGACCTTTTACTGGTGTCAGCTGTAGAAGATCTCCGAAAACAATAATGTGTTTCCCACCAAATAAGACATCATATTCAGTTTTAAGTACTTCTTGCATTCTCAAATGCACAAAGGCAAGCATGACATTGGAAACCATGCTTACTTCGTCAATGATAAGTAGTTTCATTTTCCTCAAAACTCTTGAAACTTCACAGCAAGCATCTCCAGATAACTTGTTGTATTGTAATTTGTTGTCATGCTCCACCGGCAGCATCAATAGACGATGCAAAGTAATACCTTTAATATTATGTGCTGCCAGTCCAGTAGGAGCGGTGACAACACAAGACAGCGATGACTCAGTCCTTTCCTGCAAATAACAAGAGATTGCTTTAATGAGGAAACTTTTTCCAGTTCCCGCTTCTCCACTCACGTACAGTCGGACAGGCTTCAACGACGTACACGAGCACTCTTTCTTCTCATGACTTAATCCGTGCTCAATTTCCTTGGTAACTTCATCATATATTTTCCTCTGCTCAACGTTGAGTTGTTTTTCCAAGTCTTGTAAGTTAACTGAATCCTCCTGAGCATGTGCCATGGCTCTTTCTACTTCATTCATAGCAGTGGCAGCTTCATTTTCGATAATAGGTCCTCCAAGTGGATCTTGACTCAATGAAACAGAACTCTGACTGTCCTGAGAACTGTCTCTGGCAATCTCGGCTGCAATCGTTGCTTCCTGCTCAATTTCCAAAGTTAGCATTTCTTGATATTTAGAAAAAGCAGGACATTCTATGGACTCCTTGGCTGCATTGAAAGAGTCTTCGTAACAGAGGAAATCTCCAAGCAGTTCCTCTTCTGCACGCCAAGGCTTGAAAAGTTGCAAAAGTGCTAAATAGAAAAACTCCTTTTTTTCTGGAGATTCGCCACTTAATTTTCGATGGTTTACTAATTGGCATTTTCTTTGCTTGACCAGGCATCCCTCACTTCCAATTACAGCATACACTCCTTTCTCAATATCTTCTTTGATGTTCCTCTTGAATATATAATTTTGGAGAACCTCATATAGACAAATATTCTCAAGGTGACTGCTTCGATTTGGATAATATGTATCCAACATGTTGGTCTTCAAAATGTCGGTACTGTTTGGTTCCTTTTCTGCCAAATACTCAATTTCCCGAACAGGTTTAAGAACTCGATTTCGCGTTGCAGCAAGACCAAGACTCGCCCAAACGAGACTCCTGGATTTGGCATAGAGACTTGCTGAAGACAATCGATCAGAACATTCGTAAGCTCCGATTTCTCGATGCGACAACATCTTCAGACTGAAACTGTACAACTTCTTGCTGAGGCTCTTTTCATGGGAAATGTCCTCCCACATATCCTTCAGTTCGGTCTTTTCTTTTTTGGTGATGTAAGATGTCACATACCGAGCCACAGCCATACAGTTGTCAGCCACAAACTGTATATCCATGTTGGCATTCCACATGGACAAAATCACTGGGTTGTAGTCATTGATGTACTTGGACTCTTCGTTCCTTTTCAAATTGTATGTATTCTTGGGTGATTTCCTCGTCACATTATGTCGCAGCGAAGACATCAAACTGTTCACTCTTCCTTTAGAAATCACCGGTCGTGGAAAGTTGAAACGACATTTGGTGTAGAACTTGTCCTTGTTTCTGAATTTACGACGACAGTACTTTCCACAACGATGGCTTTGGAAACGTAGAACTTGTTCTCTTAGACTTTTCTTCTCCGTTGCGTTTGGAACAGCACACGTAGAATACTGTTCGATGAAATTCATCACTAAGTCATCCGGATCTGTTCCAAATTTAGGTGCATCCTTGATCCACAGCAACATATGTATATGAGGGGCACCTCTTGCTTGGTACTCCTTTCTCCAGAAGAAATCCAACACCTCTCCAAGAGGTGGATTCTTTTTATTTGTGATGAAAGACATCATAGCTTCAAATCTATGATTGAAGTACCTGCATACATTCACAGGATCCAAAGAACACAGTTCTCCAGGTGTCTTGAATTCAATGTTTTCAATATTTCCATTTGCCTCTCGTAGAAATTCAAGTAAGTCATCCCAGCCATACTCGGCACAGCTCAGAGTGAGGAACCATGTCGGAGTTCCTAAGTTCCTCAGCATACATTTTAAGTCACCATGACGACGGTACCAGTACTCATTAGTACCACGCTGACACGCCATGAGATTAATTAAGTGAGAATCCAAAATACTGTCTTGGACATTGACTTTATGCATAAAGTCACTTGCCGAGATGTTTCGCATCTGTATACCACTTTTTAAGATGTGGTTCACTGCATATGACAGTCCAGACAGATCGCTTTCAAACAGGAGATGAAACAAATAGGGAATGCATTGCCGAAACCTAGGATCTTCTGCATACAATCGTAAAGTCCGGTATTCAGACGCAGGAATTTCACGAGGTCGCTCATCATATCTTCCTCCTTGACCTGTGGGAAATAGCTGTGGGAAACACCGAGCTTCCAAACTTTCCTCCCAAACACTAATGGGACTCCCTTTGGCTTGTTTCATTTGAAACAACTCAATAGCATTCCCCATCACTTCCTTGGAATGCAAAGGATGAACACTATAATGTTCATATATTTCTTCACTTTTAGAGGCCTCTACTTTCTCAATTTGGCCAGCACACAAATCGCTATCCTCTTCATCACTTACTTCCTCTTCTGCAACATATACATTCTTATAGTACTTATTATTTTTCTTCAAATACACTGTTGCCTTTTTGACTTTCCTAACATCCACTAAATCTTGCCATATTTTCTTATTCTTTGTCGGAACCCCATTAACCAAGATAACCAGAGGTTCCTCTTCCACTTTTTCTATTCCAATTGTGTTAATGTTTTTGTTCAAATCTAGAGGCAAATAAACAACTCTTCCCTTTAATCCTCTCTGTAAATCTGCTGGAGGCAATTTCCCTGTCTTTGGCTCCATTCTTACAATAGCCTGAAAGGGATGGATACTTTGAATCAAAATAGATTCATAAGTATTTAAATCCTTCAATTCAGAAGGAATCTCAACCAATTCCAGATTATTATGAACTGCCCTAGCAGGCATCTGGTTTTGGTTTAATTTATTACAACAATAAGTACACACACGTTGATCCGATCCCAAATCAAAATAATTTTCTACCATCAAGTATGTGGCTAAATCCTTCCATTCACTATTATTTTCCCTTTCACTTTTTGCATATAAATCCACTACCTTAGTCTGATTCTTATAATAAGTGCGTCGACAACATACACAAGTGAAATTAGGCCTCTCACTTGATTTCATCTGAAACGTGGCAATTTCCTTCTGAAAATTATCTGTACTGGAAACCTGTACATTATCTTCCACATTACCCTCTACTTCAGGGTCAATTTGAACATTCTCATCTTTACTACCAAAGTAACAAAACTCAATTTCTTCACAAAGATTCTTCACATCTATTTCAGAACCATGCAAAAGAGCAGCACATAACTGTTTAAGCATAATTGCTGGACTCTTAGCATAATACAACATTCTCACTAATTTTCTCACTTTATTATGATGCACTGCTAGCATCCTGAAATGATGAAAAACACTCTGGCATACTCTCCTGGAAAGACAAGCCAGTGAATGACCACGCAAACCTGTCATTTGTCTCACTCTGCAAGGATCTAAATCTTGCAACAACTTCATTTTCTGCTTCAAACTTTTCTTATTAAATGTCCGTATAAAATCACATAGCAAATTGATGGAAACCTGTCGCACACTGCAAATAGAACTACACTTCCAAATGTACACAGGACCCTTAGGACGTCTTCCTAAAACCTCATCACTTAGCGCCTCTTCTGTCTCTGTTGTCACAAGTAGTTCTTTTTCAACTGGACAACCATCCTTCACTTCATAAGCTCGACCACTGATGTCAACTGCATGCACCAAATCATTATCCTGAAAATAAGTCTCCTCATTAAAAAATGCCTCAGAACTTGAACTATGCATCCATTCTCCAGAAAAAACTTCACAAAAGTTAGTACGATTTACTACTCTCTTCCATCTACTTTTTGTTTTGAAATCAGAAATTACCTTGCTTAGTTTCCTAATTCTATTGATTACCAAAATAAACAACTTTCGCTTGATTTCAAAAGCATGATCAATAATTTTCTCTACATTTTTCTTCTTCCTATAAAATGCCGCTTTCTGTTGGCCTTTCTTTTTAATATTTTTCAATAAATTAACTAATATCCTATTACGGAACATTCGTTGTCGAATGTCCCTAAACTGTTGTTTCCTTCTACTATCATGCACAGAGTTATCTCTTCCTCTACCAGTAACATTTGTGATGGGTCTCTCCTTTCCATTTAAATTACTTCTCTTTTTGTTAAGAGACACATTTTTTTGAGCAAAATTTTTTTTACTACAAATATTTCTTAAGAATGATTTCGTGCTCTTACCCGGACCTTTCTTGGTGTTTTGACAAGTATTTGGGGAAGAGGACTGCTGCAATAAAACATCATCCTGCTGTCTTTGACGTTTTCTAGCCTTTCGTATTCGACTTCTGGAAGGCATTTTCCAAACTATGAAAGAATCTGCAGTTGAATCTGTGAAAAAATATAATATAAAATGTTATTAACCACTATTACCAAACAGTAAATAAATAACAGTCATCTAAAACTTAATGCTGTACTAATTATTTAACATAGCAAATATTTTCCACCAGCACTGCATCACAAAAATGACACTCAATGGTACAAAACAGGCATACAACACTCATAAATCACTCCCTAATATTTTAAATCATTAATTCAGGATGACGATAAGATGTAGCCTATCTAAAGGTTTGTTTAGGCCCAGATCTTTGGACTGGGGTGAATGTGTGTCATTGATCCACATTCAGTCCATCACCTGTTTTGTTTATTTGAGGTGAGGCCAACACATGGTTGCAGATAAGATTTTCACTGAAAAAAAACCAAGGTAAAAAAACATGTGAAGGCCTA